>NC_140083.1:13156107-14356107 GCF_964194135.1 Talpa europaea | reverse complement strand
TATTAGTTTTAAATACTGCTTTATTTTTGAAATCTATAGGAATTTTTAGCACTTCAACCTGTGGTCCAACAAAAGACATTTTAAAATCAGACAGACCTCAGTTTGAATTCCAAGACAGGAACTGCCAAGTTTTGTAAGCATGGAGAAGCTTCAGTTTCCTGTTTCATTGTAAAATGAGACAATGTTATCTAGCTTTCATAGTTCATGAGGATTACAATTTAAATAAACAGAAAGGAGCAAGTACAGAGCCTAACAAATAATAGGTGGTTAGGTTGGTAGTTTTGTTTTTATAGTTAGAGTGTAGATTCATTAAAGATCTCAGACCTTGTTTATAGGTAGAGTGTAGAGTCATTAAAGATCTCAGAGCAGATTGTTTAGATCTCTAAACAATCTCTAATTGTTTAGACCAATTCTCACATTTGAGAACCAAGGCATGACCTGACATAGGTCAAGAGCTTTAAAGCCAGTTTATGCCAGAATTTAGTTCTGAGGTTTTCTGCATAAACCACAATGACTATCCTTCCTTGAACTCTCTGGAGAAGGGATGGAGTCTCAGATTAAAGACCAATTTGAAAACAATTCATTAAGCATAATGGAAGGCAAACATTAGAGTGTTCAGAAACTTGACTTAGATACATATTCTGAGATTGAAATTTGGTTAAAGGTAATGTGTAATTTTTCAATGTTTGCTTAGAAGTGACTTAGAAGGAAAAGACACTAAATATGAAAAGTACAATTTCTTCTTTCCCCTAATTAAAACAAAAAAAAATATGTTCTTGTACTCCAAAGCTAAAGCTGACCTGCTATTACATTTGGTAAATCAATTTTCATCTAAGATTAAAAAGAAAATCCCTCTGGCAAATTGTTCAGCAAACAGTACCCAGCACAACATAATTATTTAATAAATATTTACTGAATGAACAAATGAAAGTGTATGTTCTTATAATGTCAGTGAGGAGAAATGCTTAAAACAAAAGCATGAATAGGAGTGACATAAACATCAAACATTCTGGTGCAGATCTACAAGGAGAGAATATACAAGAAGCTTAGTCAGACACAGAAGGACTTCAAAAAAACCACAGAGGACCTCCTATGGCCTCGGGGTTAAGTCTTAGCGCTATCACTGCTGAGACCTGAGTTTGATCCCCAACCAGGGAGCTATCTCCATGGCATAGCAGACCTCTCCTGACTCGCCTGCTGCTCCCCTCAGCAGTGTATTTCAGTCAATCTGCCTGTTCTGCTCCCCACTCTGTCTCTGGTGAATCCTTTCACTCCCCTGTACCTACTGCATATAGTCCACTTCTTATATGCAAATAAATAAAAATAAATCTTTCAAAAGAATAACCACACAGACTTGAGTCCTGCCATAAGTACTTTGCTGCAGCCCCCAATTTCTGCTTTGCCTTTAAATGAATGTGATGGCACTATATCATAATGCATTTTCATTATTGCTTGCAATTTGTGTTGCACATAATACAAAAGGATAGATATCAAGAAGCCAAGCTATCTTAAGAGACAAGTCCCACCAGAAAGACTCACCTGAAGATAAGAAACACACAATTTATAAAAATCACTTAGCTCTTACAAATCCATTAACTATCCACTTAAAAGATGAAGCATCCAGAGATTAGTTGAGTTCTTTAGCTATCAGCAAATATATTTATGTGTGTATATTAGAGCCCTAAACTTTTCCCAATGCACATGAAAGCTATTTCTCTTAAAAATTTTTTCTAAATATTCTATTTACAGACTATTACAGCTATATTTGAAGGCCTCATGATATACACATATGAAGGGTAGGTGTGACCTCGTAATTTGTTTCATATTATGTTCAAATTGCAAATTAACCCCTTTCTCAAATAGGGTCCTTATCCCCTCAATGTATAGAAAACTGAACTACACTACCCAAACCCAGGTTCCCCATCTCCTAACTGGAGTCTTTGTTTCTCCCAAGTCTAAATCTTACAAATGATACCAGATCATTCTCCTGAGGTAGCACAGGAGGATGTGGTCTTTAGCATCAATGTTTATGTGTGAAAAGGCTTCACCACATTTTATTGAGGCTCTCTAATCTTCCCAAACTCTCAGGCTCCTTATCAGCAAGTCTTAGCTAATACAAATCTCATACCTTTATGAAGAAGAGTAAATGCATGCACTGTCTATAAAAATCCTAGCATTTGACCTGAGGGGAGAAACCCTATATTGTGAAAAAATAAACAAGGCTATTTAAAAAAAGTGTAAATCCAGGCACATGGTTAACAGTACAACTGTTACTACCAACACCTTCTGACACTGCTCTCACATGTCACTTCATATTCTAAACCTATAATGACTCCCTTTGGCCAAATCAAATTAAATTCAATTTCCTCCATTGTGCTTTACATGCTATTTATGTTTTGGCTCATTTTGATCTCTCTCAGGATTTCAGAGCACAGACCATCCTGAAGTTCTACTTTCTTTTTATCCCTTTCACTCAACAGGTCAATTTCTGGATATTGTGGCTATGCTGTGATTGTTATATCCTTCTTGTACCAGAACCTTCCCATTCCTTAAGATTTCAGTTTACACCTCATCCATTTCCTCTGTGGAACATTCCCTAATGATAAAAGCCCATTGCTTTCTTCTCTGGCTCCAAGTGCCAGATCTCAGAGGAACTGGGGAAAGGATGGAATTTGACTGTATTATGCTCTCATTTTCCCTATCAGAGTTTGCTGTTCTTTATATATAATCCCATCACTACAGGCATTTATCTAACACTATTATGAAACTAAAGTAGTTTTATTTTCCATTGAGGTTACTAGGTTATAGTCCAAAGAAAAGATGCATTTACAATTATACAAGTCATTTTAGTTTCAGCTAAGCTCCTATTGGCACACTGGATTCTCTAATGCTTCATGCCAGATGATAGAACTTCACAAAAATCTTATGAACTAAACAGTAAATAAGAATCAAATAACAGTACAATGTGATCCAAAGAATATTAATAAATAAATAGATCTTTTACAGAGAGGGATTGGTACAGATAGGAATCTCTGTAACAAAGGGAGTTTTCATATTCCTTACCCCATCTAATGAAGGCTGGAGCTGAATGGTGAGGGGAAGCTAGAAGATGATTTTGGGGAGAAAACTTGGGAGAGACATGTAGAGTCTAAAGACATGAAAAGGGGCCTCTCTGAAAGTGCAAACTGGTCCAACCACTATGGAGAGCTGTGTGGAGATTCCTCAACCCGCTAAAGATGGAGCTTCCATATGATCCAGCAATTCCACTCCTAGGCATTTACCCAAAGGACACAGAAACATTAATTCAAAAGGGCACCTGAATCCCTATGTTTACAGCAGCACTATTTACAATAGCTAAGCTTTGGAAACAGCCCAAATGCCCAAAAATAGATGACTGGGTCAAGAAGGTGTGGTACATATACACCATGGAATATTACTCGGCAATCAAAAAAGATAAACTCATGCAATTTGCAGCAACATGGATGGCGCTGGAAGGGATCATGCTCAGCGAAATAAGCCAGAAAGAAAAAGAAAAATACCAGATGGTCTCACTCATAGCAAGAATTCAGAAAATAAATAAGGGACCAGGAAAAAGACTAATTATAATAAAGTGAAAATCAAAATCAACAAGCAACTATAAACCAGAGATACACTATGGGGGAAGGGAGGAGGGAGGAGAGGAGGGATTAGGGTCAAAATAAGGGGAGTGGGAATTGTATGGGGAATATAACCAAGATGAAAATGTGCAAAAATGAGAAATGATGTAAAAAATATATAAAAGAAAAGAAAAGGGGCCTTTCTGTTTCTCAGCTTTGGACTTCACCAGGGACTTGGGCAACCTGGAAGAACACAGATGAAACTGAGACTGTAGGGACACTTGGGAGATACATGGGAGAGAGACATGTGGGGAGGCTGAAAATGGCAGCCTTCATCGTGATTTGTATTTTGATTTTGTTCCTTTTGTCCCAGACATGTCTAGCCCCTTCTGGCCCTTTTCTGTGGGTCCCCGCCAGAAGATGCTTTGGACTTATGGAAAGTTTTCAGGCCTCAGTGGTCCCACTTTGGACCTGTTTGGCTGGACATTTACCCACAAGGGAATGGGTAACTTTGAGTGTTTAATTGGGAAACTATATCCTTTTTCTTTTTCCCTCTCTATGTACACTAATCTATTAAAGTTCTTACACATAAAGGGTATGCTTTGTCTTTATGTGGTGGATGGCAGAACCCTTTTAGACATGCAAGTTGGAGGCTCCCAGAGTACCCCTCTGACTGCACGCTACAAGATTTAATCAGGAATATCTTTGACAATGCCACAGGGGTGTGATAGGAGCTGCAGACCCTTTCCTGTTCAGTAGGGACACCATGGAGTAGTACAGTGATTCTCAAATATAGATATCTGGACTCCACTCCAGACCTCCCAAGTCAGATGCTTGAAGCAAAGCCAGGTAAAGTGTTTTATGTGGCTTCAGATGCACTGGGAACTCTAAATGTGATGGCAAAACCATATCCTTTAAAATCAAAGATCTGGACTCAAAGGCTTATCTGTTTCTTTCATGTCATGTTAAACCACTTGGAGCCTCATTTCCTTACAGTAAACATTAGGTAGGGTGAAGTATATAATGTCTGGCATAGAATAACCTGTCCTTAAATAGAAACCACTCATCTCTAATTTTGGAAGAATACCCAAAATAAATGATCAAATCCTTGTAATAACATTGGGAAAGAGCTAATACAACAAATGCCCAACAGACCGGGGGTTCTGGACTACTGGGCCAAACCTGACAACATGATATGATTAGGCGGCTTGCAAAATTAATTGTGTAAGAAAAAGGATAGGGGACTGTGAGAGAACAACAACAAAAATTTTTTTGTTGACTTCAAGTTCACCAAAAAATAAATGCATGATTTCAACAATTTTGGGGACAGGGAATTAGGTTGTTGGGAAGGTACTTGCATAGCCCACAATCTTTGTATTTCCATGCCTCCTACTATAGTAATTACTTTACAAAAAAAAAACAAATGCAAGGAGATTTTAAACAAATAAATTATATGTGTGATGCCAATAAAAGGTCAAACTGATCTTTGGCTGTATTACTATAACTAACTGTATGATTATTAATATATATTCAGGCTTATTACAATGTATGTTAAATGTTTTACACATATATTTCCCTTTAATTGATGAGCTTTTTTCCCCAAAACTTGTTTGTAAATAACCATGTCTCTGAATCCCCAATTAAAATTTGGGCTAAAACCAGTGGAATTTCTACAACATCGTAATAACTTCTATGCAATAAAGTAAGAGTGCTTCAGTTTTGATAACTGGTGACTGCAGATTAGGACAGTGCTAGAATTAATTATTTAGTTTTGAAGCAAATTTCTCTGTGTCATTCATTTGAATAATTACTTCAGATCTGTATTTGAAAAGTTTTATTTATTTTTCCTGCGGAAAATTTATTCCTTAACAAATGTCTGGGTCCGTTCTGGTTCTTTTAATGGCTTTTTTAGTTGTCCTTTGAATGAAATGTGAATAATTCTAATTTGAAAGAATTGTATTATCCAGAATTAGATAAGCACCTCTGCCTTGCAAAAAAAAGGGAGCTCAATTTTCTTTGCTTGACCTTCTGATTTGGTGGCCTCTGGATGGAGAGTTAGATTTATTTCTTATTTGCATATATCATTTTGTCTTTTGATACTTCCCCCAACCCTGATAATAATTTGTTTGCCAATAGCTCTGCTTTTATGCTCTCTGCCACTGCAGGAGGCAATATTTTTTCCTAATACCTTAACATTTTTTCTTCTCTACTTAAGACATATTTGCCCTGCTTTCACCCTACACTACTCATTTGGAATTTTGTATATTTTGGGGACATTTCTTCTTTCTTTTTTTAAAAAATTATGTAATTTCTATTGAGGTAACTTTGATTTATAGCTCTGTATGTGATTTGGGGGTATAGGTTTATAACACGGTATATGATTTGGGGGTATAGATTTATACTTTTTTTGATGCTACCATACCACATCCACCACCAAAGCACCCCTAGTCCTTCACCTAGTCCACTAGGCTTCCTCTCCCTTCTGCTCCCCACACCCTACTCTCCAACCCTAAATTCTGCAGTCAGTTTAGTTTGTTCTGTTCCTTTGTTTTGCATTTTCTTTATATTCTGCAGATGAGTGAAACCATACATCTCCTTTTTCATATTTGAATAACTACAGTTCCTGACCTCTTTCATAAACATGCCCCTTGCAGTACTTTAATAGTTATATATTTAGTTACATTTTGTTATAAATTTCTGTATTCTGCTAGTACCACGCATTTTAAAGTGGTAAATTCAATGTATTGTGTTTATCTATAGATAGTGGGATCTTTAGATTCCATTAAGTTTGTGGATTTTGAGAACTCTTTTAGTACTTTTTTTTTTTTTTTGATGTGGCAAGTTTGATTCATTCTAATATCTTGAAGGAAAGCCCCTAACTCCCAACATTCATGTGTGTGTACCGGTGTGCAGGCATGTACACACACACACAAACAAGTTGTTCTACCCATCACACTTCATTCAATAAATATTTTGAGATATAATACATGTAGCCAGAATTGTGCAAAATGAATAGAAGAGTTGACAAAATTGGCATGTCCCTCCTCTGTGGAGC
This sequence comes from Talpa europaea, assembly GCF_964194135.1. NCBI lineage: Eukaryota > Metazoa > Chordata > Mammalia > Eulipotyphla > Talpidae > Talpa > Talpa europaea. The sequence continues at coordinate 14,349,456 of NC_140083.1, read as the reverse complement.
TCCAAGAATGTGGGGATGGGACTAACAAACAAATAAGCAATTATATTACAGAAAGACTGTCACAGGGCAAATAAAAGTTGTTGTGAGCATTTACTGGTCCAGACTCATGAAGAAAACTCTTACAAAGAAAATAAAGTCAAAACTAAAACCCAAAGAGGGCCTCCCCGGTGGCTCAGCAGTTGAGCACTGGGCTGCGAAGCTGCCTGCAACCTCTGTAGCACCGGTTCAATCCCCGGCCACCGGGCGAGGGTCCCACATGGTGCGCAGACCTCTCCTGCCGCCCGCTGCTCCCCTCAGCAGTGTACTTCGTCAATCTGCCTGCTCTGGCTCTGGTGAATTCTCTCACCCTCCTGCACTTCTGACTGTACCCAGTGCTTGTATAAATAAATAAATAAATCTTAAAAAAAAAAAATCACATTCCCTGTGGTTTAAAAAAAAAACAAAAAACTAAAACCCAAAGAGGATGATGTGTGAGAGGCATTTACCAAGTAAAAATGTTAGGACATTGGTGAAATGAAGTTGATCTTTTGAGTTCCTTTTTGCTTTTAAAAAGTCTTAAATATATTTTACTCATTTATTCAAGATATTTTAATGATCCATTTTCTTATTTTGTTTGGAACTAAGGATGAAATATCCCTCTGTTATCCAACTTTATGATTTCCTCTACAATTTAGGAACTTGCTTCTCTGTCTGGTATCTGCCATTAATAGGCATTGTCACTCTCCGCTCCATGTCTTTCTTGCTTTGTTGTCTTTCTCCAGAGCACTATTCAGGTAGACAATGTAGCATTCCTCACTTTTCTCCAGAGTTTATTGCTTGCTTCCCATGTGATTTGCATGAAATCACTATGATTTTTTAAAAGGTTGAGAAAATATTTGTAGTCAAGTGTGCCAAAAGCATGAAAATTGAGCTTATCAAAGTGAGACAACTATTATTTCTATAGGAATTCTGAGGTTTATGAAGATGATTTGGGACTATTGATGGAGAAATTTAAAGGATTTCAAATGAATGCTTTCTTTATATATATGATCAATTTTAGAGTGTCTTGGAAAATTTTTTACATTCATAAATGTGCACTCACTTTAAGTAATGAAGAATGCACAACATGATGCCTTTAAACATTTTGACCAAGTGTTCCCAAGGAAAATGAATTCTTCAAGAGTCAGTCAGCCTTTAATAGATTCTTTGCTTTTGATGTATTTATTGCAGGCAGCATACTAATTAATCTTAGTGTAAATACTTTTAATTATTTCTTATTTATTTTATAATCCTGGCAGTCATATAACTATCAGTTTTATTTTATCCTGACTTGTCTCTCCATTCTTTCAGGTAAAATGTTAATGTTTTATTATATTTTTAACTTATAGAGTTTGATACAGTACCCAGCTTACAGTAACTCATCAATTAATTTTAGCAGAACTGAAATTGAATTACCAAATATTTCTAAACTAAGAAAAGATCTATGATAAACTCATAGTTTTACCTCTGAATTGGAATCATTCTCAGAGATTACCTAGTCTGGACTAACTCATTAACCAGCTGGTGGCATATACATTAATTATGAAGGATGCATGTGGGGTTCCTATCCATCTTTGCCACTAATCGTTGGCAACTGTCACTGAACACCTCCGGGTCACACGATTTTATCTAAAATAAAGCAATATGGCTAGACTTTTCAAGGTTCTTTCTTACCTCTCAAATGCCTAAATTCTATGACTGTCTTGTTACATAAACAGACCCAGTGACTGTGAATGTATGAATTCCGACATTTCTGAAGGCCAAATGTCTTACTAAGTAAATAATGTACTACAGAAGACTGCATAGTTTATTAACAATTATTCATCTCCTTCAGCATAGATTCCCTGTGAACAAAATGTATTTTTCTACCCCACTGACTTAAAGCTTGGTCATGTGGCATGCTTTCACCTAATACGGTGGAAAGGCCAATGTAGTCACACAGGAGAGATTTTAAGAGGAACTTCATGGCTTTCCTCTCTCTCCTTAGACTATGCCATCAGCACAGCATGCCCAAATAGTGATTGCTTCTTGAGTCTGGGTCCCAGAGTAAAAAGTCCCATGGAAGAGAGCAACTGACCCAAACTTACTAAACCAAGCCTGGCTCAGTAGAGTCCAACCAACTTGCAAACTTGTGAGCAAGAAATAAATCTTCATTAAGATTCTCTAAGCCATTAAGATCTTTTTAGTTTGTTGTCAGGGTGAAAGCTGAGTAATTAAGTATTAAGAGTACTTTTTATTAACTAATAAAAAGAAACTATTTTTGAAAGTCTTATTCTAAACACTTTATTAAGCAACTCATTTTCAGGGCTTTTGTTTCTTCTTTGATGCCTTGTATTCTCTTGTATCAGCTAAAATAAGACATAGGAAAGGGGAAGGAAAGGTATGTTTGTACAGAAGTTAATACATGTATCTAAAGTTCTTTCTTAGAATTCAGTATTTTAAGATTTAAGTGCAAAAGACACAAACAGATGGGAAATTCAGAGTCACTCAAATGGTACTTGTAGCCAATATATTTTCAAGACAATTCGACTGATAAATTAACTTTAATATAATTCAGTGAATTTTATCTGACTGAATGGTCACATTCAAATATCAATGTGGTGTTTTCTAACTAACATCATCACATTTTATTATTAAATATTCTCCAAAATTACAAAGTCACTGTAATATTGGTGATATATTTATGTGTTATAATGGCACTGAGAATGGAAGGATTTGACTATATTTAATTTCAAATGAGGGCCTCCCCGGTGGCGCAGCGGTTGAGCGCTGGGTTGCGAAGCTGCCCGCTATCTCTGCGGTGCCGGTTCGATCCCCGGCTGCTCCCCAGCCACCGGAGGAGGGTCCCACATGGCGCGCAGACCTCTCCTGCCGCCCGCTGCTCCCCTCAGCAGTGTACTTCGGTCCTTCTGCCTGCTCTGCACCCCGCTCTGGCTCTGGTGAATTCTCTCACCTTCCCGCGCTTCTGACTGTACCCAGTGCATGTATAAACAAACAAACAAACAAATAAATAAATAAATAAATAACATGCCTCTATAAAAAAAAATTAAAAAAATTTTAATTTCAAATGAAAAATAAGTCTTAAATTATGTGCTCTATATTTTATCTTCACATTTGTTTTATATTTGCACATCAAGAAGATGACTCTGTGTTCTTATATCAATATATGAAAATGGCAAGGGAAAAAAGACAAAACAAACCAGATATGCATATAGGGAAAATATTAATTGTATGTTTTCTAAGAATATTATAAATCTTGAATAATCAACACCCCTGTAGACAATATCATAAAGCATCACAGCATTGATTTTACAGCACAATGAAATGAAATAGCACATTGCTGAAATCTACTGGTAGATTCAAAGGGAAAGGTATTTTATGACAGCTGTAGCCAAAGCAATTTCATCTATGCCTAGAAAAGAACCTGAAACAATAAAACTGCCAACAATGGATGGCTTCTAATTACTGCCAGTTTTTGTGCCAACCACTTTAATGTATTATCTCATCTAATTAACCCCCATATCTCCTCCCCCCAAAAATACCTATTAGGCAGATCCCTACTTTACAAATGAGGCAACTGAGGCTTAGGGATATAAAATACTTTGCCAAGGCAAGTGATTAAAGGTATGAGATGTGATTTCAGAATTCAAACTTTTCATGTTAATCCAAGTGAATGGAAAAAGGTCTTTTGGGTCAGAAACGAAGATTTAGAGACACTAAAAATACCATATCTAAAGGTACACAGTGAGTTAGAAGCAGAAACTAACACAAGAACATTAAGCTTTTTTATTTTTACCATGGTTTTCTAACACATTATACCACATATTTATGAAAACATCTTCTATAAAGTTCTTAAGAGCTTATTTCTAAATGTGTCTCCCAGCCTTCAGTGTATTTATAGTCACATGCCTTAATAGACTCAATTAATTTATCTGCTAATTTCTACATCTTTTCCTCTGAAGAGTTCAATAACCTCAAGAAAATATGGTTTATCACAGTAGGGGTCTAGGAATGTGAAAATAATTAACTCCTCAGATGCCTATCTTCTTTTAGTCATGTTTTTTCCTAAATTAAGGGAATTGTGAGATACATATATGAAGTAAGTAGATCTTAGACTAAATAATTATATATTCCACCTGAGTCAAATTATATATTTCCATGATTTCTGAGAATTATTAATACCTGGAAGAGTGTCACAAATGCGGCCTAAAATCATAAAATATTTTATAAGGAATAAGTGAATTTTCCCTCCCCTCATTATTTCCAGTACAGATAAGAACACATCCCTTAGCTTAGCTTATAAAAAAATCTTTAGCAGATAGCTCAATTTCCTTTTTTTTGGTTAAAAAAATGAAAACAGAAACTCTGTAGGGAAGGAAGATATTATTTCCCTTAACAACTATTTCAATAGTCTATTTAGTAAAATTTTCAACTGACTTATTTATTATTTTACAGTGATTTATGAAAGTCACAGATGAAATACTAATCACATTTAAAATGGCATGAAGCCAAGAGGAATAAATAATATAATGTATAACAAGTACAGGGTCTCAAGAGACGTTTCTAAGAAGAAAATAAGATAAAATTTAGAATAGACATTTTTCATTGATTGTGAATTTTTGAAAACTGTCACTTTCACAAAAGTAGATTCACCATGAAGTTCATGATGTGTAAGCTCCAGGACATACATGTGCCCTAAAACCTTCATAAGCAGCATCATCAAAGAATGATGGACTCTTATGTAAAAGTGCTGTACCTGGCGCCATCCCCAATGCTCATTTAGCTCATGGTTTACTAATTGTAAAAATAAAAGCAGATCTTTACCATGAAGAGTGCTAATGGTAACCATCCAAAAAAGCAATCAAACTTAGTGTGGTCAATAGAGAGGAAAGATGACATTTTATGCTTCATAAGGCATTACGAATACAAGGTGTTTAGAATCACCTTGCAAAAAATGCTTAACCTGAATGGAACTAAGACTTTAGATCTAATTTCTAGGTTCTAAAAAATACAGGGATAGAGGAACCAGTTAAAAACCCAAGGGGAAATCAATCAGACAAAGCAGAATATGGGATGTTGTACAATGTAATCAGCCTAATCTCAAAAAAGTCAATGACATGAACAAAATAATATTGTGGGAACTGAAGTAACCTAAAAACATAGAGCAACTAAATGGAATATATGAATTTTGATTGAACCCTGGTTGGAAAAGTCAGCTGAAGGTACATTTTTCTTAACTGGGAAAATTAGAAATAATGGTAAATTAGATAAATGATTACATATCAGCTGTTTAAGAAATTATCATTCATTCTTAGTATGAAATAATATGGTCATATAGGAGAATGTAATTTTTCTGTATGAGTACTGAAATATTTAGGAATAACTTTACTCTGAAATTTATTTTTAAATGATTCAACTAGATAAACAGAAAGGAGGGAGAGAGGGGAAGGGAGAAGGAGAGAGAGAGAGAGAGAGACAGAAAAAAAGAGAGAGAGGCAGATAAAGCAAATATAGCAACAGGGTAAAGGTTAACTGTTGAATATAGGTTGTATAGGTAGTTTTGTGGTGGGCATATGTTCATTGAACTATTTTCTTTTTGAACATTTTTTTGCAGTAAAAATGCAGCTTAAAACATTGTATAAATATAGAATGAAATATGACTGAACATAAAGAAGACTCAGTGTGTAGGGGGCTAGTGGGGCACAATTGCTCTATCCTTAGACTAGTTAAAGAGGAATAAAAGTTACTTAGTGTGAGACAGCTGATGCTATAAAGATGCTAGTGGTGGCATCAGATTCACCTTCTAAAGCCAAAAAGGCACTGGGAAGCTGCCTCAGCTGTCAGTGCTGACACTGAAGCCAGTTCTACAAAGATCTATGGCTCTAAGGTTTTGGTCATGACTTACAAAAATAGGAAGCAGTAATGGTGATGCTGGCGGAGTACTTCACCTGGTACTGTCATGGCTCACGGAATGTAGAGATGAGAGCAACACCATGAAATCCAGAGGAGAAGCATCTGTCACTGGGGAAACTGCCCCAAGGAGGATTTAGGCTGAGGGTCAGACAAAGGTCATAAAGGAGTTTGGACAGAAACCTAAGACCAGTAGATTACATCAGTTCTGAAAATCTTTTTAAAAGACAGGTAAAAGATATTTAATGACTTTATTAAAATTATATAGCCATGGCTCACTTTCCCAGTCCCAGACAGTTCTGCCCTCTGGGTCGAAGGAAATGGTTTGTGATAAGTACCTGGCCTCACGGCACACTCATTTCAGGTTGAAAAGGAAATATTACTTTAATTGACTAGTTCAAAATTTTACAGGTCTGGAATTTAATTATCTGTTAGAAATGTAGGTAAGATATCAGTCTCATAATATTTTAGTGCCTTTTTAAAATGACCCTAATTTATCAGAATCTTGGGTGGGGGGGGGTGTATTGAAATGACATAAGCATTAGAATGCAATTAATTCTAAGATTGAGGGAGAGATTTAAAAGCACTGGGGTGCATGTTATTAAAGTTTGGGTGAAAAGGAAGACAGTTTAAGTGATGAGAATAAAATGGGGCTTCAAAGTTTATAGGCTTCATGTTTAGCAAGCTTGCATTTGACTTTGGATTGCAGGGCACTCTGAAAGTGAAGTTATTCCTGGTGGGAAGATCTCAGCTCCTTTTCAGAGTTAGCTCACTTTGTGTGGCCTTAGAGCCTCTATTTTCTAGACTTGAGCATATAAGGCTCTGAACTATTTTCCAGATTTTTAACCCTAGTTTCCTTATCTAGGCTGCATATCTGCTCATATGAACTGTGTGTTTATCACAGTTTCATCACAATAATGGGTTGATAAGAAGTCCCAGGCACCTGATGATGGCTTAACAAAAGAGGGAGAATAAGGTTAAATGTTTCCTAGTCTCTGAGTCCTAGAAATCCCTGTAAATCCACAATTTAAGAGCTAGGACTCGTGAGAAGAGGTGCATTTGTAAAGGCAGGAACAAGGATTAGGTAGTAGGCTAGATTTACTAGATAAGTAAATATACCTCTTGGCACACATCCCTACTGTAAAAACCTTCAAATTCTTCGGTTTTATAATTTCATATGGAAAGAACAGATTTGTGCTGCTAAATTGGTACTTGAAAATAGTTTGCCCTTATTAAGGCAATACAGATTTCTTTGAAAAATATTTTCCATTCCCACAATAATGACCGAAAGCACTGCTGAGGGGAGCAGCGGGAGAGGCCGGAGAGGTCTGCCTTACCATGTGGGTATCTCCCTGGCCTGCCAGGAATCGAACCAGCACTGCAGAGGCTGCGGACAGCTTCACAGCGCGGTGCTCAACCTGCTGCACCACCAGGGAGGCCCAAATTACATCCATTCTTAATAAGTGGCATCTGGACAAATGATGTTTTACCATTTGTTAAAATATTCCATGGTGCTAAAGGCATTTCACTACATCAGCAAATGACCCTAATTAACATGAGCATTATTTCTTCAAAATTGATGACCCAAGTGTGAGTAAACCTCGAATTACATAAAACTTCAGGATTTAAAATCCACTTGCACCAGACTGGTTCCACTTAGGGCTTGTATCATGCTGTGTTTCTTATGATTCAGTTGTAATTAGTCAGAATATACTGCAGCTGTTTGTGATTTCAGGGAAGAAAAAGATGTTTGTAAAACGAAAATGTTTCATTATCTCTGCTTTTTAAAATTCCTTTCTTTGTAAATGGTATTTTATGATATGTTTTCCCATCCTCAATTCAAATCCTAAACAAGGTTTTTAAGACAGGGTTTTATCACACATGGAAAAATTGCTACATATTAATTTCCTTCCTGTTGCTCTTCTAGTTTTACAAATGCACACATGCACTCACACACATTATTTATATATGTGATAGTTTCTGGCTCTCTATAGGACGTTACAAAAAAAAAGTGCACTGTCAGGTCTTCGCCTTTTTACATTTCTACTCTGGCACCATGGCCAGGCGTCCAGCTGCACTATGATTTCCTTATTTTTTTTCATCTTAGGTGATTATTTTGTAATTAAGAATCATGTCTCATCATAACCCGTGAAAGTCTACATTCCCTCAGGAAGTATGCCTTGGACATCATGCTGGGCTGCATTCTTTTTCCTGCTTGAATTCACTAATCTCTAGGATGACATTGGAATCAATCATCGCTGTAACATGAGGGTCTGTATTAACAGCAAGTATTACTCATACAGATACACCACAAGATTTTGAAGCACCATGAAACATGGTGTGGAAAACATACCAAATATCTAGGAAGACAATTATTAAATTTCAGATATAGGTTCACCCTCATTTTACAAGCTTTACATACGTACAATTGCTATTCTTGGATGTCCACAGAGAAGGTGCTAGTAGCTTTCCCATTAGTGGAAAAAAAATGAGGAATTGTGGGATAATACAACAAAAGGGCAAGAATAGGATATTATGTGCCTGTGATAATAAGGAATTGGAGAAGTGTCAATGGGTAAAGTGTCAAAGGGTAGAAGTAGAAGATGCATAAATGTATTTCTCAGGGCTTCAAGAACATCAGGAAAGGAAAAATGGAACATGAGTGTAGAGGACATCTACTATTTTTGCCTCACTAGAATCTTCCTTCACTTACTAACAACATCAGGGTTTTTCTCTGAGAAACTACCCCCCCCCCTTTCCTATGTGATGGGTGAGTCTCAATCACAGCGCCCTGTCCTCTTGGTCAAAAGTGCAGCTGTGGCCCAGCACCAGCAAATCAGATATTCTATGCAATATGAATTATTATGTCTTTTATCGTTAATTTTTAGACAGTATTTGATTTCTCCCCTCAGGTGTAGTATCCATAGTTCCCCCACCACTGTAGCACCAGTGATAAATCTTTAACTGAGTGACACAAAGCTTGAAAATTGTTCAAGTTGATTTATCTCAAGGGTGGTGTGAAATGACATTTTGATCAGTCTCCATTCCCTAGATATCACTGGTTGCTCCAGTTACTGTTCTTTCTGAAGCCGTGTTTTGTGATCCTGCTGGTATCCATTGCTTCCCAGAGGAATAGGGAGAATTTCCCCTTCTCTCCTGCAACCCACCTCCTAGCATATTTGGAGAGATGAGATAAGATAATGCACTTAGTGATTCATCCGTGATAAAAACTTGGATAAAGTGATCGTTGCTTTTAATAACAATCACATCATAATTTCTAATTCCTAAGTGCAAATTCTCAGACTCAAATGTACAAAATAACTAATCACATTTCCAATTGTGTTATTTTACAAAGATATAATGAACTGAAACTCTAAAATAAGGAATCTAAATTCTAAACATGATAATTCCTAAATGGAGCAGAGATGAACTTGCTAGTTAATTCTTTGAATCTACAGAGAAATGACTGGGGAGGTATTGCTTTCCATACATGACTGCTAAGGATAAGGAAGAGGGAGAAAACTGAATAAGAGATATATTCAAAGCTCTAGGACCTAAGAACTTTGATTTCTTCCCCCTTTTTTTAATCTTTAGGTATTAGTAGTAAAAGACACCAAGAAAGTGAAGAACTGAATGCAGACTATAGTCACATAGAACTAACATAAGAAGAACAACCAGAGAAAAAAATTTAAATGAAGAAATTTCATAGATGTGCATCTCAAATACTCTCAACCACAAAATTAGAGAAATGACAGATGAATACATGGATTGTCAAACCACTTTCTGTACAAAAATAAACTTCTGAACTTTAGTATTTCATTTAAAAGAAAATCCTTTCTTCTTGACTCAATCATGACCTCAGATATTCATCAGAACTTAATGCATATGAAAAAACAATTTCATGCCAAACTTTGAGGCTGTGGTAAAAAAAAATCACATTAGTAGAATGACATTTAAAATGCTGATTTAAATCCCTTAGCATAAAATTCAACCATCTGGGAATTTTATGTGCTTTCCTCCTAGTTTCTGGTGCACACTCAGGTAAGCAGAGCTATTATCCATAAACAAAGAGTTGTTGTAAAGGGGCAGTTGTGATTCTTTTCATTTCCATGTTCACTTTAACTGGGGATGTTCAGGCAGTGCTTTCATTTGGAGGTGAGAGCTGAAAAGCTCAAAATATTGTGTTAGAAGATTCTGCTAAGAGGACTGCTGATTATTGCTTTATATTTGCAAGTGTGTCAGTAAGAGGATCTCTCCGGAGGAAATCACCTGAGAGTTCAGATCATGGTGAATAATTCTGGAAATAGTTTCTATGACAGTAAATTCTTGATCCAAGTAATGCACTCTCCTACTATGACTCATACCATGACCAACATTTCTAACAATAAATTGCAACAGTAAATACAAGGACTCATTGTAAACAGAAGATATTCAACAAATACTTGTTGACAAGTCTCATCTCCCCTTGTTTCTGTATATCAAAATGAAATTACAAAGACTTTAAAGAAGTCACACAGCTAGTTTGTCCAAGAAATCCACTCCTGAAACCGGCCCAGCTCTGAGTTGGATGATTAAATCACGGATACATTTTATTAGTGGAAGGAGTTTACATGTTCATATAATCCAAGACATCCTTCATCTCATATACACCACCCACACACATATCTTTATTTAACTTTTGAACCAACTAAAGTGTTGGAATAGTTAAAGTATATGATCTTTGTTCTTTAAGATAGCATTTTTGAACAAAATACACTTTCTATTGTACTTTGGCATTTGCATGGCTGGCAGTATTTGAAGAAACACTTGACAAAAACACTATAGAACATCCTATTCTTTGGGATCCAAAAGGAGTATTAGTAACATTTCCAAAGTCTGGAATCTTAAACGAAGGCAAGGGAAATTAAACTATCATAAAAGTGTTCTTTGTCAAGTAATTGTGATAGTACACATAGCATTCAGTCCTAATAAATCTTTTCCAGATTTTCCATAGCAATTCCAACTGCCGAGTTCTAAAAATTGACTTATATAAAAGCAAGCTTTTAAGAAAATTATGTATCATCCCGAGATAATTACCTTTAAGGTATTTACATGCTTAAAGACCAATAAGCTTGTTTAAAAATGTTTCATAATATTATAGTGATTCTTGGAGGTAGATTGTATTCTCAAAGATGACTTCAACAATATCTCCCATTCCAAGTGTTGTTCTAGAATCTTTCAAGTTTCCTGGTAGTAAGTACAGTCTGTTTCCTGTCCCTTAAAATTTGGACAGATATGTGACTTGCTTGTAATGACAGTACAAGACTTCCTGAGTGAGGTCAGGAGAGATGGTACTACTTTCATTTACACAGTGGAACACTCAGATATTTCCATCCTCTCCAGATGACAATTCCCCGATTAAGGAGGCCTCTCAAGCTAGCAATCAAATCTAGGGGGGGACTCTATGATCATTTGTAAGATTTCAGAAAGAGCTAAGGGTGCACCTCATAGAAGGTTTGCTCTGGCTCCTGAAATCATGCCTCAGAGGTTTGCTCAGTTAAACAATAGAGGACTTCTAAGCAGCTTTCATTTTTTTAATCTCAATTTTTAAAAATAATTAAATTAATTTATTTATTCTCATACATCATTGTTCATTTATGTATAGCACTTGATTTTTCCCCTCCGGTGTAACCACGGAGTTCTCCCACCACCACATCACCCGTGAACCATCCACACACAAGTATTTTGAGGATGTTTTCCCTCAGCATACTTAAAGATAATGCAAAGAAAAGAAGAAATATCTCAGATTTGTGACTGTAGCATTTATCTAGTACAATAAAAACCAACCAAATTCATGGAAAACCCACAGAACTGTATTGGTCAGTATACAAATAAAAGAGGCAGAGACAGTATAAAATGGAAAAAAAAAAGTCTTTGGGCCCTGGAACTACTATGGGCAGGAATCAAACTGGAAATATTCTTTCATTTTATACATAGGTTGCTTATTATTATACATAGGAAAGATGACTCAGAAGGGATAAGACTCCAGAAGGCAGAGCCAAGAATTATGGAGAACAATTCTCAGAGTACAACCGAGCCCTGTTCATGGAACTAGCAATATATACCTGGCTGGAATTCAGAATTTCTCTGCACTGATTACTGTTATATGCCTATACGTTTCTATCTTTTTTTAAAGGTAGTGTTTACTGTGACTCATCTATTTTTATCTAATCATTATGTGATGGATATATTGGCAGCAGAAAGCCTGTCTCTTAAGTCCACAGGACTTTGGGCCAAGAGGAAAGGTATTCAAATGATTTGCTTAAAAGCATATTATGTAAAGAAAGTTAACTTCACTGGGCTTAATTTAGCTGATGAACCTTCATGCCTAAGACTAATGCTCAATAGGGTGAAACCTTTAGGACACCTTGGAAAGTGGTAAGCCTATTTTGCTTAGGGGAGGGATCTGGGATCTGAATTCTTAGGCTAGAGGGTAGAGTGTGGAAGAATGGATTTTATAGAGTGAACCACAATTACATCTTCTCTCCCATATGTCTATTTGGAATATTGCCACTCTCTCATCATGAAGCAGAATCTGATTTGACTCCCATTGAATCTGAGTAGGTTTGTGACTCACCTGTACCCACAGAAGGTGGGAGAAGTGATGCTAAGTAAGAAAGGCAGTGCTACTTCTACCTTGCATCTATCATTAGAACACTGGCGGTGAAGGCCTGCCCTGCGTCATTATATAAGTAGATGAATTTCCCTGAGACCAACATGCCTTGAGGGAACTCAAGCCAGCTCATTCAGGGAGACTTCAGGGAAAAGGTCAAGAGAAAGGTACATGACCAGGCCTCAGCTCCTCCAATCCCAACTGTTCTAGCTGTAGCCACAAGACTGTGGCTGACTGTAACAGTATAAAGATTGCAGTTGATTGCAAATGCATTACAACTACATAAGAGACCCTGTAACACTACCAGCCAAGTCTGTCCTGAGTTCCTGAGCCATGGAAACTACAAGATAATAGAATACTTTCTCTTGCATTAACATTGAGTTTTGGGAGGATTTGTTGTATAGTGATAATAACTGTTACTTCTAAATTCAAAAGAAAATTTAAGTTTAATTCCACGTTTTAATAGGAAAATACACTTGTAGATTCTGCAACTTTATCACCCAGCTTTATCTGGGCCTACATTTAAGATTTAAAAACACAAAAACAAAACAAAAAAAAACTTAGCTTCCATCAGAACATCTAAATTTGAGCTCAAAATAGGGTTGAATCCTTTTTTATTATCATTATTTATTACTATGGATCATGGAGAGTCACTTCATCTTTTTTTTTCTTCTCATCTGTTCATTGGTGATAATACCCAGAAAAGAAACAGATTTTATTTTATTTTATTTTATTTTTAGATTTATTTTTATTTATTTATTTATTTATGCAAGCACTGGGTACAGTCAGACATGCGGGAGGGTGAGAGAATTCACCAGAGCCAGAGCGGGGAGCAGAACAGGCAGAAGGACCGAAGTACACTGCTGAGGGGAGCAGCGGGTGGCAGGAGAGGTCTGCGCGCCATGTGGGACCCTCCTCCGGTGGCCGGGGAGCAGCCGGGGATCGAACCGGTGCTGCAGAGGCTGCGGGCAGCTTCGCAACCCGGTGCTCAACTGCTGCGCCATTTAAACTGAGTGACTTGATGCACGGGAAAGACCCTAGCATGATTCTGACACGTTACTGCCTGAGTCAGTTCTAGGTTCCAGCTTGTGATGGATGATCCATGCTATGTCTAGAAAAAAGCAGCGTCATTGAAATGATGTATTTGACAGAGGGAGATGAACAGAGAGAAGGGCATGTCATCCGAGAGAGGGCAGGTTTATCTTATCCATTTCTTTGATCTATCCCCTTCACTCTGTCAGCAACAAGCTAGAGATAATACTTTCTCTCTCCTTTAAAACTTCTTTGAATTTATATTTGGTGAGGGCTGAAGCATTTATGCCTGTGCCCCAGAGCCTAACATATTTCTTCTGACTGAAGCATAAGAATACACCCTAAATACTGGCTGAATGAAAAAAAAAGTAGTTCTGTGACAGAGTACTACTTCCTAAACATCCTCAGATACTGCCAGCATTTGAGGGGAATTGAATAAGAAAAGTTCTACTTCTCTAGATACACTTACAATCTTAAGAGTTCTGAAACAAGAGAATCAAGTAGAGGTGTATTAATAACAATTATAATAAGCAAAAGTTCATGTACTTTCCTAAGTGTTTTACAATGGAGTAAGATTATTGAGAGGCAGGAAAATGTGGGAGTTATGAGCAGAGACCGCCATAGTAGCAAATCTCACCTCTATCCCTTCTAATCATATGAATGAGGGCAAGTTGTTAAAGGTTCTCTGCTTTAGTTCTCTGTGTAAATCACAAACGACAACAGTACTTAGTTAATACTATTGCTCTGAGGATTAGTCTTTACAAAACATAAAATATTTTTTAAAATATGGGATGAGTGGTCTATAAAATCCAATTGTAAATGACAACTTCTACTGCTAAAATGAGGGAACTGAAAAATGAATCTTGTTGGGTGAAGAAAATTGCAACACAAGTTTTAGAAGTAATTACATAAGCACCTAGAGCCCCCACACAATACAGTGAAGCTAGAATCTTCTGCCTTGAATTTGTCAAAATGAACTAAAAATAGATGAAGAATAATAAATACTAAGCTGTGAATGCTAGTGTCTATTTAGGATAATTTAATGACAATAAATCGGAGCAGACCCACTGGATTATGCCAAGATATTTTCCTAACTGTATCTAATTTGGTTGGCTTTTTGTTTAATTAGTGAATATTATAATTATGTGTTCTGAAAGGTGTATGAATTTAATACCACCAAGTAATTCTAATGCAAAATAGAGCAAAATACTAAGACTTAGAATTTCTTTTGAGGACTTGCCTTCCCTGGAGTAATCCTTATCTGCCGATAAAATGCATGCTGTGGGATAGCGAGGCACTTCCACTTCTATTCTCATCAACATTTACATGACCTAGTCTGATTTAGTTGAACCTAGGGTATTTTCAATAATTACAAGCACAAGGGCCTACCAAAGACCCTCTCATGGGAGAAAATTTATTAATGCAGGCAAAATAGCTATCACCCTGTGTGTCTGATCCCTGTTAACTTCTTGGTTTCCTGACTATTCAATCAGAGTTCTCAACAGCTATGTATGCCTAAATGCTTTACAAAGTAAGCAGAAATAAATTGCAAATGGGGCTCTCTTTCATTCTCTCAGCCTGACATCCAGAGACATTTTCTTAGAATTTAAGTTTTTCTTTTCATTTTGCTTTCCTTGTGGTCCTTAGAATGCTAGTAACCGCGTCACCGTGCCCTTTTTGGAGATATGTTCAAGAAATACTTAGTAAATTATAACACAGCCTGTAGGATCAACAAAAACAGGAACTTTTTCATTAATAAAGAAATTATATGGTGAAGGAGGGAAACCAGACTTTTGGTGATTAACATAATGAATTATATAGAGATGTTGATTCAAAATACAGTTGTATGAAATCTTTACAGTCTTATTTGGTAACGGTGCTTCTATAAAAGAACAAATTTTAAGAGTGGACAGAGCCCCTTCTGAAATAATCAGTGAGGAACAATATTTTCCAGCATCTATAGGAACCTTGGATTTTTGCTGGACTCAAAATCAGTTTTGAATTTGCTTAAAATAAGATTTGACTGATTCTTAACATATTTTTTAAAAAATATTGTGAAGGTTTTTTTTTTTTAAGATTTATTTATTTATTTATTTATATAAGAACTGGGGTATAGGCCAGATGCATGGGAGGGTGAGAGGATTCACCAGAGACAGAGTGGGGAACAGAACAGGCAGACTGATGAAATACACTGCTGAGGGGAGCAGCGGGTAAGACAGGAGAGGTCTGCCGCACCATGTGGGACATTCACCGGCCGGCTGGGATCGAAACGGCGCTGTAGAGGCTGTGAACAGCTTCACAGCGCGTCGCTCAACTGCCTGTGCCACCAGGGGAGGCCCAAGATTTATTTATTTATGCATACAAGAGCTGGGGTACAGGCCAGAGATGCAGGGGTCAAGAGGATTCACCAGAGACAGAGTGGGGAACAGAACAGGCAGATTGACCAAAGTACATTGGTGAGGGGTGCAGCGGGCAAGCCAGGAGAGATCTGCCTCACCATGTGGGTAGCTCCCTGGTCGGCCAGGGGATTGAACTCATGCTGTAGTGGCTACGGATTGCTTCATAGGTTGTGTCTTAACCCCTTGTGCCACCAGGGAGGCTCCGATTCTTAATGTATTTTGCTCATACATACACTAGAAAAAATTCCATTTGTACACATTTTAAAAATGAACAACCAAATTTACTTTGCTTTGCTTATCATTTTGTAAGATTAGTTCTTGGTGCTTAGTTGCTTTACTTCTTTCCTTCACCTTTTAACAAATATTAAGCAACAATTAACCTCCAACACTAGGTCTCCATGATTCCACCAGAAAGGCATACCCTCTGTTATCATGAAGCTTAAAAATACAAACAAAACAAATCCAACTAGGCTGGTTCCCAAATCCAATGATTAGTGTGTTTGTATGAAGAGGAGAAGACAAGACAGAGAAGAAAGTAAAGAGATGGGGGCAGAGAAGAGAGTTATGCTGCCTCCCGCCAAGGATACTCTGATATCTGATTTGGCAAAGAAGCCTTCTTCCCAGAATCCTTCAGAGGTGAAATGACCCTGCCAACTAACACCTTGACTTCAGATTTCTAACTATGAGAGAACTATGAGAGAACTATGAGGGAACTATGAGAGAACACATCCTTATTCTTTCCAGCCAGTCAGTTTGTGATACTTTTTACAGCAGCAGCCCTGGGAAACTCACATAGGTTTAAGTTACCCATGGGACATAACTCACATAACTTTAAGTTACCCATGGGACATCTAAGAGGAGAGGTCAAGGAGAAAGATGAATTGAGGGATCCGGAACTTCAGTTTGGGATGGAGACAAAACTTTGAGGAACATCAGTATCTGATTGAGCAATAGAGTCATGAGTATCTCTGAGATGATCTGTCTGAGATCATTCAGGGACCATGGGTAGAGTGAGAGGACACCTGATCCAGCACCGGGAAGAACAGTAAGCTTGTAGGAGTGGGGAGAACAGAGAGGTTCACATAAGAAGAACAAGGAGGAGACTAGAGAAACTGAAGACTAGGGGAGTGTGATGCCACAGTGCCACCTGCAGAGGGAGTTTTGTGGGTTAAGTGTAGTAGATTGGTCAATAAGATAAACACTTGGTCCACTGTCTTTAGGAGACAGTCCTGAGGAACTAACAGACTTCAGTGCAGCAGTGGAGTAGTATTGGGGGGAAATGAGAGATGAGGGAGGAGAGAAGAGAGAGATAAGAAAATGAGTTCAGGAAATGTAGATAATTCTTTCTAGGAGATTGAATGTGACAGGGAGGAAACCTATCACTAGAAGCAAAGAATCAAGAGAAAGCTTTTCATGTGTTTGGATTTACTTACAGATAATTGTGTTTTTGTCTAATGAGGCACTAGATGTTTAGACAACGATGATAAAACAAATAAAATAGTACCTGATTGTTGGTCATAAAACTGCTCACTAAATTACAGCAAAGCAACTAGAATATGTTTTACAGCTACCGATCTAAATGAGATCTATTGTTGGTAGAAGTTTTCTGCATAATTTATAAAGAGAGATTGTAGGCAGGATAATGTTTTGAAATGCAAAACATCTGACTCATAGTAGAGATGAAGAGCAGTGAATGACCCTCGAGAGAAGCTCATCTTATTGTTCACATACAGGGCAGAGAATTTAGAACTGATAAGGCATCAGGCATCTCAAAGCAAACCTGCTTTAATGAGTGTGAGTCATGGTGCCACCCAGGGAAATGAATCAGGTGCCCACATGCCCAATCTCCTTCATAATTACATTTTTTCCCTTTTAAATTAAAGCTAAAGTCAGGTAACAACTAATGTCCCTATGGTACAAATTTAGCCCAATGGAAATATACAATGGCCTAAGAAGTAAAATGAAAATATCAAAGGGATTCAACTTTTCCAACAAGGAAAAAAAGGAATGAAAGAAAACCATTCTTTTAAGTGTAATGTCATGCCTGCTGGCCCCAAAAGACTTTTACATGATTTTACTGTGTCCTCTAGTCCAGCTGATTTTGATACCTTCCCACTGTGGAAAAACTCCAGGAGCTTCTTCTCAACATTGAAGTCTCAGATGCTGTACCTGAGGCTCCTAGCTAGGGTTTCTGCTCAAACCAGGAGTGCGAGGAGCATCCCTGTCTCCTCATGTCTTGGTCACCCGTGGCTTCCATAGTTAATCATAAGTTCTGTAAATTCTGCCTCCTAAACATCTCACTTCTTTGCCAGAGCTACAGTCCTAATGTGAGCTGCCACTGACTCACCTACATCAAGTCCCACGTATCCTGTCTTTCTCCTCTAAGAGAAGCTATAGCACAGCTAGAATGAACATGGGGAAATGCAGATTAGCAATCATTCTGCTGCTTAAAACCTTAGGTAGCTTTCCACTAGGACCACAACAAGTCTATGTGAGACTTGGTGCAGAGTTTATCTGCTCTCTGGGATAAGCAGAGAATGAGTCAGACCTCAGACCCCATTTTCCCCCTGGTTAGTCTTTTTACCCAGTGTGGAAACTGCAACACGTTTGTTCCTAAAATATAATTCAGATTCTTTAAGATGGTTTGTCCAGCCCTCTGCAACCTGGTGTCTGCCAATCTCTAGTTACTGCTGGCATTCTTTTACTTATGCTCCCCAATCCTGCTTTCTTGGGTCAGTTTCAGTTCCTCGAACATAATGTGTTCTAATTTACATCTCTACAAGACTCCAACTGTTTGGAAAAATCTCTCCTCTCTGTCCAGATTACTCATCACTCTGCAATGCTTTACCTCTTTTTCTATTCCCTTCCCTCCCCACCCCCAGTCTTCCAAGAGCCATTTAATAATTCTGCAAGTCACAAGACCAGTTTTATTTGTTCTGTGAAACCACCTCTGACTCTTCTAGACAGATTTATATGCTCCTATCTCTAAGCTCAAATAATACTAATATAAATAACATTAGGCTTTAATTATTGCCTGGGTATTAATACTTTGAAAGTACTAAAAAAGTATCTATTAAATGAATGAATAAGCTTTTCCTATAAAGTATTATAAATAAATATGATAACATGAGTAATTTTGTTTAGTGTTTATAGACAGTTTTATATTTTGTTTACAAAGAATAATAATACTTAGGCCTCAAACAGAGTAGCTCATATGCTTGAGGTTGTAAAGATAGTAAAATGAACATGATAGCAAGTCTTACCCAATAATAAAGATCCAGTTTTAGATAAATATATCCAAGATAAATTTTAAAGAATAGCTAAAAATTGGTTGAAAGGGAATATATGAAATATGTGGTATGGGGATTTGTTTAGGTTCATTTTCAATTTGATATTCTAGTTTTAATATCCTATATATCAACTTTAAGAGGCAAATATATCGTTAGAAAATAGAAAACTACTTAGTTTAGAGAACTTGACATATCATTTATTGTAATGTTACCCTGTTCTAGAGGATTATAATTAATAGTAGAAGCAAAACCTAGTTGCAAATTAATGGCCTACAGCACATCAATGGACGAGAAAATGTGATTAGGAGACTAAAATAGAGTTGAGGACTTCCTTCTTTTAAATTAAAATCAGTACTATTAGTACTCAAGTCAAGAAGAAATACTGAAAAATACTTTGAAGTTATGTAACATATAATCTAAAACCTTTATCTAAGACAACAGCTTGTCAAAATGCTAATCATTAGGAACTGAGAAATGTGTTTAGTTAATAATGCTTCCTTTCACGTGTGCTGTGTGTTTTTCCCAGAGGAAATCTGAGCTGTTATTAGCATTACACAGTCAGCTCTTGATTATCTAAGTTAATAAAAAGAGCATGCACATCTGTGATTAATCAAAAAGTATCAACACATAAGACATGCCACAGACCTTTTTCAGATCTAAATTGATCTGAAATAAAAATTACATTTTTGACTCTGGAAAAAATGCCAATTCTTTGCAACCTATTTGTCTTCCTGCTATACTCCATTCAATTTTCCAAGTAAGGAGAACCATGCTGTGGAAAACTAATGCGCATGTGAGAACACACTTGAGATCCTGTGAGAGCGAGTTGCCAGAGGTCAGAATTCTGTCAGTGGTGTTTCATCTGCCCACTGGGCTCTGATCATGAGTAAGCTGTTGAAAGTCCTCACTCTCCAGGCCTAAAGTCCTAATACAATATTGTCAGCTCATGTATGGCTAATGCAGGAGCTGGCCAACACAGTGGTGAGGGAAATGTCAGTTCTGGAGAGAAAAAAGAGATATACTATGCATTGCTTTGACATGTAAAACAACAGGGCTCATTAAAGTTGTTAGGTTTTTTCTTAATGAAGTCTTAGCTATTGCTTCACTAAAATAAAAAGGGGAAGGAAAATAGAAATTAGAGCACATTGTCAGAAACATTGATTTCCAGGGTGATATTAATGATTCTGGCACAGCTCAGTCAACTGCTTTATAATTATCTAAGAAAACTAGATAGCCTCCCAATGAAAATAACTGCTTTCTTTTTATCTGTGAAATCAGATCAATTATGTAACACCAATTTTCTTTAAAAATGACATTTCTCTCTGAGGCGTTTAATAAAAGAACAAATGAAAGGTGGGCTCTGTAGCTCAGAAGAGAGCTGGGTCTGGCCTTATTGATAGATAGGAATAAGCCCATAGGTTGCAGAATTCAAACAAAGCAAATATTCATTCAGTTATTCAATCACTTACCATTTATTGAGCATCTACTGTCAGTGGGTCATTATGCTAGGCACTAGTGATACATGTAATTTGAGACAAGGTCCCTACATTTAAGCAGCTCACAGACATGTAAGCACATACTTTTAGATAAAATATCTAATAAATAGAGGTGTGTGAAGAGTAGGAGAGGCACATGGATGAAAGAATCATTGAATTGTTGGAGGTAAAGAATCCTTCACAAAGGAGGCAACCCTTGACTAAATTCCACACAGGTGAATTAGATGGATGAGCCATCCAAGCTTACAGAAGAGTAGACTATGAATCAAGAACAGTGAATTCTAAGGACAATGTATGTAGGAATATCTGGTATATGTGAATACAGATAAACAGAAAGTCAGGGTCAATTATTAAGGACTTTGTTGGGGATGCGAAGACCTGTGGACATTCTTACACAGTGGTCAGGCATATGAGGTTCTCAACAGTGGAGTGGCTGATACATATATGTGAAAATTATCTCTGCTAACTTTGTGAAAAAGCTTAGTCCTAGAGGAGGGAGGCCTGATTTGGGAGTAATAATAATTCAAGAATTGCAAGTTTGCATGGTATCTATTATAGCCTCTGGTGTATATCTTAAGATTTTACTATTAGAACTTGAGCTTCACAACTTAGTACTCATTAAAGTTAAAACTTATTTTGGAAAAAAACTGTGTAAGTGAATGCATAATCTGTTAATGGATCTGGGCTTCGGATGTAAAATGAAAGAGAAAATTCTCAAATTCTTCAATCTCGATCATGTTTGTGTCTCAATGACAGCAAGTTAGGAGTGCTGATTTGGCAGGGTTTTTGTTGTTGTTGTTGTTGTTGTTGCTGTTGTTGTTGCTGTTGTTGTTTGTTTTTGTTTTTTTTTTTTTTTGTAGGCCAAAGAAGATGGAGAGAGTATCTCCCTTTCTTCCAGATCAAGGAAACATGGAACATTGTATTCATTTTCTATCTCTGCATATCAAAGACATACAACAACACACATATGTCATTTCTGTCTGCAGGAGTCAGGAGGCTGGCCCAGCCACTATGTCCTCCATGCATGTCACTAGAGCATAGCCCAAGTGCCAGCCAGGGCTGCAACCTCCCCTGAGGCTCGGGGTGCAGCTCCCAAGTCAGAAGAGAAAGTGAGAAAATGCTCCTAAGTCACCCTTTAAAAGGAATAATGTGGTTAGTTCAAGCTCACCAAAGACAAGCTCTCCTTTGAGTAATTTAAAGTCAATGATTAGAGACGTTAGTTATATCTTCAAAATCCTTTCACCTTTGCTATAAAACGTATCATTACTATGGCAGTAATACTTCATCACCTTTGCCATTTGCCAATAGCAAGTTACAGGTCCCAAAGAAACTCAAAAGGGGGGAATCACACAAAGTTATGAATATGGGAGTGGGGGGGCAGTTATCACATGACCAGCTTAGAACTTAGAACTTTGCCTATCACAGATGCCAAAAGTAGAAGAGTTGAAATCACTAGAGTCCAGATATGGGTAGGTGGGGAATAAGTTGATCTACCAAATAGTAGGGAGTTACCTGGGAGAATACCTGGAGCACCTTCTGTCAAGGACTGGCTCGCTGTGGCATGAGGCAGGAAGGAAAAGCCTGCATTTAGAGGGACTAAAGCCTGGGTACACACAGGGTACCTGTCCAACCTACACAGGGCAGAGAAAAGAAGGTGGAATGTTCTCCCAAGATAAAACTCTAGAGGTAGAAGATGTGAATAGAGAAAAATAATCTAGTATTTGGAAACTATTGTCATCCAAGGGTAAAGAGGGATTTTCTCCATAGCACAGAGCTGACATTCAAGACCTTTTCCCTTCATTAAAAATAAAAAAAAAAAAACTACTATTGGCTTTTCTCCACTATTTTACTTTTAATTATAATAAGCATACATACAACACACAAATGCAACTGATATCAGGGTGATTTTTCAAGAGATATCAACAGTCTGATAGAGAAATCAGGAGAGAAAAACTATCAGGGCAACTAAAGTAGACAAGATAATTAGAGAGAAGATATATGCAGCACCGAATTTGAATCGCAAAGAAAATTCCAGCTAACAAAGCAATTATATTTTCACACGAATTAACAGAAGGCAAAAGCAAAAGAAAATTGAGTTAATAAAAGATTAAGTTAAGAAAAAAATTTTTCAGCACAAAACCCTTTGGAATAGTTGCTCTCTTTGCCTCTGCTGTAATGTTGGAGGGATTAGCAACTGTGTTAGGCTCCCCAGCAGTGACACATCTCCCAGCTTTTGCTGCCCTTTCACTCCTGGGCACATAAAACTGGGGCACAGAACAAACAGAAATTCAAACTCAGCTCCCCAGCAGGTTGACCTGCTTATTCCAAGCAACCTTGTGAATTTAGGTTCAGGTTACCTGGCTGCACTCCTAGCACCTGACTGCTCTACATTTGCACTGATTTCTTCATGGCTTAGCTCCAGCCTAGAACTACAGTAATAACAGCAATACAGATTATATTAATGGCCACATGTATTAAGCATTTATGAAGCTACATTAATTAAGCACATGGTTCACTAATGCAGTTTGCACTTAGTGGCGCTGGCTTAATGTAATATGGTCAGTATTTTTCAAAGAAGAGACTGAAAAATTTCCATCCTTGAGTTGCATTTTATTAGAAAATTCTCTTCCCCCAGGTCTAGAAAGGAGAGTTAATGTCCTTAGGTGGGACAAGGTGGGTTTGTAAATCAATAGACTTAAATGTCAGACTCCTGTTTTAGAAAAATCAGAGCTAGGTCTGATGAATAAAGGGGAAACTCACCTAGGAGAAGAAGGACCTGTAAACCTCTGAGAATTTTTTTAAAAGAAAAGCTGAATGAGATAGGGAGGAGAGGGCAATGGGTCTACATAGGTGTGTCCTGAACTTTTCCTTCTGGGCTATGGCTATGGTGTAGGGGAAGTTGAGGCAAGAGAAACGTGTGCGGCAAATCCCACCTAGATTCCAGGATGGTTTCATCTTATTTAACTCAGTAGCGCCACATGGTATGGACTTGCAAGATCTGCAGGATACATTTTTCTGAGCCCACTTTGTTTCCCTTAATTATGAATGATACCCAGAAGTAAGTTTCTGTAGTCCCAGAACAGGACTTCATTTGGCAGCTGGGCTGAAAGTCAAGCAGGCTGTCCTGGAGGCAGCTTACTAAAGGGAGTGAAGACTGTAGCAGAGGCCAGGGCAGGCACGGCTAACCCATAGGGTCTGCCTTTGCAGTGAAAAATGAGCTGAGGTGAACCAACTAAGAAGAACTTAACTGTTTACAATACCCAAGATACAGAAACACCTAGATGCCCAGAACAGATGAGTGGATCAAGAAGATGTGGAATGTATATACAATGGAATACTACTCAGCAATAAAAAGGATAAACTCATGCCATTTGCAGCAAGATGGATAGATGTTAAGTGAAATAAGCCAGGAGAAAGATAAGTATCAGATGGTGTCACCTATATGTCTAATATAGAGAAACCAAACAAAGGGTCAGAAAAAGACATACTTTAAAATCAACCCTTGAAAGCTGACCAAAGATGCGAGGCATCCAGGACACCAGGGGTAAAAGAGGTGACCTCTGGTGCTTCAGTGGTGGCAGAGCTACAGCAACCACACCTGAGGGGAGAAATCCTATACTGCCAAAATACTAACAAGGATCATTTCTCTCTGCTCACAAACCTGCCAGGGACTTCTCACTGCTTTTAAGTCTCCTTTGCTCTTAGGATAAAGACTCAAATCCTAAGCACAGCTTTTCAGGCCCGATACAAGGAGCTTTTGATTCCCTCTGTGACTGCAACTCCTGCCATTTTTCCTTCCCTCTGGGAAATGAAACCTGTGGTTGCATTATCCACCATAGGGATTTAAAAAAAAAAAAAAAAAAAACCAACGCCATTTCTTCTTTGAGGAGCAATCTTCTGTCCTCATCTTGGTCTAGCTAATTCCTCTGTGCTTATCTCTCAGAAACAAGTCTGCCCGGGCAAAGCTGGCAGACCCCTATACAAGATCAATCACCTTCTTAGATATTCTCATAGCACCCTGGGTTTTCTCATAATGTCACACACTGAGTACAGAGATTTATTTTATGCCGCTCAAATAAACCAGTAGTCATAGTTCAACTAATGTCACTCAGAATAACGAGTTCTCACCCAATTATGTACACTAAGTAAACCACATTACCCCATCTAACTACATAAGATATCTTCATATTTTAGGTAGTTAAAATAGCAGTAAAGGAAAAAACAGTAAAAAAACCATTTTTTTCTCTTTGTCCAGCACCTTTACCTTGCCTTTTGTGTGATGTGCAGTATGTGCTGCAGAGTGGAGAAGTCACGTGATACCAGAGGAGAAAAAGGAAAAGCCAAGCATAGGAGAGGGGTTTCATGATTTATCAGGAACTGATAGGAATATATTTCTGCTGCTACATATATACTTGAAGGAAAAATGCCTTCCTTCTGGCTACTTAAAATCCTTATCTATTTAAAGCACTGAATTTAAGCATCAATAATTAAAATAACTTGTTTAATGCACATTTTTAAGGCAATAAAGCTCAAAGATATAATTACACATCGTCCTCACTAACCCCTAACTTCCTCCATCCAGCAGCTCACCCTGAACCTCAGCTTGGGAAGATCAACACGACAACCCGTCCTTGGCCTTTAGGCTGGCTGGCTGGATGCCAGAGCCCCCGAGCTGCCTGTGTCCAGCAGCTGCTGGAAGAACATTGTCTCAGCATCAGGAGTTCTATTTTCAGTCCATGTGAACTAATTAAAAGGAAGGGCTTTGCTTGCTTCCCTGGCCATCCCTGAGCAGTGTGAAAGGCCCAGGCTACCTTCTCTGTTCTAATTTTAGGCCTCTGTTTCTTGCCTCTTGCAGAAAAGCAGCCTATGCTCTATGCACTTAAAAGCTTTTGTTTTTGTTCCTTCCCCATTTGGAAAAAAGCACTTTCCGCTTCACTTTTTAAAAAATTTTCCTCTTCCCATCAGTTTTCTCCAACAGAAAATGATGGCTCGAAACTACTAATAAAAGCGGAGATAAGTAGTTACCCAGGGTAATTAATTTCCTTAGCACATACCCAAAGCTAGCTAGCCCACAGAATTCCTCATAAACACAGAGCTTTCACAGACACACAACTCTCCATAAAGAAGCAACATCTTTTATTACTGGTGGTTCTCAGCTGCTTCTCCCCCAGACATTCACAACAGCATGCTGGAGATTTTCATTGAGGACTCAAAACTCATAGGTGACTCACTCTAGCTATGGCAGTTTCACAATCTTTTAAAACTGGTACCCATACTTTTGATAAAATTACCACATGCTTCTCCCACTCTGTCCTACCATACTGAAAAACCACTATCTCAACTACCTATTCATCTTTCTATTTGGATATTTAAGAATGTTTCAAGTTAAAATGTCCAAAACTGAACTTCCTCATCTCAATTAATATTGACTCCACCCTTCCAAAGGTTAAAAGGGCCACAAATCTTTGAGTTACACCTTTGGTTCCTTTATTTACTCATTATCTACCTTCCAGTCATTTAAAAAATAAAAAAAGCACTGTGTTGGCTCTTCCTTTAAAATAGATTCAGATCTGCCATATAACCCAGCAAATCCACTCCTAGGTATCTATCCAAAAAAACACTAATTTGAAAGGAAAACCACTCCATGTTTATAGCAGCACTATTTACAATAGCCAAAACATTGAAACCACCTCAATGCCCCAGAACAAATGAGTGGATCAAGAAGATGTGGTACCTATACATAATGGAATACTACTCAGCAATCAAAAAAGATAAAATCATGCCATTGCAGCAACATGCATGTGAGAGATTATTCTAAATAGAGTCAGAAGGAGAAAAAAAAACTGGATGGTTTCACTAATATGTGGAATCTAGATAAACCAAAGACCAGGCAAAGGAAAAGCAGCTATTTGATAAATGGAATGATTAATTTAAATATTATAAATGCTCACATTTATGTTCTCAGATCATACCTTCAGTTGCCTATTTGACACATTTAAGTGGATATCTAACAGGTAACAAATTTAAAATGACCTGTTATTTCTCCCTGTTGATCAAATCTGTTCTTTTCCACAACCTCATGCATGTCAGATAGTAAATCCATCTTATGCTTGTTTAGGACAACATTCTTGTGGTTTTCCATAATGTCCTTTTTTCTCATGCATTACATCCACTCAACCATGAAATCCTATTGGCTCCACCTTAAAAATATGTCCAACATCCATCCATTTCTGTTTGTCTCCGCTGCCTCACCTTTACCTGAACTGCTTGCATCTCTCATCTTACTGCCACGGTGTAGTAGGCTCAGAACTGGCCTTCTTCCTTCTACTCTTGCTCCCCCTTCTCCAGTCTACTCTCTACACAGCAGTCAGTGTAATTCTTATAAAATACAAGTTACATAATGGTACTCTTCCAAAAGACGTCAAATGCTCTTCATTTTACTCTGAGTAAAAGCCAACATCCTTAAAGTGGATTATTAGGTCCCCTCTGATATCTTCATTCTTCCTCTTAACTAAAGGCATTCCATATTTTAAGGAAAGATTTTAAGTCAGATTTGACTCCTCTGTAAGTGAAAGAGTTTTGAGCCTTCCTTGAACTTTTCTTACTCATGATTGCATGTTCAATCAGTTGCCAAAGTCTGTTCACCACTCTTGCCTTTTATCTCTCAAATTCATTTACATTTTTCCATTGTTGATAACTCTGTTTCTCCCCACCTCCACTCTCACCTCATCAAATCTATCAACTACATATTAATACTAGACTGATCTTTCTAGTTAAATGCAAATAGTTCATACCATTTCCAAGTCTGTCCTATTGAAGGGATTCCCTTTCAACCACCTTTTTTAGTGATTCACAAGTTGATATTTAGATTATATAATATAGTATCTTATAAGTAGAAAGCTTTAATGACAATTCAGCCTCCTTTAGAAATAAACATCTGTTGTAATAAATTTACTGGTCACTTAATTAGCATGTTTGCAGATTACAGTCCATTTGTGAGGTTGTATTAGTCTTTGTTTTATTAAATGATGCTTTTTGTGAAGATTAATTTTTGTGCATACAGTTATAAAATGAAATATAATTTCATCCATTAGTTTCCATTACACTCTTAAGAGAAGGCCAGCTTAAGAAAAGGCCAGCTACCTTGACATAAGTATAAACCTATGTTCTTTTTATCCGAAAACTACTACAGATTTCAAATAATACTAATAAAAAAAAAAAGAGTAACACTAAACAATAATTATACTATTAGGAAGAATATCAGTTTCCATAGTTTATAAAACACATTCACATAAATTATTAGTACAGCTACCCTAAGAATAGATACTCTTTTTACTTTTCAGAGGAGCAAACTAAAGTTCAGAGTTTACTGACTTGATAGAGAATATCTAATGAATCAATGACAGAACTGACTCTTTAACTCAAACTCCTTCAATACATACCATGTGGTAGCGCCTTTATATGCAGGTTATTATATGCAGGTTCTTAAATACAAAGTATAACAAACCATCATAAAATAATGGAATGCTACTTTTTCAAGTAGCTAAATACCATTTTACCTTTTAATGTAAAACATCACTATTGTCCTTCCACATTATTACTAAGTATCAATCTATTCCAAAATGTTCACTGTAACATGACATACTACATTGAGAAACCATAGTAATATGCTCTTTGAAACCATTTCAACCACTGAAAGGTTAGATTTTGGTTCTGTTCAAAAGCAAGCCTAAAAATATCCTGATGATGTTGATTGCAATTTCTCCATATATTCCAGATGGTGCCACATATCCTCTCCCACTGGAGATCAGAAAAGAACGAGGACACTAGGGGGTCGGAGGGTAGACACAAAACTTCTTATATTCTTAATTAAATAAAATAATATTTCTATCTGCCTCAAAAGATTACTGAAAAAATTTTAAATAATCCTAAAAAAACAATTCAGTGTACTAACTAAAATAACTGAGAAACATTTTCATAAAGAGAAGTATCAGAGGACCTGTTATTCCTTTCATTTTAGAATTTCAAATCTGAACTAGACATTCAAATAACTATTAACTGAGTAATAGTCATATGCCCTTAACTCTTTCTGGGGTCCACATACCACATTTATTTACAAATCATATATCAGCCCTCTTCTATAAAATTGCCTGAGTACACGCCAGGCTCCTCAGAGACTACGCAGAATTATGTTAACATCCTAATGACTCTGCTAATAGTTCACTGACATTTGCTGAGCACTAACTATGTACCAGACACTGTGCTAATCACTTGACATGCATCACTGTGGTATAGGGTCCGTTAGTCTAATTAGTTGTTAATTTAATTCTGTAGATAAAAAAGCTTTAGTATAAAGAAGTTAAGTCTCAGAGTAATCAAACTTAGGCAAGCTGACTTCAGTGACTATGATTGCCGGTAACCTGCCCTTCCAGTTGATAAGTTTAGAAAGAGGATAAAATACAGATAAGTAAACAAGTGAGCAATCTAAGTTTACATAGTAAATAAGATTATGGGGAAAAAGGATAATTGGATAGAAGTAACTACAGCAATGTAGGAAAATGGCTAAAACTATGGATTCTACCATCAACTTTGAATCCAAGTTCTATCTTTAAGGGCAATTATTGAGTTATTATCCTCTTTGGGTCTACAATATTCTCATCTACAAATAATAATACTTAGCTCATATAATAGTCATGAAGCTTAAATGATTTAATATACATAGAATGTTGAAAAGGGTGCTTTCTTATTATTTGTTAATGTTTAAACATTAAATTAAATTTATTAAATAGCAAATATTTTAAATTTATGGTTAAATATTGCTTATTAATATTAAAATGTTAAGCTCATTAAATATTAAATATGCTAAATTTATAAATTAAATTTTATATTTAAAATATTTACATACTTAAATACTTATTGCTTGTTAATTTTTTTGCATCTTTGTTATTACAATTATCATCTCACTGATGGCTTCTACTTGAGATAGGGTGAGCTTCCTGTATGAAGAAATGTTTTTGAGCTAAAACCCAAATGATGCTCAGTCACATAGCAATTTGAAATCAGAGCTTTCAGGCAGCAGAAACCGAAGTACAAAAGCATAGGCTGCAATGGCCAGCAAAGAAGGCTAGTGTGGCCAGATGAGCTTGTAATATAAGAATTATCAATAGTAAGGAACCAGGTTTTATTGGGCTTCCTTGCCATGGTAAGGAATTGTATTTTAAGTTCAACAGGAAGCCAGTTGGACATTTTAAGCATGATAATGTCATACCTTAATTTATATTTTACAAAAACCACTCAAAGACTAGTTGACAGGTCCTGTAAAATAGCACCACTTCCATCAATCATTATCTAAAACTTATTTTGTCCTATAAGAAAATAATTCACTGGCTTTACTCCTGAAATATTTCTATCAGTGTCGCTAAAAGTAGAGTCAGATTAAACAACTGAAATAAGTATACACGTGTATATTACTTATGTGGTCATATTTACACCCATTCTGAACAAGGATGACGTGGAATGCCCCTCCAGAGCATGTTTTAGGATTCTAATATTCATACTAATCATATCAAAATCTTTGGAAGAAGGTATTTGGAATTTGTTTAAACGAAGTATCCCCCACTTTTTAAAAAGTTCTTATTAAGTGATTGTTTTAATGAGAGATCTACGTTAGTGTCTGTTTTTGTTAACAGAATGAAATCCAAAGGTAATTTTTACTTTTATGATGAAAGAAAAAAAGCAAAATTAGCTTGAGCATTTGTGTTGCAGCAAGGAGTTCAGAGGCAATGTGTGCCCTGCTTCCTACTGCTGTGTAATCTGTCGGGTCATTCCTGTCTCTACTGTATGCTAGTGCTAGCTTAGATTTTAGGTGCTATTTAACATGGTTTCATAGGTTAATTTTTTGGTCTGGAAAAACTAAAATATGTTTCCACAGATAGTACAGGTAGTTGTCTTTTCTGTTTATGCCATTTTGACTTACGAAAGATTTTATAAGAACACCCAACTTTCAGACAGTGAGGGAAACCTCTAGAAGGGAAAGAGATTCTTTAGGCTCTGCTACTGATAATTCATACCAGTTATTAGCTACTTGCTCCCAAAAGAAAGGAATCATTGCAAATTGGATTGGGTAGAACCAGGAAGGTTTTACAAGTAGGTATGGTTTCTGTCCTAGATCTTTCTCTTACTCCCAACTTTATTCCCTTCCACACCCCTGTCCAAGTTCACCAGGTTTTGAGGAGGTTGAAAGTTCACTTAGGCCACACTGTCCAACTCACTGTTACTCAATAACCTTGGTACAGATTCTCCAACCTCAAAGCAGCTATCAATAAAGTTGTATTTTCATGAATTGATACCATTGTGTGGACAGGGGTAAATAGCAGTGGTGCATTTCCTGGCCTCAAATTATCTTACCCCCATAGAGGCATTAAATTATGATATTTAATATCTATTACATGGAAAGTCATTAATGTATATAAAGTGAGTATTAGACAAACACTCGGACAAGAACCATAACCTCCATTGCCAAACATGCCAGTGAACGAAAAACACAATGCACTTTATACAGAGGCCTCTTAAATAAGTCCAACTAATAAGCCTTCAGTTATGAAGTACACAAATATAGGTACATAAAGTGAACTGCTTTACCTGTGGGGTCAGTCCCCTCATTCTTGACTTCTGTGGTTTCCGCAGAAGAGGTGGCTGGACTAACAGGAGGGCTAGAGGTAAAGCTGGTACACCCTGCAGATGTGTTGATTTCTAAATATTCTTGGTTGTGATTCATTCGATGAAAATCCAGAGAAGACACAATAGATGTTCGTTGTTTAGGCTAAAATAAATGAGCATGATGAGAGTATTAGTATGATCATGTTCATCTTCAGCCCAATTTCCCCATCAATTTAATCTAAGTGATGATCTTTTTTCAGTTTTAACTATCTGGTTTTTATACTGAAAATATAATTACGCTTTACAGAGAGACACAAATAATTGCTTGAGGAATTAAATAAAAGAAAGCTGTTTAATGAAAAATATTATGGCATAGTTGATGTAATAATTTAGAGTTTTGTTAGATTTCCCCTGGAATACTGTAAAAATAAAATGTACAGAATTTCTCTTAATGATCATTTCTGAAAGTTGCAATTTTAAATTACCTTTCATTCAACTAACATTTATTAAGCATCTGGCATTTGCCTGACTCTCTGAATATAAAATCTAATAATAAAAGACCCTTACAACACTGAAGCAGAGTTTAGACAGTTCCATGTTTTTATTCTTGATATAGTCCAAGAAACTGGTGGCATTAGATAATGTCTTCAAGTACAATATGCTCAAATTTTATCATCAGAATTAAGTAAAGTTATATAAAACATTTTCTTAGACCTAAGAATCTTGATTTGTAGTGAACTTTGATTTTTTTTTCTTTCAGGATTTTAATTAATCCCTAAGTAGCAAGAAAAGTCCATGTAAACATAAAAGTTAAAAATGTCGAGTAATAACAGGTATAATCTATACTCCTTGTCAGTTATGGATTGTTCCCTATAGCAGTTTTCTGTTCATTCCCATAGCTTTAATTATATTCACTTTTCCCCTGTTGAGCACAGCTTCTAACATAGTCCTTCAGAAAAAAAAAAAAAAAACTAATCTTTTTGGTTCTCAGATTTGTACACATTTCACATTTCAAACCAACTTATCTTCCTTTTTAACGTTATTTATATGACTGAAATACAATCCCTGTAACAATTACAAAATGTTAACTATAACTCTTTAAAGTTTATTGTACTTTACTTTCCAGAAAGTGCAATACATTTTTGGCTTACTAATATCTCCATTACTACCAAATATTTGTTAATTGATGTGTCCACAGATTTTCTTGCAAAATATCCAAGTTACTGTTTTTCCAGCTTGCCATGCTTTTTTAATGTAAGTGTTATTTAGTCTATAATCCAAGAGAGACAATGATATTGAAAATGTCTGTGTCTGAAAGCTTTTTAACATAAGGTGTTCAAATTATCACAATATGCTTTACTCTCTTACCACTGCAATATTTTTATGAAAGAAATTGAGAGATATAAATATTGTTATGCAATTAAGTATAAGTCATTTATTATCATGACACATCAAATCAGTAAAAGAGTTCAAATTCATACCCATGTAAAACTAAGTTGTTTTTGAAATATCCAAGATTGAGGTGTAATGTCAAACTTGATTTCTCATGAAATGTCTGTGCTTGGGGTTACTGAATCTCAATTTCACATTCAGTATTCTTTCCACTAGAATATATCACAGCAATTAAAATGCATTGGAGCCTCTGGCTTCAATGGGAAAAAAATTATATCCATCACCGTGGCTTTGTTTATTGTGTTGTGATTTTACTTTGAATATAGGTAATGGACCAAATTATATAATGTTTCCCTTCATAAACTTTATATATATAAAGGTCAAGTCAACTGATGTATATAACTCCCTTGCTTCTACTGTTTCTTAAACATGTATTTGTCAACTAACCACCAAACTGTAATTACATTAAAAACACAATGTTATGCAATCACAAAAGCAAACAAGTGATTTTTTGCTACATTAATTCACTGCACAAATATTTGCTTACTGAACACTAAATTGCAAATACCATAGAAAACTTGTGATAGGAATAAAGACAGATACTATCCTGTTCTCCAGGTGGTAACAGACTTGAAATAGGAGACTTGAAATGCACTGAAGGAACAAACAAGCAACCCAAGGACCATGCACCAGTACAGTAGAGTACAGTAACAGAGTGACAAATGGACGCACAGAACACAAAGGGAACCAAAGGGTGGGTCTCTAATTTACCAAGGGGTCAGGAAAGGTAATTGATGGTTAAGTTGGAATTTGATGTAGCAGGGTTCCTAGGCAGATGCTAGGCAGCCAGAAGAAAATGGGGGCAAGGAAAGAAACTCAAGTAATTCAGTGTGACTCTAGTGTAGAGTATGTAAAAATAGTAGTGGGTTCAAGAAGTAAAATATTAGAAGTTGCAGGGGCCAAATCATTTAGGGCTCTAAAATGCCATGTTAAGAAATTTGGCCTTTAATTTAAATATTTTAAGGAACCACTAAATGATTTCTCAGCAAGGGAGTTTTGTAGTTGGTTTGCACTTCAATAAACACACTATAGCAGTTTAGCAAATGGATTGGTCAAGGCTGGAATTATGGAAGGGAGACTAATTAGGGGGATGTTATAGAATTCCAGCAGAGACATAATGAGGTCTATAAAGCACTGGTAATAGGGTTAGAAATACCAGATGTCTTCAGGAGATTATAATAAGGTTAACTACTCAGGTCTTGGCATGTGAAAGTCTTGATTTTAAGGAAGAAGTCTAGGATGACACAGATTTCTCACTGGGATAGATGCCAGAAGATAAGTTTTTGGTGGGAAACACAAATATATTACAGTTTTATACCAGAAGTACATAAATTCTAATCTTGTATGCTATTGAGACTATCAATGGCTTAGTACATGGTGGTGCAAATCTACATATTTACTCGTCTTTCTTTGAGCAGAATGCTATCACCTCACCCTGGTATAGCATCAAATGAAGTTTTGGAAGGAAGGGAGATAGGCTATGGAAATTCCAAAGGGAAACCATTAATTGGTATTCACCTGAACTAATTCTCACTTAATTCTTCAGAACTGTCTGATGATCATCAGCCAGCATAAGGGACATAGAGGTGGGAGTCATTCCCCACAGTTCTCTGAGGCATCTGAGGTGACAAAGAGAGTATCATGTTGTAAGAGAGAGGTTAGCAAACTACGGCCTGTGACCTACATCTGGCCTGCTCCTGTTTCTGAAAAGGTTTTATTGGAACATAGTGTTGCCCATTCATTCACTTATTGTCCATGGCTGCTCTCACCTACAATGGCAGAGTTGAGAAACTGTGACAAGCCATATTATATATGTCAGACAGACAGACAGACAGACAGATGGACACATACATACATACATACATATAATATGTATATTTATGTATCTAGATACTTGAAAATATTTATTATTGAGCCCTTTAGAGAATATTTTTGCCAACCCCTACTTAAAATGATCATTTTACATACCATTTAAGTTCAACAAAAACATAAGCATTGTCCCTTTCATTTTCCAGTCTTGTATGCATATAGATTGGGTTTGTGTGATTAATTCTGACCAATCAGTTATTTGTTTAATAAAAGGAAGTCTTCTCTACCCCTTTCTTACTATCTGGAATTGATATAGTTGCAAGATGAAGGTGGTCATTCAACCGCATGGAACTTCATGAGAAGTTGAAGTAAACCTCCCTCTGTCATGAAATAGTGTTGTAGTAGTTTGCTCTACTTATTCTAACTAGCACAGAACACAGTGGTGCTGAAAGGCGACGTGATTCACTCAAAGGTTCTATGATTACACAAGTATAAGAAGAGGGCACACAAGAGAAAGAGGGCTTGTGTTTTCCAATCTATAAAGGCCTCAAAATACAAAGGACTGAAAAAGAAATATGTGTTGGGAATTGAATAACAGCAAAGGGAGAAAGAATAAAGAGATGGTAGTGATTATAAAAATAGATTATAAAAAAGTATGGGTCTGAATATGCACTTAAACTTTGATTTGAATATATTCTATATTCTAAGCTATTCTAATGGAATCCTACTAAAAGCCACTCAGCTTAATTTTCACAAATTCACTAAAATTACAAATAGAATTTGCCAAGTTTTAGTGTGTCTGTTGAGTTGCATTTATGTTCATTGTGTTTCTTCTCTGAAACGTCTTTCTCCCCCGCGGTCTAGCACTCATCTCTCTGTGCTTTCCAAGGGACTTTCTGCCACACTTGTACAGAAGTCAGCAAACCACAGATAATGGGCCAAAACCAGGTGCCTGCCACTTTCTGTAAAGGCAGTGAGCTAAGAATGTTTTTACATTCATCATTCATTTTTTTTATTGTTGTTGTTTTTTATTATTTTTTATTTTTTTAAATATATTTTATTTTATATAATTCTTACATCATTTTTCATTTTTGCACAATGTATGCATTTTTATTTTGGATATAGTCCCCATATAATTCCCACCCCCCTTATTTTGGTCCTAATCCCTCTCCACCCCCCCCATGTGTCTCTGGTTTATAGTTGCTTGTTGATTTTGATTTTTTCTTTATTATAATTAGTCTTTTTTTTTTTATCAGTCTGTAAACTTTATTTGTACTTCAAAACTTAAACCCAAGATACAAGACCTCACGGGAAATCCCCTGAAACCCCCCAGGCGGAGCATGTCTCTGCCGCCAAGCCGGTCCCATCGGGCAGCGCCACCAGCGTGTGGAGCCCGCCCGGGCACCCCGGCCTTGAATTTGGGAGCTCTTAGCTGTGCCCCAACCTCACTGACTGCCGAAGACTGTCCAGGATACCTCATGTCATTTGAATTCTTTAGCTACTGTTGACAACGAAGTCTAGAGTGACTCACTCATCTTTGGGGGGACAGTTTTATCAGGGCAGCAATGAGCAGTGCAGGATGGCACTGGCGGGGAGCAACCAACAACCCGAGGGGCGTTGTATCCCTCTTCAGGCAAAGCAGTTCAGGGCCTCACGCTTCAGACATAGGCACCAGGCACCTCCTGCTTGTCCCGAGTCCAGGAAGGCTGACATGTACCGCTACAGTGTTTTCTGGAAGGTCCTTTTTCAGCCCCATGGACCTGAGAAATCCCCCAACCCCCCCCAAAAAAAACCAAACAAACAAGCAAACAAAAAAAAAAAAAAACATTCAAAAGATATACACAACTAACTGGCAAGTCGCTTGCTTTTAATCAGGCCTAAATTTTCTAGGAAGCTACTTGGGGTTTTTTTCCTAGTCCGTTATTTAGGTTTTCTAAAGTTCTAATTTTGGGCCTCCCCTGGTGGCGCAGTGGTTGAGTGCTGGGCTGCAAAGCTACCTGCAGCCTCTGCAGCGCCGGTTCGATCCCTGGCCACCGGCAAGGGTCCCACATGGCGCGCAGACCTCTCCTGCCGCAGACCTCTCCCCGCTGCTCCCCTCAGCAGTGTATTTTGTCAGTCTGCCTGTTCTGCTCCCTGCTCTGTCTCTGGTGAAGTCTCTCACCCTCCTGTGCTTCTGACTGTACCCAGTGCTTGTATAAATAAATACATAAATCTTTAAAAAAATAAAATAAAATAAAATTCTAATTTAGGTTTTCTAAAAAGACCATCCAGTATTTTTCTTTTTCTTTCTGGCTTATTTTGCTAAGCATGATCCCTTCCAGTTCCACACAACAGTAATGATAAAGGACTGATCACAATAATCTACAAAGAACTGATGACAAAAACAAAGAAAATAATGCAGTCAAAAAATGGGCAGAAGAGCTAAAAAGAAACTTCTCTGAAGAGGAAATGCAAATGTCCAACAGGCATATGAATAAATGTTCAACATCACTTGTAATCAGGGAAATGCAAATCAAAACTACAATGAGATACCATCTTACACCAGTGAGAATGGCACATATTAAAAAAACTAGCAACTACATTCATTTTTTAATGGTTGAAAAAAAGGAAAAATAGTATTAGTGGCAGGTGAAAATGAAATGAAACTTAACTTTCAGTGTTCATAAAAACAAAAAAGTCTTATTAAAACACAGCCATGCCCTCAGCAGGGGAGCATGTGGTCAAGAACCCCCAGCCAATAAGGTGGAGAGAGGGCTGGAGGCTGGGCCACAGATGAGTCCAGGCTCCAAGTCCCAGCACATGTTCCTTTTTTCCCACAGACTTCACTTACACAACTTCAGAAAGCTCATTAGGAGTTTCAGAGAGCTATCCAAGAACATTAAACGTCAAGCAAGTGGTCGTTCTAAGCATGGGGTGCACTGAGACACCGTGGCCCCTTATCCATGAAGCCAGCACCTTTCTTAGTTATTATTGTAAGGGGGCGAGGGTGTGAATTTATTGGTGTCCCCTGCCCTGGAGCTCACAGATAGCCTAGCAACTGCTGACACACCAGTAAGACCCTGCAGCACATGGGAAGGGTTGAGGTTGGCTGCATGTGCTAAGTTATAGGCAGAACCCCTGGGTACCTGAGCCTGCTCTCCCCCTATGTGAGTCCATGTACCCAAGGGAATGAAACATTAAATATGAAGTAAAATGACCAGGACTTATCCAAAGAGAAAGTATGAAAGAAAACATTATATTTTGTTTTTTGAACAAGGGGCCCATATTTTCATGCTACCTTGGGGGATATATCAGTGAAAAATAAGTTCAGGCATGAAACATTTAAATATTTTCTTATGACTTTAGGTGTAAGATCTTATTTTGGATTTTCAATAACTTCTTATTTTCCAAGTATTACACATAAAAAAATCACCTGTTCCTAACCACTACAATCTTTCAGACAATACTTATTAGAATCTTTTTCTTGCATTAATTCTCTGTAGAAAGAGCTCATTTATTTAGCTCAATTAGCTTGGTTTTTGCTTTTGGATAAGTTTTCCCAAATTTCCCCTGTATTCTTGGTTATCCATTTTTTTATTACAAAGGATACTGCTTCCTTTCTCTTTCACCCCAACTCCTACACTAGGAACTTCAGCAGACTCTTCACCTATTACCACATGGGCAAATGACAATGTCTGCTCTATGTATAAAATGCTGATGTTCTTTAGTTGGCCTGAACAATCTCTATCGAAATCTAATACCATTGGGTTTAATCTTTGAGACATTCCCAAATGCCTCTGATCATGTTACTCTCTGCTTTTCACCCCTGGTATGGATTTATTCTTATTTTTATATTCATTTTAATCACATGTACGGAGGGAAGATGTAACAATTGAAATCAGTTCACCATCTTGATTTAGAATTCTCATTTTTGTCTGTCTTGATCACTTTTAAAACAGTATACAGAAGGGATTTAGGGAAGACAGCTCAGGGGGATAGATATTATTAAACTTTTTTGCACAGATCTAATAAAAGTTGAAAGCAAATTCTACTTTCTTTCTAAAAAAATTTTAAAATGAAGGATAGCTTTTGTTGTGAACATGATGTTAATAATTAAGACTGTTCTAAAGATATAGAACTAATTATCTTTAGGTGAGCACAATATCAGTCCTCTGCTTATAGACTATAGACAAACAGAAAGTCTCATCTCCCCAAAGGAAGTACTGTGGGTGTGAGTAAAATATCAGGTAATTAAGAGTAGAAACGCTTCTAGAAATTTGAGATTTGTTATCTCATTTAGGTATAGAACTTCGGTATTACTATGAATTTGAGATTTAGATACAGGCTTACAGTTAACAACTAAGAAGGCAGAAATTTAAAAAACAGGTCTTCAGAATTTAAACTTACTGCATTTTCCTCCTAGGACAATATTCTTTTTTTTTTTAATTTAAATTTTATTTTTATATTCCCCATACAATTACAACCCCCTTATTTTGACCCCAATCCCTCTTTTCCCTGCCCCCCCAGCCCCCATAGAGTGTCTCTGGTTCATAGTTGTTTGTTGATTTTGATATTTTCTTTCTTATAGTTATTCTTTTTCCTGGTCCCTTATTTAAGTTTTCTAGATTCCTGCTATGAGTGAGACCATCCGGTATTTTTCTTTTTCTTTCTGACTTATTTTGCTGAGCATGATCCCTTCCAGCGCCATCCATGTTGCTGCAAATTGCATGTGTTTATCTTTTTTAAATGCTGAGTAATATTCCATGGTGTATATGGGCCACATCTTCTTGATCCAGTCATCTATTTTTGGGCATTTGGATTGTTTCCAAAGCTTAGCTATTGTAAACAGTGCTGCTATAAACATAGGGGTGCAGGTGTTGTTTGGAATTGATGTTTCTGTGTCCTTTGGGTAAATACCTAGGAGTGGAATTGCTGGATCCTATGGAAGCTCTATGTTTAGCAGGTCAAGAAATCTCCACACAGCTCTCCATAGTGGTTGGACCAGTTTGCACTCCCACCAACAGTGCAGGAGAGTTCCTTTTTCTCCACAACCTCGCCAACATTTGTTGTTGCTAGTTTTTTCAGTATGTGCCATTCTCACTGGTGTAAGATGGTATCAACAGGCATATGAAAAATGTTCAACATCACTTGTAATCAGGGAAATGCAAATCAAAACTACAATGAGATACCATCTTACACCAGTGAGAATGGCACATAGGACAATATTCTTATCAAGCAAAAAGAAGTAAACATAAAGTTACAGATAGAGCCAAGAACATCTTGAGTTTCTAATATTTATATCGATGAGCAATTTTCTTGTTTTCCATTCCTTTCAAATAAAATTATCATTTTAAAGGGCATTGAAGAGAACACAAGTAGTTGGAGTTTAGAAAAAACAGAATATAACTTATGTATTAAACTTTAACAATTACTAAATTTTAAATCATTTCATTTTCTGCTTTCATCACTTCAAGTAATTTTTATATAGATATATCTGACAATAGATTAACTGCTATACTCATCGACTATTAAAAGATACAGATTATAAAAACTGTTAGTATTTTCCTAGTATTTTATATACATAAACATGAATGTGAAGTTCTTAAAATGGAAAATCTATAATGCATGTTTCTTCATTATTCAAACCCAAATTGGAAAAGACTACTTATAGACATAATAGGGCAATAAAAGCTTTGGTTTTGTGCATGTTGAAGAACTGGAGAGCATTTTGACCTCCACACCATGAGTTTGTTCTTAGAGAAGCTTCTCTCAGCATTAAAATAGTCCTATTTTGCAAAATTATTTTTGAACAAGGCATTTCAAATATTTATGCCTTAATATTTCAAAAGATGTTCACATCATATTCAAATATATCCAAAATTAAAAATAAGACCAGTTTAACTTCCTACATTTAGGTTCTTTTAAAAAATATATTTTAAATGATTTGTTTCAGTTTAAAAACAGCAGGAAGTAATTATGCAATAAATTAAAGAAGATATGCTCTCAGCAGTCAAAATAGGAAGCTCATATCACTGTGTGGGTGAGAGACATTTTTATAAATAAAGGTGCACATTGCTTTTTTTTTACAACTTAATTTTTTAATATATTTTTTTTTTGAGATAACTGTAGATTCCCTTGCAGTTAGAAGAAATAAAATGGAGAAATCTCATGCACCCTCTTCCTGGTTTTCCTGAATGATCAATCCTGCAAAACTACAGCACAAAATCACACTCAGAATATTACAGGGATACAACCAAGAGAGAGAACATGCCTGCCCTCAAGGGTCCCTCTGTGGCCCTTTTATAACCACACCCACTTCTCTCCTGCCCTCCTTCTGCCCTTGCTAACTCCTGATAACCACTAATCTGTTTTCTATTTCTATGATTTTTTTCATGTCAAGAATCACATATAGTTTATAGTTGCTTGTTGATTTTGATTTATACCTTATTATAATTAGTCTTTCTCCTGGCCCCTTATTACCAAAATGAAAATGCATACATTGTGCAAAAATGAAAAAAAGATGTAAAGATATATAAAATCAAATTAAAAAAAAGAAAAAAAAAAGAATGACATAAAAATAGAATCATGTAGTATGTAACCTTGAGGGATTGGCTCTTCCCACTCAACATGATTTCCTGGAGGTTCATCAAGTTGCTGCGTGTGTCAACAGTTTCTGTTTGTTCTGGGTGGTGATCAATGGGACAAAGTACCACCATCTATTTAACCATCAACTTCTTGGAGGGCATCTGGGTTGTTTCCAGCTCAGCTATTCTGAATAATGCTACTATCAATATTCATGTACAGGTGTTTGATGAACATAAATTTTCTCTAAACTGGATAAATTCCTAAGAGTTCACATGCTGAGTGGTATGGTAGAGTATCTCAAGTTTAAGAAACTGCCAAACTGTCTTTTGGAATTGTAGTACCACTTTACATTCCTGTAGCAAGGGATGAGCGTCTCATGCATCCCTGCCAGCATTTAGCGCTGTCACTATTTTTTTGGGAGGGAGGGGTATATTCTATAGGCACATAGTGATAGCCCATCGTGATTTTAATTGGCATTACCCCATTTGTTAAGTCTTATTTGCCATTTGTATATCCTCTAAAGTGTAATGCCACTTTATGTCTTTTGTCTATTTTCTAAATGGGTTGTCTGACTTCATATTATTGAGCTCTGAGTATTCTTTATGTGTTCTAGATACCAGTTCTTTGTCAGGTATGTAGTTTCACACCTATTTTCTCCAGTCTCTACTTGTCTTTTCATCCCTTGACAATTTTTTTCATAAAACAAACATTTTAAATTTGATGAAGCATTATTTATTGGTTTTTTCTTTCATGGATGATGTTCTTAGGGTCAAGTATAATAACTCTTTGCCTAACTCTAGATCCCGAAGATATTCACCTATTTTTTTTTCTAAAAATTTATGTTAAATTTTTTAGTTTTTGTATTTAAGTCAGTTATCCATTTGAGTTCATTTTTGTGTAAGGTGTAAGACCTAGGCTAAGTTTCTCTTTTTTTTCTCTCTCTCTTTTTTTTTTTTTTTTTTTTGCCTAAATATATCTAATTGCTTCAGCACCACTTCTGAAAAGGTTATCTTGCCTCCATTAAATTGTTTTGCTTCTTAATCAAATATATGTAGGTATATGTAGTTCTATTCCAGGGGTCTCTCCCTTGCCTAATGGAATAATGTTTCTATCCCTACATTAAAAACACAAGTGTTGAGTATCACAACTATAAAATAAACCTTGAAATTGGGTAGAGTAATTTCTCTCAATTTATTCTTTTCCAAATTTGTTTTAGTAATCTTAATATCTTTACATTTCTATGTAAATTCTAAAATCATTTTAAATAATCTCCAGAAAAATCTTGCAAGAATTTTGATAGGAATTACATTAAGTTTTGCATCAATCTGGGGGTAATTTAGCTCTTTATTATACTGAGTTTTCTAAATCATGATGTCTCTTTCCATTTACTTAGATTTTTTTATTTTTTTCACTAATATTTTATACTTTTCTATCCACAAATCATACAAATGTTCTGTTAGATTTACGTTTACATTCTTATGTTTGTGTGTTAATAAATAATATATTGTATTTTTAATTTTGAGGTTGATATGGTCATTGCTACTTCATAGAAATGGAATTGGTATTATGTTTGTTTTGCATCCTGTAACGTTGCTGAATTTACCTGTTCATTGTATGGATTTTTTGTAGGGTTTTTTTTTTTTTTTTTTTTGGTATATCCCTATGTCCTACATAGAAAATTATATCAACTGAAATAGGATCATTTTTGTTTCTTCCTTTCCAATCTGTATGCCTGTTATTTCCTTATTTTCTTTTTCTTTATTGGATAGGCTGAACTTCCAGAGCTGTATTATATGAGGAGAGTACGCAGCTTTACATTGTTGCCAGTCATAGGAGGAAAGCATTAGATTTTCACCATTAAGTATAGTGACAGCTGTAGATTTTTTTGGCTGGCAGTCTTTATCAAGTTTAGAAAATTCTCTTATCTTTTTACATACTCTGTTCCAATTGACACAATCACAT
Organism: Talpa europaea; assembly: GCF_964194135.1. Classification (NCBI taxonomy): domain Eukaryota; kingdom Metazoa; phylum Chordata; class Mammalia; order Eulipotyphla; family Talpidae; genus Talpa; species Talpa europaea. The sequence goes on along the minus strand of NC_140083.1, from coordinate 14,306,213 downwards.
GGTTTTCTTGCTTCTTAAATCTTAAATACTATACCTGCCTTGTATCCCTGGAATCAACCCCACTTGGTTATAGTATATAAAAATATGCTGCTGAATTCTTCTTACTAATATTTTCTTAAGGAATCATGCATCTCTATACATGAGGAATATTGCTCTGTAGTTTTTGCTTTTTCCATGTTTTTTTTTTCTTTTCTTTTTTTTTTTTTTTTGGTATTGTCTGGTTTTGGTATTAAGAGAATATTAGTTTGATAAAACAAACTGGAAAAGGTCCTCCCAGTGGCACAGCGGGTTGAGCGTTGTGCTGTGAAGCTGTCTGCAGCCTCTGCAGCGTGGGTTTGATTCCCAGCCGGCCAGGGAGAATCCCATATGGCGCAGCAGACCTCTCCTGTCTCGCCCACTGCTCCCCTCAGCAGTGTCTTTGGTCCCTCTGCCTGTTCTGCTCCCCACTAGCTCTGGTGAATTCTCTCACCCTCCCACACCTCTGACCTGTACCCCAGTTCTTGTATAAATAAAAAAATCTTAAAAAAAAGAAACTGGAAAATATCCCCTTCACTTCTATTTCAGGAAAAGAAAGTTCGGAATTGGAGTTAATCCTTCTGGTAAATGTTTGTTATAATTCTCCATCAAAACCAAATAGGCTTAGAGATTTCTTTTTTCAATTTCCTTAATAGTTTTAGGACTATTTACATTATCTTTTTTATATTGGGTGAATTGCATTAGTGTTTTAAGAAGAACTGCTCCATTTAAGCTAAGTTATAAAATACCTTTATTTCTCTCTGTTTCTACAGGGTCTGGAGTGATATCCTCTATTTGATTCCTGATACAGGTAATTTGTATCTCTCTCTTCTTCAGTTTCAAAACAGCAGGAATAATTATGTAGTGATTTATAGAATATAAAATCTGAGCAGTCAAAATAGGAAGCCTGGGCATAGTAAGTTTGATGGCTTTAAGTTTGATGAAGCAATTGTAATCAAACTTGTCTTAAGGGTCTTAAAGACAGCAAATAGATAAACAAGTTTGGCAAAAATTGGATAACACTTGGAGAAATAATCTGGGTTTACATTTTGCATTTTATTTGAATTTTTTTTTCCTTTACAGTTGATAATACACACACAGGATAAAGAAACAATTTTTATGTCCATACCTACTTGTAAATAATAAATGTTAGACTCTTTTATAGTAAGCAATTAATATTATGGTTGCTATAGAGTTAACAATTCCCCATATGATTGAGTTTTTTTAAATAATTATTTTTAATATTTCACCTTCCATTCAAATAAATTTTTTCATTTCAATTTTTGCTATTAAAAATAGTGCTATAATGACTATATTTTACAGATTTTTTTTTAACCCTCATTCTAAGCACTTCATTGGTATGGATAAGAAATTACTAGACTAAAAATAGTATCAATAATTTTATGGCTCTTGATTCATATTAGCAAGAAGATTACAGAAACATTTCCACCATCAGTCTATGCAAATGCCTGTATATGCACCTACCATAAGGATTTTCATTTAAATTTATGTTATCATTTCTTAGACTAAAATGTTATAAATTTATACTGCATTGCTTTGATATGCAGGAGTGTTAGTGTTAAGCATATCATATTAACGTGCATCTCTTTTTTAAAAATCATCTTTTTATATCCTTTGCCTGTTTTTTACCATGGACATATTAGTCTTCCTTATGATCTTATAAAAATGCTTTGCATATTAGCGTGTTAATAGTTTGGTTGTTTTTATTTTTACAAACATGTCTAACTCATTTGTTACTTGCTTTCTATTTTAATTGGAACTTTTCTAATGCAGTGTAGCTTTTAGTTTTTATGTGTCAAGAATATTTATCTTTTCCTTTGGGATTACTTTCACATCTTTTTTTATGTTAAGTAAATTAGAGTGTCTCTAAGATTAAATTTGAAATATTGACAGTCAGTATTTCTATCATTTCAAACATTTTGCTTGATAATAGAGAGATGACTGTTGAACCAATTATTTATAACAGTTCTGACAGAAGGGAGGAAGAGGAAGTGTAGAACGAGAAGATGAGAAAATATTTCTTTAGAGTTGCTATTAATCACTGTCGATATTTTGTTAGCACACATTCCCTAATTTTAACTTATTTTAGTCTTTTCTCTCATATGTTTTCTTATTTTAGTAGTTTAACTTAGTTTAGTCTTTTCCCTCATGTTTTCACTGACCTAATCATACTAATAATTTATTATTTCATGTCTTATAGAAATTATTATGTAGATATCCATTTGTGTTGATATCTTTGTATATTTTTTATAAAATCCAATGGAAAATCAGTTTCAGTCTTTTGGACATTCAAGAAGCATTTCAGAGAAAAATAATCTGAATTAAAACAGTAATATGGTTTGATACTTGACTCAATTCAATTTAATACATATGGCTTGCTGTCTCACACAACTTTCCTAAAAAGTCATGTCAAATTACATCAGTTATCTCTATGTCCACTCAGCAAATAGTCTCAAGTTCTTTGTTAAACACCAAGAGTCAAAGAAAAGGAATTTCACAGACTAGTACGTGGTCATTTGCAACTCCTACTTTTATAAATAGCAATGCAACAGAAGCTTTTTTAGTATTCATTGAAAATTAATATGGAATGCCCAAGGAACATAGTGGGAGGGCTTATATTCAATCCTTTTATTTAACCATGTAATTGACATCCGGAAGATATCTCAAACTGTATCCTAAAGAGACCCTTGACCTTTCCTTGTTGCCCAATCACAGCAACACCAAAACAAAACAAGTACGTCATAAAATCCTAATTTCACCTGTATCTTACTATTTCAGTAAATGCACCAAAATTTTCAGTGCCACAAGTAATAAATCTAGGCATACTTGCTTTATATCCTGTATTCTCTGGACTCAACAGTAAATATTATACTACAAAAATAATACTACTTTGAACATGAGTCTCAAAACCATCCACTATTCTAATACTCTACTACACCACTCTGGATAAGCAATTCACTCTCTTTGGACAGCTACAAAACTTCCTAATTGTTTCTCCTGCTTCTGTTTATTCTTCATAAGCCATTCTTCAGCCAATGAATGAAAGAATATATACATCTCTGAGTAAGAGTTTTTGCATTCTATGGGTAAATACCTAGGAGGGGAATTACTGGATCATATGGTTTTAATATTTTGAGAAAACAACATATTATTTTCCATAACAACATATTAATAATAATGACAACATATTATTTCCAGGGACTGGACCAGTGCACATTCCCACCAATAGTTTATGAGTAAAAATGGATGAAGGCATCTTAAGGAAGGAGTGAGACAGGATTTACTAGGTGATGTTTGGATACTAGGCTGAAGAAGATGTTAACCAGATAGACAAAGAAAGAAATGCATCCTAGACTGTATGAGAAAGTATAAGAGAATTGCAGGAGAGTTGTAGAAGTTTAGCATGATTGTGTGTGGGGGGTGGTGATTATAAAGAGGAGTCCAGTGACAGAACATGGGTGGACTTTTATGCCTCATTGAGGAGTTTGTATGTTATCATAGGGCAATAAGAATCTCTCAAGAGGGCCTCCCCGGTGGCGCAGCGGTTGAGAGCTGGGTTGAGAAGCTGCCCGCAGCCTCTGCGGCGCCAGTTCGATCCCGACTGCTCCCCGGCCACCAGAGGAGGGTCCCACATGGCGCGCAGACCTCTCCTGCCGCCCGCTGCTCCCCTCAGCAGTGTGCTTCGGTTCTTCTGCCTGCTCTGCTCCCTGCTCTGGCTCTGGTGAATTCTCTCACCCTCCCGTGCTTCTGACTGTACCCAGTGCATGTATAAACAAAAATAAACAAACAAATAAATAATTAAAAAAAAAACATGCCTCTATTAAAAAAAAAAAAGAATCTCTCAAGAACTTTATAACGGTAAACATTATGTCTATGGTATTAGAAGACCACTTTCCACAGGGGAAGAAGTCTGGTGTTGGAGGACAGAGTCCAAGCAAGATAAGGAGGTCATCCCCAGAGAGAAGCAGCCTGATGTGGGTGTCATATATGTGGCAGTGTTTTGAGGGTGTCCATGTATACAGAATCAAAGCACTGTTAGGGTGCCAAGGGGATTCATGGGGGCAGGTGTGAGGTAAGGACGAGGATAGACTGTATAGTGTATCACCCTGAGCAGAGTGAAGAGGCACTCATGTAAGGGTGGACTAGCCTGAGGAAGCAGGGACCAACTGGGGTGCAGTAGGAATCCACAGATGGGTGTCAGGACCAGATCAATTAACGAAACATATTAAAGATCATGGAGGTCGAGTTTCTGACTATCAGAAAATAAAGTATAAATATGGAAATCAATACTGTGCTATTTACATTGAAATCACATGATCTCTACGAATTCATTGTTTTCAATATATATAGAAATGGATATAGGAATTTTGGTATGTATGCATATATATTTCCATAACACACCATATACATATATACATATATAAACACATACATACATACATTTCCTAGCTCTGCACACTCAGAGCACATTGGGACAGTGATATTCCAACACATACTGCTGAAATATTTGAATCTAACATTTTTCCATTAAAAGGAAACAGTATTATAGTGAAATGTCTGATTCCATATCTGGGGCTAGGAACATATATGAGATAAGCCTAGACTACTTTGTTATTCCAGAAAGCAAGGAAGTGTTCAAAGAATGATAGAGATGTGCTGCAAAGACATAAAATGGTTATCTTTGGCAAAATCAGGAACAATTTAAATGTCTAAACAACTAATGATAGTCATAGAATATAACTCACTAAATGAAATAGAAAATCATGGGTCCATACAAACATATATATAAATGAAAAATGGAATGTTTTATGAGAAATAGACTTTAATAGTGTTTCAAAATACTCTTCCATAAATATTTATAAATTACAGAAGGGAAACAGTAACTTTACAGTGTAGAAGCCTGGGAGACACAACCTTAATCAAATGATCAAGGTGAACATCATCAGGAATAAGACAAATCAAAACCACACACCCTCTGATAGAGGATGCAATTTAAAAAATGCACTGTCATTTCTAGATATGACAAAGATACATAGCTTGATTACAAGTATGAAAAAATATCAGGCAAACCAAACCGAGTTACATTCTATAAAATAACTGATCTGTTATCTTCAAACAAGTCATAATTTTAAAAGTCCAGATAAGGCTGAGGAATTATTCCAGATTGAAAGAGATTAAGAAGAAATCACTAGACACTATGTATAATTCTATATTAATGCATTTTATCATAAAAGGCATTATTAGAACAATTGGTGAAATATGAATGGAGTCTTAGCATTAAATGGTATTACTATAGCAAAAATCAATGGCTGATTTTGATAGCCGTTTTATAGTTAGGGGAAAATGTCTTTGTTAAAAAAATTAGGAGCTAATGAGGTATCAGGCCAGGAACTTATTAATAAATAAATCTATGAGGGGAGAAAAAGGTCTTTTTATTTTGCTGCTACAGTTGCTATAACATTTTTGATTATTTCAAAATATCAAATTATTTTATTATTATAAGAATCATAGAACATGAAGAACAGAACATTTCGCTCTGGACAAAATGTCAAAGATAAAATAAAAGAAGAAAATGTCAGCAAGGAAGTCATTCTAGCAGCTATTTCAATAATCAAGTCACAAGAAGGCAACTTCAGACAATGGCAGTGGGGGATGAGAAAAAAAGGAAAACTTTGGGAGATATTTGGATAAACAGAATTGACATGTTTTGATAGCTAATAGGAAATTAGGAGAGAGGGCAAAGTAGGAGTTGACAGCAAACCAAATTTTTGATTTGAGAAAGAGTTGATGCTGCCATTAATTGACATAAAGAAGGAAGAGCAGATTTTTTTGGATTAAAATGATGATTTTGGTGTCTGCAGAGTAACTGCAGTGAATCTTATTATATAAACACAGTAGGCTATTTGACCAAGGGAAATATGTATTATTGTCTTGTTGTCAGGTTAAACTTGAACCCTCTGGCCTCTATTTCCACAAGGGGAATTTCACTAGTCAACATTCTTGCCCTATTCTCTTACCCTTCACTCATTTCTCTCCTAAAGAGTTAGAGTTATTCTGCTGTACAATAATTTTGGGGAAGAAATTAAGCATGCGCATCTCTGCCCCTTCCGAGTTTTTCCAACATAAAGTCAGCAAGTCAGGATATTCTATTTGGTCTCTGCTCTTCTGTGGCAAAATCACACTGGAGTCAGTCGAGCTATGCCAGTGATGGGTTGGGATATGTGTTTATTTCAAAGGCAAAGTTAAAGAAAGTGCATTTGGCCATGAATGTAGAGTCACCTCATCCAATCAGTTCAATCAATCCTAATATACATTATGACATCTGATTTTAATTTGTCTTACTCTTCCATTCAGTCTTCCAATTGGTTCTAAATCTGGAAGAGAAAGCAATGCAATTAATTTGCTCTTAACAATTTGTAAATCTTAAACAATCGTGTCTATTATTTATTCCTCACAGTGCCTAAAATAATGCTGAAAACAAACATATTGAATTGAACATAATGTAAAACAGAATGTTGCTAAAATGATACAATATTATAGTGAAAAAGCACAGATTTTCTAATGACTTGCTTTTCACTTTTAAGCATTTAATACCATTGATTTAAAATTTATTTTTTCAATGTGCACAATATAACGTATCCTTATTTTTTTTTCCCTCATACATAAAATAGGAATTAAAATGACTCTATCTCAGTGCTGCCCAGAGGATTAAGTAGAGGTTAGATATGACTCTGGAACAAATTAAATGAATGACACAGTTATTGCTGAGTTAGCAGTCACCTCCCTCTCTCAACAGTGTGTGTTTGTGTAGAATGAGTGGAAAATCAAATCAGAATGGAACTGCTGGGGTCAGCTATAAAGACGCATATGAAATGCCCTAGATCATGTTTCCCAAATTGTGTTTTGTGGATCACTAGTCGCAAAAAATACTAATAGGTTTCCAGAATTGGTAGAGAAAGGAGGCTCAGGAAAAACCTTCAGTAAAGTATTTAACCTTGTATTCCCCCCATACTTCAAGGTCAATACATTTGACTGTGGAAAACTTATTTTTCAACAATACTACTTACAGAATGAATACTCCATAAGATTTGGACACTGTGTGGAAAAGGATAAAATAAGTGATTGGAATTTCTTAACTTATTAAAAGGCATAATTTGGCGTATCATTGTCAAAAAATTGTAAATGCCTAACTCATCTTATCCTATACCTTGGATTGCATATTTATCATTTCAGCTAGCTAATTCCTATTCATATATAAAGCTCAATTTGAGTACTCACTTCCCAGGATAGTCTTCTCTGCCTTTTACCCAATCAAATTGGTAATTAATCTAAATAGTATTTATTGAGCACCAATATGTAGCAGGTGCTGTTGGGACTGTATGTTTAATAATTATCACAGTAATAAGATAGTTCACATTCTCATGGAATGTGCATTCAAGTGGGGAAGAAAGACACAGAACAAATAAAACACATAAATGCTAATTTGGGGGTGAAAAATGTTCTGAAGGAAAATTGCAGAAAGGCGATAGTGTAGTGGTGGCTACTTTGTATTCAGTGGCCACAGAAATCCTGTCTCACAAGGTGGCATATGAATAATGACCTCAGGGAAGAAAGATAATGAGCCATGTAGGTCTTTGGGAGAAGGGCAATCCAGGTAAGTTAACGATAAATATAAAAAAAACAAAGGCAGGAGCTGTTTGGCTCATCTGGGATAATAAGATGGCATGGCTGGAGTAAAATGAGCTGTTTAGAGAATAATAAAAGATAGATTAAGAAGTTAGAGAGTCAAATTGTATAGGGTGCTGTACACCTTTACTCTGCGTGAGATGGGAAGACATTGGAAGGTTGAGGAAATTTAATAACATGAAGTCATTTATATAAGTCTGGCAGCAGAGTTGCAAAAGGTGATAAGGGCAATAAGTCAATGCCAAAAATACAAGGCAAAAGGCTTTTTCAAAAGTCCAAGCAAAGGACAATGATGGTGTGTCTGAGATGAGATGTCAAAGGGGCCTGGTTCAAGTATGTTTTAAAAGGGAAACTAGAAAAACAATTTATAAACTTTTTATCTCAGGACCACTTTGCACCCTTGAAACTTTGAGGGCACAAAGGCATTTTTGTTCATAAGGGTCACATCTATAAAATATTTAATATATTAAAAATTAAATCTGACTGTAGCTTCTGGAAAGCTCTATTGAGCACTTGTATACGAATGAGAGTGAAAAAGGCAAAATGTCCTTGTATATTATGAAAATCGTTTGATTTCACAGATCTACTGAAAGGGTCTTGCAGAATGCCAAGGGGTCCTGAACCACACTTTGGGGATTGCTGGCCTAGAGGATTTTTTTGACAGATTGGCCGTGATGTGAGAGAAAGAGAGGAATCAAGGATGGGGTCAAGTTTTCCAGCCTGCTGCAATTAACCAATACAAAATTTAGTGCTACATATGATAAGCTTAAGATGCCTCTTGGACATTCAGTTGAGATTTAGAGCAACATGCTGTATATGAGCCTGAAGCTTGGGGAAGTGGTGAGGACTAGAGATATAAATTTAAGAGTAATCAGCATACAGAGGGCATTAAAAACCCTGGAACTGAATGTGAGTGCAGAGGGAGTGAAGGTAGATGGAGAACAGAAGAGGTCTGAGGATGAGTCCTGAGTTATTCAATCAATGAAGCCCATATGTGAAATTCCAAATGCTATCTATTAAGAGTACAGTCTCCTGGGCCTCCCCTGGTGGCGCAGGTGGTTGAGTGCAGTGCTATGAAGCTGTCCGCAGCCTCTGCAGTGCTGGTTTGATCCCAGCCACCGGCGAGGGTCCCACATGGAGCAGCAGGCCTCTCCTGTCTTGCCCACTGCTCCCCTCAGCAGTGTATTTTGTCAGTCTGCCTGTTCTGCTCCCTGCTCTGTCTCTGGTGAATCCTCTCACCCTCCTGCACATCTGGCCTACACCCCAGTTCTTGTATAAATAAATGAATAAATAAATCTTAAAAAAAAAAAAGAGTACAGTCTCCTACAACTAATTAGAGATTCTTTTAGGTCATTTTCATATCAAATCTTCACTTATGACATCCAGCATATGGCACACATTCAACTATGCATATTGAAAGACTGACTGACTGACTAAATGAATGAATGAATAAAGCAATGATATGCTCTGGGGACTCTCACAGGTAAATTCCATAATTTTGAATAGGCAAAGTTAGGACTCTAGGATATAACCCTTTTGAACAAAAACCGCCTTTGTGTCCTCAGTGGTTTTCAAGGGTGCAAACTTTGCCTATTAGACATACTATTCATCATGGAGTCATACAGGTATCCCTGAATTTGTTACAGAGACAGATCCATAAAAAGGGGAGGTAGCATGTTCCCAGCCCCCACTGAATGATGGGTAGAACTGATTGGCCAGATGAAGATACATAATACAGAAAGCAGGTGCGCTCTGAGGAAGAAGAGAGAAGAAGGCAGAGAGCCCTTGTTCCTGCAGCCCAATTTGCACTAGTGTGAATGGGATGGCGATACAGGGAGGAAAGACATGTGGAGACACTTGGAAGAGAAACTTGGGTGAGAGACAAGTGGGGAGACTGACAATGGCAGCCATTGCCTTGATTTGTACTTTCATCCCAGACTTGCCTGACCCTTTCAGCCCCCTCCCTATGGTTTCCCCCCAGAAAGTAGCTTAGACTTGTGACAAGCTTTGGGGTTAAGTAGCAGCATTACTTTAGGCTGACTTGTAGGCATAGACATTTACCCATGAGGGGATGGTAATTTGGGGTGTTTTATTCAGAATATTCTTTCTTCTTCTCTCTATATCATGCTAATTCTATTCAAGTTCTTTCACACTTAGAGCCTGCTTTGCCTTTGAGCACACAGATGGCCACTTTTAGTGGATGCTAGTTTGGGGGTCATGGAGTGTCCCTCTGTCACACACTAACAAATTTGAGGAAGAGGTAATTAGAGGCTTTTTATTTTACCTAGTGTTTATCAGTAACAAGTGATCTAATAGGCAGGATGATATTAGATTTCAAATTCTAGTCGGCCATCAAATGCCAGTGAAATATTATTCATCCTCATTTCTCTTATTTTGTTGAAATATACTTAAAGTGATACACTTAAACTGATACTTTCAACTCTACTTTCTGGACATTTTAATTTTTAAGAAAATTTTTCCTAGAGAAATTTTCATTTATGTATTCTTATTCAGACTGTCTAGAGAAGTTCTAAGGGAAAAAGACATGCCAAAGAATGCCATCCACTAAGATTTTTATGCATGGTGAAGAAAAACAAAATCCTGACTAACAGAAAAGAAAATTACAATATTAATAATAAGGTCTGCTGCTATTCATGGCAGTGTGGGCACAAAATACAGAGAACTGTATTTCAGGCTTAGAACAGGAGGTGAAAATATGTTTTTTTTGTAACAGCTATAAATTGCTAGTGACAAATAATTCCCCATTTTCCTGATTGGTACATTCAGGCAGGATTTCAACAAAATAAGAGAAATGAGGATGAGTATCTCACTGACATAAGATGGGCATGACCTCTATATGGGTAAGTGTTGGTTTAGTCATTAATGGAAGATACAGTTCATAGTGGATGCTTAATGGAATTTGGTCCTTTCATCCCCTGCATTAGGTCAATCTAATTGTTATTGATCTTCATTGGCATTTCTCAAACCCCAAATTTCAGCAGTTTATACTTCCCGTGGCTCTCTTATGCATACAGTCCTAAAGAATAGCAGTGGGGGTGGGGGGGGGGCTCCCTGGTGGCGCAGTGGGTTGAGCGCAGCGCTATGAAGCTGTCCGCAGCCTCTGTAGTGCAGGTTCGATTCCTGGCCAGCCAGGGAGATTCCCACATGGCATGGCAGACCTCTCCTGTCTCGCCTGCTGCTCCCCTCAGCAGTGTCTTCGGTCTGTCTGCCTGTTCTGTTCCCCGCTCTGTCTCTGGTGAATTCTCTCAGCCTCCTGCACCTCTGACCTGTTCTCCAGCTTTTGTATAAATAAATCTTCAAAAAAAAAAAAAAGAATAGAGGTGGGGATTGCTCCATATTGAGCCAGCATCATCCTAGGTGGATTCATAGAAGTCCACAGAAGCTGCAGTTGCCATCATCAAAGCCGCTTGTGGATGAGAGAGCGAGAGGGAGAGCATTGTCTCTCAAAGGGCATATTTCAAATGTGGGCAAACATGATTTCATCACCTCTAGAATAACAAGTCGGGCTGCTGTACAGCTTTACAATTTATACAGCACCATGGAACATTTTATCTGGTTTGGGCTTTACTGCATCCCTGAGAAGTAGGGAAGGCAAATACCACCTTCACTGTTCACAAACAGAGGGTCAGAAAGGTTACACAGGGCGTTGTGATGGAAGCACTGTTAGAATTCAATTCCTAAAAATACACTCCCACAATTAAAGATCAGTATGTGATTCTGTGAGTTTCATAGATGAGTTCAGGCTACCCAAGAATCCCAGGTTACATACCTGCCTTCAGAGATATTATTTTAATTGTTCTCAGGTAAGGTCCAGGATTTTTTTTTTTTTTTAAGTTTTCCAGGAAAATCCTATTTTATCAAGGACTACCAGTTAGTGCTGGAGCCATTGACTTCCCTCAATATTTTTCCTGTCCAATAGTTCTTTAATTCACCTAAGATCATTTTCTACTACTTTATTGTATTTCTGTCTTTAGCTTCTCCTCTCACTTAGCTTTGGGTCTAAGACTCCAAATCATGCAAGAAGACTTTTTTGGCCCCCTCAGTTAGGCTGTTGCCATCTATGTTTCTGCTCTTCTTCCTTTTTCCAATCTATTATTCTCCTCTCAAACTTTATCCCTCTGGAATATCAATATTTCCACTGATTATTTTCTTCCTAATGAGCTAATTAACATTAATAGAAAGATGAATGTTATTAGGAGAACAGAGTTCTTCCAATCAGCGATTTTACAATACAGGGGAAATTACTCAACCTAAGTCTCAAGTTACAATCAGCAAAATAAAGAAAAAAATACCTATTGTAGGACATTTACAAAAAAATAAATGAAGCACATGCTTCATAATAGAAATAAATAGCTCAAAGCATAATGATAAAAACATTTTAAAGGATTATCTCTTTGGAGGTCTTTTTACACCTTGTCTATTTTTGCTGCAACCCAATACAATAGACTGGGCTTTACTGAGTGATATGCTTTTTATATACTCTCTTTAAATTTTAACATCTATAGTCTGTAACCCCACAGTGCCCAATAAAATGTTATTCTAGATTTTGCAAGAATTTTAGAATTTTGCAGTTCTAAATCCTTAATAATGGAATGAATTACTTGTTATTATTTTACTATCAGTTCATTAAGCCCAGAAGAATTAAGTTCATTAAGCCCATAGAAGTCCAGAAGAATAGTCAAATATTTATTTCCTTCAGGTTGAGTCATCACCCAATCTAAACAGAGTTCATCATAAATAGCATTCAGCCTGAGACTATTATCATCTGTGCTAAAATAGTCTCTTTTTTTGCTTCTACTATGGGTCACTCCTCTTCTGTTACTTTAGATTTGGTTTAAGTTATGAAACAGAAAGAGTGCAAAGATCCAGCTTACTAAAACCACCACCCAGAGCATAGCCCACACTGCTCTATTAACTGCAATGAGAGTGTTTAAACTTTGGATCTTATTAGATTTATTCACTTGTCCTATAATAAAATTTAACATTTCAGACCCCATTAATCATGTCTCTTCAATCAACTTTTATTCTTCTCTTTCCCATTGTCTCCAACTTCTTGCATCCCAAAACAAAAGAAAAACTGTTTCTTCAACTCTGCACTTTCTTTAACACATTGCCTATCTGTTCTCTTTCCTTTACCACCACACTATTCAAAAAATTAATCTACAATCAATGTGTTATTTTTCTCCAACTCTGACCTTTTGCATCTTAAGCTTAGTGAAATTTAGAAGGTCTTTGTTCTCGTAATTGTGGCAGTTAAATACAAAATTTCCTTTTTAGGCCCTGCATTTCTAATCTTTTTATTTAGTTTCATCTCACTTACAGGCCATCAAACTACAGCATCTGGTCAGAGTATCAGTCATGGAGCATTGAGATCCAGAGACACAATGGCTGCAGAATATTTGGACGTGGACACTTGGGCAGCCCACTTGGGAAAAACAGGCGCCACCTGTAGTCCCCTAAAAACAATATGTAGCAGCTAAAATTAACCCTGGTCTGAAAGCCCATGTGTGGCCATCTCATTCCCTTCCATACCCCATTTCCCACTGTCTGGAGACAGTGATAAACTAAGTAGGGCTAGCTTATGCCCCCAAATTCAGCTCTTCGCCCCATTTCCAAAGATTTGCCATGGTCCTCCCAGGAAAGGGGGAGATGTTGGGTTATCATTTAATAAGGTTAAAAAGCCCCCATTCCTTGCCCAGCAGGCACGTTTGGGAGGCTTGAATAGATGAGAATAGCAATAAGGCTGCCGTGGAAACTGGGTTATAGACCATTCACCATCAACAGAAATACCAGCCCAACTCCAGGAATGCAGAAGCTGGTCAGGACACAGTCTGTGTCAAAGGCCAATGCCCAAGATCAAACATCCCAGTAGAGAACTGGTACAAACTGGTACCCCAAGTATGAAAGACTTAAATCAATATAAAAGGGAGTTTCAAATCCTTCTTTGCATGCAGACATCTCCCATCTCACCCCTTGCTCCCTTGCAGGGTTATTTCAATAAACTACCTTCACTCTTCCTCACTCTGTCTCTGGTGAGTTGTTTTACTCCCATGCCTCAGGCCTCACCCTACTATGATACCACCATAATAATCGTAATAATCAAATAAAGTGACATTTTTACTAGCCTCCAACTCCTGTTAAAGTTTTGACAATGTCAACTAGTCTCTTTTTCAATTTTCTTTTCCCCTTTTTATTCAAGGTAATGTTTTATCTTCCTTCTTTTCAATCTCTCAATGCTCCCTCTCTCTCTTTTTGCCAAGGCCTTTTATCTCAAGTACATATGAAGATGTTCCTTAAGCTTTCAGGTTCTCTTCTATATAATGAAGATAATAACACTGATTCCCCCTAAAATATCATAAAAATTAAATTATATTAGGTGCTCAACAAATGTTAATTATGCTGCTTAAGGGTAATCATTTCCCAGTCTTCTATTTTTGATACTCTTTTCACCATCAAATTATGCAAATCACTGTACTAAGCTCCTATCTCTCTAACCAGTGCATACCATACCTCACACTCTACAAATTTATCAAACCAAAGTTATCATGCTGCCTTTGTTGGAGGAACAGTATGTCCTGAATGAACTACACCATTGATATTTTATATACTCCATCCCCACCTCCATGCCAAAGAGATAGAGAACTAAGACTACAACTCCTATCATGCCATTAATCTGCTATGACTCAACTTCCTGAAGGGGGATTACTGGGAACTAAGGGTGGAGTTAAGCAAACACGTTTGGTATAAAACTGAACATGTGGATTTGAACTATCTTGAATTTCTCTGCCTTCAGCATATAGCCAAAGCCCCATCCAGCTCAGACACAATTACTGATAGAATGTATTGACCAATTAATCTCTCTCTCTCTCCATCCTCCACCCTTCTGGGTATGTCTATCTGTCTGTTTTCCCTCTTCTCATTCCCCCTGTAAATAAACCTTTTCATTAACTTTTCCCTTTGTGCCTACTTGAGTCTTATTCTGAGTAGTTAAGCACATAGGTGAGGACTAACACCCATTTCTATTTGGGGATTCTCTGTAACAGGCTGGTATCCAATGTGGGCCCACTACACTCATGGTTGGTCAGCCCATTGGACCCTTCCTTGAGTAGGTCACCGTAAGTACATTACAACTGGAGAACACATGGTAGGATCTTCCTGTCTCAAATTCAGAGGAGCTTGGTTTTATTTACATAAAGCTCCTTTTATGTGTCTTTTTGACCTAAACATGGCCTTAACCATAATTTAGGTTATGATTTGATTTTTTTCTTTGAGTTTCCTTGGTATGATTAATCTGATAAAACCAAGTATATGGGAGATGATTTTGGTTCTATGGTGATACATGCATAGCTCAGGAGCAATTACCAGTCTAGAATTTGTGCTTCTGGAGGTCTTCTTGGGAGTAGAATCCATAAAACATCAGTGAGTAGAGTTTAGGGCATATTGTTCTTCCAATACCTTCACCCTTATCAAAATGAACTTCTGCTTGTCTTTCTTATATTTACTTATTAATGTCACTCCAAAATTACAGCCAACCAGCCTCAAATCATTAGTCATCTTTGACTCCCTTACATGTAATCCACCTCTCTATGAACTAATCATTGTAGTTCTTGCATCCAGTACTATATTAAAAAGGATAAAACATTATAACCAAATGTACTTATACAAGAAATGCAAAGTTGGATCAACATTCACTATTTTAAAAAATGTTATTTATTATGTCAACAAAGTAAAGAAGGACAAAAATCATTATTGTCTAAACATATATAGAAAAAATATTAAGAATTTTTAATATCCTTTTCAAGCTAAAACCTCTTATCAAAATAGTAATGGAAAGGTAGATATGAAAAACTCATAGCTTATATTATACATAATATAGAAATACTGGATGCTTTCCTATAAAGACAGAAATAAGGCATGGATTTTTGGTTTTATCATTTTCATGTACCATTGCACTACAGTCACAGTAACAGAAAAATAAATAAAAGGCATAAAGATTAGAAAAGAAGTAAAACTATCATTATTCTTAGATGACAGGAGAGAACCCTAAAGAATTTATATTTTTGAAAACTACTATAACTTTTAAATGAAATTGTCCAGGTGTCAGGATAGAAGGATCATATAAAACTCTTCTACATCTTATATACCAACAATAGACAATAGGAAAGTAAAAGTAAACAAACAATCCCAAAGTATTAAATCAACTCAGTGAGGAAAAGAAAACTTTTCTATGCAGGAAAAATATGAATATCAATTCCTACCTCACACCACACAGAAACAATTTGAGATCAATCACAAAACTGAATATATTATGAATGGTCTGGAACCATCCTCTACCCTCCACTACCCACCCTTCCCATGCTAGTCTAGCAGGCAAGAGAGCAAAGCCATCTGCCTAGGCTTTAACTTTTGATCACAGAGCAACAGCTTTACATATTTGCCAATTCTCAAAAATTATCTAAGACTTTGGTTATCTTTGAAAAAGTCCTAGTTTTATTTAGATACATGAAGTTTTAAATGTACTTGTAGGGGAAGATCGACTTTTGAACACACAGGCTACAACCCATATTCTTTAAGGAATTAGACTATGCAATCTAACAGGCCAAAGAAGTGGCTCCAGGAACAACTCAAAGTCAAGCCCCCCTTCTCACCCCAAGTCTCATTTAGGTATTTAAAAAAGAAGAAAAAAATCTGGCTTTAAGAAACTAGAGTCTATCTCTGTAATACAGATTTTTGTTGCCATTACCTTCTTTAGACTCAAAGAGCCATTCTTTGAAATGCAAATTTAAGCTGTGGTTTCTTATAAGAGTAAGAGAAAGACTATGGATACCCTGATGGTGGATGTGGTTTGGTAGCTTACACCTGAAGAGTAGGGATCCTATATTTCTGAATCATATACACTATTGTAAACCAGTGTTACCTTAATAAAAAAAAATACTAAAAAAATTGAATCAATGAAAATTCTTATATCTTCACAAATATGGGTTGCTCTGCTGGGAAAATGTAAGAGTTGAAGATCCCTGGTGCCTCATGAATTTCATGCAGTATCAATAATAAAGCAAGCCACAGAGTTTACTGGAGGGTAAAAAATACAAGACATTGTGAGAGGAAGCAGGAAATCACAGAAGGCAGGAGACCTGCACAGAGGTTCTAAGGTCCCCTAGAATTTTATGTTTGTGTTTTTTTCTTGGTAAGGAGGTGTCTTCTCAATTATGTGTACTTTTTCTCCCTTTACTCATTCCCAGAATATGAACTCCTTCTGCCTCCCAGACCTGCCAGATTTTATCTGGTCCTTGAAGCAAAGTGATAGTACCAGCCAGATTTTGGACTACAGGATCAAGATCATACTCCCCTGGGGGAGTGGGTCTTTCTGTCTGCATGTCCTGCATTCTTAAGCATGTAGGTTAGGACTCACCATCCTGGCCATACCCTTTATTTCCAGGTTTGCTGCATTTCAAGACTGCCTCCCAGGTTCAAATCCTCACTTTGATTACCTAGTAAACTCTTTGTCTAACTATTATTGAGACTTATGTTTCAGTCAACAAAATGAAACATTAAAAATCAGAACTAGAAAGTTTCTAGAAAATAATATGGGAGCATATGTTCACAATCTGGATAAGACATAAAAAGCACTAATCATGAAAGGAAAAAATAGATAAACTGGATGTCACCAAAATTAAAATATTCTTTTCATCAAAGTTACCATTAGTAAATTACTTAGTCAAATCATAGACTTGGGAAAAATATTTGCAGTGTATAAACCTGACAAAGTAATTACAGGGGGATTTATAAGGAATTATAATAAATCATCAATTAGAAAATTGAATAATGCCATTAAAAAAGACATGAACAGACACTTCTCAAATAAAGATATAAGAATGGGCAAAAAGCACAAGAAAAAGGTGCTGATCATCATTAGTTGTCAGGGAAATGTAAATTAGAACCATAAAAAGAAATCCTTTTAGCCACCCGTAAGATTGGCTAAAATTTTTAAAAATGCAAAAATCTAATATACTAAAGGATGGTGAGAATGTAGAAAAACAAATTCTTGCTTATTTCTGTTGGTGGTTATAAAATGAAACAATTACTTTGGAAAATAACTTTGGGAAGTTCCTTAGAAAGTTAGCTACTCTATAGATATGACTCAGTTCTAGTCATTGGTATCTATATGAAAACACACAACTATAAAAAGACTTAGGCATGAGTATCCACAGCATATTCATAAATACAAATACCACAAATATCAGTCAATAGGAGAGTGAATAAACAAATTACATCATATTAACCCAATGGAATACTACACAGCTAAAAAGGAAATGATCTGAATGAATATCAAAAACATAAAAAAAATCCAAGAATAAACAGTCCTAATCTATAGCAATAAAAATTAAACAAATTACCTCTGAGGTAGGAATGGAAGTAACTGATTAGAAAGGGACATGCGGCAACTTTCTGGGGTGAGCACAGTATATCATATCATGTTCTGAGTAGTGGTTACATCTACATAAATAAAAGTCAAAATTCATCAAACTGTACTTTATTCTTCAAAATAGGGGAGAAAGATGTTTTCACTGGGAAAACATTTTTTAAATGCTATTGCAAGTAGCATATAACTAGTAGAAAGAAGAAAACTGGTATGTCAATAGGCTTACCTAATTCTTTCCCAAAGGTAATATATTTTGAACTATTTTTCCAAGTTTAAAAATTATTTCACTTTTAAGTACATGTAAATGAACCCAGCTTTGCAAATTCATCTAAATAGAGAAAGCGGACCTTTTAGGTTAATATACTGGAGAGAAACAAAGAAAAACCAGTAGCATATAAATATTTTAATTTCCATAAATTGAAAACAGAATGTTTCACAATCTGGAGAATTTTAAGACATGAAAGAACCCAAAAAAACAAAGGTTAAAAGATCAAACACAGGATGCAGAACTAACAGCTGTGACTTAGTGAGTTAATAAATATGTTGAGTATAATCAAGCTCAACAAAGCACTTCAAAGTCTGTAGTTTCCAAGTAATTAACACAGTAGTCAGAAACATAGGCAATATATAATCTTCCCTATCTCATATGGGAAAGAAAGAACTCCTAGGTTACAATGGCTATTCTAGATAAAGACATGCTTGAGGCTAAGGGGAAGTAAGCTAACTAGCTCTAAACAATAACTCTTTGCAGTGAATGAGATAAAATTCTGGTTATATTTCTCTTCTATATCATTCATCTCACAATAAGACTGAAACACATCTGTCAGACAAAGAAATGTAAATTCATGTGTAAGGGTGACACTTACACTTTTATTTTGTTTATTTATTTATTTTTTAAATAGAGGCATGTTTATTTATTTATTTATTTGTTTGTTTGTTTGTGTTTATACAAGCACTGGGTAGAGTCAGAAGTGCGGGAGGGTGAGAGAATTCACCAGAGCCAGAGCGGGGAGCAGAGCAGGCAGAAGGACCGAAGTACACTGCTGAGGGGAGCAGCGGGCAGCAGGAGAGGTCTGCGCGCCATGTGGGATCCTCCTCTGGTGGCCGGGGAGCAGCCGGGGATCGAACCAGCGCTGCAGAGGCCGCAGGCAGCTTCGCAACCCAGTGCTCAACCGCTGCGCCACCGGGGAGGCCCTTACACTTTTATTTTTGAGGCTCATCACCAGTTTTAAGAGTGAAATGATCATTTCAATCACAGTAAATGAAAATAGTGTTTGAATATCCACAAGTCAATATAATTTTACAGTCCCTGCATTTTCAAACAAAAAATCCAGAATTAGCAAACTGTTTAGAGAATTAAACCTGTGATCAAAATATAGGCTCTTATGTAAGCTAACCAATAATTATCATTTCTTTGAACAGAAGCTCTCAACAATGTTCATCCCTGACACACCTGTGACTTGTCAGAACACACTAGGGAGTCCTCTATCCTGTCCTTCTAGCTGTCCCCCTTCCACACTATCTAGTCTCTAAAGCCTTTCATGAAATCTTGTATCCTACCCCAATACTCACAATTACTTCCACTTGAATTTTCTATTCTCTGTTTTCTAGAGTGAAGGAAGACTCCCCAGGAGATCAGAACACATGAAGAGAAATTAATATACTGAAGACTCTGAGATTAAAAGGCGAGTAGCCCAACTAGGTCACATTCTCCCCCAGTAACTGTTACTGTTCGCGTACATATAGATTTACAGGTTGCATTGATTCTAATTAAAATAGCATTGTCCTTTGTGACCTGAATTTCTTACTTCATTTTTCCTCCCTAAATCATAACAGCTAAGAGAAGAAGATGGGAGAGCCAGTTACCTTCATAAACATTTAATACTGGACAGAATGAAGGAATGGAGTCAAGATGGAAAGTCTGGCTTTAATACAATCTCCAGCCTTCCTCAAAGTCTACCTTTTAAATAAGCTAAAATAGAAAATGCAAAGAAAGATTTATGGAATGAAGTCCCTTAGAGTTTATTAGATTACAGAAAGGACTCTTTCATTCCTTGAAGGACCAAATGCATTTACAACTGAAAATAGTTAAAAATACTGGAAATAGAATAGCTGTATGTACAATAATACATTGTCTGCACAATAACTGCACAATAACACACTACTTGAAAAACTAGTGAAGCAATAATAAATATGACATTTAGCATCTAAACCTGAGTTTAGTGAAATTTATTTCGTGAAGTTAATGGAATAGATGAAATTTCTCCAAAAAGGAAAAAGGGATTTTTGAAGACATTTTCCTCCTCATGTTGGGATACTCTCTGAAATGTTACCTGTGCTAAATGGACATGTAAATTCCATCCTCATAAAGATGTGTCAAGTTGTACAATGTCAAGAAGATTTTCCTAACCTCTGAACAGGACTAGAAAACCATTATAGTAAAGAAAAGGAAAGAAACTTCAAATCAGCTGCACTATTTAGCCCCTTTGGAGTAACAATGTTCTCATCCATAACACTACAATACACATTTCCTTGGAATGGATGAAGGTCAGATGAAACAATTAGCATGAAAGTGTTCTATAAGCTGTAGTGGACATGTAAAGTTCAAATGCATTTTTATCAATGAGGGTGATAACTACAATAAAATAATCCAAAATAGGTCATGTTAAAGAAGGTAATATATTAAGCAAATCACTGTTCATGTAGACAAAAACAGTCTTACGAGATATATCTTTCCTGCATATTGACTCAAAGGATTTCATATCTAAGTGGATGGTGAATGGCATTGATTGGACCCAAATTCCCCCTCTACTGGATTTTATGAAGCCCATTCAGAATGAGCCAGGTTGAGAATACCACCAATTCCATGTTCTGAGTCCATCTGTTGGCAAAAATATAATGCAAACAGCTTTATAAATGCTATTTTCAATGAAATATCACAGAACAGCTTGTCCCAATGATATTTCTAAAGCTTGCCTGCAAACCGCCTACTGGGAAATCCAACTGAAAGAGAAGGGGGAAGAGACAGAAACCCATACAGACAAGTGACAGGAGTGGGAAAAAGAACAAAAGATAAAGAGAGAACACTAGAAGAAAGTGAGAACTGGAGGCAAATAAAAAACAATCAGAGGTACAATATCAAACACAGACAAAATTAGTCAGAACCATAAGGAATAGAGAATTTGAGGAAAACATTAGAATAAATGGAGTTGGAAGATAGAGAAGTGGTCAAAAATAATGTAGCATGTCCTGAGAAGGAAGACAAAGGGAATAGAAACAACAGAAAACATGAACCAGGTCAATAACTGGAGCATAAATATTAAAAAGCTGTGAAAGGAAAATAATGTGAAAGTCATTTTTCTAAACTTTTGTTTTCTTTATGTGTAATATATAAATTCATTTTTCCAAAAACAAATATAGATTTCAATGTCTATCATTAACTCCAAGGGAAGGAAATATCCTCCAAGTTCCTTTCTTTTAATGTAAAAATCCATTTACATATCATAACACAGTCCAGCATGTTGCAGGCACTAGTTCTAATATAAAATACGTTACAGTGCAAATGTCATTCTAGGTACTTACCTGGGGCCGAATAACTTTTACAATATTTTTGAGGGCAGTGTCCGGTGATGGAGGTGAGCAGTCAGGGGTTGGGCCTGTCGAGCTGTTTCTATGGTTACTAGTTCCTGGAGTGGTAATTGCTACCTCGGAGGAATTATCTGTGAATAAAAACAGTGCCATTATGAACCTAATCACTCAGTAGTATATTTTAAGGATAATGTTCATTGAATGTTTTTGTTTTCCTTTAGAGAGGAAAATATCACCCCCTGTAGTATTATTCAAGAAGGAAGAGTATTGTTATTCAATTCATAATGATAGATCATCCAGCATATATTAAGACAGTCACTACCATATGAATAACAAAAACCTGAATGAAAATGAACATGATAGTTTATATGTTGGGCTAAGTTTTTCACTTAACTTTTTAAACAGGTCTTAATCTTTACTAAAGTAGAAGTTTCATATTGGCCTTATTCATAAAAGCCAAACTCAAGCTTCCATAATCACCCAATCTGTACATGAAAAAAATGAAAAAATGACTTGTGCAAAATGCCTTTATAATGTAGACAAACACAAAACTATCACCCCCAGGCAAACATACCCTCCTGTACAGTCAAATTTAGTTTCATGAAACTAAATTAACCTTCTCTTATGTTCAGCATTGGAGAGGGGGTGGAATAAAGTAATCATTTGAAAATTAGTAAGATGTGTAACATTTTCTTCTTAAATTTACATCCAAACAAAATTATACCAAAGGATGCAGCTTGGGAATATGTAAATACTTGGAAAAGGATAGGGAACATTTATCAATAACCACTGCTAGCACAAAGAAAAGTTATATTAATGACAATATGGCAATTTTCTATAGCTTTTTATGGAAACTGTTTCAACCTCAAATCTGCAAAATATTTACTTCCCTTTTACATTTTAATTAGCTCTCAATAATTTTGTGTCCCAACCCGTTAACTGAATTGATGCAAAAGAAACTGAAACTGTGAATTCTTATAGACTTGCAATTTTCACTGTTCCATGACCCTTGTCTACAGTTCCACATAAAAAACAATTTATGAAGGCACTTCTTGCTTATAAAAATCAAAGGAATGAAAACTCCAGCCACCATATAAAAATATAATTCAGTATCACTGGGAAATCCAGGTTCCCCACAGGTTCATGAAACAAAAAATACAAATGAGACCCCATAAATTAAATAGAGCATTAATAGAATAAAATTTTAAAGTGTTCAGTTATCACTCTTAACTTTGTTTTTTTTTTTGTTTTTTTTTTTTTATAGAGGCATTTTTTTTTATTTGTTTGTTTGTTTGCTTTGTTTATACATGCACTGGGTACAGTCAGAAGCGCGGGAGGGTGAGAGAATTCACCAGAGCCAGAGCGGGGAGCAGAGCAGGCAGAAGGACCGAAGCACACTGCTGAGGGGAGCAGCGGGCGGCAGGAGAGGTCTGCGCGCCATGTGGGACCCTCCTCCGGTGGCCGGGGAGCAGCCGGGGATCGAACCTGCGCCGCGGAGGCTGCAGGCGGCTTCGCAACCCAGCGCTCAACCTCTGCGCCACCGGGGAGGCCCCTCACTCTTAACTTTGATTTAATAGGTAAGGTGGGATTTGAATTAGCATTTCAAGAATAGGTAGGGTTCTGAAAGACAGCTAGTGGGGTTGGTCTTCTGAAGAGAATAGAATAACCTAAGTAAATATTGAAACAGAGATAAGCCATCAGTCAATTAGACAATGACAAGACACCCTTACTCTCTATAATTGTCCCTTCCTTCATTCATTTAACCATACATCTAACATCTATTTGGGGACAATTATATATCAGGTACAGGTTATGTTCTAAGATCAAAATAAAAAGTATCTCTAGCTATAGGGTGGGAATACAGAGGCATAGATGAAGCACAACAGATTTTTAGGGCAGTGAAACTATTTTGTATGATATAGCGGTCAGTATAAGTCATTATACATGTGCCCAAACTTGAGAATGAACAGTACCAAGAATGAACCTTAATGTAAACTCTGTGCTTTTGGGTCCTCCTGGGGTGCCAGCATAGGGTTCACTGACTATAACAAATATACTAGTCTGCTGGGAGATGCTGTGCTGGTGGTGCTGTACTATATGGGGATTTAGGTTTCTGTGAACCTAAATCTGCTCTAAAATATAAAGTCTATTAACATTTTTAAAATCTTTGACTTTGAGGAATATACAACCAAGGGTGGCATCACACATGCAAATTATAATGCAGTATTACTTGAAAATTGATGACAGATAAATGAAATATGATGAAAAAGCAGGGGGAGAACAATCCAGAAGGACGATGACTGTGAAAGTCTTCTGCTTGGGAACAAGAAAGTTGGAACAGCACATAAACACCAGTGTATGGAGGCAGAAAAACATAGATGAAGTTGTTAGGAAGAAGTTAGAGAGAAGTTTAGATGAGTAAAGAAAGTATTTAAGTGTATATACTTATACATTAGTATATGTTTATAATGAATTCTATATGCAATAAGATATATTGAAGATATTAAAGCAGAGAGTGACATAGTAATGATAATAACAGCTAATGTTTATTGAGCTTAAATTAGACACGGAATATGTTAAATTCTTTTGCTTACTGAATCTCATTTTATCTTCAAAATAATTCTATGAAATAAGTTCTACTATTATCATTTCCATTTTAGACAAGGTTATCCCAAAGTTATACTGCCAGTAAGTGGCAGAGAAGAAATTCTAAATTGATGCCATTCTTACCATCAGCTGGCCAGCATGCCATCAATATGTAAAGTGATTAGAGAAGGAACCCAAAGTCTAGAGCACTGCCCACATTAAACAGAGTCAATGTACTCCACAGACATCTACAAAGAAATGGAGACAATAAGAAAAATCTAACATCAAGCCTAAGAACATCTTTAGGGTATGCTTGCATAGGCCATATAGCATACTACCTGGAAGCAGGGAGATCAGTTCAGACCAGTGACCCAGGCTAGAAATCAGAATGTTAGCATTGGAGTTGGTGACAAGTGGTTGGGATCTGGGTGTGTTCTGAAGGTAGACCAACATAATTTCTGATTTGTTGTATATAGGGCATTAGGGAAATACAGAAGTCAAGCATAACTCTAAAGTTTGTGACCTGACAGAAACATCAATTCCAAAGAGCACCTGCACCCCTATGTTTATAGCAGCACTATTTACAATAGCTAAGCTTTGGAAACAACCCAAATGCCCAAAAATAGATGACTGGATCAAGAAGATGTGGTACATATATACCATGGAATATTACTCAGCATTCAAAAAAGATAAACACATGCAATTTGCAGCAACATGGATGGCGCTGGAAGGGATCATGCTCAGCGAAATAAGCCAGAAAGAAAAAGAAAAATACCAGATGGTCTCACTCATAGCAGGAATCTAGAAAATTTAAATAAGGGACCAAGAAAATGAATAACTATAAGAAAGTGAAAATCAAAATCAACAAAAAACTATGAACCAGAGACACTCTATGGGGAGTGGGGGGCAGGGAGGGGAGGGATTGGGGTCAAAATAAGGGGATTGTAATTGTATGGGGAATATAAAAATAAAATTTATTTTAAAAAAATTAAAAAAAATAAAGTTTGTGACCTGAGGCTCTGAAAATATGGGGGTTTTATTAGCACAAGTAGAAAAACTATAGAAGACACAAACATTCTATTCTCTACCATATCACTTCAAATATTGTCTCTATTCACCTTTTTCCTCTTGGATGCCAATAAAATATTGTTGGCAGGCTTTATTCTTCTTATCATTTTTCTCTCTTTTGTACTTTTGTTGTCTCTGTTATATTCTGAATAGTTCCCTGTACTCATTTTCCAGTCCATGGTTCTTCCTTCAGCTATGTCTAGTCTGCTATCAAAACATTTTCTAATTTTCAAATATATCTTGTTTTAGTTCTAAAATTTCTGTTGTGTTCTTTTTCAAATATATTATGTCATCATTTTTCATTTTCAGTTCCCTGACAATATATATATATTTTAATTTCTGAAGGTTTTTATTCCAAGATTTTCAAAAACAAATAAAATGGAAAAAGCCAATACTATGATCATATGTACAGATAAAACATGTCTTTTTACTTTTAACAACAAAACCTAGGGAATGAAAACTAGAATAGTATTGAACCAGACAAATAAGGCATCACTAGCAAGTATATGGTGCTAATAAAACAAAAATTAAAAAAAATTCTCTTAATCATATATATAGCTCCTTAAATCTATATGAAAATTCTGTCTTCAAATATTAATTTTTAATAATTTAATGGCTGTCTACTATGTGATGTTCAATTGATTTTTTTATGAATAGGGTGATGTTTCCCAACTGTTATCCAGATGAACACTTACTTCAGACATTTCTAGAAGCAGATTTCCCTCCCCTTGAACTGAGTTATCAAATTTCTGTCTTAACTATTGCAAAAATATGAAGTAGTGACAGAACCAGGTTTACAAATTACCTGACAAAATTTTCAAGCTTGCTTTCCTCTACTAGAAAATGGCAAGTACAGGTTTTTGTTTGTTTTTTAAATCTGTGCCTGCTAATTCCAATATCTGAAGTCTTGATGGATCTGTTTTTATCTCTGGTTCTCACTCATGTTATCCTATTCCATTGTCTGTCTCATCTTCGATTCTGTGCTACTTGTTATTAAAATTTTTGTCAGAACAAGATACATAACATTAAATATAGCTCTTTGTCTTTTTATAATTATTAATGCAAAAACTTAATTTCTAATACAGAATTCTGAAGTTTGTATAAAACTTGCCTGTTCAATGTTAGACAACTTAATCTCTATTTCATTTTTTTTTAACTTTAAAAATGAGGATAGTTAACCAATATTTTCTAGGGCATATGTATGAACATAAAATGAAGGACTATACATGAAAAATTATCTAACACATCAGACATGATATATTTATTTTTAACTTTTTTATTTAAATTTTATTTTTATATTCCCCTTACAATTACAACCCCCTTATTTTGACACCAAACCCTCCTTTCCCGCCTCCCATCCCCCATAGAGTGTCTCGGGTTCATAGTTGTTTGTTGATTTTGATATTTTCTTTCTTATAGTTATTCTTTTGCCTGGTCCCTTATTTAAGTTTTCTAGATTCCTGCTATGAGTGAGACCATCCGGTATTTTTCTTTTTCTTTCTGGCTTATTTTGCTGAGCATGATCCCTTCTAGCTTCATCCATGTTGCTGCAAATTGCATGTATTTATCATATGGAAGCTCTATGTTTGTAGGTCAAGAAATCTCCACATAGCTCTCCATAGTGGTTGGACCAGTTTGCACTCCCACCAACAGTGCAGAAGAGTTCCTTTTTCTCCACACCCTCGCCAACATTTGTTGTTGCTAGTTTTTTTAATATGTGCCATTCTCACTGGTGTGAGATGGTATCTCATGGTAGTTTTGATTTGTATTTCCCTGATTACAAGTGATGTTGAACATTTTTTCATATGCCTGTTGGCCATTTGCATTTCCTCTTCAGAGAAGTTTCTTTTTAGCTCTTCTGCCCATTTTTTGACTGGATTATTTTCTTTGTTTTTGTTGAGTCTCATCAGCTCTTTGCAGATTTTTGTGATCAGTCCTTTATCATTAGTGTTGTATGCAAAAATGTTCTCCCAGTCGGTGGGGTTTCTCTTTGTTTTGGTTATTGTCTCTTTTGCTGCGCAGAAGCTCTTTAATTTGATGTAGTCCCAGCTGTTTATCTTTGCCTTCACTATCACTGCTTTGGGTGATGTGTCTGTAAAGATGTCTTTGAGGTGTATATCATTGAGTGTTTCGCCTATATTTCCTTCTATGTATTTTATGGTTTCAGGTCTTATGTCTAGTTCTTTAATCCATTTTGAGTTGTTTTTTGTGTATGGTGTGAGGTAGTGGTCAAGCTTCATTCTTTTGCATGTAGCGACCTAGTTTTCCCAGCACCATTTATTGAACAAACTTTCTTTGCTCCTTTGTCAAAGATTAGTTGACCATAAATCTATGGGTTTATTTCTGGATTTTCTATTCGATTCCATTGGTCTGTGTGCCTGTTCTTGTTCCAATACCATCAGACATGATATATTTAATAAATATTAGTTTCTTTCTTCTCTATCAAACCAAATATCATCAGAATTAAAATAAAATATGAAGGAAGAAGGATACTCAAGAGGGAAAATAAAAAATATAATACTTTGTAGATAATATATCTGGAGTACTGGCTATTTGCATTTGGGTAGGCTTTGAGACCAGTATCTACTGCTATTAACACAACTTGGCAGAGACAGAATTTAATTCCAGGAATAAGTGATTATTCCTTGAGAAATGATTCACTGCAAGGGTTGGTCCTGTTAACTGCCTTTGCATCAAAGCAAAGTCAGGAAAATGGCTGAGTTGTCCATGTAGAATATAAGGTAAAAAGCTTCTTGAAATGTTTCTTATATGTGATTTAATACATAGTACAAGAGAATGAGTAATAAAGTACTAAATTATTTAGAAAAGACTGCAAGTATATTCATCTTCTGAAACTATGATCTGTACCATTACAATGATTATTTGATTTTATACTACCTTATGTTGTTCATTATCTTTTCCAGACTATGTTGTATTTTCACAAAGATTGATATTTCCCTGATCCCCTCCATAGTTGTTAGCTCAATGAAATCTCTTAAAAATGCTATGAGAAATTAAATGAATAAAGCAAAAGTCATATGTCAAAGGCAATATCACTAATGTTCTAATTACATGAACAAAGGTGACCTGGCTTTTATAAACCTATGCTCCTTCAGGAGAAAATCCAAATGAGCAGCATATTACAGAACATACATAAGAGTCTTAGGAAACTGACTTATACCTAAAATATCTTCTATTGTATTATTTATAAAAAGATACCAATTATCCAGTGGACTTTGCAAAATTACAGCCTATGTCCAAGATAGTTTTACATGATCAACCTACATTTCACACCTGAAGCTACAAAACATCACTGATGAAAAGGAAATGAGGTGTGTAAAAACTGCTTAGAGAAAATTACTGAATATATTTGCAATTTCATATTGAAATAAGAGACTTATCTTCTATTTAGGTTCCCTACTATGCATTAGATTATGCATCATGACTATCAGTTTCCTCTATAATAACAAGCTTAGGGAAAAAGAACTTCTAGTTTACTTGAGCTTTTAGAAGGAAAATAGCCTGAATACAAAATAATTCATGTGCAGTCTTACAGCGTAGAATTTTAACATCATTGGTTAGCATGTATTGAATAGTTCAACTGCACAGAGACCACACTAGTTTCTGTGTATCTGACAAATGGAACTGAGATGACTTTTGGCTGGGAGTTCAGGAAAGGTGTCATGGAAGAGGTGACAGATTAGTAAGACTTAGGCATGAAGAAACAGGGGCAGGGCATTCCAGGAGTTAGAAGTAGGGTGAACATAAGATAGCAAGATGGAGAAGGGTTAGGCACATTTGTGGAATAAGGGTATGAGTTAAATTTAAATTGAATATAAATTTAAAGAATTGAGGGTCTCTATAGAATGAATTGAGGCTTTAGAGTCAGACAAATCTAAGCTGAAATCTTGGCATATTTAACTTCAATGTCTTCATGTGTAAAATCATGCTTTTCTCCTAATATTATTTTAGGGGAAAATGAGGTGTGTGTGTGTAAATATGCATGTGTTTAACATATTGCCAAGGCACAGAATTTAATAAAAGTAGTTATTGCTATTAGCATACATATGTATATAATAACAATAATAATAAATATAAATAGATGGCTTGAAGTGCTATTGTACAAAGTCCCGAATACAACACTCATCAAGTACTTAATAATTAGTAATCTAGCAATCCATGAAGTACATTTTTTAACTTTCAGCCTCAAAGTAGGCTTGGCAAATGTTTTCTTCAAAGGCATAACAGGACAGCAAGGGGCCCAAGGTCCATTCAACCCAACAAAATATCTTCATGAATAGGCTGTGATGGGGCAGTATCCTCTACCTTCTTACCCTCTGACTCTTGTTCTTTTTCCTCAAGCTTGGCAGAAAAGGGTCTTTTTAGCATATATCTGATAATGTAATCACATAATACAGATAATAGTAGAATTACATTATTAAAATCATTCTAGAAGAAAAGTGGTTCATCCTGGATTGAATTCAGTCTAATTGATCTTGGTGCTTCTTTTTACATATCTGTTTCAACAAGCCGGGACTAATCACAGAAGAGAAAAAAATTCAACTGCTGTAAATTACTGTTATTGAATGATTTGATGTGCTCTTACCAGTCATCTCATATAGTAAAAAAAATATTCCACTAATAAAATTGGATCGAAAACTACCAACAGTCACTTCACAAAGGAAAGTACAAATAATCATATAAACCTTTGCTCAAAACACTGGCTAAGAGTGTATGGATGGCATGCAATCTTCTGGACTTATTTTGATTTAATTAATGTGAAAACAAAATATACACATGGTTAAATATTAAAACAGCATAATATGGTAGACCGTGACAAGTGATCTAAATCCATCCTAAGGTATGTTCTTGATTTCCACTTTGTGGGTTCTTGCAGAAATTCATATGAAAGTACTGGGAAAGCATGTACATATTTGTGTGCATGTGGGCATCACACAAATACCATTTTCCTATACAAGTTTCCTACACAAGTGATATCAGTTTGCTTTAATTTATACAAGTTGTATTTTTTTGTCCCTTGTCCCTACCCTACATTACTTTTTTTCCTATCTTGCTTTCTAATTTTTTTTAGGAAGCTGGATTTTATGTTTCCTTAGTAATTGATCAGGTAATTGAGCTGCAATCAACATAAAACTTCCCTTTAACTAGATTAAGCAATGAGGACACTATTTATTCCACATAATGGAATGTTTAGAATCAGGTTGGCTTTAGGTGTTGAATGTCAGAACTCTGCCTCCTCTTCTCCATGACTCTCTCAGTTCTGCCCTTCTCTGTGGGCTGCATCAACCCCAGGTTGGCACCACAATGCCCACAGCAGCTCCCAGAATCCTATCAGGCTTGATTATATCAAAATGAAGAAGAGGGCCATCTCTTCCTTGTGTGTTTTTTTAAGAGTCTAATTAGTTGGATTTGTATCAAATGTTGATGTCTAACCCAATCACTAGCAAGAATTGGCTTAGACTAATGAGCACCTGCTCCCTGGGAGGTAGGAATAGAGATATCCTCTTCAGAAATGCATGACCAAGCATAGGAGGGTATGCATGTTAGAAAAAAATCAGGATTCTGCTACAGAATAGAGAAAGTTTAGAAGGGTGAGGAAGTTAAGGAATAAATATTAGATAGGCAATCTTGAGTGTACACTGGAAATTATAAAGTTTTGATCCCTTCCATAAGGCAGGAGTATAAATCAATACATACCAACACATTCTAATTTTGTTTAATTAACTTCTCCTTTCCTTCTAGATATTCCCCTTTTCCCAGTCTCTCTCTTTCTCCTCATTTTTATAAACCTCTTCCTGATCAGTTCCACTTACCTCTCAAGTCTGCACTTTTGCCCTATACTTTTTTTTGAACTTGCGTACTGTTCTGGACTTCATTTGTCTCAGGCAAGAATCATTTCCTCAAAAATATTTGTGCATCATAAGAATGACAAAGGGTTAACATCTAAGATATATGACAAACTCATACAACTCAGAAATAAATAAAACAAATAACCCAGTCAAAAAATGGCCAGAAAGATAAATGGGTTCTCCTCCAAAGAAAACATAAAGATGGCCAACAGGTATATAAAAAAATGCTCATCACCACTCATTTTCAGAGAAATACAAATCAAAACCACAAGATACCACCTCATACTGGTGAGAATGGCCCATGTTAAAAAGACCACAAACAACAAGTGTTAGTGAGAATGTAGAGACGAAGAATCCCTCATACACTGTCGGTGGGAATGTAAATGGTCTAGTCCCTATGGTAAATAGTAAGAAGATTTTTTTTAAATATTAAAAGTAGATTTAACACATGATCCAGTGAGTCCACTCCTAGTATCTACTCAAAGAATGCAAAAAAAACTAATTTGAAGAATAAATGAACTGCCACATTATTCACAACAGACAAGCTATGGAAACAACTTAAGTGCCCAAAGGAAGATGTGGTTTATAGACACAATGGAATACTACTCAGCTATTTAAAAAAAAGATAAGTTCTTGACGTTTGTGACACACAGATGGAACTGAAGGGGATTATGCTGAGGAAGTTAAGCCAGCAGAGAAAGATAAACATCAAATGATGTTACTCATATGTGGACTATAAAGAAAGAAAACAAAGGGTCAGATACAGCCAAACCAATAACAAATCCCAACAATCTGACTGTAGAATTGTGACTGTAGAAGTGGGAGGGGGGAGATCAAAGTGGGGTAGAGACACAATGGACTATGAAAGGGGATTTTCAGTGCCTACATGGTGGGTATGGTGTGGTAACATATACCTGAAGGGTGGGAATGAACTTCTAATTCATTGAATGAAGTTCTAGTCATGTTGCCATGAATGAATGAAGTTCTAGTCATGACTTCACATATTATAAAAGGAAGTTAAATGACTAATGAAAGTAATAAGTTATTTAATTCTGTTGTAGTCAATGATCTATCAACTTTATTTTAACAGAAAAAATTATTTATAAAAAAATTGCATGGAAAGGTAGAGATATCTTGATAAAATATCCTAAATAGAAGACAAGCATTCATAATGCTCTAGTCTTATTACAGTATGCAATATCATTCAGGGGATTATTAAGTATTAGGCAATAAATAACTTACAAATTCTCGTTTGTTTCACATTACTGACCTCAGAAAAGCAAAATCATTAAAGAGAACTTTAATGGTAGAAATGACTTTATAACTTTCAATTCCTAACAAAGTCGAGGAAAATGAGGACAGAGTTCATCACATGGTGATTTGTTTTTGTTAGAGAATTTGGATTTCCTCGTAATTACTATTAAACTTCCATGTAAAAAAGCTTAGCTTTCATGTCAAACTTTGATCTTTTGGGAAAGTCTTGCTTCCTCCATTAGTAAGAAAATTAGGAAAGCTATCAGCTCCCCAATGCTCCTACTTTTTCCATATATGTAGTTACAGTTTACTAGGTCAATTCCTCTCCACACGCCTGCTGGAGGTGTTGTTACATACTAACAAGCATGTGCATACAGGGACATGTACAACATTGTTCTGATAGGAGGTTTTTTATGTAAATTAAATATGTACCAAATAGCTCTTGAAACTAGAGTTTTACTCAATGTATCAATAAATTCTATGAAAATGGAATGGATTCACCAACTATATGAAGAGTTTTGTTTGAACTCTACATTAACCAGGAACCCATATTTTCTTTAGTTATCTGCTTTTTGGCTGTAAAATGCAGCACTCTATTATTACCATTTGGACTTATGTTCCCCTGTTTTGTTTTTTTTTTTACTATGCTCTCCAAGTCACATGGCTAGTCATGATGCCAGACTTCACATATTATAAAATACACTGCATGGAATTATAATTTATTTAAACAAAATTTGGAAAAGTTACATTGCATTTCATATGCTTTCAAGAATCAGACTGAAATGTCCAGGATTCCTAGAAAATAAAATGGAAATGAAATTATTATTCAATTAACTCATCTCTCCTCTTTTCTACTCACAGTAATTATAAAACTTGACTGGAAACAGATTTCGGTCTTTTCCTATTTGAGAGATAAGTTTATCTTCCACTTTTATCCTCATCTTTTCTTTATTGAGGAATCCTTTTATCCAAAGAATAATATCTTATAGTATCAGAGATAAACTTTCTTTAGAACCATTACCTGGAGGTACTGTTAATTAAATGCCATTAATCCCAATATTATGAGGGTTCTTTAAAGACTATTTTCCTATACATCTCTTTTTATCTAAAATTTCCAGAACCAGTAACTTGTCCAAATGTCCCTATAAGATCAGCAATGCTATTGGTAGACATTATCCAAAATTTTTCATCTTTTGTTAATAAAACATTGCTTAAACACTAGCTACAATGCCATATTTATTTATAGGTGCAAAAGCTTCTAATGAATGGAACTTTAGAAACCCAGAAATCTTGTGGGTTTTTTTTTTTAAGAAAAAAATTAAGTGTCACAAAAGGTCTCAGAGCTCCTGATGAATGTGTTATAAATTTTATGTACATCTTAAGGGACATCTTTCATAAGCAACTATAAGTCCTTTTGTAATTACTTGTGCTCCACACTTATTTCCAATTTGCAGAGCAGTGATGAAAAATATTCCCAGTTCATAGACTACTTGGCATTTCTGAACCGACTGAATAATGAGTCAATATATGTTTGTAATTAGCAGACTTAAAATATATCTCCCACACAGAGCACATACAGATACACAGAAAGCCTTTAAAGTATTTATTCTTTGGTACACTAGTTTATTATAACAAAAGAAAAATACCCCCAAAAAGAAATTTGGAAATAATATGTGTACCCCCATGTATACATGGCAAAAGCCCAATCAAAGTGAGCATATTACCAAAAATGACTTAAATGACCACCACAAAATAACTTCAGCTGAAGATAAAGGATGTTCTATTGGGAAGGAATTACAGAAAGTCAACCATGGGAAGTCGCTAGACATGGTAGACCAAACAAGAGCATGATATTATTATGGTAATAAAAATAGTTGCCTTCTCCAATGATAGCAGTTAAAAAGAATTTTGGTCCACGATAAATGGAAAAGAAACATATTGATGTCACCATTCCAAATATATGTGAAATTCCAAGGGGTAATATAAGGTCTTCTATAATCTGAAACTCCTGCTTCCCCTAAAAATAAACCATCATTCTAATAAAAGTAGATACAAATTTACAGAGTATGCTAGCATGAAGAACTTCCATTGTTGCCAGAATCCATTATTAAACTTTTAGTGGTCTCTTAGAATTGGCAGTGCAAAAATTGTTTATATGAAATGACAGTGCTATATGACAAATTTTAATCCCATTATTTCAACTAATTGCAAAAACCCAACCATCACAGTAAATTATAATCTACTCTTTAAGATACTATATCATGAACTGAGACAAATTTTCTTTAATCCTGAGAAATTAAAAATTTACTCAAAGAAATTTTTCCTTTTTTTTCTTTGTGATTCTATTCAAGAATGCATGAGATAATATTTCCTATTAACTTCCTAATGTGGACATCTAATTACCATATTCCTGGTCTTTACTTGGTTGGCTTTCCAATTCCTGAGCAAGTAAAAAACACTCATTACAACTTATACTCAACTATCTGTCTTTTTCCCATCTTCATCCACTATTCCTTATTCATCTTCTATGCCAGTCACAAAAACACTAGTCCTTAAAACACATCTACTTTTTCCTCTAGGTTCCTCTTTGCCTTTGTATGACAATTCACTCAATATCCTGCCAGGCCCAGCTCACATGTTAGCTCCTCTTAAGTCTTCTGTCAGTCAGTAACTCTCTGATGGTCCCTGCATCACTCATCATTATGTCTAAGATCAAGCTCAGCACATAATAATTATTCATATATAAGTGTCCCCAGAAGGGTAAACTTCTTGAAGGTGAACTTTTTGAATTTAAGAAACTTAAAAAAGAGAGACAGATTCCATTATCTTCTGTTCTTTGCACAGAAAATCATATTTACAAATGCATTGTCACATAAAAACATTATCAAGGAGTACAGTGTAAAAAAATGCAGGAAAATATTAAAAAGACATGGTGAATAGTTGATTTAAAATATTATTTTCTCACTTTCTTTATAACTTCAGCCCTAAATATAGAACTGGGTGGTCAATGAAAAAATATATGCAAGACACCATATCAACTAACATTATTATTGCAAAATAATGAAAGAGTAAAATAATTCTAGTCCCATATTTTGAGGATAAAGGATTTCAAGAAGAACTTTTTTTTTATGGCTTTAAGACACAAATAAAACACTGAGTAGTGGTAACAGTGATGTCCTAACAAAGCTCCTCTACCACCAACTTTCTTGAGACATATCTGAGTTTCTATGATTAAAATAAAATACAGGGCCTCCCTGGTGGCGCAGGCGGTTGAGTGCAGCGATGTGAAGCTGTCCACAGCCTCTGCAGTGCTGGTTCGATCCCCACCGGCCACAGAGATGCCCACATGGCATGGCAGACCTCTCCTGTCTCTCCTGCTGCTCCCCTTAGCAGTGTATTTCAGTCAGTCTGCCTGTTCTGTTCCCCGCTCTGTCTCTGGTGAATCCTCTCACCCTCCCGCACATCTGGCCTGTACCCGAGTTCTTGTATAAACAAATAAATCTTTAAAAAATAAAATAAAATAAGATACATATTTGATTTTAACCATATAAAATTGTACATGAAAAGAAAATCCTAAAAGGCAACACACCAAATGTTAATAACACTCATCTTTGACAAATGAGTTTGAATATTTTATTTTTAAAGCATTTCTCCATTTTTCAAATATTCTTCAATAAGCATATTGAATAAATATCTCAAATATCTAATACTTTTAAAAAAGCATTACAGGTGCATTGAAAATCTTACTTAAATTTAAGTAAGTTTTTTTTAAATTTACTTTTACTTTTACCCATAGGACACAGAAACATCAATTCCAAAGAGCACCTGCACCCCTATATTTATAGCAGCACTGTTTACAATAGCTAAGCTTTGGAAACAGCCCAAATGCCCAAAAATAGATGACTGGATCAAGAAGATGTGGTACATATATACCATGGAATATTACTCAGCATTCAAAAAAGATAAACACATGCAATTTGCAGCAACATGGATGGCGCTGGAAGGGATCATGCTCAGCGAAATAAGCCAAAAAGAAAAAGAAAAATACCGGATGGTCTCACTCATAGCAGGAATCTAGAGAACTTAAATAAGGGACCAGGAAAATGAATATAAGAAAGTGAAAATCAAAATCAACAGAAAACTATGAACCAGAGACACTTTTTGGGGGGTGGGGGGCGGGAGGGGAAGGATTGGGGTCAGAATGGGGCGTTTGCAATTGTATGGGGGAATATAAAAATAAAATTGATTATTTAAAAAAAAAAGTAAAAATAAAATTATTCCACTGCCTACTTCTCAGGGGATTAATTACCATCCTGAATTTGGTATGTATTATTTGTCTGTGCATTTATACTTTCAATATTCATGTATATACTTATTTTATGGGTATCCTCATTTTATATCTACCTCATTTACACCCATACAGTATTTATTATAATCATATATATTAGACATATGATGCTTTTAATTTACATAAATTAATTTACATAAATACTATTATTTTATGTAATTCTGACTCTTGCTGTTTCAACTTAATACTGTTTTCAGGATTCATCCAAGCAGATGTTTATAAGCTTAAGAGTTTTTATTTTAGTTAGAGCATAATGTTCCATTCCACTAAAATTTACTTTCATTCCCTTCCTTGGGGACATTTTGTTTTCTCCCAATTTTTCATTCTTACAAACAATGTTGCATGAACATCCTTCAGAGTCATAATTTTATTTCAAAGAGCAATAGCTAGAAGTAAAATTTCTGGATAGTAGAAATTTAATCCCAGGAGAGAATTTATCATGCAGAAAATGGTACCCTACAGGAAATGTTAGCATTGGCATTGGCCTATGACCATCTCTAAGACCCCAAGGAGCCAAGGACTTAAAGAATAGAAATTTTAGTTGTTTTCACCTAAAATGCTGGGCAAGTTTACAGAAAGGCTTTCTCATCCTCTCTTGACAGGTAATCAATCTCTCTATGGTTATATTTCTGACACTAAGAATCAAAGAATTCTAAATATTCTACTGTTCAAGAGACTGAAGATACAGAGTACACTAAATCTAAGCTCCAAGAAGTACACCAAAAAACAAGCACAACACAAAACAAAAACCTTAGAGAACCAATTAATCAGAGAAAAAAAAAAAACAACCAGAAAAATGAGAATAATTTCTAACAAAATAGGGCTGCTTGTAGAGACAAATAAGAATTTTTTTGAAGATTTATTTATTGATTTATACAAGCACTGGGTACAGTCAAAATTGCGGGAGGGTGAGAGAATTCACCAGAGACAGAGCAGGGAACAGAACAGGCAGAATGGCAAAATACACTGCTGAGGGGAGCAGCGGGCGGCAGGAGAAGTCTGTAGCACCATGTGGGACCCTCACCCGGCGGCTGGGGATCGAACTGGCGCTGTAGAGGCTGTGGGCAGCTTTGCAGCCCAGTGCTCAACCACTGCGCCACCAGGGGAGGCCCCAAATAAGAATTTTTAACACAAAAAATAATGAGTATTTAAAAATATTAAAATGTAACATATAACAAAACATTTTGCTGTGGGGGAGGGGGATTAACCATTCAAAAAAAATGAAGGTAAGGACAGTTATTGTTGAAAATTCAATTAGTTCCCTAGACAGTGAAGTAGAAAAAATATCTCAAACTGCAGAACAAAAAATGATAAAATTTATGAAGGCAGAGATCTAAAAGACCTATTATGCAAATAATAGGACTTCCAGAAAAAGAAAAAGGAACAGATGGAGACAGAGAAATAATTTAAAAGTACAATTAAATTTTTCTTTAGTGAATAAATCCTTAGTCTGCATGTTGAAGTTCCAGGCAGGATTAATAAAAAAGATTCATATATACATACATATATATACACACACACATATTTATACTTGTGTGTGTGTATGTATGTATATGTGTGTGTATATATACACTGGAAAAATTTCTGGCTGTCAAGGATAAAGGATTATCATACAAACTGCCAGAGAAATATAACACATTATTTACAATGGATTAAGACACCAGCATTAAACTTCATCTGCAACACTGAAAACTAGAAGATAATAGATTATCATCTGAGGATAATATCTTTTTTATTTAAAATTTTAAGACTTATTTATTTATGCATACAAGAGCTGGGGTGTAGTCCAGAGGTGTGTGTGGGGGCAAGAAGGGTTGGGAGGGTGTGAGAGGATTCACTAGAGACAGAGTGGAGAGCAAAACAAGCAGATTGACTGAAATACACTGCTGAGGGGAGTAGCAGGCAGGTCTGCTGCACCATGGGGGTCAGCTCCCTGGCCCGGGATAAAGCTCATGCTGCAGTGTCTGGTGATAGCTTCACAGTACTGAGACTAAACCCTTTGCACTACCAGGAAGGCCTTATTTAAAATTTTTTATTGAGGTGACATTGATTTACCATATTGTGTGTGACTCAGGGGTATTGGATCACACCTCTTCAGATGTATATTGTCACACCACAACCACCACCAAGACATCCACAGTCCTCCACCATAAATGAGGAAAATACTTCAAATAGGTGATATATAAAAAGAAAATTTTATAAACATTAACATTAAAACTAAATATCTAACTATAACTAGCTATTATTATATTTATGTATATGTCATATATATGCATATGCATATATCTATATCTATATGATTTAGCCAGTATCTCTCTGATAATGGTAAGGTGACTACAATAAGCATTCTAAACAAAGAATCTTGAAATAAATTGGAAATTCTACAATGGACATTTCTTTAAAACTCTGCAAGTTGCATGTTTAGAGGAGAGAAGGAAGAAATAGAAACATTCTACATCTACTTCTGAGAAGAACCAAAATTGAGGAATTAAAATTATTGTAAAAGTCCCATTTTCAGGGTAATGTCAGAAGCTGCTGTCCCTCAATATCTGCTCTTTCTGCTCTTTCTTTATTCCATAGTAACTGAATCCTCAGTGTTTAGTTAGCTCCAAATCTACTTGGAATTCCTTTTTCTTGGCAAGAGGCATTGTCAATGTGACTGAGTTTTGGCTAAGCAGAAAGGATATATATAACTTTCTACATTATACACTTAAAAATGAAAAGGATCTTCACCTTCTCTAATTCCTCTACCCTCTAGCTGGAATGTGATGTGGGTAGGGTGTGAATGAGAACCACCAACACAGTTTGGTCAAGAAACAATAGAGTGGCTGGGGTCCTTGAGCTTATACAGCCCCATGCCACCCCAGGACTGCTTATGCCTGCAATGTCATATGAGAGATAAAGAATATTCTATCTCATAATTACTTTGGCTGTCCATTACAGCAGTAAAATTTACATCCTTGCTGATAAATGCTAATAAATGCTATGAGAGCTATATGTGGGGAAGTGGACTGTTTTAGTAGGCTAAACATGTGGTAGCTCATTTTCATCTGAAAACATATTCAATTGAAAAAACACATTCAATTATGAGGTTGTAGAAGGGAAGGCATTCATCACTGTTATAAGTAAAAGTACTAAATCAACAAGGGGGGAAATAACTACAGGTTCAGTGAAATCAGAAAAATAAGAAGAAAATTAAAATAGAATAAAATACATAAGAAACATAAAGATGAATAATAAAATCAAGCATATCTTGTTACATAACATACTTTGTTACACTAAAAAGTATAAAGAATTATCCCCTAGTAAAAAACACAGATAACAACTGAGATGTGCTCTGGGGCTGTGGTCTCATCTGAGGCTTGACTGTGAACAGTTGGCTTCACTCACATGGCTGTTGGCGGCAATTGGTTTCTACAGACCTGCTAGAATGAGGGCCTTAGGTTCTCACTGGCTGTTGACTAGAGACTTTCCTCACTTCCTTGCCATGTAAGTCTCTCCACAGAGCAGCTCATAATGTGAACACTGGTTCCATCAGATTGAGTGAGTCAGAGAGTAAGAAAGAGCTAACATGATAGAAGCCAAAATCCTTACAACCAGACTGCAGAGTTGACAGCAATTAGATTTCCCATGTTCTGTCCATCAAAAGCATGTCACTAGGTCCAGGCCAAATACTGCATAAAGGGATTATATGAGGGCATGAATACAAGGAGGTGGGGTCTTTGGGAATTATCTTAGATGCCTAATATCACAATTGTGCAGGAGAAAACTATGCTGAAACTATCGTTGGCAACAGAAATGGATACAGTCATTTTGGAAAACAACAGCATAATGATCAGTGCCTCTGGGTAGTGTGACCAAATTACCTTGGTTTTCTAAGTGCTTTCTCATTTTTAAAACTGGAAAACCTATATCCTGGGAACCCCTTCAGTCCTTGGCAAATCGGCTTGGTTAGACACCCTACTCTGTAGCCAGGCTGTGGGGTTTAAATCATGACTCCACACTTACTCGCACTGTGACTTTGGGTAAGTTACATAATTTCTCTGTGCCTCAGTTTCCTTATCTGTAAAATAAGAATAATAATAGCATATTTGTGGAAACTAAATGAGATCATACATACAAAGTGCTCAAAGAAATGTCTGGCACATAAAGTTTTCCATGTATTAGCTATTATTATTATACTGACATTAAAATATATGCATACTTTCACTAGGGTATGCATATAATTATCATGGCATACTTGAAAATGAAAGGGAGTGCCCGTCACAATTACACAATTACACAATTATGTTTATTGACACAGGGTCAATAAACATAAAATGGAATATTCCACTAGTCCTGGTATGTTTCTCTTATATTATTTCCTAGAATTGAAAGCACCTCCATATAAGACAAGTGCACAAGTTGGTTCTGTTTTGTTTGGAATTGAGAAGCAATTCAAAATTAAATGAATATTTATCAATAAATTCTGATAGATAATACTATCACATATTACACAATTTTTATAAAATGAATTATAGTGATACTATCTTACTTGAAGGAATTTCTTTGGTATATTTTCCAGTGAGAAAAACAAATAAGCAGAAAAATGTATATGGTTCCACTTTCGTAACCCAAAATGTTTACATTCAGAGGGAAAAAGTGAAGCTTACACTTCTGGGTCTAGCCCTTTCAGGGTCTTTTCTAAGGTAATAGGAGGACCCCTGGAAATGCTTTTGCTAATTTTGTAGAAGTAAAATATTTTAATTGCAATAAGTTAAGATGTGTTTCATTCATCTCCAAGTCCCTGCTATCATACTTCTCTTTGTTTTAGATAGTACTAGAACGGCTGCAGACATTTTGGGGATTTACAGTGAAGATGAGTTTGGGATACATTCAGTTGGGGTTTAGTGGGATATATTTATGAGCTTTGAATTTACTCCCCGTGTGGTCCACATATAAGAATGACTTCTAGGAATACTCCTACCACCTCCTGTGCCAGTTCACCTGTTATGTGACTGTAAGCTTTAGAGCCTTACTGTGGTATGAGTCATATTGTGCTATGAAAGTGGCCTAGAAATATTTGTGCACCAGAAATATTTATATACTGGAGAAAGATTTGAATTGTACCAAGTTAGTATGTAGAAAATTTTTCCAAATCTTAAAACTTAGAAGAGAAGGAAGGTTTTTAATCAAATTTGATAACAATCCTGAAAATTAGAATGCCAGCATTAATAACAGATTGTGATGCTAAAAGAAAAATTGTGAGACTAATGAAAAAGCTAATTTGAATGAACCATGCTTGAGGAAAAAGTGAAATATGTTATCTTCTCTACAGCAGTATTATTCAAAAGAAATATAATGTGAACCAGATACATAATTTTAAATTTGTTATAGCCATATTATTTTTAACAATAGATACTTAACCCAATTTATTCAAAATGTTATTTCAATTACAAACATAATGTTTGACATTTCATTTTGTGTACTATATCTTCATAATCTGAAGTGTAATAATTCACATTTTCAGCATGTCAATTCAGACAGTAAACTTTCTTGGAAATACATGATCTATATGTAAATTCTGTAAAATTACACTGGAAAAGTAGATTCATAGGATCCATGTATTCTGAACATATTTAAAAATTTTCAAATAACTGAGTAAATCACACAAAAA
Source organism: Talpa europaea (assembly GCF_964194135.1). Classification (NCBI taxonomy): domain Eukaryota; kingdom Metazoa; phylum Chordata; class Mammalia; order Eulipotyphla; family Talpidae; genus Talpa; species Talpa europaea. The sequence goes on along the minus strand of NC_140083.1, from coordinate 14,263,677 downwards.
ATGTTTTCCTTTAATATTTGCATCCACATTAATAAAATTATTTCAACACTTTCAAAAAAGTTGATTTGTCTTTGATATAAAATAATTTCCACTTCAAAACTATGTCTGCCCAAGTTAAGAAAATTCCCTGACTTGGTATTATTAATAGAAAACTCAAAGGGGTATTGCACTAGCTTAAAATATAGATTTGGATCCTGCTAAAAGTTATTTTAAAGTGTTTTGTTGGACATTTACTACTGATTTTAAGCAAATCATGTTCAGACTCTGATAAGGCCAAACTTTTTATCAAACTCACTGTTTACTTGCTGAATAGACCTCTTACTATTTTCTGCTTCTTATCTAGACAACAAATTGCTTTTTCAATTCCTTCTGCTTTGGCAAATTATAACTGCCATCATCACCGAATATGTGACTATACTATATTCCAGTCTCTTTTTTCCTTTTTTACTATTCAGTAATTAAGTGCATGCGAAGTGGAAAATAAGATGAGGAGAATGAGAAAGCCCTTGTCATTTTAGGCAAGTCTCTGCCTCTGTTGTCATGTTGGCCCTCTGCAGCTATATACCAGGCGTTGCTTGCAGACAACTGCATCTCTATGAATGGTTACAATGAAAGAAAAAATAATAACTTGCATATCAAAGAATATGGTATGATTTTATTTTGTTAAAGAGAAACAAAACCCACGGTATATAATATGCATATTTATATATCTGTGCTTGAATTTGTAAAGAGAAGTTAAAAGGACGGGTATTGAGCTAGTAGCATTCTTTAAACAAAGGTGAACTAGCAAGTGGGAACTAGTAGGTCAAGCAAAATGGGGGAATGATTGGCAATGCCTTTAGAAAATTATGCACTGGAATATAGACTTTAATCCAGGACTATAAGCATATATTTCTGTCATAAATTGTAATCTCTACAATATAAGTAAAAAAACATTTTTTAAATATAGTGTGATTTATATTCTTTTTGTGGGTTCATAATTTATTACATTAAAATATGGTGTTGGGACCTGATTCTCTGTGATGCAGCGAGTTGTCAGTTTTTCTAACTGTTTTAGAAATACATGTGTATTCTCCAATGATGGGTACAGAGTTCCAGGTATGTCTGTTAAGTCAAATTTGTTAATTATATTATTCCACATCATTAATATCATATTTCTTCATTTATTAATATTATAAAGAAATATTGTATATTAAATCTTGCATTAGTTGTGGATTTCAGTCTTGAAAATCTTACCAGTTTTGGACTTTCAACATTTCAAGGCAATGCTGTGTGTGAAAAAAGTGTGAACAAATAGGGACTTTCTATCCTCAGTATTGTGTTTTATCCTTTTGTTGTTATGTGGTATCCCTCTTTATCTCTTCATATTTTTAAGTTCCAGTTAAATTTTGACTGATGATACTACTTTAAAGTGTTTCTCTAAATTGCTTTTGCTTGATCTTTTGTTTTTAACCCCACTGTATCATTTTGATTAAGGTTTGACTCCCATAAAAAAATAAGGCTAAGATTTTTTTTCAATTTGCAGCCAATATGATCTATTTGTCTTTCACTATTTCTATTTGTGTTCTTGATTTGCCATGCTTACTCTTTGCTTCACTTCTTTTTTTTTCCAGGTTTAAGGACATTTTAATTAATAAAGATTCCTTTATTCTTTTATTCCCCATGACTCGTTTGGAAGATATAAATTGTTTCTAACATTTAGTGGTTTCTCTTTAAAATTCTTACTGGAAACATTTTTTAACCAAAGGGGGGGGAAATATCAAAAGCTATTAAGTCCTTGTTCCTCTAGTCCTTCAGCCTACTTTCTTGCTCTTGGAACATAAACCTCTATCATCCCTATTTTTATGGGACAGACATTTCACACCCCTGGCTGCCCATAGGCAGCAACAGGCCTGACTTCTGGCTCTCACTTGAAAGGAAGCTTATTTACACGCCACTTCCTTTGCTACCCAATCTGCCTACTGATCTGCCCATTTCTGGAAGTCAGGAGCCTAACAGCCATGCAGGACCCACTTTCTGTTTTCTGTTGCTCATCCTGTTGAACAAGGTGGTATTTTCTTTGCATTTCAGCACAGCTAGAATGTATAATTTTCTCATTTACTCATCATTTTTTGATGGATTGGAAAAATAGTGAAAGGGTCATTTTAAATAAACCTGACAGACCTGGTCAAGTTGACAGGTCATGTCATACTTCTATAACCAAAAAAACACATAATTGCTTTACAAAGAAATGCAATATAAATGTATAAACTCCAAATGTGTGTTCAGATTTACATAAAAGTTATGCAGAACGAAAAAGAAAGAAAGAAGGAAAGAAATAAGCCAGAATATCAGCATTAATTGCTCTGATAGGTTGCATTCAGGGAAAATATTTTATTCTAGTAACTGTTCATATGTTGAACAAAATTACTAAAATAATTTATTCAATTTTATATGGAGAGCACAAACTTATTTTTTAAAAGCTACTAGGAGAAAAAAGTATTGTTAGTAACTATATTTAAAAAATATTGTACTAGACTAAAAGATAATACCAATCCAGCAGAATTTTCTAAGGGAAAGAACAATTAAAATGAGCCCGCAAGTTAAGAAAGATTTCTCTGTTGCTATATCTCAGAATTTAGACAAATCACTCTTTTCCACAGTCAGTAATCAAAGTATGCTTCAGTTGAAATGATGATCTAGGATCCTCATACTTGTCTGTGACTTAATGACTACTTATTTTTAAATTTTCTAAGGAAAAGAATGCTAGCTGGATCACTGTTCTTGTTTATAGCAGAGCTTTTAGCAGTCCATCATTCTCTTTTCATTTCCTCTATTCACAGGTGAGAGACACAGAAGACACTAGACTATTTGGTAATGACTTGAATGGTTCTATAGAAATTACAAGCAAAGAAAAACCTATGTGATTTAATGACACCTGCAGTTTATTCCCAGGGCTCTGTGCATAAATAGCACAATAGGTCTCCCATGGAGAGCAAGGATGGCCAAGCTGGCAGTAAATCATGTAACTCAGGAAGCAATAATGGTCTATTTGAGCCCCTTGACTCCCACTATCTAGAAGGTTTAAAGCTTTTATTTAGCAATGTATTGCAGATAAAATTTCTCCTATTACTTGATGTCTAATATGTCTTCTTTTTCTTTGTGTCTTATATACCTTCAGGACCTGGAAAATACTCAGACCTCAAAGAGTGGCTGTAGAACAAATGAATGAGTGAATGAATGAAAAGAGTTCTAAATAGTACAGTATAAAGGGGTACTGGGGAAGAGCTATAAAGACACTCTGAGAATTACAGTGAATTCTCAATGCCAAATTTGTTTTTCAATTCTCATTTCTTTCCACAAACTATTCATCTATTCTGACTTAGAGTCCTCAACTACAATAAGAGGTATGATGATATATGTGATAAAATGATAGATCTGATCCTATTTTTCACATGAATTCTTGGCTGAGATTAAATAACAAAATTACTTTCAATTCTCTATTTTTCTAAACTATTCAAACCTTGCCTAATACCCCAAATACTACCTAAGAATAAACTATTTTGTCTTTTCCATTTTTATGATAAACTGCCTATGAGAGATCAACAGGGAAACAAGTTATTATGAGTTTCTTTAGTTTGTATATTATAAATATAAAATGCAATATGTTGGATGAGATCTAGAAAAAAATAAATTAATGTTATTTATTGCTTTTTAAATACATAGCTGTAGTTAGGAGTCAGTTAATTTTGCTAATGTTTCTTTTTTTATTTTTTTAAAGGATTTGAAGATTTATTTATTTGTTTATACAAGCACTGGGTACAGTCAGAAGCGCGGGAGGGTAAGAATTCACCAGAGCCAGAGCGGGGAGCAGAGCAGGCAGAAGGACCGAAGTACACTGCTGAGGGGAGCAGCGGGCGGCAGGAGAGGTCTGCGAGCCATGTGGGACCCTCCTCCGGTGGCCGGGGAGCAGCCGGGGATCGAACCGGCACTGCAGAAGCTGTGGGCAGCTTCGCAACCCAGCGCTCAACCGCTGTGCCACCGGGGAGGCCCTTGCTAATGTTTCTTAATAAACAGTGTAGGAGTACCTAAACACAGAACTAATAGTCTTAATATTACATTACATTAATAATACCACATCTGGGCCTCCCCAGGTGGCGCAGCGGTTGAGCACTGGGCTGCGAAGCTGCCCGCAGCCTCTGCAATGCTGGTTCTATCCCCAGCCGCCAGCAAGGGTCCCACGTGGCATGACAGACCTCTTTTGCCGCACCTGCTGCTCCCCTCCGCAGTGTATTTCCTCAGTCTGCCTGTTCTGATCCCCACTCTGGCTCTGGTGAATTCTCTCACCCTCCCGCACTTCTGATTGTAGCCGGTGCTTGTATAAATAAATAAATAAATCTTTAAAAATAATAATAATAATACCACATCTATGGAAAAAAATATAAAACAAAACTTTCCAATGGACGTACATAACTGGCATATCTGGACAGCGTGGGGGGGGGAGATGTTAAAAATAAGATAACAAGCGGGCCTCCCCGGTGGCGCAGCGGTTGAGCGCTGGGTTGCGAGGCTGCCCGCTGCCTCTGCGGCGCCGGTTCGATTCCCGGCTGCTCCCCGGCCACCGGAGGAGGGTCCCACATGGTGCGCAGACCTCTCCTGCCGCCCGCTGCTCCCCTCAGCAGTGTACTTCGGTCCTTCTGCCTGTTCTGCTCCCCGCTCTGGCTCTGGTGAATTCTCTCACCCTCCCGCGCTTCTGACTGTACCCAGTGCATGTACAAACAAAAACAAAACGAACAAACAAACAAATAAATAAATAAAACATGCCTCTATAAAAAAGAAAAAAAAAAATTAAAAAAAAAAAAATAAGATAACAAGCATGCCAGATTTCTTCAAGATTATATTTTCCATGTAATATTATTTCCAAATAAATACTGGATGTAGCAGATGCTAAATAGGATGAAATAAGTAAGAGCAAGTCCATCAAGTAATATCTTCATCATTAGAATGGGCTGAAATGACCTGACTGTAAATTCCCAAGAACCATATTGAGACTAACTCTTGCCAAATGTTAAACCAATACACCAAACAATATAATCTAAATTAATATATTCTGAAATTCAAGCAAAAATAGAAGACAAAAACTTGAATATTTAATAGATGAAGGGTTACTGCAAACCTTTAGTATCTGATAGACAGAATCTATCCTTAGTCTATTCAATTTTTTTTCTTTAAAGAGGGAAATCACCTACATAGTTAACATTAATTATATAGATGTGAATTGTTTTGACATGATCTATTTTAACTTTCTAGATGACTAAGTTATTTTTAATTAGTTTCTAATAACAAAGGTAATATACTTTAACTATAGAACATTTAGATAACATAAGAAAGTCTGGAAAGGAAAATTAAAATCCAGAGAGAGTACTTTTTTTTAAAAGATTTATTTATTTATTTATACAAGCACTGGGCACAGTCAGAAGCGTGGGAGGCTGAGATAATTCACCAGAGCCAGAGCAGAGAGCAGAACAGGAAGACTGACGAAGTACACTGCTGAGGGGAGCAGCAGGTGTGGCAGGAGAGGTCTGCGCACCATGTGGGACGCTTGCCAGTGGCCGGCAATTCAACCGGCACTGCAGAGGCTGTGGGAGGCTTTGCAGCCCAGTGCTCAACCGCTGTGCCACCGGGGAGGCCCCAGAGAGAGTACTTTTAATACATTATCTTTGTGGTCTTTTCTTCTCCCTGAACATATACACATAATGTTAGCTTTCAACTTTCAACTACATTTGTATTAAATGGTAAATATGCATTCATTCAAAATGGATGGGCAACTATGAGTCATTATGAAAATTTGAATAATTACATATTATTTGAAAACATTATTTTTTTAATTTAAATTTTATTTTTATATTCCCCATACAATTGCAACCCCCTTATTTTGACCCCAAGTCCTCCTTTACCCCTCCCCTGCCCCCATAGAGTGTCTCTGGTTCATAGTTGTTTGTTGATTTTGATTTTTACTTTCTTATAGTTATTCTTTTTCCTGGTCTCTTATTAAGTTTTCTAGATTCCTGCTATGAGTGAGACCATCCGGTATTTTTCTTTTTCTTTCTGGCTTATTTCGCTGAGCATGATCCCTTCCAGCGCTATCCATGTTGCTGCAAATTGCATGTGTTTATCTTTTTTGAATGCTGAGTAATATTCCATGGTATATATGTACCACATCTTCTTGATCCAGTCATCTATTTTTGGGCATTTGGGATGTTTCCAAAGCTTAGCTATTGTAAACAGTGCTGCTATAAACATAGGGGTGGAGGTGCTCTTTGGAATTGATGTTTCTGTGTCCTTTGGGTAAATACCTAGGAGTGGAATTGCTGGATCATATGGAAGCTTTATGTTTAGTAGGTCAAGAAATCTCCACACAGCTCTCCATAGTGGTTGGACCAGTTTGCACTCCCACCAACAGTGCAGGAGAGTTCCTTTTTCTCCACAACCTCCCCAACATTTGTTGTTGCTAGTTTTTTTAATATGTGCCATTCTCAATGGTGTAAGATGGTATCTCATGGTAGTTTTGATTTGCATGTCCCTGATGACAAGTGATGTTGAACATTTTTTCATATGCCTGTTGGCCATTTGCATTTCCTCTTTGGAGAAGTTTCTTTTTAGCTCTTCTGCCCATTTTTTGACTGGCAGTGATAGTGAAGGCAAAGATAAACAGCTGGGACTACATCAAATTAAAGAGCTTCTGTACAGCAAAAGACACAATAACAAAAACAAAGAGAAACCCCACCAACTGGGAGAATATTTTTGCACACAACACTAATGCTAAAGGACTGATCACAAAAATCTACAAAGAGCTGATAAAACTCAACAAAAACAAAGAAAATAATCCAGTCAAAAAATGAAAACATTATTTTTAAAGATGATAGGTGACTCTATCCTTTAAACACATCATTATCACTTAACCCTTCACTCGTTTCAACTTTTGAGTTTCTCCAGTTTAACTCACTTATTTTAGATTGATTAAAACACCCCCCCATAACACTCCACATATGGATACAATGGAGTGGTTTATCACAAACCACTAAAAACATTTCCAAGTCTTTTGTTTGAAAGGAAATATTCAAAATTTATTCTGCCAAATTCAAGACTCTCAAAACTGCATGCTTAAACAACTAAATAATTCATGAACTGTGAATATGGTTAAGTATATGGTTTACAGAGTTGAATACTCTAAATTTTAACAGGAGAGAAAGGCTCAAGGACAGTGTACTTGTACACTTAGTGGAGGACATTAGCAAAGTTCTGCCTGATGATTTTGATTTTCTTTATTAATTAAAATATGAGGCCATGTTCTCAATGTGAAGACAAGGCAGGAAAAAGTATCTGAATTAGATACTTAGGCAGGATGAAAAGACTGAATTAGAGAAAGCAGAATTAATGCAGTGCTTGAATTCATTATGTATGAATTTATGAACTAATGAATGCCTACCTCATTATTGTACACATTCTGACATTATAGGAGAAATTCTGTTCACAGGATACTATACATGACATCCCAAAAACCTCTATCTACCACATCATCATGTTAATGAGTTTTTTTGTATTTTTAGAAATTTTCCTGCCATTAATGCTATTCATACATAGTACAAGTAAAATTGATTCAAGGGGAAAAAGAGTATAACTTTCTTTTTATGTAGATGTTGTTTTCCAAATATAGTTAACTTCCTCCAATTTAAGTAAACCAAGATTACAGTTTCAAGTTGGCAAAATATCCATATGGATAAGGAGGTAATTTATAAGGCATTTACCACAGGTACTGCAGTTACAGATATACCTCCGTAAAGGGGAGACACTATTTTTTTTCCCTGGCCCCACTTATATCCTATAAGTAGCATCGGGACCCCCAGGACATGGGTAATTTTGGGGGTTTATTATTAAAAATATCCTTTCTTCTCTCGACATTCACACCAATTCTCTTAAAGATCTTTCACACTAAGCGTCTGTTTCCTTTGCCTTTGTATAGCAGATGGCAGAATCCCCTTTAAAGCATGCACGCTAAATAGTTTGGGGTCCCTGGGTGCCCCTTGGTTGCATACTAAAGCTGCTAGCCTAGTTTTCTCTCTTTGCCCCTTTAAAACCTAACACAGGACTACAAATTTACCATGTGAAGATCTGTTTTAATAAATGGCTAAGACAACACTGAGCACAGAGCAAATGTTAAATAAATAATTGCTGTTTGATAAAAATGGTTTTTATCAGCAAGACCAGTATTTGTATGTAAAATAATGCTTCCAGGGGGCTTAAAATCAATTTGCTCTCCTAAATGAGTTAAACATACCTACAGAAATCATGTTGACATTACCCCCTTATTTAGCAGAGATAAACAGTAATTCTAGTCCTGTCTGAATTTTTTTTAATTTCAATTTTTTGGGCATTAGAATTAAGCAAGCTGAACCATTTCAAAAAATATTTTGGTATGAATATGTTACAAAGCACCCTCACACTACTACCTATTTCAGGACGTTGGGGGAAGTGTAATGGGGTGTGGAGAATTATTCATCAGCTGACATTTTCATTTCGGTTGACCACAGTCCAGTAAGCACATTAGCAAACTGAATAGAGGTCGCCAAGACCCAAACTGGCGTGGAATTATTGATTGTGTCCTTTTTATCAGAGATCATATATTCTCTTCCAACAGGATTGGAAACAGTCTTCACTGGTGTTGTTGTAAATTGCTCATTAATCAAAATGGATTTATTGAGCATCCATAGTGTGCAAAGTCTGTACTAAGTGATTCAAAATAACAGGTTGCCTAGTTACCACAAAATGGAAAAATTCCCCTGTGAAGGTTAAAATTAAATGAAAGGCATATAAGAAAACATTATCTTTGATGGCATCTAACTATTTTATGAGGACTTTGTCTGCCAATATGGCCATTTTCTTTGAAAGATAATATTCATTCATTCTTTCACTAATTTAATTATTCATTCATTTATGCAACTGAATCAACACTAGGATTATGTTCAGTCCTTTGTTTGATGCAATGAGGGAAATAAATATGATTCAACAGTGACTGTATAAACATGGATCTTTGCAAATTTGCCAGGCAAGTACTGGACTTCTGCTGACCTTCTTTCAATGAGACTAGTACTACAGCACTACTACTCTGTATTCCACATGAAATCTGTAGCTATTGAATCATTAGCAAAATACTCTCACAAAAAACGTCCCTCATTTTTCTGGTTGAATTGTTAAATCTTGTAAATATAAATTTACTAATAAGTTGCTTCATATTTAAATTAAAACAATGGATATGATGAAAATTTTTTCTTATGATAAGGACAAAATTGATTTTGTACTATATCCTATAGTTAATAAATAGAAAAAAAAAACTATAAGAAGAAAAGAACAGGCACACTCAACTCTGATTTCCAAGAAAATGCACATTCTGTATCTATGAATGACAGTGCCAGTCACACCAGAGACCTTCAGACTACTTAGCCTGAGATAAGCAGCAGGCCCAGGCATCCTCATTAACCCCTCTCTTCTGTGTATTGAGTTTGTAGGCTCAGTTATAGTGCTTATATCCATTTCCCAGAGCTGCTGTAACAAAGTACTATTAGGCACCTTAAACAACTGAAATGTATTGTCTCCCAGTTCTGGAGGTTGGACATCTGAGACCAAGGTGTCAGTGTTGAGATGGCCACATTCTCCTGTGTCTCTTCACATCATCTTCCCTCTTCTCTGTATTCAAATTTCCTACTTTCTCTAAGGCCCTAATCCAACATGATTAGGGCCCACTTATTTCTTCATTTTAACTTGATTACCTCTATAAATACTTTATTTCTAAATAAATATGATTCAACATTGGCTGCATAAACATGGATCTTAGCAAATTTGCCAGGCAAGTACTGGACTTCTGCTCACATTCTAAGATTCTAGTGATTAGGTAGAATTCTTTAGAGCCATTGGCTACGTGTTTCCCAATAGTGTAACCTCCAAGAAAAGAAGATGAGCTTCATTCCTATATACCTCTCGGTTAGGTTTGCTCTCCCCTGACCTCTTCACTGGCCTTTGTTTTAGTCACCCCAATATGTCTAGCTGCGACTGGACACTGATCTAATTAATCATACTGCCTCTGGCCTCAACTCTGTCTAATCTATTCTCCACATTGCTACCTGAGTGATCATTCCAAAACAAAAACCTATCACATAATGTCTCTCTCTGCTTAAAGTCTGCCAGTGGTTTCCTCCTGCTCTGAAGGTGTAACCTAAACTTCTGTATGTCACTTTGTTTAAAATGCATTTTTCCCTAGTAGCAGTCTATGCTCTAGTAGCAGTCTAAGTGCCCATGTAGGTTGGGCACAGCCTGTGAATGTGCTCTGTTCTTCCACATCTCTGAATGTCTGTGCACAGTTTCCTGACCTGGGAGTCATCCCAGGTTATTCATCTAACTTCCTTCTCTGAGGCTCAGATCAGGCAGCACCTCCTTTGAAGTAAGCTTCTGCTTCCCAGCCCACATCTACTCTCCCAGACAACCTTATGCTCACCATTCTTACTGTGTTTCTCAACCATAATTTTAACACACCCTAAGCTCCTAAATATTAGGACTTGTACCTTTCACTCTGTTCCTTCTGCAACATTTAGCACAATTCCTAGAAAAACAGAGGTATATAGCTTTAATGAGTGGATGAGAAAGGGTATTTATCTACCCAGCTCAAGTTGAGCACCTAGAAAAGACACGTTCATCAAGAGATGTCTTCATACTGGAAGACATCTGCCTTTAGTAAATAAAGCACTGAGTAACAAAGAGAAAACAACAGTAACCCCAAGGGAGGTAACAGCAGTAACTTCCCTGACTCATCAGCTTAGTTAGTTGGTCCTGAGGCATAGCTATGTATGGGTCATGAAGGAGTTGGCACTGCAGAGAGACATGAAAGTAATAGACCAATGTAAAATACAAGGTACCTATGGGTTACTCAGCCGAGACTGTTAGAATGAACTCTCTGGTAGCTCTCTTCTACTTATGGAGGGGAATTCTGCGGGGCTTTAGATAAGGTTTCATCTAGAATTGGAACAGAAACTGCTCTGACATATTTGTCCCTATTCCTAACATTTTATTTAAATCCACTTTTCATTGTGAACTCCCTTACTCCTAGAATTCCCACTTTCATCATAAAGTAAAAAGAATACCAATCATTCTAAATTAAGCCTAGGTCAGCTGAGGACACTGGCTCTTTTTACACAGAATCCAGATGATTGAGCACAGTTGGAGAAATTTATATATCCATGCAAATCCACTCTTATCCCACTCAAAACACAATAACAATAAACAAACTCAAGAATTGTAGGGGTTGGCATTTTCCAAAAGTGCCTGCAAGAATATCTTTTCATAACATGACTTTAGCAATATGTTTACATAGAGAGAAGAAGGTACTAAATTTCCTCCACTAAAATATTAGGCAGGCTCTTGACTACAGTGTTACTGACATTGTCTTCTGAGGCTGTCATAAAAAGTAATATAGCTTCTACATCATTGCAGTAGGATGCTTGCTCCCCTGAACCCCATCACATATCATGAGGCAATCTCAACAGACCATGCTAACCATATGAGTAAGGATCATCTAGAGAGTGGAACCTCCAGTCCTCAGTTAAGCCGACCCAGCTGATAACTTTTGGGGCAGAAAGAACCTTCCCTGCCCAGCTCTGCCCAAATTGCAGATTTATAAACAAAAAACATGATTACTGTTATTTTAACTCATTAAGTGTTGAGGTGGTTCGTTATGTTGCAATCAACAACTAGAACAGATTTTGATACTTGGAAATGGGGTGCTGCCATAACAAAAATCTGAAACATATGACATTAACTTTGTGATTGAGCAGCAGACAGAAGCTGGAAGGGGCTCAGAATGAGTGATGCTGAAAGTGAAAGTGACAGTCAAGGACAGGATTCATGGGACCCCAAAGAGGTACAAAAAAGCTGTCGCTGAAGGCTGAAAGGAAAGCAATGTAATTGGAAACTAAAAGCAAGGAGTCATTTATTATGGAGTAGTGGCAAGTTTGGCAACACTGACATCTGCAGTAACATGGAAAATAGAAAATGAACCAAATAAACTCTATGATCAAGATAAGGAGATTTCCAGGTGACCCAGCTTCATCTGGCTGCCTCTGCTAAAATGCAAGCAGAGAGAAGATCTACTAAATGCAAAGCTAGGAAATTTCTGGGTATAAATTTAAACTGATTTCTTATTTTCAGCTGCAAACGAGTATCAAATTAGGAAGGTCAATGATCAAATCTGGCTGAGACAAACAAGATCATTTGTTAAGAACTAAGAAAATTCTCAGATGGTGCCACATTGGTCCTTCAAACCAGACAAAAGACCCTCTAAGGGGGCCTCCCCTGGTGGTGCAGTGGTTGAGGGCTGGGTTGCGAAGCTGCCCCCAGCCTCTGCAGCGCCAGTTCGATCCCCAGCTGCCAGTGAGGGTCCCACATGGCGTGCAGACCTCTCCTGCTGTGCCCGCTGCTCCCCTCAGCAGTGTATTTCATCAGTCTGCCTGTTCCGTTCCCCGCTCTGGTGAATTCTCTCACCCTCCCGCACTTCTGACTGTGCCCAGTGCTTGTATAAATAAATCAATAAATCTTTTAAAAAAAAAAAAAGACCCTCTAAGGATTTGTAAGAACATGCCCCATATATCTCCCTGTTCAACAACAGTTTCAAAGAATCTCATGGACATTGTCTCTCAGTCATCTGCTAAGCAAGGTAAAGAAGAATTGATCTAGAATATAAGCTATAGTTTAGTTGCGTAGAATATAAATGAAAACACAAAAAGTTCACAAAGTTCTGAAAAAATTATATCAGCTTGGACTGGAAGGACAAGTGGAATAGTACAAATGAAATAAGGTCTTTGACCCCTGATCATTTGTACAGGAAGAAAGTAGGTGAACAGATAGTCAATGGTAAACAGACTTCTTTTTATGGAAAAGGAAGAATGACTCAGAGGGTAGAACCAAGAGCCACTGAGAAAAATTCATACACCATAAGTCTGAGCCTTAAGAAAGGAACTGTGCTGATTAGATTCAAAATTGCTACAGACTAGTGACTGCCACGTGCCCTGCTTTCCTTGTGCTTGAATCAGAAGGTCAATTACAGTCTTCCAAGCCTGTCCCCTAGTTTACATTGAGTGTGTAGGAGACTCATAACATGTGTTCGTGTTCACAGATCACCATTGCTGAGAGTAAAGATAATCAAGGACCTGTACCATAAGAACAGCACCAGGAAAACCAATGCACACCTGAACTAGCCTTGGAGCTTATGTGGCAATGAGTTGATATCTAGAGATATCTGTTTGCACACCCAGCCAGCACTCCATGAGGAAACCCAAGCAGGCTATGGAGAGAACATAGGACCCCTAGCCTATAACCTCAGCCATGTTCTCAGCCATCATTAACTTGCCAGCCGTGTGACTGAGGCACATGTTATTGGCTCCTCTACCCCCCAATTGAAGAGTTCCAGCTCATACCATGTGATACAGCCAAGCTGTGCTTGTCAAATGAATCCTGCCAAACTTGCAGATTTGTGAGCAAAACACATGACTGATGTTCCCCAAAGACAGTACACTTTGGGGAATCTTGCTAAATAGCAATAGATAACTGAAACAGACATTACCTCCATCAGAAGCTCTCCTCAAACTCCAAGGGGGGGTTTAAATGTTCCTCCTTTCTGCTCCCAAATCTATCTCTGTGCAACATGCTCTTAACACTTATTATACTCTTACTAGAATTAATTGCTCACTTGTCTGTGAGTTCAAGGGCAGACCTATGGCTTTTTGGAAAAGTAACTCTTAAAATGTTACTTTTAGCCCATTCTCTCTTCTTCTTTTGGAACTTAGATTAGATAAGACAGAATTTCTCAGTGTATCCTCCAAGACTCTTAGCATCTCTCTGTCTCTCTATGCAACACTCTGAAAACTTCTTAACATAATTTCCAGCTCATTAAATATCTCTTCATCAGAATTGAATCTGCTATTCCATCCATCCATTATGTTTTAAATTTTACATTGGTTAAATTTTACATTGTGTGTGTGTGTGTGTGTGTGTGTGGGTGGGTGGGTGGGTGTGGGTGTGGGTATGGGTGTGTGAGTTCTAATTTTTGTGAGTGTTTTTTTTATCATTTCTACTACTTTTGTCATTTTCTCTCAAATGTGCTAGGTCATTTCTTACAGTTTCTAGTCTTCAAAATACCTTCAAGCTTATGTTTGATTTGTAATAGCAGTCATTTTTTTTTTTAGTCTCATCCGGTAACGCCAATACTTGAATTTCATGGATGGATCTTGTCTTTCTTGTTTCTGTTGATTCCCTCTTACTGTTCTTTTCCTTGTGGGCTTAATTATAGTAAAATGATCATTTTAAATGGAAAAAGGTATTTTACAGGAATTATTCAGGGGCCTATGAAGACAGTAAATTTCTCTCTAGCTGGATTACATTTGCTTCTGTTTGACGCCTGAGGGTATGACTTTAAAGTAAATTCAGAGATTGATGTTTTTGGACCAGGGAGCCAATAAATTCAGGGAGCCAATCTGTGCAAGGACCATTTTGTGGTAATAACTCCTCAGGAATTTGCCCCATTGTTCTGCTCACAACAAACCATCTTTCCTTGCAGTCTCCTTCGGGTGAGAGATACTGGCAGAATTATTTCTGATTACTGTAAGAGTGTAGTGCCTGGAGGAAGGATTTCCTGTTAGAGTGTTCACACTGGGCAGGTACAGAGATCTGTTTTCTGCAGACAAACCCGCAGAGGCAACAAGTACCAAAGTTCAATATCAGGTTCAGCAAACTCCCTCAGGAGAAACTGGCTTTAGGGTTCTATCTGCCACCCACCCTGGCCCATGCGTTAGCCTTTGCTACCTACTGATAGAAGACATTCCTAATTTACATGTTATTCCATTTATATAATCTTCCTGTCACTGATGCTTTTAAGAAGTTTTTCTTTTCCCTATTTTTAGTCCAACACATCTCTTTGTTTTCAGCAGCAAAGTCATTCTGGGTTTCACCAGCCCAGTTACCTGGACCCTTGTCCTTTTCACCCCTCCATCGTCAGCATGCAGATGGCTGGCACACGAAGGAACTCAATTAGTTTTTGATTTTTTAGTGAATACATCCCTGTCTTCTTTGACTTATTCTTCCTTCCACCTCCTGCCACCTGTGCCCAAATTAAAGCTCTTTTCCATTTTATTACAGACGTACCACCGTTCTCCTACTTTAAGCTGTACCTCTATCTCCCCCCAATTTCCTCTCCAATGGAAGATTTTTCATTCTCATCAACTCACTTTGTTTGGGATCAGCATTAACTTCATTCTCTGTGATTTGCTTCTGGAGCCTCACTATTTTTCTGACTTTATCCTCATCTGAAGTTTTTTATCCTATCACAATATACTTCTGATAATATTGCTGATACATGTGCACTACAGTCAGACTTGGTCACAATTTCTATTCTATTTCATGCCCTAATAATTCAGCAATAGGACACAGTTTAATAACACAAGTTGGGCACCCAAGTTTAAGTTGCAGATCCACTCCTTATTACTAAGTAACTGTGGGAATTTCTCTAAGATTTCAGTGCCTCTAAACTTCATCTAACCTTATTATTCTAAATAAACTAACAATTCTAAATAGCCTTGCTATTCTAAAATAAACTATGCTAATCATGCTTGCAAAAGGAGAATAATCATATTAATACCTTAAGGTTTGTAAACATTGTATGAGATAATATATATGAAGAACTTAGAACACTATTTGGCACTTAGATAATACTCAATATATTTGATTTTCATGCAACAAATCAGCTTCAATGCTGCTCAAAAACCCATTTGCTGGTTTCTATAAATCCCTCGTAATTATCTAAAATGGCATTTCTGAATTTTAATTTATACCTTCTCAAGATCTAGCCCTGCTTTCAGTCAGTGACTTTTATCTTAACCCAGAAATTGAATCCATGTGGAGCTACATATTTCAGAATTATATTCCTAATCATGCTCATTCTCTCTTCCCTCTGGGGGAACCAATGTCTGTGTTTTCTTAGACTAGCTCAGCCTTAACTTCTACCCATTCTGTTCTCTCTTCATTCCTTACTTCCCATCTTTTGATCTCCACAGTAAGTTCCTTCAACCTCTAACATTGACCTAGCCTTACTATTCTAAAATAAACTATGCTCAGTGAAATAAGTCAGAAGTGAAAGACAGTTACTGGATGGTTTCACTCATCTGTGGAGTATAAATAACCAAAGAATCCAAGCTGGCAAAGCACACAGCAAAATAATTCTTGGACTCAGTGAAAAATATACTGATTACCATAGGGAGTGGCTGGAAAAAAGTTGGGGAGAGAGGATAGGAAGGAGATTTGGTGGAGGGTGAGTGAAGCATGTGCACATATGCAAGTATGAAAATGTGGCCCCAAATTGTATAGTTCTGTAAACAATTGATAACTAATAATAATAAAAATTTAAAAACCCTGCCATTTCATGTTACCATCATATCTCTGCTTTAAATCTTCAGGAAAGGGTAATCTGTACTCTTCACTTTCATTTTCTTCCCATTTCTGACATTTTCTCTGTTAACTTCCAGAAACCTGATTTTATTGCCTCACTTCTAAAATTCACTTTTCAAAAATAAGCAGTAATTAGATTGTCAAACCAAAAAAGCCTCTCTTCAGAACTTGCTTCAATTTCTCTGAGGCGCTGATATGTTGACCACGCACTTGAAAACTCCTTTCACGTGCTCTCATGTCACACCCCTGCCTGCTTTCTTAGAGGTAGTGGAGAAGTAGCCAAAAGCAAATGGGGAGGTTGTCAAGACTCATGTTCAAGCAAAGATTTCCCCCCCCCAAACATATTAATCTTAAAATAAGACACTTCCAATTTCCTTACAGGGATAATGTTTCCTTGCCTTTTTCACACATAAATAATCTGAAAATACCAAGAAAGGTATATAATATACAAAGTTGATTTGATAACTTGAAACAGGATGCAGAAAGTACATCAAAAGCACAACTCCTGACAGCAAATCTACTATGAAGTTCTGAAGGCTCCAAAGCTTTATAAATGACCTAGAAATTTTTCCACCTATTAAAAGATTTCCAAGTGACTTCACCAAGGCAGTAACACCCCCATGAGGTTCTTTCTAGAAAGTTAAGAGGCTTCACATAAAATATCTCCTAACTTTACCAAAACACATTTCAAAATGTAAAAACCAAAAAAGCAAAAATCAATTATTCTATCAAAGCACTTTCATTTTTTAAAATATCATGGGAAAGCAAAAGATTAATCATATAGCGTTATATATATAATCATGCCAATTTAATTTACTTAATTGTGAGCAAAAATATTACCAGTTCTTGGTGAAGGAGCCCTTGCAATTTCTAAGGAGCATGGTTTCTTTGTAACTGCTGTGTCCGTGAGATCACATAGAAAGTTCTCATTTTCTGAAGGAAATGTATCCAGAGAAGCAGATGGTTCGATTTCCATAGTGTAATTCCTCTTCTTTGGATAGGACTCCTGAAAGGAAGGAGAAAAAATAAAAATAACTTTGTGATAAAGACACAGCCTGTTTAATTTATAAAAACTAGAAAAGTTAACCAGGTTCATCAGTTCTTCTGAAACTGATTGAGAAAAGATGATTCATCTGATTGATTAAGTTATGCAATCATGTAACCTTAATATTATCAGCGACCTTTTTGAAGGGTCCTTACAGTTTAGCTCCCCTGATTGTACAATGAACTAGAAAAGTTTATCATGAACTTGCTATTACTCTTGTCATGATCTCTTTTTTTTACTCTCTGTACTTTCTAGTTGTGGAATGAACTGGTTAACTGATCACCAATCATTCAAAGACTTTCTTCCTTTGCTTGATTCCTGGAGACAACCACATGACTCAATTTGGGCCAGTTATAAATACAATGAAATTTGCTGGATACATCTAGGGAAAAAAAGCAAGTCAGATTTTTTATTGTATATCACTAATTGGGTTTTCTGTCATTTAGAGGTAAATGTAGTCTCAACACTAATATTTCTCTTCCTGAACAACGTTAACACACTAAGGTTACTTTTACCAGGTTAAGAAAAATTATCTGATTCTGTATTACTGAATCTTCAACATATTCTAAAAAAAATAGAATTCATTTTATAAGATCATTTCTTATACAAAGTATTAGCAGTCAATAAATATTTACTGGGTATGTATCTTATACACACAGACACATATATGGAGAGTTGGAAACTACTAAGGCATAACCTTGATGTCAGGAAGCTCACAGTTTATTGGAGAAGAAAAACAGATTATCTGCATGATGAATTTCATAATTAATCATGTTATGTTTTAGATACTTTTGCTGCACCATGAAGTAAACTTCACTATCCAAAGGAAAAGACATAAGAAAAATATAAACTTACTTTCAAAAACTTCTGAGATAAATCCAAGGGTTGGTAAAGATTTAGTATAAGTTTCTATTTTGCTATAATGATATTTACAGTATAATAGAGTAAGTATTCAAGGTCAGTGCAATTGCTTTCGGACCATGCCAGACCCTCACACATCAAAGAGTCAATTATGTTCACTTGACTCTATTGAAAGCAGGAAATTGGGAGTAATTTATTTTTAACAACAAAGGGTGACAAAATAGGAAGCATCCAGAGGAAAGCAATCAGGATGGTATATGATTTAAAAACCATGTCACAGAAGAAATGATTAAAGGAACAGCAATGGCCTATCTCAGAGAAGCCTAACAGTAGCTTAATAGTGTTCTCAACATATTTGAAAGGCTATCCCTCAAGAGCTATCCCACAAAGTGGGGAAGGGGAGAAGCTGCAGTGGTAGATTTATTTTAAAGTTCTTAAAAGGCAGAGCAAGGACCAATGCTTATAAGCAAAGAGGGCAAATTTGGGTCAATGCAAAAATAATTTCCTATGAATTAATTATACTGCTTAGCTTTTTAAAAAATACACTAATAAATTAGCTTTAAATATAGCACTAAAAAGCAATAGAAGGAAATCCTTATTAGTGGAAATCTTTCAGTAGAACTATCTATTGATAAAATTGTGCATAATACATATTGTACAGGGCATACACCAGATGACTATAAACTTCATGAAGATTGGAATAATTATGTCCTTTTTAGATGCAAATTACTTTGCTTTTCAGTTTGGTTACTATCATTGTTTACTGTTTTGTACATTAAAAGTGAAAGATATCAAGATTATAACAAGACTATAAACAGTCTCTAGCTTAAATACCAGTTCCTCCCACATTAAATTAATCAGAACAGTCCATTCTTCACAGATTTGATTAAGTTGGAATTTGACTATGTTTGTGAAGAACTATGAGTATTTTAAAGGTCTTGAAAACTACTGAAATTTAACCACAGTGTAAATGAGTTTGTTTTCCCCTAAAAAGGTAAGAAACAGACATTTATTAGAGAAATATTAGAAAGTAAAGAAGAAAAAATTACATGAAAACCCAACATTCTCACATAATGAATAGTCAACTTTCAATGTATCTCCTTTACTGCTTTCCCCTGTCAATATGTGTGTGGATATGTGGGTTTGTGTAAAGGAAAGAAAAAGTATTTTAAACAACAATGAAGGACATCCTCTGGAGTAAGTGTCATCTCTTCTCACAGGGGAAGAAATCCTTCCTACATGGCTTCCTTATGGAAAAGAAGTGCCCCCAAGGATGGAGATGGTTAAACAGAGCAAAACTGGGTTTTGAAACAGAATGTTTCATGTTTTCAAAAAAGAGGGACATTCAACAGAACACCTGGCAAGCAGCCTTTAAAAGAAGATATGTAAGGCCTCCCTGGTGGTGCAAGGGGTTAATACGCAACCTAGGAAACTATCCGCAGCCACTGCAGCACAAGTTCGATCCCCAGCCAGGGAGCTACCCACATGGTGCGGCAGACCTCTCCTGATTCACCCGCTGCTCCCCTCAGCAGTGTCTTCAGTCCATCTGCCTGTTCTGTTCCCCACTCTGTCTCTGGTGAATCCTCTTACCCCCCCCACACCTCTGGCCTGTACCCTGGCTGTACCTTGTATGCATAAATATATAAATTTAAAAAAAAAAAGTAAAAGAAGCTATGTGAAATGACAAAGCACTGAAATGAATCCATGGATTCCAATACTCAGTGCAAGGAACAGAATACGACCATGGAAACCTTCTCCTTCCCCCTTGTCTCTCCCTTTCCATTCCCACCCCCTCCCTTTCCAGCCAGGGCAAATCCTGTCCTGAACTTTCAGCTTATAATTCCCTGGATTGTTGTTAAAAATACAACTATATACATATGTATATACATATAAATATAGTTATATAACTATAAATATTATATATTATGTGTGTGTGAGGTTGTTCAGTACTGCATGCTTTTAAACTTCATATATGTAATATAAAACATTCTTCTTCTTCTGTGACTGTTCTCAATCAATAATGTTTCTGTGTTTCATTTATTTCCAAGGTGGCACAGAAATCCACTGTATAGGTATTCCATAGCTCACTTATACATTCTCCTGACAATGGACTTTTAAACATTCCCAAGGTGTTTTGTCATTTAAAGCAATGTTGCTATGAGTATTTCTGTACAAAGGTTCCTGATATAGTTAACGAGGGTATTGTTACCTATTCCAGTAGTCGGGGAACAGAGTGTCAAGAACAAATGAAAAATGAGAAAAGTGAATGAAATCAGCGTTCTACACAAACAGGAATTTGAAGTGGGAGGTAATCATAAGAACTGGATTTCCTATAGATTCTATAGAAATATTTTTTTTTTCCTGAGAGCAAATTGTTTATTTTAATCATTTTGTTTCTTCCACTAATTGCATAATTTCTACCTCATTGGAGTCATTAGCAAATATGTTTATTTGTTAGCTTAATGTATATACACCTAACATTGCTATTTCATTCTCAATGACATGATTTATATTACATTTTGAAATAGGATTTCAATACCCAGGCTTTTGTAGGCAAGAAATATTAGTATACCCAAAAGCCTATTGTTTCTATGCCCTTAAATCACTCTTCTGATATTTTCCCAGATGCTTCCAGCTTGCCACAACCATTGACTACAGATTAGCAAAATACTTCTCATTCCCACCACCCCCAAATTATTCATACAATAAATGTTATAGAAAATCCTGGGCTTCTTTTCCAAAAAGGAGCGTCAGAGCAGTGCAGGGACTAGAACCACTGGGCTATCCACACCAAATACCTTATCTCTAAAGAAAAAGGAAAAATATCTTCCATATGTCCCAAATGCAAAATATTTTACTAATGCTTTAAAAACATATCTATCCAGGGCCTCCCTGGTGGCACAAGGAGTTAAGACGCAACCTATGAGGCTGTCCATGGCCACTGCAGCATGAGTTGGATCCCTGGCCTGGGAGCTACCCACATGGTGAGGCAGACCTCTCCTGTCTCGCCCGCTGCTCCCCTCAGCAATGTATTTCGGTCAGTCTGCCTGTTCTGCTCCCCACTCTGTCTCTGGTAAATCCTTTCACCCCCTACATCTCTGGCCTGTACCCCAGTTCTTTTTTTTTTTTTTTTAAATTTTATTGTTATATTCCCCATACAATTGCAGCCCCCCATTCTGACCCCAATCCCTCCCCTCCCGCCCCCGCCCCCCTAAAAGTGTCTCTGGTTCATAGTTTTTTGTTGATTTTGATTTTCACTTTCTTATAGTTATTCATTTTCCTGGTCCCTTATTTAAGTTTTCTAGATTCCTGCTATGAGTGAGACCATCCGGTATTTTTCTTTTTCTTTTTGGCTTATTTCGCTGAGCATGATCCCTTCCAGCGCCATCCATGTTGCTGCAAATTGCATGTGTTTATCTTTTTTGAATGCTGAGTAATATTCCATGGTATATATGGACCACATCTTCTTGATCCAGTCATCTATTTTTGGGCATTTGGGTTGTTTCCAAAGCTTAGCTATTGTAAACAGTGCTGCTATAAACATAGGGGTGCAGGTGTTCTTTGGAATTGATGTTTCTGTGTCCTTTGGGTAAATACCTAGGAGTGGAATTGCTGGATCATATGGAAGCTCTATGTTTAGTAGGTCCAGAAATCTCCACACAGCTTTCCACAGTGGTTGGACCAGTTTGCACTCCCACCAACAGTGCAGAAGAGTTCCTTTTTCTCCACACCCTCGCCAGCATTTGTTGTTAGTAGTTTTTTTAATATGTGCCATTCTCACTGGTGTAAGATGGTATCTCATGGTAGTTTTGATTTGCATTTCCCTGATGGCAAGTGATGTTGAACATTTTTTCATATGCCTGTTGGCCATTTGCATTTCCTCTTCAGAGAAGTTTCTTTTTAGCTCTTCTGCCCATTTTTTGACTGGATTATTTTCTTTGTTGTTGTTGAGTCTCATCAGCTCTTTGCAGATTTTTGTGATCAGTCCTTTATCATTAGTGTTGGGTGCAAAAATGTTCTCCCAGTTGGTGGGGTTTCTCTTTGTTTTTGTTATTGTCTCTTTTGCTGTGCAGAAGCTCTTTAATTTGATGTAGTCCCAGCTGTTTATCTTTGCCTTCACTATCACTGCTTTGGGTGATGTGTTTGTAAAGATGTCTTTGATGTGCAAATCACGTAGTGTTTCGCCTATATTTCCTTCTATGTATTTTATGGTTTCAGGTCTTATGTCTAGTTCTTTAATCCATTTTGAGTTGATTTTTGTGTATGGTGTGAGGTAGTGGTCAAGCTTCATTCTTTTGCATGTAGCGACCCAGTTTTCCCAGCACCATTTATTGAACAAACTTTCTTTGCTCCAATGCATAGTCTTTGCTCCTTTGTCAAAGATTAGTTGACCATAAATCTGTGGGTTTATTTCTGGATTTTCTATTCGATTCCATTGGTCTGTATGTCTGTTCTTGTTCCAATACCATGCAGTTTTGATGATTATGGCTTTGTAGTATAGTTTGAAGTCTGGGAGTGTAATGCCTCCATTCCCTTCTTTTTTTTTCAGGAGAGCTTTGGCTATTCGGGGTTTTTTGTGATTCCATATGAATTTCATCAATAATTGTTCTATTTCTTTGAAGAATGACATTGAAATTTTGATTGGAATAGCATTGAGATTCTATAGAAATATTGAGGATAGATTGTGATTGCTTCAGTGATGAATATTAGTGTTCCATAAATCTCATCTAAAGATGCTAAATATAAACACATAAAAGCCTCCTATTTAATGCTTTAATTTACCTCTAATAATGCATTGTGGCAAATATATGTTTACATAATAAATGTAAGTAGCAATATACCACAATCATACTTTCTTTGGTCTACATTACTGTATTGAAATTTTAATGTTTTATTTTTAAGGGCATATTATTTTTTCTTATCTTTCTTTATTGAAGAAGCATTGTTTACACCACTGTGTATGTTTTAGGAATACAGGCTCACACCTCTTCAAATGTATGTCATCACACCACATATACCACCAAAGTATCAACAATTCTCCACCACAGTGCAAGACCCCCCTCCATGTTTACTCTCACTCCCCCCCAACTGGTAACCTCAGTGCTGCCATTAGAATCCAAGGGTTTGTTTTAGTTTAATGTTTCTTTGTTTTTGTATCTTTATATCTCACATGATTGAAAAGATCAGTATTTGTCCTTTTTCTGAGTTATCTCATTTCATGTAATGTCCTCAAATTCCACCTATGTAGTCACAAATGGCACAATTTCATCTTTTTTTTTACAGCTAAGTAGTATTCCATTGTGTATATATACCACATCTTCCACTCCTCTTTATCCACTCATCTTTCAGTGGGTACTTAGATTGTTTCCATATCTTGGTTATTGTAAGTAGTACTGCAAAGAAGATAGGGGTGCATATCTTTTCAAAATAGTATTTTTATATTTTGGGGGTAGATACTTAGGAATGAAATTGTTAGATTATATCATAGAGCTATCTTTAATTTATTGAGGAAATTTTGTGCTGTTCTCCATAAACACTGCAACAATTTACATTCTATCAAAAGTATATAAAGGTGGGTTTTTACCCTTCCATATCCTCACCAATGCTTGTTTCTGATCTATCATATTTAGACTAAAGAAAGTGCAAGTCTTCCCTGCCTATGTGCTAATTAGAATCAGGAACAATCTGGCTTAGTAATTTTATAAAACAGGCTAACTGTCTTATATTGACCATCCTTTGTATGTCTGTCCTGATTTTATCCATCAAAAGTGCTGAAGGATACTTGGCCTTTGACTTCTGGATAAACTTATCAACAATCAATAAGCAGAGGTATGGGTACAGGCATTTCTCATAAGTATCAGTTATGTGTTTGTTTGTTTTTTTATCAGAAGTAAGATGACTTATAGGCTTTTCTGAGCTACTTTCATGTGGCATCTCTCTGAACTTGCCACTTAACCATAAGGGGAAGCTGTGGCAACTTCATTAAAACTGCAGAAGACCATGCCTGGTATACTCAGTCTGGTACTGGGGTCCACATTGGAGGATGTGCGAAACCAAATTGACTGTTTTCTATGGATAAGGGTGAGCAAATGTTTACTATCAAACCCATGTCATGTGAGAAAATACTGAAGAATAAAAGGTACAGGAAATATGTATCACATCAATTAGAAAAGTAGAAGAGTGATTAAAATTGTTTTCTATTTGTAAAGATAATAACAAGGAGACATATTTGGGCTCAAGATGAGTTTTCTAACAATTAGAGGTTTTGCTTAGCAATGGTTCTCTGCCATTGGATGTCTTCAAGCTGAATCTGCTCAACAAAACCCAATTCTCCAGAGAACAGAAGATGGTGGTTTGACTTAGATGAGCTTTAAGATGTCAGGACATAAGACAATGGGAACAGAAATATGACACAAGCTACTTACACACTTGCATTACTTCCTAAATTCTATTGGGAGTGGGCTTATGGCTCATCTAAGTTAAAGATAACTCACAATTCCAAATGACTCAAAGTAGGTGAAAGTTTTGAAAGTGGCCTGCTGTTCAGACATGTCCTGCAATATCAAGAAAAGATTTACAATGACATTCAAAAAAGGAAGACTACAACAGAAATATGGAACAATAAGAAAATAATAAGAGGGGCCTCCCCTGGTGGCGCAGCAGTTGAGCGCTGGGTTGTGAGGCTGCCCACAGCCTCTGCAGTGCCAGTTTGATCCCAGGCCACCGGCAAGGGTCCCACAAAAAAAGAAAAAAAAAAAGAAAATAATAAGAGATGTTGATGGTAAGAATGAGTAACAGCAGAAAAGCCTGGAAGGAAGAAGCATTGATAACAGTAGTAGCAGAACAATGGCTTCTCAAAGATGTTCCCACTCTCATTCCCTAGAATCTGTGAATATATTTTGCTAAGTGGCAAAAGAGATTTTGCAGATGTGATAAAGATAAGAATCTTGAGATGGGAAGATCACACTGGATTATCTAGGCAGCCCCATGTAAGTGCAAGAATTCTAAGTGAAAGTGAGAAGGAGATCAGTGTCAGAATGATGCAGTGTGAGTCACTTGACTGGTCAGAGCTGGCTTTGGAGGTGGGAGGAAGCCATGAGCCAAGGAATGAGTGAAGTTCATTGTAGCTAGAAAAGATGAGAAAATAGATTCTTCCCTAGAGTCTCTTCAAAGTAAGGTGGTCATACCAACACCTTGATTTTAGCCCATTGGGACACATTTTGGAGTCCAAGAACCATAAAAAAACAAATGTGCATTTCTTAAGTTACTGAGTTTGTGATGACTTGTTATTGCAACAATAAGGAACTAATACAGTACCATCAGTAGAAGGCATCACCTGGAGCAGCAACAGAGCCTATTAAGGGCTCACAGAGGGATACTGAAACTGGACTCCAATTTGAACCCTTTTATATTATGTTATGACTCAATCTTTTAAAGAGTGATTCTTTAACTTTCCAATAGTCTTAAAGTCACTGCAGTAGTATTCTAATAGAGTTTTCCTCCCACTCCATCTTGAATTTTGACAATTCATCCTAAAGATTATTTGGAAAAAATACCTGTGTAACAATAGCCAGGTATCAGTTTGAAAAGAGAAAAGTAATGGAAGGAGATAACCTTTATCATTGTTAAATAAATTATAAGTGGTTCTGGTGTAATAATCAAAAGGCAATAGAGAGGATTTTAAAAAATGAAGCTCCAGTGTTTGCAGAAATTTATATTATGAAGAAGCCATTTCAAATCAGCAGGAAAACAATGGGTTATGTAATAGTTGGGAGTTAACTGACTAGTCATGTGGAAAGAAATTATAAAACTGGTTTAGTACTTCTTTCATTTTACCAAAATAAAATTTAAATCATAAGTAGGTACATTTATGATAGTAACCTTAAAATAGGAATGACCTTTGACCAGGAGATACAACCAGACACATAACCTGAATGGTAGAGAAAAAGATTGATGAATTTGAGTATTTATAAATACTAAATCTCTCTAAAGCCATTAAAATATAAAAATTAAGAGCTAAATAACATATTTGGAAACATGCTTTGACACATACTGACAAAGGGCTAAGATCTTTATTACATAAAGAGAATGACAAATTGGGATAAAAGAGTTCATCAGCCTAAAAGGAAAAGTAGACAAGTAATAGGAGTAGGTTGCAGTGAATAGAAATTTCTAATGAAAAGATGTTTGGGGCCTTCTGGTGACGCAGGCTGTTGAGCGCAGCGCTGTGAAGCTGTCAGCAGCCTCTGCAGTTCCTCTTCGATCCCCACCGGCTACAGAGATACCCACATGCCGAGCAGACTTCTCCTGTCTCACCTGCTGCTCCCCTCAGCAGTGTGTTTCAGTCTGTCTACCTGTTCTGTTCCCCACTCTGTCTCTGGTGAATCCTCTCACCCTCCCACACATCTGGCCTGTACCCTGGTTCTTGTATAAATAAATAAATCTTTAAAAAAAAAAAAAGATGTTTGACCTCATTTGTAATTTAATTTGTATTAATTAAAATAACATGATCTACTATTCTTGATCACATTACTGTAGATAACACACAGTGTTAGTGAGGTATGGGAAGAAGTGGACATGATAGACTTAGTCTAAGTATGAAATGGTCTCAACCTCTTGCAGGCTAATTTGTCAACTGTTACAGAAGCACTTTAGAAAGCAGATCTTTAGATAGCATCAAATTTTGGACTTTTGCCACATTAAGATTTTTCCTTCACCTGGGAACAGATGGGATCGATAAACTCCCATTACTGTCCCTAGAACATGGTACTGCCAGGCACTATTTATATGCAGTGCATAATTATCACTCTTACTTTCTAAAAAAATTCTGTATACTTGCTACTTTCAATGCTTCTGTTAAATAATGAAATGCGGGGGAGAGGGGATGTAGAGGGAAGTCTGCCTCTTAGTGTCATGAATGAGGAAAGTTATAATAAGATCACACCAACAGTGAACATCTGAGTTTATAAATGGCTGTCGGGATATTGTCCCCCTTTGGAGAGTGTTAGCAATTAATGTCCATGAAACTTGATTCTTACTTAAGCTTCTCTTGATGGATCACTTCAAACCTTGAGGTGCCAATTAAACATTTGAAACCACAGCAGAAATGTCACCCACGAAGTGTTGAGAAACCAGTGTGGGTGCTAAGAATGTTACCTTGGTACGTGACGGGAAGGGCTGCAGCTATCCAAAGTTCGTGTGTGATAGTCCTATGATCTTATTTGGAAATGAGATGCAACTAGTTAAGATTAAAATCATTAGGATAACCCCTACTCCAATCACTGGTGTCCTTATAATGAAGGGAGATTTGACGATGACATGCTCATGGGGAGAACACCACGTGAAGCCTGCAGCCATGCAGCCAGTAGCCAGGAATGCCAAATACTGCCAGCAAAGCACAAGAAGTCAGGAGGAAAGCATGAACTAGATTCTCTCTCACTGCCCTTAGAAGGAACCAGAACTACGGACACCTTGATTTTGAACTTCTAGCTTAGAGCTGTGAGACAATAACTGACTGCTTAAGTGATTCAGCTTGTGATACTTTATGATACTGTATTTCTGTCGGTCTAGCAAACACAAATAGGATAAGAAATAAAAAGGGAACTGACTGAATAAAACCTTTGACTAATCTCTTTTTAGGCGCTAAAACTAATCTTTGGGAAATAGCTAATTAACTAGAGGATTAACAAGGGAAAAAAAGGATTATCTATGTTCTTCATAATATTCCCAAATGTATATCAAAATTTTAATCCATATACTGTTTTACCCAGAAATTCTATTTCTAGAAATCTCTCATAATTAAACTTACAAATACAAATACAAATGCACATATAAGGGGCTGTACTGAGGATTTATTTATAATATTGAAGAGCTGAAATTAATTTTATATTTGTTATTCAAGGCTATTTAATAAGTAAATTCCATCCCTACAAAGAGGCAATGTAGTATACTGCACTTGATCCACAAATTTTACACTACATTAAAACCCATTTGGAGCACTTATTATTACTGCAGATTTGTGAATCTTCTTCAGGTATTTATTGTATCATAATATCTGATAGCAAAACTAGAGATCTATGTTTTGTAAGTATCCCACATCATAATGATGCAAATATATTTGGTAAAAATATACTTGAAAAATATCATAGTTAAAATATTTCTGCTGTTTTTTTTTGTTTTTTTTTTTTAAAGATTTATTTCATTATACAAGAACCGGGGTACAGGCCAGATTCGCAGGAGGGTGAGAGGATTCACCAGAGACAGAGCGAGGAACAGAACAGGCAGACTGACAAAATGCACTGCTGAGGGGAGCACTTCGCACGGCAGGAGAGGTCTGTGCGCCATGTGGGACCCTCGCCAGTGGCCGGGGATCAAACCAGTGCTGCAGAGGCTAAGGACAGCTTCACAGCACAGCGCTCAACCACCTGTGCCACCAGGGGAGGCCCTATTTCTCCTGTTTTTAATGAAGTTTCTTTATCTGCAAAATCAGAATACTAATAGCCTCTACTTCAAAGATTTGTTGGTAGTTTTGAATAAAATAATACAACGAATGAAATAAAGTTAAACGAATTTTAAGAGTGCTTAGTGTGGTGCCTCAGTGTCTAAATGCTCGAGAAATGTAGCCATTATTACTTTTTATTCAAAAAATGAGAAAATCATGTAGGTACTGATATGTGGAGCTAAAACAAAGGGAAGAACAACGTGTGTGTGTTTATTTCTATGCAAAAAGAAAGGGTTCAGGGGCCTCCCTGGTGGCACAGCTGTTGAGCGCTGGCCTGCAAAGCTGCCCGCAGCCTCTGCAACGCCGTTTCGATCCCCGGCCCACCCGTGAGGGTCCCACGTGGCATGCAGACCTCTCCTGCCACCTGCTGCTCCCCTCAGCAGTGTATTTCATCAGTCTGCCTGTTCTGCTCCCTGCTCTGGCTCTGGTGAATTCTCTCATCCTCCTGTGCTTCTGACTGTGCCCAGTGCTTGTATAAATAAATAAAATAAATCTTAAAAAAAAAAAAAGAAAGGGTCCACCCATGGAATATAAGTATGGGATATTTCTGGAACGAACAATTAAAAACTTGGTGATCAACTTTGGGGCATAAGACCATATTCTCTTTTATTTGGCTTAATCTTTTTTAAAATTATATATTAACATTATTTTCAGAAAAAAATTCTATGATTAAATATTACCTGTAGGAAGGTGTTATACCATTTCAAATATAAGCTTTGATTTTTATTTCTGGTACTATTGTCTGGCAATTTACATACCCCTTGTGAAATTGAAAGATGGTGAAATCACAAAAATAAACTTTTTAGTAAAGCACACCAACTGAAAGCAGACTAAATGCCAAGCAAAATATAATATGGATCAGCTCGGTATGAATCTTCAATAAAAGATCTATGTGAAGTTAAAAAAATTGAAAGTAGCTCACAAATAACAAGATGACTGCATTATGGGAATCAACTGTGAGGCTAAAAGACTGAGGCGTGCATTGTCTCAGGAACATAATTATAGTCAGGAGAGAGGGGAAAAGGAAAAGAAAGAAGCCACAATTATTTATAGAACAGACTTCTTTGCAATTGAAGAATTCATGCTTCATTTTTATGAGAGGCAGAAAACAAATTATTAGTAAAAAGGATATATACTGAACAAATAAATGGACTAAAAAATTGAATTTTCAAACATAAATAGACTTTACAAGTAGGTACAGGGAGTCAGGGGATAAATGATGTAAGTCCATTAGAAAATAATTGAGATTTAACCTAATTTTGGGGTAGACAAAGGACATCATCAAGTTTCTAAGAACAAAATGCTGGGTTGATGTTGAGTTGAAATGGCAAATGTTTAATGTGGATAGGGATGGTCATTGTAATAACAGGCCTGGGGTCCTGGGGTCCTGCTGTTCTCAGGTGTGGTGCCTTATTCCTGATGTTAGCAAACCTAAGACTAAAGTGCCATAGGCCAGGCAAACACAGGGTGAAAAACACCTTTCTGCAGCTTCAGTTACCATGGCTAACTGGGGTCCAAAAATATGACATACAACATAGTCTTTGGAGAGAAAGATCACATAACTTTAATTAATAGCATATTGTTATTTGTGTGTGTATATATATATATATATAAACAATTAATAATAATGTTAATAGTATAGTGTTTTATTATAGTATATCGTTAGCTCTATTTTATTAGCTATTATTTTACATTGCTGTGCCTACCTTATAAATTAAACTTACAGGTATGTAAGAAAAACATAGCATGTTTAAGCTTTGGTACTATCATGGCTTTAGGCATCCACTGGAGTCTTGAAAAGTACCCCACATATCAAGGGAGGAATGTATATATTGTCTCTAGAATATTGATCTTGTCATCAGCATCCAACACTTGGATGCATTTAGCTTTCTCCTGTTCTGTCATGTCTACTGTTACCATAAAGAAACAGACATCAATTTCCATAAATTCACTCTTCATAATAACTCCTAAACCCAGATTAGTTTTCTAGTTCCACCATCATTAGTTCAATCCTCATCAGCTCACACCTAGCCTCAAACCTCCCATTCTTTACTCTTGTCCATTTTTAAATCAAGGCCTTCTACCATTTTGAATATTAAAACATATTTTCAAAGTAAAAATGTTTACAACTGCCTATATGATAATGTTGACATTAATTTAGTAATTTAGGGAGTACAATAAATGACATCTTCATTCCCTACCCAAATTATGGCACAGAATCCAAGTGTTGACAACTTTTTTCTGTACAGGGCCAGATAGTAAATATTTTAGTCTTCTCAGGCTATGTGATCTCTATTGCAACTACTCAATGCCATCAATGCTATCATAAAGCAGACATATACAAAATGTAAATGATAGAGCTTGGCCAGATTCAGCCTGCACTGGTCAGAAATTTGACCCAGAATACTACAGTGAACCAATATATGTATAAAAGAAATCACTGAGGCAAATGGATTAAAATGACAGCTAGGTCAGTGATTGAGCAGATGATGGAGAATATGGCTTAGGTGCAAGGTAATACAGGCTTCCTACCAGAATATCCCCAAATTAGATAGACTAGCATCAGATCTCCCTAGGCTGAGCAGGTTTTTTACTGTTCAGTTTACTGCACATATTCTGAAGGTAAGAAGATCACAAAGAATGAGGGACACAACCTCAATTTCTGCTCCCAAATATACCAATCAATTAACTCCCCCTGAGGAATGAGTAGGAGCAGAGAGAAATCCAGTTAAACTAATCAATAACTCTCCACAGGCAACATGAGTGAAGAGAATCTAACATTCTCTACTCAATTCCAATACAGACTGGGGGAAAAAAACACATGAGAAAAAAGCAACAATAAATTTCCATTTTGCTAATCACAGCAAAAATATATACACACTTGAAAATAATAAAGATATGAATGTTTAAGAACTATTATTTATGTAATCTACTGGTGAGCTTGGTGCCAGTATATAATTGCAAGCCCTTTACAAGTACCTCCGCAGAGCAGTCCAGTTTGAGAATTATACCTTCATACATTCCTGAAAAGTAGGTATTATGGCCCCAGATTATAGTATTAGAGGACAATAGTAATTATCCCATAAATATTTATTGAATGAGAATGTGAATGCTATAATCATTCTATCGTTTAAAGCCTATGGTGGTTCCCCAAGACTGATGTGCTCAGCAGTCCCCGTCCTAAATACTATATCCCTGGCTCTGTCTTTTTTGATACATTGTCACCAATCTTCCCGAGGATTAGGGGCTCTTCTAGGTCTAGAGAATATCTCCTTTTCTTTCTTCCATAACTAACCACAAATTCTCTTTAGCATGAAGCCCTTCATGGCTATTCTTGCTTACATGGTTTTCTTTCTCCTCTGAATCTCAAAACAATAGTCACCATCTGTATGGTTAATTGAGTATCTCCTAACACACCAGACTTTCAGAACCAATATTCATACTTGACATTCTTATTGTTAGCTACTTCTAAATTTTGTCTTCCCAGAGGCCAAGTCCTCTATATAGTGCTTCTTCCTATGTTTTGTAGAACTCAATACAGTACAATTCTTACACAGAATAGATTCTCAATTTTTTAAATTTTAAATGATCGAATGAATCAATCAAGAAAAGGTTAAAAAAACAAATAACATAAAAAAATCAAGATTAAAAAAAATTAAGTCTTAAGGGGGCAGAACCCAAACGACCTCTGAAAACATTCCCTTCCCTATGCTACTTTAAGAGAAATAATAATTCTAAAAATATTCCTTTATAATCATTTATTTCTCTACTCACAGAGATAGTAATTTAATACCATAATAGATGTTTGTTATCTTAGCCATCAAACAAAGGTAAATGATACAAAGCTGTGACTTAATGCTTTGAACAATTTGGCACAACACAAACACAGTTTAATATAATTATTGAAAATACTACAGTGCAATGGTGATATGGAAATATGCACTGCTATCTTTCAGTCGTGTGTGTGTGTGTGTGTGTGTGTGTGTGTGTGTGTGTAGAAAAACTGGGGTTTAGGCCAGAGGTGTACAGGGGTGAGAGGATTCACCAGAATCAGAGTGAGGAGCAGGATAGGTGGATTTATTGAAACACACTGCTAAGGGGAGCAGTGGGTGAGACAGGAGAGGTCTGTGGTGCCATATGTGGGTTAGCTCCCTGGTCAGGGATCAAACTCAGGCCATCACAGTGATAGCGCTGAGATTTAATCTCTAGGCCACCAGGGAGGCCCTATCTTTCAGTCTTGTTTGAAGTACATACAGCAGAGAACAACTGAATAAGAAATATTCATAGATAAAGGAAGAGTCCAGAAATCTGACTTCAAACCCACACAGGAATTAACATTTCTCAGTTACATGGATGAAAGTGATTAGCTCATTGATAACATCTCATTTTTCATTTATTACTTTTTCTCCACAAGAATTATGAAAAATCAGAGAGGTAAATCATGAGAAATGATGATGAATCTACATGCTGACAGAAAAGCATGAGTTTTATGTAGCAAGTAGTGCTTGAACTTAGGATAGACTCTTATTTATACAAGATGCGCCATTAATATATGTTCTAGTAACACATTCAAGGCTATGAACCTGTCACTTCTGCTCATAGTAATCAAATAATATCAGTATAAACCCTTAGAATTCTTAACATCTGCTATCCTAGAGAATCACATGTTAGAAAAGTAAGTTAACATAATAAATATTTTGGAACATCTTTGGACTTAAAAACCTTTCCTTTTTCTTCTTCTTTCTCTAAATTAATGTGATTTAGAAGGTCTTTTGGTAATATTAAGCTTTTGATGGCATAAAACCCCAGCTTTAATAACCAACACCTACTCATTTAATCTCTATGATCACAGATATGCAAAGAGTTTAAGAGGAGACTATTAAATGAAGGAATCATTAAGATATTAAAATGAAAATCTGTCGCATCTGTTTTCCAATTATTCTCATTACCATTGTTCTGCCAGCATGACTGCAAAACACAGAAGCAACATTTATACATTTTGAAACTCTACCCTCCTTGCTCCTCAGATTTACACCATTACTAATTCAATGATTGATTCAGCCTGGCCTTTCAAACCTAGCACCACACAAGTAGATTGTCACAGCCTCTGATTCATCTCCCTCCTTCACTTCATTCTATGCCCAACCATTGGAATCACCTTCCAGCATAAATCCTCACATTATTCATGGTCCATGAACACAAGTACTTCTTTTTGCTTGAAACAAAACTTTTTAGTTTAGCCTTCTACTCATCCATCTTATCTATTTTTCCTCAATTCCAGTCAATTCTATTCCAGCACTATGTTTTCTCTGAATTCATCTGCTTATTGGTTCAGCTTAACACTGAATTTGAACAGGACTTAACTCTCCACCTCTTTTAAAGGCCAGTAGAGAAGCACTTCTGAAACAGTAGAATAAGGATCTCTGAAAACCCATACCTCTATAACAGCATCAAGGGTACTCACAAAAAAAAAAAAATGGTCAAAATCAGTTTTTTGAGAACTTTGGAAATTAACCAAAGACTTGCAACAATCTGGAGAGTTTATTCCAGAAAATTAGCAGAATCTTTGTACAGTCAGCGTTGTAGTACTTTAACTTGTCCCATTCCTATTTCCCAATCCCCATTTCCACACAGAAGAAACTAGCAGCCTCCCAATAACAATAAATCTTAAAAGCATCAGTCTAGGAGCCACTGGAAGTGGTTGAATGGGTCTAGAGTACTGCAAACATCCTCACACCCACAGAGGATTCTGAACAGCTATCAGGTTTAGCAGCCCCCTTGAGGCATTTACAGGCTAGGATTTTGCTTTGCCTGTTTCCATCTCAGTGGCTTCCTTGTTTAATAAATATAAATACATATAATGGAATATTATTCAGCCATAAAAAAGAAGAAAATCCTGCCATTTGCCACAACATGGATAAATCTTGAGGGCATTATGCTAAGAGAAATTTATATAGGGAAAGATAAACCCTATATCATCTCACTGACTTAAAAGCTAAAAGAGTCTGAATTCATGGACATAGAGAGTAGATAAGTATAACTGGATTATTAGAGAAATCTAATATACAAAAACCTGATATAATGAGCAAAATATGTTTTTCTCCCCCAAACCAAGAAAAAAAGAACTATCAGATCCTAGGATTTACAACTGTATTCATATCAGAAAATAATATCTCCCTATGAAATCATGCAATTTATTAAAGAGAATAGTTTCAGAACTCACACATGAATTTGCTTTTTCTTCATAATTCTTAGAATCTCTGAGTTGTCCTGTCATTTCTAGAAAATGAGCTAAGTCTCCCTCACCTATGTAACAGAATCACCACAGTCATATTATCCTGAACGAATATTTTCTCTTCTGAAGATTTCAATAAGAAACAAAAAGCAGTAGTTACTTCTGTTTATGAGCCTATGACAATGCTTCAATAATTTACAAGTCTTTTATCCAAGATTTAGAGATACAGAAACATTTATACTCAAAGCTACTCATGGACAATTGCATTATATATATATATGACTGCTGATCTCAGCTTTGGCTTTATGAAAAAACAAAGTATTTTAAAATTCAGTTAAGAGCCTGTGTGCAATAACTTCTTAGAGAGAGCTCAGATAAGATAGCTGGATGCCTTTAAAAATTTTTGTTATATGCCTGAAGATTGAATATTAATAATTGAAATTAAAAGAGTAAAACTATCAAAAATTAAAAGACCATAGGAGTAGCATATCAACCTATACTGCAATAGTCACAAAGTTAAATTGGTAAAGAGAATAAAATTTATTTCCAAATTCTCCACCTAAACAACACTGATAGACAAGAATACAAAAGCAATAATGTCAACATATACTTTAAGAAAATACATGGATACATTTATCACTAAACTTCATATCCAAAAGCAAGCAAATTGCAAAAGATGGAGTTAATCAATCAAAAGTATTATGTAATATGATAATTATTCAGTACATTTATGTAGATCTGTGTTGATGTGAGTTATCACAAAATGGCTAGGGGACTGCAGTCAGCTTACAACAAAAAACACGTCTGGGGAGTAATTCACATTTTCCTAACAGTCTGAATAATTTGAAAGCATATGCCAACCTTCTCATTGAAGAAATGAAGACCAATATGGGAAATGCAGGCTAATAACAGGTCCTAAAATTAAATTATTGGTCTAGGAAGCACATGAGGAACCTGTGGCATTAGCCAGACCAAGATGAAATGGCATAAGGAGAAAAGTGAACTTCCCTAGGGATTAAGATTTTGGCAGTTTAATTTGAAGATGTTGCCACTATGTTCAAAACACAGAGAGAATGACTATCAAATTCACAGTGTTAAAAGAAAAAGAAAAAAAAAAGCTAATTCTTCCCCAAAGTCACTTTGTGTTTGGATTATGTCATTCACTGCATGGTAACATGTCAATACAAGTGGGTAATTGGTGAATGATTGCATAGTTAGTTTTCATGAACAAATACTGAAATGAGCAAATTATATCAGTTGTCAATCATTTCAATATCTCCCTCCTCAATTTTGGTATCAATAACAATCAATCTGGTAGGTTCTTTAAAAAAAAAAATTATTTTTGCATAGAAGGACTGGGGTGTAGGCCAGAGGTGTGGGGGGTAAGAGGATTCACCAGAGACAGAGTGGGGAACAGAACAGGTGGATTTACTGAAATACACTACTGAGGGGAGCAGCAGGCATGAGATGAGAGGTCTACCGTGCCATATATGGGTTAGCTCCCTGGTTGGGGATTGAACTCAGGCCATTTCGGTGATATTGCTGAGACTTAACCCTTAGGCCCCCAGGGAAACCCCTAATCTGACAGGTTATTTTTATTCCAGTCAGGCTTAGATGTTCAGATCTATTTTCTGGAGTAAGTTTTGAAGTCCAAAAGTCCCAAATCAAAGCCTGATTACTGCGCTCCATTATGTGCGGCACAACTCACTCACTGAATTCCTGTATCATTTCTTCATTGGTAAAATACTTTGAGAATGAAATAAAATATCCTGTGTAAAAGATCTCACATCACTCGTGGCACACAATTGGGGTTTCTTTGTAGGAGGGCTTCATTAGCACAGCCCATGAACTGTACTAAGCATTTCAGGACAAGAGACCCTGGAATATCAGGAGCCGACAGACACCCCCGTATTTAGTCAGTCATGATGGAAGACTAAGTGACAAAAGCAATTGTTCCCAACCCTGGCTGTGAGTCTGGAACATCAGTGAAGCTTTTAAAAAGTACAGAGGTCTGAGCCCCACCAGCCCCTTATCCCATTGAAATTCTAATTCAGTAGCTCAGGGGCTAGGAGGAAAGAGCCACATTCCACCATAGTCCCAAGCTGGTAAATTTTCTACTGTGCAAGTCTTTTATAGTTTTCAAAAACACTCTTTAAAAAGCCCTCTGTGTTTTCTTTTTCCATCTGAAAAAGCCTGCTTTTAACCCTTCTTGTTCTTGCAACTCTCCTTTGAGACTTAGCTAAATTATCAGACTGTCTCCTTTGGTTATGTAGCACCATTTATCATCAGATACACTTAAAGCAAGTAAGACAGACGGTCACTGTCATTCCTGGGGTTACTGATGTATTCCTTAGACCATGTTAATTGCTCAGGATGTTTTAATGATTTGATCCTTCTTGCCATAACAATAAACAGGTCCCTCTAGGCACCTGTGGACTAGCCCTATTTCTATGTCTGAAAAAACAATTGGACTGATTTTTTTTTCTTTTTTCACTCCCAAGTTAAAAGTTTTCTATCACAGGGCCTCCCCAGTGGCGCAGCGGTTGAGCGCTGGGTTGCGAAGCTGCCCGCGGCCGGTTCGATCCCCAGCTGCTCCCCGGCCACTGGAGGAGGGTCCCGCATGGCGCGCAGACCTCTCCTGCCGCCCGCTGCTCCCCTCAGCAGTGTACTTCGGTCCTTCTGCCTGCTCTGCTCCCCGCTCTGGCTCTGGTGAATTCTCTCACCCTCCCGCGCTTCTGACTGTACCCAGTGCATGTATAAACAAAACAAACAAACAAACCAGCAAACAAATAAATAAAGCATGCCTCTATAAAAAAAAAAAATAAATAAAAAAAAAAAAAGTATGAATCTTTAAAAAAAAAAAAAAAAAAAGTTTTCTATCACACACCTATTTCTGATGCAGCATAGCAAATGGATTCAGCATTTAACCAACATTTATCGATTTCTTTATTTTATAAGGGACTAAAATAAACCCCAAACTTTTCCTGTTTTTCATTTCTTGAATTTTTCCCATAAGGATATAAAGGAAGAAGAAATACAGAAACTTTCCCGTGAAGTATTCAAATAAACAACTTCAAGCCTTTCTCTCCCCAGGTTCCTTGTGGGGCCATTTTGTGAGGTTAAATGGGTTTTGTTTGTTTTGGTGACTGTACTATTTGGGGCAAAGGAATAAGTGGGCTGTTGAAAGTTGTTTGCTTCTTGATGACAGAGCTAATCCTACCATGGGTTCTTTTCGTATTTTGATCAACCAAACTCTAGTTTATGTATGTGTGGAGGCAGAGGGGTTATCCCCACACATAGAACAAATAGTGCTCTGGACACCAGCTGGGCAGCCTACAACTGAAAGAATTCTGACAATGTCTGCCTGGAGAAAGTGGTAGATGCCACACATGAAGGGTTCAACCCTACAAACCTGTCCCAACTCTCCTCCCCAGCCTCACCTCAGATTAGTCACAAGCGCAAGTTGATATCTGTCTTCTGAATGGTTATAAATCAGAGAGAACCACAATACTCCCTCCTAGCAGTCCATTAATTTGCCAGAGTGACATACAGAACTCGGAGAAATATTTTGCTTACTAGATGATCAGTTTACTATAAAAGGCTATAACTCAGAACGGTAATCAGTAATAATGGATTCTTTCAGCCACTAACTTCTTTTAAACCATAAGTCTTCTTAGAGCATCAACAGTAGCAAAGCATCTTGCTGATCAGTACTCTCCAAAGAGGAAATTTTGGAGCCATGAAGTAGACATGTGCTGAGAACAATAAAGAAAAGGAGTGGTCTAAGAAAGCTAGTGCTCTTTGTCTTTGTTCTTGCTAAATGTAGTCCTTTGGCCAGTCAACACTTATTTGCTCCCACAAACTAGGGATGCAGGCATCTGTTTATTACAAGTTGGGAAAATATTCATTCTACAAAAATTATTGGTTTCCTAGGGTATGCCGGTTGCATCAGTGTAGGAAACAAGCAAGATTGTCTAGCTAAAACTGTAAATACTAAATAAATAATCCCAACTGTGATGAGTGTAATAATGGAGAATGGCCATGGGAACATGTAAAGAGAGATATAATAGTGGGGAAGTGGAGTTGAGGAAGAGCTTAGAGAAGGTCATTCACAGGTAGCAGTTTTTACCTGTATCTTTTTACCAACTACTGTTCAAAACTATGTCATAGCTATCAACTCAAATTTTCTTGCTGTAAATGACTTGTAGTCCCAATGGATATTCCGTTCTCTCCTTTTACCCCATTAGTACTTGAGTTTTCAGTTTACACATTACGTTACAAGATACTTATATCCACACAGAGTTATATGATATATAAAATTTAAAAAAAAATAATTTTTATTATGTTAAAATATATTTAAAATAGATTTACTAGCCATATTAAGAGATAGTTTTTACTTAAAAATCATTAAAATAAAAAATACTTTCACATAGTCAAATATGACTTCAATGAAAACTACATGTAAATTTTCAGCAATTTATTATTAGCCATCCAATACTTATTAGGTAGCTGGTATTAAGAGGTGAAATTGAGTTAATTTAAGTTTTTTTTATAAAAAATCTCAAAACATATTTCAGAGTTGTACTTTGTTGTCCAAAATAGACCATTTTCCTCAAGAACCTAAAACCTCTATATCATTTATATAATTGATCTAAAAAGATTATGGATGACAAAAAAACTTCCCCATTATTGTTATGTTCATAGCTATAAAAACAGGAAAGGTTTATACTAACTACAGTAAATTCTTAAAGAAAACAATTTGATTTTAAGAAATGATTGCCAGGAGGCAGAATTAACCATATCCAATTTTGCTTACACTTGTTTCAACAAGAAGAATGATATTCAAACTGGAAATAAAAAAAATCATTTAACATAAAGAAGAAATTGAAACTAAAATAGGTCATAAAACAGTAAGAGAGGTTCAAACCTTGTGAATGAAATCCAAGTCTCCAGCCCATTTGTCTATACCTCAGGGCACTAAAGGAATTTGTAGATACTGATTGTTGTGAATATCTCCTTAATTCTCCAAAAATCACAGTGAGTGTGATGGATAACAGAATGCTAGAGATGGGCACATTTTTATTCCAAATTTTAAAATAGAAATTGAGACAAAATAGTAGGAAGTTTGAGTTAAGTCCCTGCCAAAATTCTTTGAGTTAAACAGATGGATTTTGAGGTCTTTGTAAATAAACAGGTATTCATGAAAACCAATGGAATTTGCTACATCAGTTTATGCTGAGATAAATTATTTCTCTTCCTCTATCCTTTCCTCTCTTTTCCTTCATCTTCCTTTATTTCTGTGAGTCCACAACTTCTTGTCTGACACATCTACAAAAGCTTTACTAAGAATGTTTGCTAAGGCAAGATGTTTCCTGAGCCAAAGTGTCTGACAAAGAATTTTATCAATATGTACAAAATGAAGAAACTGAGCTTAGTAATAGCAATTTGATAAAATAAATTTACCTAAATAAAATGCATTTGTTAGCTAATGAAGATAAAGGAGAACTGCACTGGTTTCTAAGATACCATGTCCATTGAATTTCTTCTTAGGGAAGAAAATCAGCAAACTTTGGGCACAAATTGCTGGTGAAGGTTTTAAGTCAACAATAAAACAAAAAGATTGTGAAGTAACCTTATCCCTATGCTCACCATTATCTCAAGCTCTAACCTGCTGCCACCTCAAAAAATGACAATGAAATATTTGATCAAATTAAATGTCCACAAAAAACATCAGGAAAAAAGTGTATCTCCTAGGTCTTGCCTTTCTCACATATAGATTCTGTGTGATCACAGAGATAAAGATACACTTAATGCAAACACTGCATTTCCCTTCACACACGGATCTTAGAGATGACCTTATGTTTGTTTCTGCAAGAAAGACTTTGTCACATTAATTTGATTTTTCTATTATAATCAGCTCTGCCACTCACAAGTGTATATAAACTGGAACCTACTTTGTGGGGGGATGGGGAGCAGCTGATCATAATTCTCTTTGGGGCACAGCTTCTCTGGATTAGTCCTCATCCTTGACTCAAAATTAAGCTCAAGTATTCACCTTTTATTGTTACAATGGGCATTATTATTCTTCAGTCAACACTGTGTGACACTTCTAACAGTGATTCAATAAAGTTTTGAGTCACAGACATCTTGGTTACTCAAAATGTAAGGATGACTAAAACTTGCATGAGATCAGAGGCTGGGGCATGTGCTCAAAATTCATACTCCTAGCTGTTCCCAGATTCACGTAAGCAAAATTTTGGAATTAAGTTGGAATCTGTCTTTTTAGCTAGCTCATTATTTTGCACATTTAGATGAGAGAATCCTCAATCCTGAAGCCTTCAGAACATGTCCTCTACCCCCAATCACTAGACCCATGTGTACAGAAGAGCCCAACGCAAAAAAAAAAAAAAGCACCAAAATTTTTTTGTAGAAAAGTATTAAAAGTTCTCAAAGACTTAAGAATTTGCTTTACTCTGCAGTCCCCTTTAGACTCACTGCTTATTCTTTACAATCCTTTCTGCTGTGTTGCTGTATTTTCTTTATTCAGAAAGTCCCTTCTGTTCTAAAGCTCTTCCTGGGCAAAAAAAAAAGAAAAAGAAAAAAAAAAGGAGGCATCCTACTTCCCAGCCCCCTAGGAGATCTAAGACCAGAAGGAGTTAATTGTGAAACCATCTTCAGTGATGTAAACATTTAGAATGCAGGGTCTCTCATTCAGAGGTAGAGAGAGGTGGAGAGGATCTAGGACCAAGTTGGGAGGGAGCACAGTATACTATGGTGGTAGACTCTGGGTTTTTTAGTGGTGGGAGCACTATGGTAATAGTACCAGAAGGGGTGGCTCCTCTACTTCCCAAATACACGCAATGTAAACCAATATTATCTTAATAAATAAATAAATAAATAGATTTTAAAAGATAAAAACACATGATATCTGATTACTTCTCTAATTTCATCTTTCACCATTTTTTTTACCCCAACCTCCATCACTATTCATTCCAGTCACATTCAATAATTTGCACTTCCTCCTCATGCACTTCATCTTTCCCGAAAGTCACAAGTCCCTGACTCACACGCCACTCCAGTTTTTCTCTGTGCTTCTTTGGTGTCCTCTGTCTCCATCAAAGCACTTTTCACAATGAATCATGACCTCCACTAAAAGGCAAGCTCTTTCATGGCAAGAAACTGTTTAGGATATATCCCTGTAACTTAGCTCAATGCCAGATTCTTAGGATATGCTTATAATGAATTGGTAGGATAAATGGATGGATGGACATTGTAGGTGCTCACCTCATGTGGGAGTACCCAAGACAGGCAGAAAAGACTACAGAAAAGTGATGACATTTGACTTATATCTTTAAGTGGTGGAGAAACTGAAGTGGGAGGGTATACATTCTTCTCCATCACAATGGCCAATCATCTTTTTTAAAACCATAGAAATCTCAGATTTCCTAATGGGTCCTACTATATCCTATATTCTCTACCTCCCAGCCACTTCCCACACCTTAGCCTATGGAATCTTACTAAAAAGAAAAATTGAATATGTCCTGTCTCTTAATATAAATTGCTAGGTTATTCACAATCTGGTTCCTGATTCAATGGTCAGCCCTCCCCTCTTATCACACTAGGTATTATAAACATATATTTACACTCTATCCATATATTACTAGAGTATGATAAGTTTGTTCTTTTACCTCTGGACCTTTGCATCAAGAACATTCCTCTGCTTATTTTTGCCTGGATAACTCCTGGTACTCCTAGGACTCAGTTACAACATCATTTCTGTGGAAGAACTAGGTTATGTCACCAATCACATACTCTTGCAGCATCCTGCATCTATCACAATCATAATAAAATGGGAAATACCTGTCGTCCAAAGCGATTACAAACTCCAAAGGAGCAAGGAGTCAATCGTTTTCATTACTGCCTCATCATTGTCTATCATACTATCCGGTATATGTAAAGTGATCATTATTTGTTGCTTCTGATTAGATTTTCAGGAAAATGAGACTTGGTGGTTCCATGTCTATCTTATTCATATATTCCCACTGTTTGGCACATAATAAAGCTCTCACTAAATAGTGGTATAGCAATGAATAAAAGATAAATATGATATCTGCTGTAAAACCACTCACTGGTTCTTGATGCATGCATTGCTAAATGCTTTATCATAAAATATACTGTATTTTTCCAAAGTTATATTCTAGCTTGGAATTGGATTACAGAACAATAATTGAATATTAAAAAGCCCTCACACTTATGAATAACAATCTATCACAAAAGCAAAGCTTCAAGAGCCATAGTTTTCATAACTTAAAGATAAAGAATTAGGCTGTGCCCAATAAAACATAATATACTTTTTACAATGGTTGGAGCCCCAATGTAAAATAAAGCCTTCATACACCACATGAAACCATACACCACTATATTATAAATTTTTGCTAGCTAAAGCAAATGTATTAGGTATGAAAATATTCAACAGAAATTTAACAAGCTTTAATAGAATTTATAAACTCTCCGCTCAAGATGTATGGTTCCTTATAAATACACAATGGAATATACTCAGCTATTTAAAAAAAAAAAGGTGAAATCTTGCCATTTGCAACAATATTGTTAGAACCAGAGGGGATTATGCTTAATGAAATAAGTCAGAATGAGAAAGGCAAATACTGGAAGATTTTGCTCACACAAAATATAAAGAAACAAAATAAAGGAACGGACAAAAATAAGTCAAAGCAAACCCCTGAAGTCTGACTGCAGAACTGAAGCTACCAGAGGGGAAGGCAGGACAAGAAAGGACAAGGCGTTGAGTGGACTATGGTGGACAGTTATGGGTACTTTAATGATGGAGGGGAGGGATCTTTAGATCATGAACTATGATGTAAAGTTTTCCCAAAATACATCCAAATGATTGCACGATTCTCCAGTAGTGCTAAATAGCCATGGTTTGGGGGTAAAGGATGATGGTAGTAGAAATAGCCCAAAGAGCTCCTGCACCCCTATGTTTATAGCAGCACTATTTACAATAGCTAAGCTATAGAAACAACCCAAATGCCCAAAAATAGATGACTGGATCAAGAAAATGTGATATATATACACAATGGAATATTACTCAGCAATCAAAAAAGATAAACTCATGCAGTTTGCAGCAACATGGATGGAGCTGGAAGGGATCATGCTCCATGAAATAAGTCAGAAAGAAAAAGAAAAATACTAGATGGTCTCACTCATAGCAGGAATTTAGAATATAACCAAAATGAAAATGCATACATTGTGCAAAAATGAAAAATGATGTAAGAATTATATAAAATATTTTTTAAAACAAACAAAAAAAAAGAAATCAACAAGCAGTAAGAAAATTCCCAATCCACCTCGTTGACGTTTCTAATCAGAAAAGGTAGAAAAAAGAACACCAAAAATGTAAAGGAAGGGCAGTATTCTTGTTAAATAAATGAATGAAACAAACAAATACAAAAAAAAAAAAGAAAAGAAATAGCCCAAATAAAGAGGATGAAGAAGATTCCTAAAGGATTCTCAGAGGAAGCATTGAGGGAGGATGAGAGGTCTCCATCAGATCATGTGGAGCAGACAAAGGCATCAGGATCAAGGCAACGGTGCACTGAAGGGCAGTCAATCAGCCTGTGGTCTAAGTGGAGTAGAAATCTCCAGGGGAAGGCTTTCCTGGAGAATTCCTAGAGGAGCATAACTGCTCCTTGTACATAACCCCAT
Source organism: Talpa europaea (assembly GCF_964194135.1). Lineage (NCBI taxonomy): Eukaryota > Metazoa > Chordata > Mammalia > Eulipotyphla > Talpidae > Talpa > Talpa europaea. The sequence continues at coordinate 14,218,791 of NC_140083.1, read as the reverse complement.
GCTCAATCTAACTAAGAAGTGCTAATCAAACCAACCTTCTAGGAGAGGGTCTGTCAACTAAGCCTGCGCTTGGTCTGGAGATGCACCTGAGTCACACATAACCTCACCCCTCTCTGCCTTCCAGGGTGTTTTTCAGACTATATATACCTTATTTCACATTTATCAAGACTAAATGACATTTATCAGTGGCTAAAAGAAATGGCAATCCTATTGGATTAGGTTCCGACTGCTGCTGTAACATATTACCACAATCTACTGGCTTTAAAACACAACAAATGTGTTATTTTATAGTTCTGTAGGTCAGAACTCACTGCACTAAAAGCAAGGGCTGCATTCCTGTGGAGACTCTGGGACAAACTATTTCCTTGCCTTTTCCTGCTTCTGGAAGTGAACTTCATTCCATGGTTCCAGTCCCCATTCTGTACCTTCAAAGCCAGCATCAGCTTTGTATTTTCAAATCTCTTTCCTACTCTGAAATTTCTATTTCTGATGCCCTACATTTCTTTTAAGGACATTTGTTGCCCAGGATGATATTCATCATCTCAATATCCAGCATTTAATCACATTTGGAAACTCCCTTTTGTCATGTAAGGTAACACTTCATGGTTTTATGGATTAAGATATGGACCTCATGGGGGCCATTATTCACCCTACCAACACCTGTCAAATACTTTTCTAATATTTCAATTCAACCAGTTCATTTGGTTGCTGACAAAAAGGCTCAGTAATGTATTAATGCATTTGCTTATAAAGTTTATTTGCAATGTATTTCCACAGATTTTTATATTCGCCAAGCAAAGTGATACAGGGATCATAATTATCAAGTTTGGTGAACTAACAGAAAGGATTAAGTAACATTTTCTTAAGTTGTTTCAAGGCATTCACAATGCATCCAATCTATTCTCACAGCCATTTTCAAGTAAGGAGACTGGAACATACAGAGGGTTAAGCAGATTTTCCAAGATCACTCAGGGAGGAACACTGGAGGAGTTGTGAATAGAACTCAGCTTCCCCTCTTTCCATTCAGCAGTTTAAAAGGCTAGGAATAATGCTTACAATGATTCATATTGATTACTTAGAGTCCCTTCTCCAAAGCAGAGCAAATCTAATGGAGAGATCATCACAAAGACATTATTAATACATTTTCGAGTAGTTTTTTAAACTCCTGGTTTCAATAAAGCTCTTAGAAAGTATAGAGAACATGTTCTAACCTGTTAAGAGAAATCTAATTAACTTTGAGTCATTTCACTTGAATTTCAATTAGGCATGAAAGATCTTTAAATAAACATGACTTTAAATCTTAAAAACATGCATTTCTAATCTAAACAGTAGATGAAATCAACAAGTAAAGGAATAATGCCATCGTGTCTGAGGGTTTTCATTATGCTGACACAGCAGTGTAGTACAAAGCTGTGCTGCATGATGTAAAACCTACTCTCCCAGATTTCTCATCTTAAAAATAATAAGAGCCATCTTACAGAATCAATATGAGGGCTAAAGACAATATATTAAAAATACCTGGCACATGAAAGCATTTAATGACTTTCTATATAAGAAAAACTGAAAGTGTAGAATAGATTTTCCTGCTAAAAATGGTTGGAGTAGATGATCTGAGGTGCTATCCAGATTTCACTTCCTAGAGGGAGGATTGGTTCTCTAAGCTTCTGGAAGAGCTGTTGATGAAAAGCTTTTCATTGTCAGTCCCTCCGAGGACATCCTTGATTAAATGTGGATTACATTCCAGGGTGAACGGCCTCCAGTGACTGATCAGAACTTGCCAGGGGGTTGGCTGAGGCCTCTGTTTGGCCTGTTTACCAGTTCAACTCTTTCCTCTGTCCACTCCTGCTTCCTTGCTTTCATTTCCTTCCACAGGAGTGGATCTTAACAGTGGATCTCAACAGCACTCCCTAGTAAGTCTCCTCTCACTAGTCAGAGCTGGGAGTTGATTTCTTTTGGCATCCCATATTCAGCAACAATGTTGCAGGGTTTTCTGTCTCTCCTATGAATCTCACATCATCACTCCCTTCAGGGACACAAGTGCACATGGCTTATCCAAGCATCTTTGGGTTGCTCTGGCAGGGATACGAGAGTATGATTCTTAAGGCTTCAACATCACTTCTGTTGTTGTTTACTAAGGAGTGTGAATAAGCATGAGCTCTCTGCCCCAGCTCTATATCACCCCTCCTGAGCTTCTTTTATTCATAGTTTGTGTAAAGATTCAGCCTGTCATGTTGCTTATCTCATTCTAAGCATATAAGGCACACAGGGTCAAACATTCTAATGTATATTTACTCTTTCTTTTGTGGAGAAAATCTTGAAGTAATAAGGGTAAATATAATCAAAGTTAGTACAAACTAACAAATAGCTAGAAGTTTCAGCTCTGGACATAGAAAAAGAACAGCAAAAAGCTACTACTAAGTCTTCAAGACAAATTACAGTGCACATAAAAGTGCTCCAAGCTAAACACTCAGAATTAATAAACTGCCTGGTGATTCAATATAAATTCACATGATTTATATCCCAGATTCATTTAAATTCCACAGAGGGAAAATATCCATTTTCTCTCTTCTTTTAAAAAGGATTTCCAAACTCTGGGAGAAAGTTTTTGATGATAAATAGAAGGCTGCTAGAAATTTGTATTTAGAGGGAAAAATCATCTTTTGCATGTAAAGATGATACTTCAGACAACTATCAGTAAAAAAATATATTTTGAGGTTTTGTTTGTTTTTCAGAAACATACAAATTATACTGAAATCTCTAGAACTTTCCTATGTGAATAATATACTCTAATTAAATGGTTAACTGGAGGTAAACAGAGTATATGACCTGCTTTCAGTTTCTCTCCACTCAAAGCTCATCTTGAGCTTAGTGCTATGATAAATTCTCTTAGTTGCCACATTTAATAGTAATGTGAAAGAGAAGATTTCATAAATATTACACCAACTTTTTTTCCATTCTCTTTAAATTATGTTACCTTGCATTTCCTTACTTTTTATAACATAATCTATTGATAAGATTAAGAGAATCTCAGAACAAGGAGGAGTATTCTTCACTTTCCTTGGCACAAAGTACAAACATTTCAAATTCTTTTTAAAGAAATGCTGTTCTGGGGCCTCTGCTCAGGGCACCATGTCCAGACACCTGGTGGGATGACAGTCATGCTGATATCTGGGACAGGCAATGATAGACATCCACCAGCGGGGCTCTCTATTGTCCCTCATTTCTTGAGAACTGGCCTTCTATGGAACAAAGAAAGTAGACCCTACAAAGGCCTAGCAGCCAAGGACTTTCACAAAGAGCATCCAGTGACTGGAAAAGGCTAGCAACTCCCACTGAAGGTCATATTACCCCTTCTAAACAAGGGTCCCTGTACAAGTTGTGAGAGCAAGATGTCAGGTCCCTACTTGAGGTCCAGCAGGAAGATTTGTAGATGTGACTCATGCCATGGTAGTTCTCTGCAGAAGTCAGCAAGCAGGACCCCAGTCTCTTCCTTCCCAAGAAGGAATGGCCAGATTAGCCTTCATGGATCTCCAACTACCATCCCCTGAAGGCAAATACCAAAGTATCACCAGAATGACCACACAAGAGGAGTTGAAAAGATGGAGTTGCAGACAACTATCCTCAGACTGCTGCCCTGGAGAGAATAACCTGGATCCAAGCCTGCTTTTCACAGAATAATCAGGCATATTCTTAATAAATATAAGTTTAATCAAAAAGGGAAGGAGGGAAATATAAAGGGAGGGAGGAGAGAAATGCTATGTCCAAAGAGTGCTTCTCAGGCAATGTGTTAGAAACAAGTCAGAGGGAGTTTTGGGTAGGAAAGACTTGGAATAACCTATCACAAATCTTTCATGGTTGTAGTGGGATGAGACAGAAAACAAGAAGGGTCTCCAGATTTAAAAGTCCTTTGAAAGGTGAACAGAACACAGCTGATAATTAGTAATTTGTGAACTCAAGCTCTTAAGGTCACCAAGTTACTAACTGAGTCAAGAAATATTTGACTCAAGACAGTTTTCTCCTTCTTCTCAAGATCCTACAATGGTTTCCAAATTCTTATTTTAAAATGTGAACTTCTCTCATCTAACCATCACCTCTCCCAAAATTTCCAACCCCATCCTTCTTCAATCTACAACATACACCCTCACTTCTTGTCTCCTTGATTGTTGCTATTTCTCACCTCAGTGCCCTTGTTCCTGCCAGTGTCCTTTTGATTAGGTCCTACCCATTGCTAGTTTCATTACATTATCGTTTAATGAGGTGTATGCAGCTTACTTTTCCAGAATTTGACTTGGCAATCCACACAAAAACCTTAAAAAAGATAATATCCTTTTTCTAGTGATTCAATTTTTCTGAATAAATATATTCAAAGCTATAAGGATTTACGCATAAAGATGTTCATCTAAACATAATTCATGAGGGGGCGGAGCAACATGGCGGTGAGGAGACGCTGCGAGGAAGATCTCCCATTAAAAAAAGTTAATAGGGAGGAAAAGCGGCAGGTCCCAGTGAGAACTGGGACAGGGAAGATAAACCGGTGACGCCAGCAAACTACCCGAAGAAGAAAGTGGCCATAAAACAGGACTAGAAGGGAGGGAAGCGCAGAACCCTGCTCCCCTCCCCAAGCCACAGAGTCTGCACTCTCCGACCTGCAGAAAGGAGGAAAACAACAAACCAAAATGACCAACAAGAACAAACTACGCATCAAGCGGGACTGGGAGTGGAAAGGAACTATTACAGCCACCACACCCCGTGAACGGGAGCTGTGGAGAACCCTGCAGGATTCGCCACAGTGGTGAGCGAACGGCTCCGGGCGCCATTAGAGAAGAACAAAGAGACTCTAGAGACGCGCACACAGCCCGGGCTGCCGGTAAGCTTGCGCGGAAAAGCAGTGCGCTTGGCGCGCTTGAAAAGCAAACGCGGATCGGGATTGCGGCTGCCCAGGTCCCCGCGCCTGCGACCTAGGCTTGTGGGGAGACACGCGGAGGCCCTCACTGGGGTGAAAGTCCCTCACTGAGTAAGCAGGAACCAGGTGCCCAGGCACGGGAGCGGGGTGCAAAAGGCGCCATTCCCGCGCCACTGAACTGGGCTACAGCCCGCGTCCTGGACCTGAGGGCTTTGGAACTGAGACCCGGGGCACAAAATTCGGGGCGTGGGTTCTCCATGACGGTGGGGCACCAGGCAGACACAGCACCCCAAAGCCGTTGAGGTTTACCCTACCATTCCCGCTCTGTTCCCTGTCCCACGGGGTGGGGGAAGGCGAAAAACAGCCCCCCCAAGGACAATAGGAGAGATCTCTGGCGCCACCTAGCGACCAGGAAAAAAAGTCACTAACACCCCATAGAACAGGAAATTTCTTAAGACTGCTTGAAAAGGGCAGAAGGCTCCCAGAGGAGACAGTGGCCAGCTGGGAAGATAGCCCATGCCAGGCCCTTTCTGACCAGCAGTCTGAGCCCATACAGGGAACAGGCACCCACGGCCGGGGCAGACCGGGCGCGCAGAAGAGTGTGCCTGAGACCGGAAGCGCAGGGACTGAGTCCCGCGTCGCCATTTTAGAACAGGGACATTTCTTCAGTAAAGACTGCCTGAAACCAGCAGAACGCTCCCTCAGAAGCCAGAGATTGCTCCTGGAGGAGCCAGAGGGGAGCGGACAAGTTCACCCAAGATGCCGGCCAGTCCGAGCAACACAGTGTCCCAATGCATACGACAAATTAGAAAACAGACAGTAGGGAGTAGAAGAACCACACGCAACCTAAAAACTCCTTAGGAAAAGAGCACACCACAAAAAGAAAACCACACTCCAGATTACAACGACAGTAACTTGGAAGAACTTCTGAGACTTCCAGAAAGAGAATTTAAAATTGCTGTGATTAAAAAAACTAACAGAAGTCATAAAGGAAAACAATGATATGAGAAAAATAATCAACGATCAGAAGAATGAAATTCAGTCCGTAAAGAGGGAAGCAAAAGAAACACAGGAGATCAAAGAATTAATGGAGGAACTAAAGAACTCTGGGAAAAGCAATGAAAGCAGAATAGATGAAATGGAAGAATGAATAAGTACTCCTGAAGACACAGAAATAAAAAGAACCAAAACAGAAAAGAAAAGAGAAGTACAAAGGAAAAAGAATGAAGAAAGACTTCGGGAACTATCTGACTCCATGAGGAAAGGAAATATAAGAGTTATAGGAATTCCAGAAGGAGAGGAGAGAGATGTAGGAACAGAGAAAATATTCCAGGAGATAATTGAAGAGAACTTCCCAAATGTGAAGAAGGAGCTGAAAATTGATATAAAAGAAGCAAGAAGAACACCAAACTTCCACGACGAAAGGAAAAATACAGCAAGACACATAATAGTAAAGCTCCCAAGAATCCAGGACAAGGAAAAAATAATGAAGCTGGCAAGAGGGAAGAAACAGATAACATTCAAAGGAAAACCAATCAGGCGGACATCGGATTTCTCTGAAGAAACACTACGGGCAAAGAGAGGGTGGAGGGACATAGTCAACAGACTCCAAGAAAACAGATGCCAACCAAGAATAATCTATCCTGCAAAGCTCTCCTTCCTCTATGAAGAAAGAATAAGGACCTTCCCAGACAAACAGAAACTCTGGAATTTCATTAAGACTAAACCCCCACTCCAAAAAATACTATAGCCAGAACCTCAGAGGGACGAATAACAACGAAAGAAGGCCAAAAAAAAAAAAAAGGTATTAAAAGAATAAATAAATAAAATCAAAGGAAAGACAAACACAATGGCAAATACAGATGCTAACATATCAATATTAACTCTAAATGTAAATGGACTAAACTCTTCAATAAAAAGACACAGAGTTGCAGCCTGGATTAAGAAACAAAACCCAACCTTTTGCTGTCTCCAGGAAACACATTTAGCTACAAAAGATAAAAATAGGCTCAAAGTTAAAGGATGGAAAACAATCCTACAAGCAAATGGACCAAAAAAGAAAGCAGGAACAGCTATACTTATATCAGATAAAACAGACTTCAAACTCAAAAAAATAAAAAGAGACCCCAATGGTCATTACATTATGATCAAGGGGACAATACTTCAAGAAGAAATAACACTCATTAACATATACTCACCAAACGAAGGAGCACCAAAATATATCAGACAACTGTTGTCCTCTCTGAAAACAGACATCAGAGAAAACACATACGTAGTGGGAGACTTCAACACACCACTATCAACAATGGATAGATCAACAAGACAAAAAATAAGTAAAGAAAACAAAGCTCTAAATAAGGACCTAGAGCAATTGGGCTTAACAGACATCTATAGAACACTAAACCCCAAAAAAACGGAGTACACATTTTTCTCAAGCGCACACGGATCATTCTCCAGGATCGATCACATACTGGGGCACAAGACAAACATCAACAGATACACCAAGATTGAAATCATATCAACCATCTTTTCTGACCATGAAGGCATCAAACTAGAAATAAACCATAAAAAGAAGGCAAGGAACTTTCCTACCACATGGAGATTAAAAACCACACTACTGGAAGACCACTGGACTAATGAGGAGATCAAAGAAGAAATTAAAAAATTCTTTGAATTGAACAACAAGGAGGACACCAATATCCTAAATGTATGGGATGCAGCAAAAGCAGTAATAACAGGAAAATATATAGCAATAGAAGCTCACATCAAGAAACAAGAAAGAACTCAAAGAAACTACCTAATCTCGAAGCTCAAAGATCTAGAAAAAGAACAACAAAAAAACCCCAAAACCAGTAGAAGAAAAGAAATAATAAAAACCAAAGCAGAAATAAATGAAATTGAAACTAAAAAAACAATCCAAAAGATCAATGAAACCAAAAGCTGGTTCTTTGAAAAAATCAATAAAATAGACAAACCCCTAGCCAGGCTCACAAAGGAAAAAAGGCAGAAAGCACAAATAAACAGGATCATCAATGAAAGAGGAGAAATCACAACGGACACAGCAGAAATCAAAAGAATAATCAGTAACTACTATGAACAGTTACATGGAAACAAGCTTAACAATCTAGAGGAGATGGACAAATTCCTACAACTCTACAATCACCCAAAGCTAGATAAAGAAGAAATAGAACACCTAAACAGACCAATTACAAGCAGCGAAATTGAAATGGTAATCAAAAACCTCCCCAAAAACAAAAGCCCAGGACCTGATGGATTTACAAATGAATTCTACCAAACATTCAGAGACGAATTAGTGCCTATCCTTCACAAACTCTTCCAAAAAATTGAGAAAGAAGGGACAATACCAAACACGTTCTATGAAGCCAACATTACACTAATACAAAAACCGAACAAGGACAACACAAAAAAGGAAAACTACAGGCCAATCTCCCTAATGAACACTGATGCAAAAATCCTCAATAAAATTTTAGCTATCAGAATCTAACAATGTATCCATAAGATAATTCACCACGACCAAGTAGGATTTATTCCAGGGACACAAGGATGGTTTAACATCCGAAAATCAATCAACGTTATCCAACACATCAACAAAAAGAAATATAAAAACCATATGATAATATCAATAGATGCTGAGAAAGCTTTCGACTAAGTGCAACACCCATTCATGATAAAAGCCCTTGAAATTCTTGGGATACAAGGAACATACCTCAACATCATAAAGGCCATCTATGACAAGCCAACAGCCAGTATCATTCTCAATGGTGAAAAGCTGAAAGCAATTCCATTAAGATCTGGAACAAGACAAGGATGTCCACTCTCACCACTGCTTTTCAATATAATACTGGAAGTCCTAGCCAGAGCAATAAGACAAGAGAAAGACATACAAGGAATCCAAATAGGAAAAGAAGAAGTCAAACTATCACTATTTGCAGATATGATAATATACCTAGAGAACCCCAAAAACTCCACAGAAAAACTAATTCAACTCATCAATCAGTTCAGTAAAGTGGCAGGATACAAAATCAACACGCAAAAGTCAGTAGCCTTCCTATACACAAACAATAAATCTGAAGAAGAAGAAATAAAAAAAAAACATCCCTTTTATTATTGAAACAAAAAAAATCAAATATATGGGAATAAATCTAACAAAAGAGGTGAAGGACCTATACAAAGAAAACTATAAAACACTGTTAAAAGAAATAGAAGAAGACACAAAGAAATGGAAAGACATCCCCTGCTCATGGATTGGAAGAATAAACATTATTAAAATGGCCATCCTTCCAAAAGCAATATACAGATTCAATGCTATTCCAATCAAAATTTCAATGTCATTCTTCAAAGAAATAGAACAATTATTGATGAAATTCATATGGAATCACAAAAAATCCCGAATAGCCAAAGCTCTCCTGAAAAAAAAAGAAGGGAATGGAGGCATCACACTCCCAGACTTCAAACTATACTACAAAGCCATAATCATCAAAACTGCATGGTATTGGAACAAGAACAGACATACAGACCAATGGAATCGAATAGAAAATCCAGAAATAAACCCACAGATTTATGGTCAACTAATCTTTGACAAAGGAGCAAAGACTATGCATTGGAGCAAAGAAAGTTTGTTCAATAAATGGTGCTGGGAAAACTGGGTCGCTACATGCAAAAGAATGAAGCTTGACCACTACCTCACACCATACACAAAAATCAACTCAAAATGGATTAAAGAACTAGACATAAGACCTGAAACCATAAAATATATAGAAGGAAATATAGGCGAAACACTACGTGATTTGCACATCAAAGACATCTTTACAGACACATCACCCAAAGCAGTGATAGTGAAGGCAAAGATAAACAGCTGGGACTACATCAGATTAAAGAGCTTCTGCACAGCAAAAGAGACAATAACAAAAACAAAGAGAAACCCCACCAACTGGGAGAACATTTTTGCACCCAACACTAATGATAAAGGACTGATCACAAAAATCTGCAAAGAGCTGATGAGACTCAACAACAACAAAGAAAATAAACCAGTTAAAAAATGGGCAGAAGAGCTAAAAAGAAACTTCTCTGAAGAGGAAATGCAAATGGCCAACAGGCATATGAAAAAATGTTCAACATCACTTGTAATCAGGGAAATGCAAATCAAGACTACCATGAGATACCATCTTACACCAGTGAGAATGGCACATATTAAAATAACTAGTAACAACAAATGTTGGCAAGGGTGTGGAGAAAAAGGAACTCTTCTGCACTGTTGGTGGGAGTGCAAACTGGTCCAACCACTATGGAGAGCTGTGTGGAGATTTCTGGACCTACTAAACATAGAGCTTCCATATGATCCAGCAATTCCACTCCTAGGTATTTACCCAAAGGACACAGAAACATCAATTCCAAAGAACACCTGCACCCCTATGTTTATAGCAGTACTGTTTACAATAGCTAAGCTTTGGAAACAACCCAAATGCCCAAAAATAGATGACTGGATCAAGAAGATGTAGTACATATACACCATGGAATATTACTCAGCATTCAAAAAAGATAAGCACATGCAATTTGCAGCAACATGGATGGCGCTGGAAGGGATCATGCTCAGCGAAATAAGCCAAAAAGAAAAAGAAAAATACCGGATGGTCTCACTCATAGCAGGAATCTAGAAAACTTAAATAAGGGACCAGGAAAATGAATAAGTATAAGAAAGTGAAAATTAGAATCAACAAAAAACTATGAAACAGAGACACTTTTGGGGGGTGGGGGCGGGAGGGGAGGGATTGGGATCAGAAAGGGGGGATTGCAACTGTATGGGGAATATAAAAATAAAATTTATTATTAAAAAAATAAAAAATAAACATAATTCATAACAGCAAACTACTGTAAGCAATCTAAATGAATATGTGGCTCTGAATCAGGAAAAGAGTGAAAATAAGCTTATTAAAGATGGTTACATAATCATGTTACATTCTTACAGTGGAATTTTACACAACTCTTAGAATATTTATTAATAGGAATATGTTCAAGATATAATGTCAAATGAAGAAAGTATAGGGTGTATTTACAGAAAAGTTCTAATTTCAAATGTATATGAAAATTACATGCTGATATGCATGAATTAATACAAAAAATGTATTGAAATGTTAATTTATTTGTTCATTCCTTCAGTGTTCATTCATTTAAAACACACACACATTCATATACTAACTTCTCTAAACAAAACATAGTCCTTACCCTATAGGGTTGATGATTCTGTGAGAAAGATACATTTATAAGTAATTTCAACTAAATTGTATTTATAGAGTTGATGATTCTGTGAGAAAGATAAATTTATAAGTAATTTCAACTAAATTGTATTTATACAGTCATTTTGAGATTTCTTTTCTATCTGCATTACAATTACCAATTCCATGATGGTAGAAAAACTGTTTGTCATATTTTTTACTATGTCCCAGCCTCCATCACAGAGTTCATAAATATTCCATAAATATAAAGGAAGCCCCCATACCAAATAGGAACATATTAGCAAGCGGACCTCACTAATTGAGAAGGATTGAAAATTTTGTTGAGGGCAAGGGCCCTTTAAAATTAGGTCTGTTGGGTGAAAAAGAATTAATCAGATAAAGCAAGTTGGGAAGACTGTTTCAGGTAGAAAATGATTGGAGGTTAAAGAAAAGGTGTTAGCTGAGTTCATACAAGCAGTGGCTATCTCAGAGTAAGGGTATATATGTACCTTTTATTTATTTTATTTTATTTTTTTTAAAAACACTCGTTTTTGTTTTTTTTTTTAAGACTTTTATTTATTTATTTATACAAGCACTGGGTACAGTCAGAAGCATGGGAGAATGAGAGAATTCACCAGAGCCAGAGGGGAGAACAGAACAGGCAGACTGACAAGATACACTGCTGAGGGGAGCAGCGGGTGCAGCAGGAGAGGTCTGCACGCCATATGGGACCTTCGCCAGTGGCTGGGGATTGAACCGGTGCTGCAGAGGCTTCAGGCAGCTTCGCAGCCCAGTGCTCAACCACTGTGCCACTGGGGAGGCCCAGTACCTTTTATTTTAATGAACATGAACTTCTGTGGTGATGAGAGAAACCATATTCTGAACAAAACAGTTTGAGAATACCTGATTTTTTGAAGATCTTCCTGACTCTACATGTTTATGTTCTTGCTTTAAATTGTCTCTGCACTTAACATGCAATATGGAACAAATTACTGAAAATTCAGTGGTCAACTCTAGAAATATCTTACATTTTCTCTTGGAGTTTCAGTCCTTCCTGTCAATTAGAATGTTTACTTTTCTTCATTTTGTATCTTCCATAAAACTGGTATTATTTTAAATACATCAAATATGTATTTAAAATCCAGTTAAATAATTTATATATGGACATAAACAGCAATTGAACCCACAAAACCTCTAATTCTGATCTTATTATCTTATGGCTAATTATTATTCCAGTGATTTCACAGAACTAGTCCCAGAGGAATCAGGGAATTATTCAATCAGCTTTAAGATTTCTTTGTTGAGGAAATTATCTCATTTGATATAAATACTTTATACTTGAATTGTAACAACAATTAATGCTATTTATTGTCCTAAAATCTCAGAAACAGATGTTTTGATTTCTTTCCAGGATAAAGAGAAGAGGAAAAATATTCTGATGGCCAAAGTAACCATGACTACAGTTTCAGACACATAACAAGTGTTATTTTCATACATTTTGTGTTGGTTAAAATAATAATCTATTCTTATAAATAAAATCTGTTTTTATGTACCATCCTTTCATACTGCAGCATAATGTTTAAAATTATTCACCAATTCAACAAGTAGCTTTTAGGAGTAATTATTTTACCACTGTGTAGAGAACTCCTAAGAAAGCAGTACCCGATCCCCAAAATATTTAGGGTTGCTTCTTTGGTCACTACTGAGATCATAAATCTTTTTCAGCATTGATGTATCCAACCTCAGAGGTGAGGGATAATTTTCAGCTTTACCATTTTCAGCTTCCCAAGCCCACTTTGGAAGGGTGGCACAAATTTTCTAGGAGGGGAGAAAAGGCACAGTGCAATTATAAACAAAGCCAGAGAGTTTTGGCCCCCCCCAGAAATGGGATATAGACTCTATGGGTATGATGACATTTCATAAGTAGAAAAATGTGTAAGTCATTTAAATTAACACTCCAATGGACTGAAAATGGGCTCATGTTTCCAAAAACCCTCTGTGAATAAGTAGAGTATGTTACTAACTCTAAGACTGGTCCTCCTTTCATGCCAATAATGTGGTGACTTCATTAATAAGAGCAAAATATTTCCTATATGGAAGATTTGAACCCTGTTCATTTTACCAAAACTGTATGACTGGAATGATCTTGGTGACTGTTCCAAAGCAAAAGAAATGGCCTTTACTATGACAACCAGAAACATGGGAATATGAAATGCAACTCCAGAACAGTTCTTTTAAAAAGGATTATAGCACGGAGAGAATGGGCTGTGATGATAAAGCATCCCATGGAAGGAAAACGACCACCAGCTCTCTACTGGGTGGTGAGGGAATTTCATTCTGCTCTCTCCACCATGATTCAAAGGAGGTAATCTCACCTAATATCTGAACAGAGACTGGAAATGAAAAATACACAAAAAGAATTTTGTTTTTATCCTCAACCAGAAGTTTAAAGGGAGCTTCTATATATAATGTAGCCGATCAAAGGCTAGATCAAAGAAGACATGGAGAAGGATGGGAGGAAGGGAAGAAAAAGAAAGATGAACATGAAAATGAAGGTGATGAAGAAAAACAAGGAAGGCAGACTATGAACTTCTGCATCTGATGGCATTACAACAATCAAATGAAACTTTAATTTTGGTTCTCAAAGGCCAAATGTGGATAACTGCAGTCAGAACTGTACAATTTGGAATTTTAGTGGCATAATGAAAAAACTTTGAAATTCACAAGTCCAATAAAATAATCTGTAAAAAATATCTAAAGTCATCCCATTAATAAAATAGGCATCAAAATGGAACAGATGTTCTCTTCGATAAATACCATAATGCAGCAAGTAATTTACTCTTAAAATACTCAATTTTTTTCATGCAAATATTAGCATATTCTTAAAAGGAAACACTAATTGACTTCAACAAATGATCCTTAGTTAAAACAAATCAAACAATCAAGAATCATAAAACACAAATGGCTAAACTACTAGTAGAAAACTCTTATATTTAATTTCATTTACTAAATGAAGAAAAATGCATATTTTGCTTCAAGGACTAATTTAAGAAAATAAGTACGATTAGGGTAACAGTAACATTTAAATTCCACAGAATCTTAATTTTAAGGAGACTGCCTATCCTGACATATCCCCACAGACAAAGAAAAGCATTGTTATTCATCATAGCTAACTTTTCTTCAACCCTTTCCTGCTCACAAAATGACTGTATACATATCATCCTTTAAGCCCACAATATGCCTGCAGCTTAGTTATTTAACTGTTCCCATAGAAAGGTAGCATAGCACACAGGTTTTGATATGAGAGCCCATGTTCTGTACTTTGAGCAATTAAACTCTCTGAATCTTATTTTCCTCATTTGTAAAATGGGGACATTTATCTGCTTCACAGAGTTGGCATCCAGATTGATTAAATGAATCAATGACTTAGAACAAGAGGCCCATAGTAAGTGATGGCGTCAGCTATGATAACCACAGGTAAGACTGAGGTCCAGTGAACAGACCTCATGACACAATCAGTGAACAGAAAAGTCAGTATTCAAATTCTAATCTTTTAAATAAAGTCAAGTGACTTTGAACAAAGCTTAAAACCTAGTCCAATGTAGCCAAAGCCTACGTTGCTCTTGAAAGTCTAGAACTGATCCAGAGTTAGAGCTCAACAATATTCCACTCTGGGCAAGTCACTTAACAGTGAGCCTCTGTAATAAAGACATGAATACCTGATTCATATAGTGATATGAGAATCAAATGAGTCCACAATTTCATGAGAGTCAAGCAGAAGGATTTTGTAAAATGCAAATTGATTCTCGGCAATATTTGGCTTTGTTGTAAATATTTTATGTTAAGAGGTCTTAAGACCACAACATTATAGTTGCTGGTATAACATAGACAAAAAGTTAAAAGGACCTTAACAGGTCCTTTTAATTCCTTAACAGGTCCTTTTAATTCCTTAACAGGTCCTTAATAATTCCCTATTACAACAGCTACAACCATTTAGACTAATTCTAATGAATAGCTGCTCTGGGAAACCACGTGAGAAATCGTGTAACTGCCTGTGTGTTTTATAACTTCTTTTGCTAGCAAAAATATAAATTAATAAGATAAGTACCTCATTTCGTATGCTGAAATGTACAAAAAAGCATTTTTCAGAAACAGAAAAGTCTACCAGTATTATTTTGTATCAAGGCATTTTAGAAAATATAAAACTAATGATTTCACAAATTAGCACTGCCAGAGTCTAGTCAAGCTAAATATTCCAATACAGAGACTTTAACCATATGATCCCACACATTAACTCACATTAAAGGGAAAAGTTTCACATCAACTACCTGGATTGAAAAATTCCCTATACAATACCCTTTACATCTTTAAACTAAGACAACTTGAGACAAAATGTATATTCTTTGTGTACAATACATGGTATATATTTTTTATTTTGTTGAAAGTCACAAGCACAAGGTCATTCAGCTCTTAAAAGAAATTAATTTTAGAGAATTTCATCACCAACCTTCTAAATTACATCATAAATTGCTGTGTTCACAATCAACACAATTTAATGTTTCTTTGGTAAATGTTTATGATGTCAATTTAAATGGATGCACTGAATCTCTGAAATATGAGTTGTTGGATCCCAAAGCTAGCTATGAAATAATGATAAAGTAAGGAATTTCCTCGCCAAATAATTTAGTAGACTCTTTGATATTAACAAAACTGTCTATTTTTGTCTTCAATAAATATACATCTATTAGATTCCTAGCACTGCCATGATGAAGGACCACAATCTTGGTGGCTTAAAACAAGAGAAATTTATTCTCTCACAATCTAAAGACTAGAAATCTAATATCAAAGTGTCAGCAGGATCTTGTTTTCTCTGAAAAGTTTTAGGGAAAAATTCTTCCCGCTTCTTCTAGCTGTTCATGATACTAGTTATCCTTGTTGTTCCCTGGCTTATGGCTGTGCCACCCCAATACTCTGCTTCCATCATTACACAGCTGTTTTCCTGTGTGTGTGTGTGTCCTTGACTTCTGCTTTTATTATAAAGACAAAAGTCAAGTTGGATTTAGGACCCATCTTACTCCCATATAATCTCTTATTTGCTAATTACATCTGTAAAGACCTTACCTCCAAATAAAGCCAAATTCTAGAGGTTACATAGTACACATAGTTAGGGCTGACATTACTCAATATAGTACAGTAGCACTATATTTATTTCATGCAATTTTAATCTCTAAAGTATGCTTCAGCTATAAAGTTTTGGGATTCCATATTTTGACAGCACAAATTAGTCTATGTCTAGCACAAAGTGCACATTGTGTGTTTTCTCAAAATTACAAATTTTCTCAGAGAAAAAAACATTTATTACTAAAACAGTCATTCTTATAATACAAAAATGTCACTACCTCCTCATGCCTTTGGACTTTACTCAGGTAAATCTTTTATTTAGATAGGTAAATGTGACCTCAGAACAGGGCTAAAAAAGAGACATTAGGGAGCATCTGTGCTTTTGGGATTAGAGCGAGGGACCAGGGTAGAAACCAAGAAGGATATGGGTGAGAATTCAATGGAAGCATATCGCTTGGGCACATTCCCAGGAGTACAATTACTGGGTGATATGATAAATGTGTATTTATCTTTAGCAACCACCAAATTATTTTACTAAAGTGCCTGAGCAATTTTGTAATATTATCAACAATGCAGGAGGGATCCATTTTCTCTACATTTTTGCCAACATTTATTTATTATTGACTTTTTTATTGCATTTCCCTAATAACTAGTAATGTGCCAAGCAGTCTGCTAGTTAATAGGCATAAAAAGGTGAATCACTGAGCTCTAGGCATGTAAGGTCAGAAAGAAAGTATGAGAAACAAAGGGAGGGAAGGACAAACATAATTACAAAAGGTGATTACATTCTATCTTTCACTAAACAGCTTAGGGAAGTTGAACATACTCCATTATGAACAAAGAGTTCTATGGAGACTCAACTAAACAAAGCTCAAGATTATATTCAAGTCATAAGCTTGCCAAATAATTCTTCCATATACTTTTGATCCAAAGCAATCATGTAAGACAGTCTTTCAACTACTTCATCTTCTTTGAAGGGCATTTGCAATAGTATGGAGTACAAAGTAACTCTGCCTTTAAGTTTCCTCAGGGGAAAAAAATGACCATTATTACTTTAAGTGAATTTCCACAAAGATGATTTCAACAATAGATTTTTCTGTTGAATGATATCAATCATTTTTACTAGACCTTTAGAAATGTCAAATGCATCCTATAAAATGGAGATTGAGGCAAATGATAGAATCTCCAGTAAGCAGCAATCCTGAAGACTTCTGTTAAATAAAAACTAAATAGTTCTATACTTCCTGGAATCTATGATTACAAAGCCATACACATTAACTTCACATAGAATGTTTTCTTATTCTTAAAGTCCTTACTGAGAGGTAGAGAATTACCATACAAGTCTTTTATCCATAAAAACTCCATTATGGAGGAACAAACTAATATGCTGCCACATTCTGTAGGTTAAAAAAAAATCACATTTTTAGAGACTGGAGAGAAACAAGATTAAGCATGTTGAGAGTTCCATGTAAGGGATAATGACTTAAGAGTAATACAATAAAAAACATATTTTATTCATTTATCTATTAAGCACTAATCAAACTAGGGACTAGATAAAAATAATTCTTTTCTCCAAAGAGTTCATAGTCCAGTGAAGAGATAGTCAGGGAAAAATGAAAATACAGCTCTCTAAAAGCAGGGAACAATTGTTTATTAGCACATACTGTTAGCCAGCTAGCATATTTACATAAATTGTATCATCCAATCCTCGCAACAAATATACAAGGTTGGTACCATATTATTATTGCCATTTTATTGATAAGAAAACAAACAGAAATATAACTTGTACAAGGGGGCTGGAACCAATTTCAGTTGGATCAATGCTCTGTTTCCCTAATCACTGACATATCTACTACCTCTCACACCATTGCTGTAGTTGTAAGGATTTTAAGAAACAACCACAAAGCAATCAGTTCCAATGGGAGAAAATGTTGACTTTCCAGAGAGTTAGAAAGGGCTTCCCAAGACTGGACTATAGCAGGAATTTTTCAGGCAGAGGGACAATGGAGAGGCATTCTAGGCTAGCATTCAATAATGCATGAGAGCAGTAAATGTTCAGGGAAATTGCAGGGATTTTCTATGGTTGCTACAATGAATTACCACAAACTTAGTTGCTTAAAAGAATGGAAATTTGTTCTTTCACCATTCTGGAGGTCAGAAATTTTAAACCAGGATCACTGGGCACAAATTAAGGTGACAGTAGGGCCATGCTTTCTCCAGCGGCTCCATGGTGAGTCTCTTTTTTGCCTCTTCCAGTGTCTGGTCCCTGCCAGAATTCCTTGGCTTAGGAAAATATCACTCTACTTTTCAAGATCAGGACCTTGAAATGTCTCTGTATCTGTAAAATCTCTTTCTGATGAAGACAGATGTAATTGCATTCAGAGCCTAGCCCGGTAACCAGCATAACCTTCCCGTTTCAAGATCCCTAATTTAGTACCATCTGCAAAGACTCCCTTTTCCAAACAAGGTGACAATTACAGGTTCCAGGGACTTGACCAGGTGTCTTTCAAGGTTGTTCTTCAGCCCACCACTACAGTACAGGTGTGGAGGTTGTGGGAGGTATGGCTGGTGGGAGATGAGGGTAATGGGAAATAAAATAGGCTCCATAAGAGAGCAGGGAACAGATGATGATGACTAGATTGGTTTCAAAGAAATTCAGATTTTTATCCTATAGGTGATGAGTTGAAGAGTTTTGATTTGCAACAAGACATTGTGATAGATGCAAGATCCTCACAGAGTTCATATTCAAGAGTGATTAGTAGGAGGCATGAGGTACTAAGACTCAATAATTATTCAGGGAAAAAGGAAAGGAATGGGAAAGAGAGTAATATGGTTATTTTTGAATGAATGTAGAGAAAAAGACTACAGGGGGATTTACGATAACTCTTAAATTTACAGTTTTGACAAGTGGGTAGATACCGCAAAGATAACTGAGGATAAGGGATGCTGGAGAAAGCTAGAGATGCAGGCTGATCTTGGCCTTCCACCTGACCTGCTCACATAAAAGTGATCTTGTGACATCCAAATGGAGATGCTGGTAGATACCTAGAAATGGAAGTCTGGCATATAAGAGAAGGATTTAGAGATTTAGATGTGCCCATGAAAAATTTGGAAATTTTAGGCCTCAGGAATTATTGACCATGAGTAGAACTAAAATTATCAAATGATGGATAATTCCATGTTAGTAAAAAAAACTTTGACTATTCATACCAATGTGTTTCAAGGCAATTCCTCCACAATTTTAATGCTATTGTTGATGCTTCCATTGGCCAGTGTTGAGATTTAGACTGTATCTAATGAGCCAACTCTCTTTAGACACTGCCTGCACTATTTTTAGAAAATTATCATATTAAAGCATAGAGTCCTGGTGCCAGGGACCTCATAAATGCTGAAGAGAACTGCCAATCCTAAAAAGCTTTGGAAAGGAAAAATCATTGCTTATATGAATCCTCTAGTGAATTTAGGATGGAAAATTACCCTAACCCAGGGGTAATTAAAACTTCACCATCTTGTTTTGGCTCAAGCACTACCTCATGTCTCCTACAAATGCAAATCATATAATTGCATAATTTTTATGCTATTAGAAAGGGAAGGAAAGAAAGAGATTATCATCTTTTGAGAGCACAGAGTACACTCAATAAATTTTATTGAAAAAGAAGCACCATGCAGAAACTGGAGAACAAAAAAGCTACAGGAAGATTTTGGATCTTGAGGAGTTGACAAGTGGGTGCTTGTGTGGTCATCAAATCACTATTCATAGATGCATTGTTCTGGGCCAGAGATTCCCACTCTGAGAAACAATGCCTCAGCCATTAGCCCCAGGAGACATCCATCACTCAGGCCAAGACACACAGTTAGCTCAGGAGGGATTTCAAAGTTTAACTGGGTCAAAAATTGCTTCTAAGCAGGTTTTCTTAACCTAATCTAAAGGAAAGCTTTAGAAAATTGAAGGGATTCTACATCCTTCCAAATTTCCCACCTACATCTCCAACCCTATTTTTATCACTTTTATTTTTCAAGTGCAACATTCTTTGCCTCAGTGTAAATCATTTATGAATTATTCCTTATAAAATATAAGAATTCTAGCCTACCTTTTCAAATCACTCCTGTCTGGAAGATCTTCCCTTTTCTCTGCTTTTCAAGTTCAAGCTTCAGTTTGGGTTTTACTTAATTCATGGAAATTTGGTGGGACCATGCCAGCTATTAGTCGTAATGCCTGCCTTCTATATTTCTGGCATAATTATATAATTAAGGATGTGGCAAATGGAAAACACTGTCCTGCATTTCTTTTATGTTGTTTTCCTGTTTCTCTAGATTGAAAGTCATTTTTAAATGGAGTCTGTATGTGATATCACTGTGACACCAATGTCCAGTAGGGGCTACAGATGAGATGATTAAGAACATCTAGAAGCCACAATTCCAGAATATAGTTCAACCTTTTATTCTAGCCCTTTAAGATGATCTTTAATTTTCTACCAAATTACTTTTCTATATAAACTTTTATAATTAAAATTTCCATATCTTCTTACTAATAGTTTGTTTTCATAAGTGTAAGAATCCTTGCTATTATTTCCTTTAATAATTCTACTCCAATTCTCAAATTTTAATGCCTGAACAAAAGATGATTTTCCAGAATAAGGCTATATCTTTAGATTAATTTTCACAGTAATTCATTATATTAATGCATTTAGGTAACAGAAAAAGGAACTAAGTGGCTGCTTTTTGTGTTATTTTACAAACACAATTTTCTTTATACAAAAAATGCATCTTAATTTTAAAAGTTAATTTATAAGATTCAACCTTTTTGTATCAGGGATATAGAGGCTTGTAACAATGGATTAAAACATAAATTTTATTACTTTAGAATTCTTTTCAACGATGTCAAGAATATGTAACTTATATTCTGCTACTTAACTAAAGGTATATTATAAAATGTAATAGAAACAAAATAATCTAACGCAGGAGTCTCAAAATAATCTAACTCAAGAGTCTTAAAGGGTATTTCAAAAATAGTATCATTACAAAAAAATGGTTCTGGAACCACAGATGTTTTGGAAACTCTGCTTGCTCTCTTCCCTCTTTTAGAGCTGCATATCATATACATGAACTCCAAAAAAGTAACCTCTTTAATTTCATAAACTGTATGACTATGGAATCTTTAAATCGGTAACACCTATTAACACACTGGAAATCAGAACTAATAATCACACCACCACTTCAGAAATGCTGGTCTAGAAGAATACACAGAGCCCCTGGCTTTGGAATTTTTGGTTGTTTTTTTTAATAAAGGTTTTTAAAATATTTATTTATTTGTTTGTTTGTTTGTTTATTTGTTTATTTATTTATTTATACCAGCACTGGGTACAGTCAGAAGCGTGGGAGGGTGAGAGAATCCACCAGAGCCAGAGCGGGAAGCAGAACAGGCAGAAGTACCGAAGTACACTGCTGAGGAAGCAGCGGGCGGCAGGAGAGGTCTGCACGCCGTGTGGGACCCTCGCCCTGCGGCCGGGGATCGAACCGTTGTTGGAGAGGGTGTGGGAAGCTGTTGGAGAGGGTGTGGGAAGCTTTGCAACCCAGCACTCAACTGCTGTGCCACCGGGGAGGCCCAGGGAATTTTTGGTTTTATGATGGAACAAAAGCAATATACATTCAGTGGAAGCAATACTTAGAATTTTGAATTCTGATCTTTCTCAGGTTAGTGATATACAGTCTGATCTGCTCTCCTGCAGTGCTGGGGGCTGGCAGTGAGCTTCGGCTCCCAGTATCCCACCATGCACTGTGTTGCCAGAGCTTTCAACTTACGGTATTTTCAATGTATGATGGGTTTATTGATACGTAACCCCACTGTTAGTAGAGCAAGATACATGACTTTAACAATTTTTAAAAAATGAGAGTCGTAGTGGTTAAAAAGCTGTCCAGGTAAGTCACTCCAGACAGCTACAGAACTGACTAAATCCAGGTCTCCTGGTCAAATTTTAAAAAAACAATGATAGAGCTTTAGTGGAGGCATTAGAGGCAGACTCCTTAATGAGGAAGACATGAGAAAATGAATTCAGAGGGAAGGTTTCTACGATTGAAGAAGTTATGCACCATATTTAATGTATGTCCTGGGAATTTATTATTTAAAGCAAGATTAGTGAAGTATCAATCTGTGAAATTTTATAAGAAATTCATTTCATAATTCAACTGCTATTCCTATCACCAGCAACTTAATTTTTTACACATGAGAAGCTCTCATTTAAATGTTCTGAACCTCTAAACCAATTGTTCCAGTGGCATGAGAATATATTGTATATTTGGTATTCATGATATTCACTTAAACAAAATGATTAGAACAAATTTATTATTTTGAAAAAAATACCAGTGGTAGCTGAATTTGGGGGAATACAGTCTGAAATCCAACAGCTCCTTTTTTAAGGGCTAAAATAATATAAAGTCATAAAATGCAGAGGGTTCAAAACAATAGAGATAAAGAAAAGTGCATTCCACATAAGAATAAATTTGTCTTTGTGAAAGCAAGAGATTCCTGATATATATTTATTTGACATAGTTTTCATTTCATTTTATATTATTTTGTGACACAAAAATGACTTACTACTTCTTCAAGCAAAAAAAAATATATATATATAGACAGGATTTGACTCCTAGAAATTGAGCTCCAATGTCTACTCTAGTTGATCACTTACAATATGTCAAGTGCTAGTCTGAGTTCTTTGCTTATATTACCTAACTCAATATGCTGATTTAACTTTATTTTTTGGGCAAAATCAACTGTAAAATTCCTTCTCTTTCATTTACACCACATATGCTATGTACCTGGGTACAATAAATTTCCGAAATATTCTTTTATCTGATATACTGAAGACTTGCTATGATCAATCTGAACAGTTAAGGCATTATTCTTATATTGAATAAGGACCTAAGTGTGGAAAAAGCTGTCTACTTTCTATTTCCCTGATTTGTCTTAATTAACCAGTTTTGGAGAGTAAAGCAAATAAAAAGAGATATCTGGAAACCCAGCTCACCCAATGAGGAAAGCAGCAAAAGAGAGAGAGAGAGAGAGAGAGAGAGAGAGAGAGAATGCATAGAAGTCCCCCACAGAATATGTTAACAAGTTTTGTCTAATGACAGGCTGGAGCCAATGGTGCATTAAATATGTATCTTCTGCTGAACTCAAACTGTTATGGTGTCAGATCCCTAAAATAGAAGCAACCTCTCTATAGCATTCACCTATTCTTCCCCAAGAAGAGTAGTCATTTCGTCGGTGAGCGTAATCAAATTAATTCTCTTTCTGAGTAAGGAAGTTATTCTTGGGACAGGATTTTCACTTTCCCTAGATTCATAGGGAACTATTCCGACACAAGTACTCCAACATATTTTTTTAATATTTTTTTTCCCACATGAAGCATATTCACAGGATCTTGTTTATTGGATCTCTCTGCTGTGTAAATTTATACTGAAACATATTCTGGAGTGATCATGCTTATGGTTTTCTGTCATCTTTCTTCCATATGTCATTATTTATCTTCTCATCCCAAATCAGTAACCATATTTCCAGCCTTCATAATTCAAAGAGAATGAAAACATTACATTCCCTTTGATTCCCTGAATTAATTGTTCCTCGGGGTGGTGGGGGAGAAGTGTGGCTTTAGCATAAGGCTTCTTCTCCAATCTACAAGAAAATAAATCTAAAAAAAAACTCAAGGATCTTCAATGAAAGGGAGAATTCTTATCTACCCCTGCACTCCATCTTGAAAATTACTTCTTCAGTGATAGTTCCATCTCTTGGTGAGAGATTGTCTCATAAAAAAATGTTTATAAAAACTATGTGAAATGTGTGTTAGCAGAACCCCAAAGTGAAAACATATATATATTTGTGCTTATATACATGTATATATATAGAGAGAGACTTGAACAGAAAAAAAATCAAGAAATACATCTAAATGGTCTCACTTAGTGTAACTGTAAATGATTTTTTTCTTATAATTTTCTTTATTTTTCCCTCCTTCTGAAAGAGCATAAAATACTTTCAGTATAAAAACTGAAGATTTATTTCATAGAATGCTAATTTAGAAGTGAGGGAACAATCTTTTTTCCGCAAAATAGGGAGATTTCTCTAAATCTAGCCCTATAGCACACTGAACCCTCTAGGTATTTAGTGTTCTGTTTGAGTAGTTCGTCTTTTACCAATATATACAAATACAAATACATACTAAATATAATCAGGTAAGAATGTACTGAGTGGCTTTTTAAAATGCAAATTATATTACATAAACCCTTGCCTAAAATCCTGTGGTGATTGGATTGGATTCTCCAATTCTCCAATGATTGAATTAGAATGAATTCAAAACACTTTATCCAGATCTACAAAGCCAAATAAAATCTGGCCCACAGCCACCTCTTTAATCTCAAGTCTTAACACTTTCCCAAACTCACCATAGAGCAGTCTCTCTGGTCTTTGCCCTGTGCTTCACTTTGTCCAACATGTGGCTGGTCTCTTCCTGTCATTAAGTATTAATTCAAATATCACCTTCCCAGGGAGGTCTACCTTAACAATGTTATCTCATTTATCATCTATTTCTTGACCTCATTATTCATTTCCATAACCTCTAAATTTTTTACATAGCACTTAACACTATCAAAAACTTCTTGTTCACTTCTTTGCTATTATTTATTTCTCTTATTAAAATGTTTTTTCCACTATGTACGCTCATACTTAAAACATTTTGATATATAGTGAGAAAGCAATAAACATGATGAAGGGATGATTATTGAAGAAAGGGATCAGTAAAAAATAGTAGCTGTCCATTATACTCAATTTGGTTTAGGACTCTTAAAACTTACAAAACCAGCGTCCAGTCATAACAATTTCAGGGTAACAATACAGTTGATATAAGTTTATACACACACACGAATGTGAGGAAAGCCAAGAAGAAACAGTTACAGGAGAGGATGAGCATATGACAATTTTGATTACCTAGACAGTATGAAATAAAAGAGGGGATGGAAATTGAATACAATGACAGCATTCCAAGGATGACAGTTTGGGTGATAATAGTAGATGATCTGAGAGAACTGGCTTCTATGAGTGGCTAAAGAATAACTACATTCATCCAGAAAGTCTCCTTTGTGGAGATTAAATACCTGGTTCTACATTCTGATCTCTCATACTCCAGGCAGCTTCTTACTCAGGGCATTTGTGATCTTCAGTTAAAGGATTCTCTCTAAGGTCTATTAGCTTGTTATATTGACTATATTATGGTCTACTTCCTTTTACACCAGTATGTCTTTAAACAAGACAATGTGAAAAAGAAAAATGATGCAATTTATGTCATATAGTCTACAAGACATGAAGTCCTTCCAAATGCTGGACTACCAAAGTTTCCAAAATTAATCTCATCATGGGTCCCAGAATCATGGTATCATGGGGGGACTTAAAACTAGTAAAACCAGTATTTTTTAATTCCAGTAAAAATATATAAGAATATATTTCAAAATGACTATTTACAATTTTTAAAAAATTATCAAAATAAAAGGGCAAACTACAAAATGGGACAAGATATTTATAAATCATATATCTGACAAGGAATCAATATCTGACACATACAAAGCACTCATAAAACTCAATAACAAAAGAACCAACAACCTGATTAAAAAATGTGCAGAGGATCTGAATATATTTCACCAAAGAAGATATACGTCTTTTCAAGCACATGAAAAAATGTGCATTAACGCTTATAGTGAAATGCAAAATCAAAATGAGATACAACCTCAGTCCCATGAGAATGACTATTACAAAGAAGACACAAAACAATTGTTGTCAAAGATGTGGAGGAAAGGAACTCTTACACACTATTGGTGGAATGTAAATTGGTATGGCCATTATGAGAAATAATATGGAGACGCCTTTAAAAATTAAGAATAGAAATAATACATGAGCCAGTAATTCTACTTTCATATCTGAAATACATGAATGCACTAATCTGAAAAGATATATGCCCCACTATGTTCACTATAGCATTATTCACTATAGTCAAGATATGGACACAATCTAAGTGTCCCTCAGTGAATGAATGGATAAATATATATATACATATGAACATAAAATGATTTCTCTATATATACCTGTATATACATATGTATGCACATATATATATATATATAAATGCACGCGCATATATATATATAAATGCACACACATATACATAACTGGAATGTTATTCAGCTATAAAAAAGATGAAATATTGCCATCTGCAACCACATGGATAGAATTTAAGGGTATATGCTTGGTGAACTATGCCAGACAGAGAAAGGTAAATACCATATTATTTCACTCATATGTGCAATATAAAGAAACAAACCAAATGTACAAGCAAAACCAAAAAAAAGCAAACATACAGAGAGCAGATTGGTTGAGGAGTGGTTGAAATGCATAATGGGGTCAATTGTATGATTGTGGGTAGAAATAGACTTTTTGTGGTGATCATGAGGTAGTATATACAGATGTCAAATTATAACACTGTATACCTGAAAATTATATATTACAGGCCAATGTTACCTCAGTAAAAAAAAAATGTTCATAAATACAGAACTATGAAGAGAATCTACTATTAGGAAATCATTGCATTTCATTAAACATTAGTATGAAACAAAATTCTGAAGTTAAACGACAAAGTTGGCAAGTCATTTGACATTTTGTCTATATTTTTTTGAGGCTCAAAACAAAAAGATACTTAACAGAGACACTTCTGATACGCCAAGCCATTTTTGAAACTAATTTAAACCATAAGAACTGTATGAGTAGGTATAATCCTCACTGTATAGAAAGGAATTATGGCATTAAAATAAATCAGCCTTCTATTATCTAAGAAGATAGAGCATTGTCTGTAAAGTGCTCTAACCTGAGAAGGCCCTATTCCATTAAAAATGCAAATAAATGTATTTGGTTTCTGAGCTAAATATATGTCCCCCAGATAATTTAAGATTAAATTACAATCTTTATTATCACAAAATGATCACCCCTAAAATTATGGTTTTTCAATGTATTTTAGGTAGTCAGCTGTCTACTTGTTGCAATGAAAAATGGTTCATCAAAGGTGTATAACATTCTGCAATTCCTTCTCCACATTCAGGTGACATTGACAAATTGCTCAAGTTTCCACCTTGTATTCCCATCATCAGTAAATGTTTGAAAAATCAATATACCCCTTGCAGCCAAGGATTACAAATGCAATTCACGTTCTTCCCTTTTCTTTTTTTCTTCTCAGTCTACCCTATTACTACTATCTATCTGCACTACTACTCACCTACTGTTTCCTCTCCTTTAGACATCTTCCATCCCTATAGCTGTATCCACTTCATGACCACCCCTAGCCCTCACCCTCACATCTAACAGAAGGTATTTTTTATTCATTTTTCCAGTGAGCCTACTATTTCAGAGATCATGGAGTCTGACTGATCCACTAAGGTGAATACAAAACCATCTTAGGAAATTGCAATTTGGTCAGCAGAATAATAAGAGGAAGAGGCACATTGAGAAGGGAAAACAGTGACCTAGCCTGAGCAGCGCTTGTCTGTAGGGTTTCCCAGAAGGATCACAGTGTATTATACCCAGGCACGTAAACATGCCAGAAATACAGAAAAGAAAACAAAGTTTGCAATATCATTCATCTCTTTAAAGTGTTTCTCCTCTTCAAGATAAAATATTTACTGACCATCAGAAGATAGTAGAACACCACTTTCTCTTTTGTCTAATAAATTCCCTTAAAATTCCTGTTCATTTTTACCTTTTTTTCAGAATGTAAGAGCCTAATAAGTGGAGACAAATTTCATTTTAGCCACAAAGCAAAGCAATAAAAAGTCCTTCTAGCAGTTCATTCAAATTAAACACAGTTTTATTTTTTGCTACTATATAACTGTAAAAAGAACAATGGATAAAATATCTACTGGCAGATGCAGAGAACAAATAGTAACATTAGTTCACACTCAATGAAAAACTTATTTATCTTTTTCATCTTGTTTACATTTACTTACTAATGGGTTAGTGATTAGTCACATTTAGAAGATTTATATAGGAGAGTAGTGGGTAAAACAAAAAGAGAAATTGAGTCCATACTTTAGATATATAATAAAATGAGAGTTAATGTTTTATGGAATTTACAAATAAAGAAATTGAGGCTGATACAGAGAAGTTGAGTATGCTGTGAACAGAGCAAAGTGAGAGCTTTCGATAACATTCTAGCTTATCTTCCTACAAAGATGATAAAAAAAAATTCAGAGATCAACAAGTTCAGCCTAAGTGTCAACTGCCATGGAAGGCATATAGTAGAGTGTGCTAGAGAATACAAACATTTGTGACACACAGATACTGCCCTCGGGCAGTTTATAACCTAAATGAACAGATGTTACATGACCACATAAATTACTATCATAAAAGGGAGCAATCCGCTGATGTCAAAATTATTTGAATAGTAAGGGAAAGGCAATTATTTCCAACAGGAGAAGAATAAGGAGGATTTTAGGAAGGAAGTAGCTGTTCAGTTTGGACTGTTGCTCACCAATACTTGGAAGACAAACTATCTCACATTACTCACTCTCATTTAGAAATTAGTTTCTGAAAGTCCAGAATGGTTCTTTAGCCACATGAATCTGGTCTCAGTGACTGAGAAATGTGTTTAAGTTGAACATATAAAATTTTCTTTTTTTTGAAATTGTGCTTTGAGCTTGAGTTTAGAAACTGGCAATTTGGAGTTTTGTGGAGAATGCAATTTGGGGATTCACAGAATTTACACCTCTTCTCTATGGTTCCATCTTTCTATGCAAGATAAAAAATTTTTCTCACCTGTAATTATTTCCAAATAAACCCATTGTGATGCATATTTAATTATTAGGATTAGGGTTCTAATTTCTTTTTACCATAGACCTGAGGTCTATAAATTTCAGCAAAAAATCCAGATTACTGCCCATTTCCATACAGTTTTATTAAAACACAGCCATGCCCATTCATTTTCATACTTCCTATGGCTTCTTTCATGCTAAAATGGCAGAATAGAGTAATTGTGATAGAGACCATAGAACATCAAGACCCCAAATATCTACTATTTGACCTTTATAAAGAGAATTTGCACACCCTTGCCATAGAAAATTCATTCAGCAAATGTTTATTAAGGGTCTACAACTGTAGGTGGCTAGTAGGTAGCTAGTGTGGATTGAAAGGAAGAACTCAAAGAACTTTTGCTGTGGAAAAAATATAGTAGGTGACTTGGGATATAGTATTATTGGGAAGAATTCTATTCTCACTACCTGTTCTACCAGTTAATATTTATTAACTGAGTGCTAGGTACTACTGTAAGCACTTACTATAAGTAATATATGTTATTTGTTTATATCTACAGTGCTACAGTGTTGGTACCATTATTATTATCCTTCTTTTAGAAATGAGGAAATGAAGGGTCAAATTTTCAAGGGTTCATAGCTTGTATTAGCTAAAGCTGGGGCTTTACAGAACACATTTGTATCCCTGGAGCTATTCAGCAGAGACA
The DNA here is from genome assembly GCF_964194135.1 of Talpa europaea. Taxonomy (NCBI): domain Eukaryota; kingdom Metazoa; phylum Chordata; class Mammalia; order Eulipotyphla; family Talpidae; genus Talpa; species Talpa europaea. The sequence continues at coordinate 14,188,993 of NC_140083.1, read as the reverse complement.
TGTCTTCGTAAAAGGTATAATGATTTATTCTTCTAAAAGGGAATAGAACAATGATGTCTATCCTTTATTGAGAGGCTACTTAATGGCACTGTTCCATGTGCTCTCCAATTTTCCCACCTCCTTATAAAGTAGGTAGATGTTCCAAAGTTTACTGATTATAAAAAAAATAGACAGCTATTTAATAATAAGTTACAAAGCTAAAATTAAAACTTAGGTTTACCTGACTCAGCTATACCAAGGTATTTCCATCTCATCATCCATATCAGGTATGGGTGGAACTCTGGGTATAACTCTTCCTGAACAAATTTCCTCTTCATCTGTGAGTTTTGGTTTTTACTTCATTTTTTAATTGAAGTAACACTGCATTATAACACATCTGTGAATATTTGAAGCTAGAAAACAAGGTATTTGCTCCCCAAACACATAGGTAGGACAGGCAAGATTATAGTTTCATTCAAACAGAGAGAACTAAAAATAGAGGTGGGGGGAAGGAATCAACAGTCCTAATCAATTTAGAAAAACAAATGGGCTAACCCCACTAGGTTTCAAGGTCTAGGACTAACCTTGTGTAGTGCCTGGCTCCATTCTCTGGGGGTCCTCAGTCTATTTTCTGAGTCTTAATGTCTATTACATAAAGGTTAGCATGTATTTGCAACTGAATAGTTTTTAAAAACCTTTTGCTTTCCTATAAAAGTCCATTCCCTTAGGCATTTAATAACCTTTTATTCTGTCTTCTCCCTATTCCTTTCAGTCCAACCTGGTAGTGTCTGTTGTGGGGTCCTCAAAAAGCTCTGAGTTTACCATATATATCACAGCGATTCATTCCATTAGACAAGAGGCTCCTCCACACATCTTTCTAGATAATCCCTTCTCTGGATTATGCTAAAAAGAGTAAACTAAACTACACATTCCTAATCTCTTCAAAGAGCCCTCTGAGTGAATAATCTCTACCCAACTATATTTTGGTTTTCTTGCGATAACACACTTTCTTTACAGTGAATCCATAAATCTTATCATTTTCAATCTGGATAAATGCAGAACATTTCAAATAATCAAGTCCTGGTTCCTTTCTGATTAAAAGTTCTTCACTCAATTTATCTCTTGCCTCTCACATGTTGCTCTAGGCAGATACAAGTAACCAAGACCTCACCTCTAACACTTCCCTTGGAAATCTCCTCAGTTCAGTATCTAAATTCATCATTTAATAATTCTGCTTTCCACATAACTTAACTGTAGAACACAATTCTGCTACTGTGGAACAACTGTCCTCCAGTTTTTCACCACAGTCAAATTTACCTAAAGAATCATGTCAATGCTAAGGATGAGAAAAGATACAGGGAGGTCAAATGACTTACCCAATAAGACAAACTCCAGTGCAGAGGGGAGGCAGCACAGAGCTGCAGATACCTAGGGACCACCTGAGTGGAAATATGTTCTAAGAGCAAGCACTCAGAAAGCTGCTGCCATGACATAAAAAGCAATTCCCAATCTCAGGTTCAGGTTTTATTTGTTCAGCCAGCTGAGCATATTAAGTATTGAGGCTAATATTAATAAGACAGTTTTCTAATTAGCTAGAGGAATTTTAGGTAAACTTCATCAGACTCATAAAAATGTTCCATCTTTTGCCAGAATGCCCCACAGGATGGTTATCAGGCTGTGCTCTTGTTGATTGGATGCTGGTTTGGGAAAAAATTCTCAAGTAATATAACTTCTAGTTTCCCTGGAGACAAGGCAATTAACTCAGGTTCTTTATGGAACCCTGAGACAAATATCTTGTAATATATGTATATGGCATACTAGTGCTTTTAAGGAAATCTATTTAGCGTCAACTTTTTTTTTTAAAGCACCTAAATTGATTTATAATGTGTCCAATACTACCTAGTTATTTCAAAACAACATCAATACTGCTTGGATACCTTTAGAATGTTAGTTTAGTTGCTAAATTTCTGTTAGGTTGATTGTTTTTGTTCAATATAAGATAAGTAACACAGACATGAAATGGAAATTAAGATATAAGGACTTTGGACAGGAAGAATTGCTACTGACATGTGAATAGGACTACAAATCATAAAGTAGGCATACTTATCTTACCATAAATAACCAAATATTTCAATGCAGAAAGAAGAAAAGTATTCGCTTTGATAGAACAAACTAAAGATGCAATATATGTTGATAAATATCCTGTGCTAACCTGTTTACCAACTTGTCCAATTATCTCTTTAAAGTATATTATCTATAGTTAAAGTACTGAATGAAAGAATATGTATATTTTAAACTTACACCTAATGGAATCTTTGCCTAACCTTTTCAGAAAGCAATTTGCCAGGGAGAAGGGGCGGGGCTAAGCCACAGCATGGGTGGCATGGTGAGGGGGTGGGGGGTTACTGAGAGGACAGAGTTCCTGTTCTGAGAGAGGAGCTCCTGGGCAACAGAAACAAAGGGTGTGTTCTGGGGACAGAGCACAATGGGCAGGAGAGAAGCAGTGAGACTATGAGAGGCAATTGAGATTAAGAATCAAATCCTGTCTCTGGCACAGAACAGTCCTAATCAGCACCCCACTCTGACCTCAGTGACTCAGAGAGAATACCTGCAAAAGACCACCACTAGCCCACCTGTTAGAAAGACCAGGAAATCCTGCAAGGTTTGGTAAGGAGGGTATGGAGAGCCCCCAGGAGCTGTCTCTATAAAATAAAGCCATGAGCTGTCCACCTGATTTACCGTATTACACAGCCCAAAGCAGCCCTGCCACGGGCATGTTTAACACCTGCATGGGGAAACTGCAGCAGCAGCTGTACAAAGGGGAGTATGCTATATTCAAGTATGCACCGATGTTTGAGAGTGACTTCATACAGATCAGCAAAAGAGGAGAAGTGATTGATGTGCACAGCCGTGCCCGAAGGGTAACTGTGGGCATCGTGCGTACCAGCCCCCACCTCACACTACCTGACATCATGCTGCTGGCCCGACCAGCCACTCTCTCTGATGACTACCACAGATACAGCCCCGCCCCCCGGGAAAGAAGTAACAAGCCTACACAGATCTTAGAGCTAACCAGAATGTTTCCCTTGAAGCTTGTAAAGATATCCATCCATAACAGCACCAAACAACAGCTCCGCCTGAAGCTTGTCACGGGCCGCTCTTTCTACCTTCAGCTATGTCCCCCTTCAGATACAAGAGATCTTTTTGTTCACTGGGAAAATCTCGTTTACTTGCTGAAACCACCAGTAGAGGCTTTCAGTGGAACCCAGGCCATCCCAGCTGGAAACAAACTGAACATACCTGGGTTTGAGGAAGACAATAGGAGCCCAATGGTAAGTCTTGCTTTTAAACATCTGCAGAAGCATTAGTTCTGAGGCTCACTTGGAAAATGCATGCATATGAAAAAAGGGCTCACAGTTAAATAAGTCTCTGTTTGAAGGCCACATTGGGGAGGTTCTCAGCACTTATCCAAAGAGTCCCCCAAGGCTGTATTTTAGAGATTCCTCGGCTGTCAGCAACTCTTAAATTCATATCCAAATTATAATGCCAGCTGCAACATGCTGACCTTGAACAAACATATACTACTTGAACATATACTACCTGTCCTTGAACATATGCGACTCCAGCCCTGGTCGACTGTGTTGTGAGACATAAACTCTGCTCGTGACTGTCATGTGCTGATAATTTTATACATCAGTGGCAGTGAGATGTTCTTGTATGCATGTGAACAATCTGTTAGCAGCTATCAAAATATTATAATGCATATGACTTGACCAGCAGAAATACTCACATGTGTATTTAAAAGGTGTGAGGTTATTCACTGGGTATGACAGAGCTCTCACTGGCATTGGAACTGCTCAGGCAAACCTGGAATGATCATAGGCATCACTGTGGGAATATGTGGGGGGGTGTCCTTGCATCAGATGGGAGATTGGACCTACGACCTCTGAGTTCTTATAAGTTCTTCTTTGTATGGCTACAGGAGGAGACTTTTCTGGTCTAACTTTCTTTGTCTCGCCCATAGGCAGATTCTGTTCACTTCTATGAAGGGAATCAAGATGAATTCAGCATCAGGAACCTTCATATGAACCCTGAAATAGTTGAGACCACCCACTGTAATTATAATATGGAGGAATGAATTCAATATTCCTCCCCAAACAAGGTCACATACTTCTGCAGTCACAAAGCCTGATAAAGGGGCATGGGTGGTAGCAGGAGGAATGGAAATAATAAGTATCAACACAAGTGCCGTGGATGTGACAGCAACCAAGTTACAGACTCAGAAGTAAAACAGCGCAAACAGGAGCAGCCTTCACAGATTCAGAAGGAAGCAGAGCCAGTGTGGCTATAGTAGATGCTTTCAACATGTCTGAATGCTGTTAGCAAGGGTGGCAAGCCCTTGTCCACAGATGGTATGTCTAGAAAAAACTGCTGGCCTCTCTCCAGAGGGGGCATGATTATAGTAACTGCAGAAGCAGTCAAGGCTCAGTACTGAGACCCCGTTATCTCAACCTGGCAGAGTGAAGGCTGAATGAACAAGGATAGAAGCTAGAGGGTCTCCACCCAGCAGGAATGACTGTAGAAAAGAGCCTCAGCCTCAAAGCCCATATGGTACAGAGGTGATATCTCTTCTAAGTCTGTGGAGGAAAGCAGTATCATCTACCATTATACAATTTAACTCAATTGTCTGCTCTAATAAGTAATACTCTATTAATAGGAAAGGGTAGCAATAAAATTAATAATTTATAATCAGGCTCTGAACTATCTCTAACTTTCCCTTAATTTGATTTTTGTAAATACATGAACAAATGACAGAATAAAATATTAAAAGATTATGTTCTAAGACTCTCATCCATTTATGGTCCATAGTTATTTGCCAAAGACTATGCTCCCAAAACTTTCAAAATATATAATCACAGACAGAAGCAGCCAATAAGAGGAAGGATAATGTAAATGATACCAGGAAAGCGACATGACATCACATCATAACTTTTGAAAATCCAGGTTTGAATATAGCATTGCCACTCATTAACTCTGACTTTGAGTACCCTAACTCTTTCCTTAGTTAAACAGGTACTTTGAGAATTAGAGATTATGCATGTGAAATATCTGGCAAATACTAGGCATTTTATAAATAGGAATAGTGATTATTGTCAGGAGTGTTAAACAAATTTGTGCTTATTTACACTTTCTAGAAAGGCCTTCATTTCCCCAGTCTCATCAATCTTGATTACCTTCTAATTCTTCCTTTAAGATTATACTAAACCTTAATTTAATGCTCTGATGTTATATTGAGTTCTAAATTTTTATGAATTTAAGAGATGTTGCTTCTTGCAGAAATATCAGTAATCTAGGCACAATGGAAAGATTAAATACTACAGAAAAACATAGATAAAACTTAATATTGGATCGAATCAAAAAAATTGGCAAAAACTCTATGGTAATCTTAGAGGGGTAAGAGCCACAGGGATCAGCCAATATTCTAATTTTGCAAGTAAAAAATCTGTTTGATCACATAGTCTTATAATCCAGAACAAAAATGTATAGGTAACTTGGATTCAAAATAGGTCTATTTCCATAAGCCTCATGTTTCTGAAACTGAACACGACTGCTGGATCCAATCAAATTAAGTGTTATATAGATGAAATAAATATATGTAGTTGGATAATGCTTTGCTATGACACTGATCCACAGGCTCCTATAGCAAACTGTAAGGTAGATTTTCATGCAGTTCTAGATACACAGTGTTAATGGCTTAGTGATTTTTAATGTTCTGAAAAAAAGGCTTCAAAAATACATGTTTTCTTAAAATGTGGCCAATTGTGGGATAAATTTACATTTAATATGAACCTGGAGGCATCATAACAAACGTATTATATGAAAGGAAAGAACCATTACACATTAATATTAGTATAAAATAGAAAAGTATTTTTATAGTTTTGTGCTATCACACATGAATCAATTTTCTTATAGTTATATATGTATATTTATATATATTAAGGGAGAGTTCATCAACAAATTGAGAACATTAGTAAGAGTAGATGAGAATACTGGTAAAAGAATTCTACTCTTGTAAATGTATAGGTTTAATGCAGTAACAATTCTCAACTACCTGTGTAGATTAAATGCTTTAACAACTAAAACCCCAATAAGGATACTTATAAAATAATAATAATAGAAAATATATATTTTTAAAAATCAGGCAGTCATATCATCTAATAACTTTAAACAATAATTGTCCCTGCTTTATATTTTATGTAATGTGGTTTTTAAATCTGGGAAACAAAATAAAGATTTTAAAAGACAACCTAAACCAAATAGAATAAAATATAAAGGAGTGGAAGTTACCATCCACTGGAAAATCATAGGAAAACTAGAGTCATATTTGAAATATGCTAAAACGAATTGTAGATGAGATGAATTAAACAAAAAACAAGACCGAGAAATTCAATGAATTTGATAGCAAAAAAATCTATATAACACATCATTTTTTTTAAAGTAAAGCTGCAGACAGGTAAATATTTTGTGGTAATGTAAATACTAAAATATTAACAGTCTTCACAGAAAAGTATCCAATATTAATAGAAAAATAGCTAATATTACCAAAATTGTGAACCAAAACCAAGGTATTACCAAGCCTACTAGCATGCCTAATAAAATAAAACAAATAAAAGGTGATGGGGAAATTCAGCCTCATATTATTGATGGCTTTATGAATGATCTGGCTACTATAAGCACCCTAATACTTCCTAAGAATTCTACTTTAAAATATAAAATAGAAAGATGTTTAATTCAATGAACAAAAAAAAAATAGGCAAAAGCATTGAATTAGGTAAGCTATAAAGCAGGTGATGGTATATTTAAATAAAACTTATGCTAATTTCCTTTCTCATTTACACTTACAGGTATGATGTCCACATTATATGTAAAAACTTTAAGTGAAGAGATGAAACCCTAGAATATACAAATCATTTCCATTCAACTATTACTTCTGACTATATGTCAGAAACTATGTTGGCATTAGACAAATGTTGAGCAAAAGAGTTTGTAGCTTTATGAAATTCACAGTTCAGTATATTTTGATACCAATTCTGTAATTGTTATCATAAATTATCTTTAAGTTTTATGAATAAATAGTTCATATTTAGGTGAACAGATTAAATATTATATGCCGATTTGCCTTGCTTAGCTTTCCACAATAAATATTGCAATTTGAGTGGCTACAATCAAGTGATGACATACACATTTCAAAATCACAATGGTTTCAGAGACAAAATTACTTCACATTTGTTGCAAATCAGAAAATGTGATTTTTGGTTATAAAGTCATTCTGGGCAATTACTGTGAATTAGTGAACACTATTCCTTTCATTTGCTGTGAATTGCTTTCTGTTGAGTATTTTTTCCACCTTTAACATTACACTTTTTTACCTCAAAATATTTTCATTGTAACTTCAAATTTCATAATTCTGTTTGGCTTATTTCACTCATTTCTGAAATTCCATTGAAGGCTTGTGGTTCAAAACACACAACAGGAATTTGAAGATAATAGAACAGAATCAAAATTGATTTCATGGATAATGAAATGGGTTCAAACTTGTAATCAATGTTCCAGTGTTTTGTTCTTATTTTTATATTGCACTGCATAATCCTCATTGGCATACATTATTCTACAATATTCCATGTGCTAAGAAAAATAATCCTTGACTATGCTTTTAAAGATGCCTAATATGGTTCTTATAAATTATTTTTATTATTTTAATATAAACTGCTATTTAATTTCAAAATTGCATTCTATAAAATGGAATATCTCTAGAGAAAATGTTAAAATCTCATAAGTACCTCAATTTTTCTGGTATAAATTATGTTTACATATGCATACACATACAGCAAATGATGTACCCATTTTACTGATCTTTAACTGAAGTAAAAGAATAACATGAACAACATAGTAGTTGGATTTTCAGAGGGGGGAGTTGAATATTTACTTTGACATATAGGCAATTATTTTAATGTTTCATTGTACCTTAAGAAAAGTAAACATTTACCTGTGCAAGAATAGGGAAGCCAAGGTTCCTGCATCCATTACAAGGAGTCAATGCCTCCCAGAGTCCAGAGGGCCCACAAGTATTTTCATCATCATCATCATCTTCCACTTCTCCTGGTGACAAATTTATTGTAGATGAAGTTCTCTGAAATCAAATTTATATTATACCAACATATTAATGTTATTTTGATATCTTAACATGAATTAAACTACATAAATTACTGGTGGTATCTATCAGCAAGCCTAAGTAAGCTTTTCTAGGTTTAGTTGTGACAATGCCTTGTGACTGAGCAAAATATAAAAATATATCATTTAAGTTAAAAATGAAACAACTGGCTGAGACTGGTAAAAACACAAAGTGATAATAAGAATGACCCCCCCAAAAATCTGAAGAGTAGCATAGAAGTAAGATAATGATTTATCCAGAATGTAAGTTTAGGCATAAAATTAAAGTAAAAGGCAATCCAGAGGAATAGGATGAAAATACTTCACTGCAATAGGAATTCCTAAAAAAAAGGAAACTCAATTTTTTACAATGCTACCAAAGAGGTTATCACTATTTGAAATAATGAACTGCATGGTTTAGTAAAAGGATAAAGGGATTACAAATTCTAAGAATGCACACAGCAGAGGGTGCCTCTAAGAACAAAGGAATTAAGTGAACAGTAATAGATTAAACCAAGATTCCCAATTTATCCCAAGTACTCCAACATTTACCTTAGAGAATATGGCCGCTAACCTTATATTCATCATATAGAGATCAGAATGTATGCCTCGCTATTGAAACTAATCTACATAAAGAAAGATCCATAAGTCCCTAACAAAGTGCCTATGCCTTAACCCCCAATATGAAGGCCATGTCTCAACAAGCTCCACCCACATAAGCAGTTCCTAATTTTTTTTTAAAGATTTATTTATTTATACAAGCACTGGAGTAGTGGCCAGAGGTGCAGGAGGGTGAGAGAATTCACCAAAGACAGAGCAGGGAGCAGAACAGGCAGAAGAACCAAAGGCACTGCTGAGGGGAGCAGCAGGCAAGACAGGAGAGGTCTGCCGCGCCATGTGGGAATCTCCCCAGCTAGGAATCAAACTGGCGCGCTGCAGAGGCTACGGATAGCTTTACAGCGCTGCACTCAATCCGCTGTGCCACCAGGGAGGCCCCTAATTTTATTTTTTAATATAAAGAAGAATCCAAGGATCACCACATATTTGAAAGAAGCCTTTTAAAGCCAAAATAAATATAGTGAAAAAAGTTGCAAATAGTATCCTCATAGAAATAGATGATATTTGCATCCCTGAAACAAGAACAGAATGCTATAAAACAAACACATAAAATTCAATAAGAGAATAAAAAATTTTGACTGAAGAAATTTCCCAGGAGACAAAAGATGAAAAAGAAGTAGGGGATCAAATTAACAGGTCCACATAGAAATGTGAGGAGGCTGTCAAAGAAAAAAATGCAACAAATTGTGCCACAGCTGAAGAAAAAAAATCTGCTAAATGCTCAACAGACTGAATTTTTAAAAGATGTTTGTCCATCCTTCAAATGTAGTGTTCAGCACAATAATAAGAGATCATGATTATTGAAGTTACAAAGACATTTGATATATTATAAATAGCACCTGCCCCCCAATATAGTTGCCTACAAAAATAGAATACAAGAGTTTTTTGACTCACATATTTTTGCATTCACATTTTCAATTTTCCTTTATCAATTTTTAATAAATGAAAAATTGTGAACTGAGTCCCTCAATCAGTTGCTATTTATAAGACACAATAATAATGGGCTCAATCTTTTGAGCACTCTATTAAATTCACACAACAACGCTTTAAGGTAAATAAATACTAAAGTACAGAGAGGTCAGTAAAATCCAAGGTCATAGAGCCAGTAGATGGCAGAAAACATACTCAAACCCAGGCTGTCTGATTTACTTGTTTATCCCTTTAACACTGTTTTGTGCCCTCTTGTTCTGTACAGTAACATAAAAAGCAGTATATTCAACAAACAAGCTAATATAATTGATGTCTAAATCAGAAGCATATTTGTACTACGTACTAGGTATATGTACTATGTTATGTACAACTGAGAGTTTTTTGCTATCGATGATAGTGAAATTTTTGGTAATTTGTTACATAACAGCCTGTACCATCATAAATACATATATCAAAGCAATAATAAAAGGTGATAACCACAGGGATTTTTATCCTGCAAATCATCTCAATGAAAAAACTCAGGATATTTAAAAACTTAATTAACAAGATCATCTATTGATATATGTTTGATCAACCACTGTCTACAAAAATGAATACAATGATCAATTAGCATCTCCCCCACTAATTAAGGATCGTTTGACCCTGTTGATATTTTGTTAATGTACTATAATTATTTGAGCCAATCTTTATAATCTCAAATATTCCCCACTACACAACACATACCCACATTCCTCAATCTGACTTTGAAGTTCTATGTCCAGATTTTCAGCTCTTTTTCTCATTCTGTTATACTCACCCCAGACAAGTGGAATTGTTTACCCTTTAGTCATGTCCCAGATTTTTATTCATATTTTCCATTTTCTCCATTGGGCATCATATTTTAATGGTGAAGAGTTTTGGTCCTAAAATTAGTCCTGGATTCAAATTATATCTCTCTTACTTATGAACCCACTATTGCTGTGATAATTATCAGATCTGATCACTGAGCCTCATTTGCCTTATCTATGCACTGGGAAAATAATAAATAGAACATTCTATTAAATGTTACATGAAGCAATGCATGTAAGATGACTGACACATATTGAGGTTTGAATAAATATTGACTAGTGTTAATATTTTTATGCTAGTATTCTCTTTAAATTACATGGGTTCCTCAAAATACTGTTCATATTTTACCTCTTCCCTAAAAATTTCCATACATCTTACAAATGCAATTGCTCTATTCTGCAAGTCTGAGTTTTTTATATTAAGATATTTCACATATACCTGGAGATTGATAGATGATATAATGGCAAAAGGCATTGACTTTGACATCAAGTAGATATACATTTAAGTCCTGGCTCTGCCACTTCCAAGCTGTCACTGAGCAAATCACAGTTTTATTAATCTTTAGTTTCTTTATCTGCAAAGTAAGTATAATAATAATTCCTACCTGATAGGGATGCACAAGATAAAAGGGATGCACAAGATAAAATTGTTTGTGACTTGCCTAATATTACTAATTTTTAATATCTTTTCCCTGAAAGAGTTGCACGTATATGCACACACATAGTACACACATATGCACAAACAAATGCAGTTTCCTTATACTAGTGAATTATAAGCTATTTGAACCAAACAATCACTTAACTCACTTTTGTGTCTCTTACAATGTGTGGTGCATAATGAAATTTAATGATTATTTATTGAATGAATTATTAAATGAATTTCAAACTATCCATTTCAGTTGAACACCTGTACAATTTATTAATATTAAAGTATGTATATAATTGCATCACAATATCATTGCTAGTTTAGTCTTGTATTAACTATTACAGTAGCATTAGCACAAATAACAAAATTTATCAGTGGTTTAGTACTGCCCCCTAAAGACAATACACAAGTTAGGTCTATGAAATTATTTTCTACTTCACTGCTTTACAGTTTAAGGCACCTGGGAAAGATTTTATCAAGTTACATATAATCTTCAATTAGATATAGAAAAGAAACTATATGAACTTAAACTGAGAGTTTTCTTTATTTCAAATTCCTTTTAAACTTTTAATATTTTTAGATTTTTTATTTTAACATTTATCATTTTTTAGACAATATTTGCTTCCCCCCACCCCCTCTTTTTAAACTTTTTAATGGACATCTGTTTTCCTAAAGTTCCAGATGTCAGAATGTTTTTCTATAGAATATAAAATCAATCCTATTCCCTTTGTTGTTTAATATGTAGCAACTATGTAGATGAAAGACTGAACTAGCTCCACCTTGTTGCAAATGACAAAAATTATTCATAAATGCCATTGGGAGACATATTTGAGCTCAAAGAAAAATACTTCTAGAATAATAATATCAGTTTAACATGGTTTAACATGGAAGAAATGATATTTCCTTATCAGATTATATAAATAAACAGACAGATGGATGATAGATGTATATAAAATACAAAATTATAGTAAGTGAAATAAATATATTTTCTATATGCAATATAGTATCACAATCATTTAACTATACTATATAAAGCATAATTATATGTGGATAATAACTATATATAACATAGCAATGTGTTATAGTTGGTATATATAAACATATTATGCAATTATTATATAAAATGGTGCTTTCAAATACAAAAAATATTTTCAGTTACAAATTGCCCAATAAAGATGGGTAAGGATTATTTTTTTAATCAAGTGTAGAAAATGATGCTCTTGCTATTACTCAATTTTCATCATCCTAGAAATGACTTTAGATTATAATCCAAGGTGTCTGACTCTAGGTTCTATCATCTGTCTATCACGCCTTGGCAGTTTTGTCCTAATACCCCCTGTCAGTCTTCCTACCCTTTGTTCATAATGCTTAAACACACTGGGCTTTTTGCCTTCAATACACCAAAACTGCTCTTACCTAGTACCTTACCTGAGCACATACTGTTTCTCTTACAGACTGCCAGCAATCTCCCAATAGACAGTTTGCCACTCCTGTGACCCTTCACACTTAGCCCCCCTTCTATAGTAATAGAATGCTAATTTTTAGTTGTGTACATGTACATGCCTGCTTTGAATAAAGACCACATTCCCTAACCTCTATAACTGCTATAGGGACAGCCAGATGATTAACTTATAACCTTGGGCAACGAGAAGAATTCTTAAATGAAGAGGCATGTGTGTGAGGTGAATGAAATAACCACCACACTATAGTAACAAGACAAGGAGCCTGCACGTTCAGTGAAAATGGTATATGTCTCCATATAGTAGGTATTCTTTAATTTCCATTAATTTCCAAACCATAGTGAGAGGTAGGTCTGATCAGGAAAAAATGTGAAAAACCATTCAATAACTTCACAATCAAAATATTAAAATTATCATTTGCAGATGGCAATGTTTATTATGTTTAAGAGACAATATCATATTACTTGCCATTTTCATCTGTATATTATATACAATTATTTCACAATAATATACTTAATTTTATGTATACAGAATTCTATTATATGTATAATTTTTCTGTTATTATAGTATATTTTCAAGGGATGCAAATGTTCAGTTACATTAAAGTAAAATTTTGGAAAAGCAATGAAAGTATTGAAATATATATTAGTTAAACCATAAACTAATAAAACTTACAACTAAAGCATTTTACATTGAAAAGTAAATGAATACAAATTAGATATTAAACCTGTTAGATCAGCAGAAAACTGATTAACTCGAGGTCACAGGCACACTAAATCAAAGTAGAATAAATAAAATGAGAACAGAAATTGAGGATTTTGCACAGTCTGTTAATATTAATATAGTCAAGGGTAGGCTGAGGACATAGTACTACCAAGAGATGTAGGACAGATGGTTCAGACTAATGATTTGGTACTTTTGGGTGACTTCCATGGTTCAAATCATTGGTTGTGGGAAATTACACAACAAGCAATGGTCCTTTATTTAAAAAAATAAAATAAGATAAATGCTTACTACAAAAATGAAGGAGAATACTTCTTAACTTGATCATGTCAATGGAAAATAGAAATAATAAACTAATAAAGTCAGCTTGGGTCCATGAAAAACATAAAATCACAGAAAATAAGACTAAAATAACAAATCCCATATAAAAAAAAAGAGATGAGACATGATAGTGTTTGTAAATTCAACAGGATCAAAATATTCTCTTAAGAACAGCAGACAAAAATGCATGGAGGAAAAATCTAATAAGTTAAAAAACACATGAAGAACTAATGAGAACTAAAATGGCCAAATGAATGATTAATATAGAATCTTGTAAATGTACCCCATTAAGACATTTTTTAAATGCTGTTATTCACAAGTACTTCCACTACCAATTATTCAATATTTCTTAAAATATTGAAATAGAATTATAATACCCCTAATGAGACATGCACCACTAACCATTAAGAATTGATATGCCATTCTTGTATAGCATTTTGGATTTTAATAAAATACTTTCACTTACATAACTTCAGAACAAATGTGTCAATTTACATAATTATGAAAAATGAAATCTCAATAGAAAAAGAACAAATGAGTTTTTTTAAATAAGAGAGTTATAACCATTATCTATCCAAATAATCCCTCAACAACCAGAACATTTAATCTACAGGATCTTCAGTATCTCAAAGCATCCTAAAGGATATATATAATATCCATTTCTCCTAATTTATGCACAAAGACAAATCATCCTAATCCACAGAATGAAGTATAAGTATTTAAAGGTGATAGATGTAAATAAAATTGGAATCTAGATGACAATTTGGTCAAATCACTACTTTGGGGCCAAAATTAGCCAAAAAAATTAAAGATTTTCAAAATATTTTTAAATACTCTGTGTGAATCACTAAAAAAAAAATGAGGTTTCTTTTAGTATACATACAACAATGTAATATAAGAAATCATGCTTCCACAGAAGATATTTTGTCATTGGTTGTGTGTGTGGTGTATGTGTGTAAGTGTATAGATATATCCGGTGAATTTGTTTTCTGTCACAGCTCAGTTGAATTCTTGGGTTTTTATTTATTTATTTATTTATTTTGCTTTTTCTTATTTTTATTTATTTATTTTTTACATCATTGTTCTTTTTTTTTTTACCATTGGTGTTTTTTTTATTTTTTTTTTAGATAATAAATTTTATTGTTATATTCCCCATACAATTGCAGCCCTCCCCATTCTGACCCCAATCCCTCCCCTCCCGCCCCCGCCCCCCTAAAAGTGTCTCTGGTTCATAGTTTTTTGTTGATTTTGATTTTCACTTTCTTATAGTTATTCATTTTCCTGGTCCCTTATTTAAGTTTTATAGATTCCTGCTATGAGTGAGACCATCTGGTATTTTTCTTTTTCTTTTTGGCTTATTTCGCTGAGCATGATCCCTTCCAGCGCCATCCATGTTGCTGCAAATTGCATGTGTTTATCTTTTTTGAATGCTGAGTAATATTCCATGGTATATATGTACCACATCTTCTTGATCCAGTCATCTATTTTTGGGCATTTGGGTTGTTTCCAAAGCTTAGCTATTGTAAACAGTACTGCTATAAACATAGGGGTGCAGGTGTTCTTTGGAATTGATGTTTCTGTGTCCTTTGGGTAAATACCTACGAGTGGAATTGCTGGATCATATGGAAGCTCTATGTTTAGTAGGTCCAGAAATCTCCACACAGCTTTCCACAGTGGTTGGACCAGTTTGCACTCCCACCAACAGTGCAGAAGAGTTCCTTTTTCTCCACACCCTTGCCAACATTTGTTGTTGCTAGTTTTTTTAATATGTGCCATTCTCACTGGTGTAAGATGGTATCTCATGGTAGTTTTGATTTGCATTTCCCTGATGACAAGTGATGTTGAACATTTTTTCATATGCCTGATGGCCATTTGCATTTCCTCTTCAGAGAAGTTTCTTTTTAGCTCTTCTGCCCATTTTTTGACTGGATTATTTTCTTTGTTGTTGTTGAGTCTCATCAGCTCTTTGCAGATTTTTGTGATCAGTCCTTTATCATTAGTGTTGGGTGCAAAAATGTTCTCCCAGTTGGTGGGGTTTCTCTTTGTTTTTGTTATTGTCTCTTTTGCTGTGCAGAAGCTCTTTAATTTGATGTAGTCCCAGCTGTTTATCTTTGCCTTCACTATCACTGCTTTGGGTGATGTGTCTGTAAAGATGTCTTTGATGTGCAAATCACGTAGTGTTTCGCCTATATTTCCTTCTATATATTTTATGGTTTCAGGTCTTATGTCTAGTTCTTTAATCCATTTTGAGTTGATTTTTGTGTATGGTGTGAGGTAGTGGTCAAGCTTCATTCTTTTGCATGTAGCGACCCAGTTTTCCCAGCACCATTTATTGAACAAACTTTCTTTACTCCAATGCATAGTCTTTGCTCCTTTGTCAAAGATTAGTTGATCATAAATCTGTGGGTTTATTTCTGGATTTTCTATTCGATTCCATTGGTCTGTATGTCTGTTCTTGTTCCAATACCATGCAGTTTTGATGATTATGGCTTTGTACTATAGTTTGAAGTCTGGGAGTGTGATGCCTCCATTCCCTTCTTTTTTTTTTCAGGAGAGCTTTGGCTATTCGGGGTTTTTTGTGATTCCATATGAATTTCATCAATAATTGTTCTATTTCTTTGAAGAATGACATTGAAATTTTGATTGGAATAGCATTGAATCTGTATATTGCTTTTGGAAGGATGGCCATTTTAATAATGTTTATTCTTCCAATCCATGAGCAGGGGATGTCTTTCCATTTCTTTGTGTCTTCTTCTATTTCTTTTAACAGTGTTTTATAGTTTTCTTTGTATAGGTCCTTTACCTCTTTTGTTAGATTTATTCCCAAATATTTGATTTTTTTTGTTTCAATAACAAAAGGGATGGTTTTTTTGATTTCTTCTTCTTCAGATTTATTGTTTGTGTATAGGAAGGCTACTGACTTTTGCGTGTTGATTTTGTATCCTGCCACTTTACTGAAATGATTGATGAGTTGAATTAGTTTTTCTGTGGAGTTTTTGGGGTTCTCTATGTATAATATCATATCGTCTGCAAATAGTGATAGTTTGACTTCTTCTTTTCCTATTTGGATTCCTTGGATGTCTCTCTCTTGTCTTATTGCCCTGGATAGGACTTCCAGTATTATATTGAAAAGCAGTGGTGAGAGTGGACATCCTTGTCTTGTTCCAGATCTTAATGGAATTGCTTTCAGCTTTTCACCATTGAGAATGATACTGGCTGTTGGCTT
The DNA here is from genome assembly GCF_964194135.1 of Talpa europaea. Lineage (NCBI taxonomy): Eukaryota > Metazoa > Chordata > Mammalia > Eulipotyphla > Talpidae > Talpa > Talpa europaea. The sequence goes on along the minus strand of NC_140083.1, from coordinate 14,172,052 downwards.
GTCATAGATGGCCTTTATGATGTTGAGGTATGTTCCTTGTATCCCAAGAATTTCAAGGGCTTTTATCATGAATGGGTGTTGCACTTTGTCGAAAGCTTTCTCAGCATCTATTGATATTATCATATGGTTTTTATATTTCTTTTTTGTTGATATGTTGGATAACGTTGATTGATTTTCGGATGTTAAACCATCCTTGTGTCCCTGGAATGAATCCTACTTGGTCGTGGTGAATTATCTTATGGATACATTGTTGGATTCTGATAGCTAAAATTTTATTGAGGATTTTTGCATCACTGTTCATTAGGGAGATTGGCCTGTAGTTTTCCTTTTTTGTGTTGTCCTTGTTCGGTTTTTTATTAGTGTAATGTTGGCTTCATAGAACGTGTTTGGTATTGTCCCTTCCTTCTCAATTTTTTGGAAGAGTTTGTGAAGAATAGGCACTAATTCGTCTCTGAATGTTTGGTAGAATTCATTTGTAAATCCATCAGGTCCTGGGCTTTTGTTTTTGGGGAGGTTTTTGATTACCATTTCAATTTCGCTGCTTGTAATTGGTCTGTTTAGGTGTTCTATTTCTTCTTTATCTAGCTTTGGGTGATTGTAGAGTTGTAGGAATTTGTCCATCTCCTCTAGATTGTTAAGCTTGTTTCCATGTAACTGTTCATAGTAGTTACTGATTATTCTTTTGATTTCTGCTGTGTCCGTTGTGATTTCTCCTCTTTCATTGATGATCCTGTTTATTTGTGCTTTCTCCCTTTTTTCCTTTGTGAGCCTGGCTAGGGGTTTGTCTATTTTATTGATTTTTTCAAAGAACCAGCTCTTGGTTTCATTGATCTTTTGGATTGTTTTTTTAGTTTCAATTTCATTTATTTCTACTTTGGTTTTTATTATTTCTTTTCTTCTACTGGTTTTGGGGTTTTTTTGTTGTTCTTTTTCTAGATCTTTGAGCTTCAAGATTAGGTTGTTTCTTTGAGTTCTTTCTTGTTTCTTGATGTGAGCTTCTATTGCTATATATTTTCCTCTTATTACTGCTTTTGCTGCATCCCATACATTTATGATATTGGTGTCCTCCTTGTTGTTCAATTCAAAGAATTTTTTAATTTCTTCTTTGATCTCCTCATTAGTCCAGTGGTCTTCCAGTAGTGTGGTTTTTAATCTCCATGAGGTAGGAAAGTTCCTTGCCTTCTTTTTATGGTTTATTTCTAGTTTGATGCCTTCATGGTCAGAAAAGATGGTTGATATGATTTCAATCTTGGTGTATCTGTTGATGTTTGTCTTGTGCCCTAGTATGTGATCAATCCTGGAGAATGATCCGTGTGTGCTTGAGAAAAATGTGTACTCCGTTTTTTTGGGGTTTAGTGTTCTATAGATGTCTGTTAAGCCCAATTGCTCTAGGTCTTTATTTAGAGCTTTGGTTTCTTTACTTATTTTTTGTCTTGTTGATCTATCCATTGTTGATAGTGGTGTGTTGAAGTCTCCCACTACGTATGTGTTTTCTCTGATGTCTGTTTTCAGAGAGGACAACAGTTGTCTGATATATTTTGGTGCTCCTTCGTTTGGTGAGTATATGTTAATGAGTGTTATTTCTTCTTGAAGTATTGTCCCCTTGATCATAATGTAGTGACCATTGGGGTCTCTTTTTATCTTTTTGAGTTTGAAATCTGTTTTATCTGATATAAGTATAGCTGTTCCTGCTTTCTTTTTTGGTCCATTTGCTTGTAGGATTGTTTTCCATCCTTTAACTTTGAGCCTATTTTTATCTTTTGTAGCTAAATGTGTTTCCTGGAGACAGCAAAAGGTTGGGTTTTGTTTCTTAATCCAGGCTGCAACTCTGTGTCTTTTTATTGAAGAGTTTAGTCCATTTACATTTAGAGTTAATATTGATATGTTAACATCTGTATTTGCCATTGTGTTTGTCTTTCCTTTGATTTTATTTATTTATTCTTTTAATAACTTTTTTTTTTTTGGCCTTCTTTCATTGTTATTCGTCCCTCTGAGGTTCTGGCTTTAGGACTCCTTGTAGTATTTTTTGGAGTGGGGGTTTAGTTGTAATGAAATTCTGGAGTTTCTGTTTGTCTGGGAAGTTCTATATTCTTTCTTCAAAGAGGAAGGAGAGCTTTGCGGGATAGAGTATTCTTGGTTGGCATCTGTTTTCTTGGAGTCTGTTGACTATGTCCCTCCACTCTCTCCTTGCCCGTAGTGTTTCTTCAGAGAAGTCTGATGTCAGCCTGATTGGCTTTCCTTTGAATGTTATCTGTTTCTTCCCTCTTGCCAGCTTCATTATTTTTTCCTTGTCCTGGATTCTTGGGAGCTTTACTGTTATGTGTCTTGCTGTATTTTTCCTTTCGTCGTGGAAGTTTGGTGTTCTTCTTGCTTCTTGTATATCAATTTTCAGCTCCTTCTTCACATTTGAGAAGTTCTCTTCAATTATCTCTTTGAATATTTTCTCTGTTCCTACTTCTCTCTCCTCTCCTTCTGGTATTCCTATAACTCTTATATTTCCTTTCCTCATGGAGTCAGATAGTTCCCGAAGTCTTTCTTCATTCTTTTTCCTTCGTACTTCTCTTTCCTTTTCTGTTTTGGTTCTTTTTATTTCTGTGTCTTCAAGAGTACTTATTCGTTCTTCCATTTCATCAATTCTGCTTTCATTGCTTTTCCCAGAATTCTTTAGTTCTTCCATTAATTCTTTGATCTCCTGCATTTCTTTTACTTCCCTCTTTAGGGACTCAATTTCATTCTTCTGATCGTTGATTATTTTCCCTTATCATTGTTTTCCTTTCTGACTTCTGTCAGTTTTTTAATCATGGCAATTTTAAATTCTCTTTCTGGAAGGCTCAGAAGTTCTTCCAAGTTACTGTCGTTGCAATCTGGGGGCTGGTTTTCTTTTTGTGGTGTGCTTTTTCTCTGGAGAGTTGCTAGGTTGCGTGTGGTTCTTCTCCTCCCTACTGTCTGTTTTCTAATTTGCCGTATGCGTTGGAACACTGTGTTGTTGGGACTGGCCGGCATCTTGGGTGGGCTTCTCTGCTCCCCTCTGGTTCCTCCAGGTCATCTGTCAGTTTCAAGCAGTCTTTACTGGAGAAAGGTCCCTGTTCTAAAATGCCGATGTGGGGACACACTCCCCTGTGCGCCTGGTCTGCCCCGGCTGTGGGTTCCTGCTCCCCCTCTGGGCTTGGACTGCAGGCCAGAGGGGGTCTGGCGTGGGCGAACTTCCCCCGCTCACCTCTGGCTCCTGAGGAAGCCTTCTGCAGGTAGTCTTTACTGAAGAAATGTCCCTGTTCTAAAATGGTGATGTGGGACACACTCCCTGCGCGTCCGGTTTCAGGCACACTCTTCTGTGCGCCTGGTCTGCCCCAGCTGTGGGTGCTCGCTCCCCCTGTGGGCTCAGACTACTGGTCGGAAGGCGCCCAGCATGGGCTACCTCCCCAGCTGGCCACTGGCTCCTCCAGGAGCCTCTGCTGGTTTCAAGTCGCTAGGCGGCGCCAGAGATCTCTCCTAGAGCCCTTGGGGAGCTGATTTTCCACCCCGTGGGACAGGGAACAGAGCGGGAATGGTAGGGTAAACCTCAACGGCTTTGGGGTGCTGTGTCTGCCTTGTGCCCCACCCTCGTGGGGAACCCACGCCCCTAATTTCGTGCCCCGGGTCTCAGTTCCAAAGCCCTCAGGTCCAGGACGCGGGCTGTAGCCCAGTTCAGTGGCGCGGGAATGGCGCCTTTTGAATCCCGCTCCCATGCCTGGGCGCCTGGTTCCTGCTCACTCAGGGAGGGCCTCCGCGCGTCTCCCCGCAAGCCTAGGTTGCAGGCGCGGGGACCTGCGCTTGCTTTTCAACCGCACTGCTTTTCCGCGCAATCCCGATCCCGATCCGCGTCTGCTTTTCCAGTGCGCCGCTTTTCCGCGCAAGCTTACTGTGCGCCTGGTCTGCCCCAGCGGTGGGTTCCTGCTCCCCCTCTGGGCTTGGACTGCAGGCCAGAGGGGGTCTGGCGTGGGTGAACTTCCCCTGCTCACCTCTGGCTCCTGAGGAAGCCTTCTTTACTGAAGAAATGTAGTCTTTACTGAAGAAATGTCCCTGTTCTAAAATGGTGATGTGGGACACACTCCCTGCGCGTCCTGTCTCAGGCACACTCTTCTGCGCGCCTGGTCTGCCCCGGCTGTGGGTGCTCGCTCTCCCTGTGGGCTCAGACTACTGGTCAGAAGGGGCCCGGCGTCTGCTTTTCCAGCGCGCCGCTTTTCCGCGCAATCCCGATCCCGATCCGCATCTGCTTTTCCAGCGCGCCGCTTTTCAGCACAAGCTTACCAGGCGGCCCGGGGCTGTGTGCTGGTGCTGGCCTCCTCCTGGGGGGCGGGGTCTCTCTTTAATGGAGCCTGGAGCTCACCTCCCCGGTGGATCCTGCAGGATTCTCCACAGCTCCCGTTCACGGGGTGTGGTGGCTGCAATAGTTCCTTTCCACTCACAGTCCCGCTTGCTGCGTCCTTTGTTCTTGTTGGCCGTTTTGGTTTGTTGTTTCCCTCCTCTCTGCCGGTTGGAGAGTGCCGACTTTGTGGGCGGGGGAGGGGAGCAGGGTTCTGCGCTTTCCTCCCTTCTGGTCCTCTTTTATGGCAACTTTCTTCTTCGGGCAGTTTGCTGGAGTTGTCCGTTTATCTTCCGTGTCCCAGTTCTCACTGGGACCTGCCGCTTTTCCTCCCTATTAACTTTTTTTAATGGGAGATCTTCCTCGCAGCATCTCCTCGCCGCCATGTTGCTCCGCCCCCTCCGAATTCTTGGGTTTTTAAAGACTGTGTGTCTTAATAGAAATTTTCCAGATCTGTGATCCTGGTTTATAACTATCTCACGCTTAGGATAAGTTTAGATTTAGGTTATTTTCTAATCCTAAAAGCATCTTCATCAATTTTGCCTGTCAGAGTACATGATGGTATAGACACTGGGCAGAAGCAAAGGGCTTGCATGAAAACTCCAGAAGCAAACCTTCAAGGTTAACCTCTTTCTTCAAGGTCAAACTTTGACCTGCGTGATTAAAAATAAATACACAGTAGAATCTAAAATAGAATCCTTTCTTGGGGGAAGCAACTAGTAAACAGGGAGGTCTATATCTTACTTCTATTTGCAACCCTAGTATCTAGAGTAGTATGTAGTACCTAGTGGGTATTTGAATGCTGAATTTAATATGCTTGTTTTTTTTGTGGCATGTGTAATAACACCTGACAAATGGTTTTTGACTAAATCATTTCACTAATTTACAGTTAGCAAGGGAAATCAAAACTGATGTTTTCTCTTCCACCAAAAAGCTACCTTTAATGAATCAGACCAATAATACTGACTATTTTATATATTCCTTGAGGTAAATATATTTTTAAAGTAGGAGAGAACCTTCCAGATGTACCAGTGCAAGTTCAAAAACATGACCCTATCCTTCAGCCTGTGTAACATTCTCACCATCTGCCAGCATGTAATGAAATAGCCAAGATCCAAGATCAAACCTCTTAATTGGAATGCTTGAGCCACATCCTGTCTAACTGAGGTATTAAATCCAAGCTAGATAAGTCAACTGTCTAAGCTAATAATGTGGGAGATATGCAGGACAATCAAAGACATCAACAACTTCTGATTTACCATATGGTACTGTTGAATCATTTCCTAGTGTGCCACCTTAATCATCTTAAAGGTAAACTAATTTTCATCTAGAGAAAGGGAATTTTTCAGTTCCTCAGCTATGGATTTCCATCATCTGAAAACACCTTTTCAGTACACCCAACTGTGACCAAACAGAAGTACTCCAAACAGATTTGATCCCACACCAAAATCTGTCACTTACAGCACCAGGGAGAGCTGTCATGTCATTGTGTAAAGCCAAAGCCTCTTTCTAGGGTAGCCTGTACTTAATGGTCAAAGAAGTGAGCCACCTCCTTCCACTCTAGCACAACTCTGAAGGGCCACCCAAGCTTCAAAAGTCCCTATAATGTTGGTGAAACAGAGATGTGTCATCCAATGGGCTGCAATTCTATCTTCTCCAATGATGTCTGAAGAGGGGACATTGTCCAAGTTCCTTCCTTAAGTACTCTACTTCTTTGAGTACTCTGTATATTTTGTTCTATATAGTCATAGTTACTCTTCTAGCATATTTTAATAATCCTTTATGTTAAACTTTGCCTATATGAATTACTATGTGGCATCTTTCTCCTAACATAACCCAGAATGAAAATTACTTTTTAGTAAGGATAACTCCAAACATGCACTAAAGCAGAAAGCAATGAATAGTGATGAATCTTGGAAAGTTCAGTCAGCTACTGAAAAGCAGTCTGAAGAACTGGAGCTTTTCACACCAAGGGATATATTATTCAAGGTACAACATTTTTTAAAGGACAGAAAACTATATTTGATTCTCCAGCTTCACTAGAAAAACATGAAAGTCAGAGAAAGAGGTCAAGCTTCGTTCTAGAAAATCTCTCTCTAAATGAGCTTACTAGATATCGCAAATTGAGCACTCACATAAACCTATCCTTACAGTTTAGATGTGAAAGTGGAAACCTTACAGACCTAAATGAGATGGAATTAAGAGCATCAATGTGCTAATGGGAACATATGGTTTGTATAGACCTCACTCCACTTAAGAATGAGAGAACAGCAAAATATTCTCAAATGGGAGGACATACTTAAACATGCTGCAGTATAAGAAAATGGAGATATTTTCTAAAATACAATCTAATCTCTAAAATTAATTTTATATAACAAACAAAAGGAAATTTTAGCAGCTTTCTTTGGTATATTTTTAAAGATTTGAAAAGTAGAGAACATGAAACTGAACAGAAGAGTTAACTTGCATCATGCTTGACTATTCTTTGAAAGATTACAAGAACCTTAGGCTGGCATCTGGGAGCTTGGATTTCCAAGGAGTTTCCATCACTCTGACAAGAGTGACTCACTGCACCTAAACTGTGAAAATTATGGTTTCTCTGTCCACCCGATTTCCTTCTGGACGTCTGGAATTTTGATACATACTCACAAGAGAGTGTCTACATGACCTAATGCTACCTCGATAAAAAATAATACAATTTCTAAAAATTGAAATACGGGAGATATTTCCCCTCTGTGGTCCCAGTAATGAAATACTAAGTGATTTGATTAAAACCTACCAGAAACCAGAAGCAATCCTAAAATTCTAAGAAAATTTCATAATTTTTATCTTATCTTCACAATTTCTATTTTCCAAATAAACTACAAAAATAAGTAGGATTTTTTTCATAGCTGAGAAGTATTCCATTGTGCATATATACCACATATTCCTAATCTACTCATCTGCCATTGGGCTATTAGGTTATTTCCATAAGTTTGTTTTTGTAAATAGTATTGCAATGAATTTAGGAGAGTATATATCCCTTTGAATAGTGTTTTTGCATTTTTTTTTTGTTTGTTTTAAATTGTAGGCCCACGTGTTTGTTTGTTTTAAAGATTTATTTATTTATTTATACAAGCACTGGGTACAGTCAGAAGCACGGGAGGGTGAGAGAATTCACCAGAGCCAGAGCAGGGAGTAGAGTAGGCAGAAGGACCGAAGTACACTGCTGAGGGGAGCTTCGGGGCAGCAGGAAAGGTCTGCGCGCCATGTGAGACCCTCGCCCAGTGGCCAGGGATGGAACCGGCGCTGCAGAGGCTGCAAGCAGCTTCGCAACCCAGCGCTCAACAACTGCGCCACCGGGGACGCCCTGTTTTTGCATTCTTTGGGTAGGTACCTAGGGGTGGAATTGTTAGATCAGATGGCGGATCTATTTTTAATATTTTGATAAATCTCCATACTGTTTCCCATAGGGCTGGACCAGTGCACCTTCCCACCAACAGTGTAGGAGGATTCCTTATTCTCTATAACCTCACTAACACTTGGTTGGTTTCTGGTCTTTTTTATATGGGCCATTGTCACAGGGGTGAAGTGGTATCTCATTGTGATTTTGATTTGCATTTTCCTAACAGTAAGTGATACTTGGGACAACATGGATGAAACTATAAGGGCTTGTGCTAAGCGGGTCAAGTCAGCAGAAGAAAGACAAATACTTGGTGGTGTCACTCACATGTAGAATATAGAGAAACCAAACAAAGGGTCAGATAAGACCAAACAACAAGCCCTAGATATCTCACTGTAGAAATCAGGCTCCCAGAAGGGGAGAACAACATGATACATAATTTATTGGGGCACAATGGTTTATGGTGGGTGCCTTGGTGGTGGGTGTGGTGTGACAACATACACCTGAAGGGTGTGCTCCTACACCTCTAAATCATATACAGTGTTGTAGAGCAATGTTCCCAGAATTAAAAAAAAAATAAATAAATTTGAAGAATTACCCCCCAAAAATAAGTATGACTTAATTTCATTACATTTAGTAAGCCAAATAAATTATATTAATTTGAATATTCAAATGCAGATCTTTTCTAACTTGAGCTAAAATGTACTCTTGGCTCTCATTTCTTTGGAAGCACTTCACTTCTAGTAATGTTAAAATGACATGATCTGGGCCTCCCTGATGGCGCAAGGGGTTAAGACGCAACCTATGAAGCTATCCACAACCACTACAGCATGAGTTCAATCCCTGGCCAGGGAGCTACCCATATGGTGCAGCAGACCTCTCCTGTCTGGCCCACTGCTCCCCTCAGCAGTGTATTTCAGTCAATCTGCCTGTTCTGTTCCCCACTCTGTCTCCGGTGAATCCTCTCATCCCCCCACCCCTCTGGCCTATACCCCAGTTCTTGTATGCATAAATAATAAATAAATCTTTATAAAAAATGACATGATTAGCAAATATACCTATATTTCAAAGTACCATACAGTTACTCTGAAAACAAAATCTGGAAACATATTAAAAAATGTAGTAGTTACTGTCAGCAAAAAATATCAAAAAGCCTTAAGACTATTATTCTATTAAATTATGCAATGGCACATTTTGGTTAAAAGGGGAGGTGTAACGAGAAGGGATCTGTTGTGAGATACAGTAGAACACACAGGAAGAAATGAAATGTGCATCTTTGTTCTTACAAATGTACAATATATCCAGTAAATCAAAGCAAACTCAACAGTGCAAATTAATAATACCCATCAAAGATAATTTTAAGAAATACTTTAAGAAGTTTCCAAAATATAGTGAAAGGACTTACAAATTTAAGTTTTAGTTTTTTCCTAATGACACTTTGCCCCCAAAATTGTTCCTTTCCTATATCTGTCTTGACCTATACCTTATTTCTAGTTTTAAGCTATAGATCCCTGTCTCCAGACTCTGCTTGACAAAAGTGTGATGGTAAGAGTCCTACACCATCACTAAGTTGATAAGAATAAGACCTTAAAGACAGTATCAGCTGCCCCCAATATGTTGTTTTATCTTTAAGCCTTCTCAATAGTGTAACAAATAATATACCCTAAATGATACATAATTTAGTGGGGACTTTGGGGGGACAGGGAAGTGAAGGAATGTGATTACTATATTAAAAACTGCACCAGTAGGAAACAATTTCCAAATGTTTTCCATAAAGTATCTTATAATTAGATTCTCTTCTGAAACTGCTAGAACTTTGAAGTAAAATTAAGTCGGCTGCTGAGAACATTGTTGAATTGCAGTTAACTCCCACTGGGGATCAAAATGACCCAGTCAAATCTCCAGCTGCTTATGTTACTCTGAATAAATCCTCCATTTTTTAATAGCTACACCAAAGGAAAAACGTTCTTTTGAAAGTTACCCACTAAAACAACTGTTCTGGTACTTTGGTGCTGGAGTGGTTCCAATAATATATATCTGAAGAGGCGTGCACCTATCCCTCTAAATTATATGCAGTGTTGATAAAAACAAAATCAATAATATATTTTAATACAACTCTACCTTGACAAAATGGCAATATTTCAAAATGGGAGAAATTTGACATGTTCCATTATTTATTCTGAGATATCCCTTACTGGAGATAAAACCTAAACTGTGTTGGAGAGTTGAAGAGTATGATTCTGGAAAGAACACAGCTTGTGTCCAGAGTCTCCATTCCTTCTTGCTAAGTCCCTGATGGGCTGCTCAACCTCAAAAAAGAACTGAAGTCTACTCTGGAGGCTGGAGTAAAACCTAAAGTCACTTGAAATCTCAGTCTTTACAAAGAAGACAGTTTTGGTCTGATATTTATTGGCCAGACTTCCTGCTCCCACAAAACACAGAACTATTATCACAAACTAATGGAAATCCCTGTGCTGAGAAAGAAGAAACTTCACCTATTTATTGGAAGAGGCTAGATGTTACTTTTCGTTGGAGAGGAAGTGAAACCATCCCTAATTGAACCAAAAAAATAAGAGATTTCTCTTTATAAGCTAAATTCCACAAAAGCACTCTGGGGTAAATTCTGACTTTTCTTCCTAGAGATATAAAATTGTGTCAAAAGTCTCCAGAATTAAACTACAATAAAAGGTATTAAATTGTAAAATTTAGTCTAATAAAATGAAAAATAAAAAGACATTAAGAAAAGGCAATTTTGTGTTGTAGAAAATCACATGGAGAAAACATAAAATAAAAAAGAAATGAGAACCCTAACAGGCATCAAGTACAAATTTAGCATTTGTAAGTTTCTGAATATGGGATTAAATTATGTAAAAATCAAAAAAAATCATAGAAGAAGATGTTCCTGATCTGCAGTTATATTCAAATTGAAAGAGATTATTTGTTCCTGAGGATTATTAACAATTATACATATTCAAAGAAAATCTAAGGAAATTTTTAATTCTAAAACAGGAAATTTTGGCTCTGGGGAAAATGACAATTTTACCACTTTCTAGAGAAAAAACAAAGTAGGTTATTTACAAAGAAAAAAGAGATTACTATGTTTTATTTGTACATACATTATGAACCACACATTATTATTATATTTGCTTTAAATAGTAAATTATATTCTAAGGAGATTAAAAAAGGAGACAATTTTAATTTACATTTACCCATCTATTATCCTACTGAAGCTTTTCATTTTTTGGTGGCTCAAAATTTCCATTTGATATCATTTTGCCTAAAGAAGTTTTCCTAATCTTCTTATAGTAGGGGCATTATTCACAGTGAGTTCTCTCAGAGATTGTTTTTCTGAAGTTTTTGTTTCACTTTCATTTCTGAAAGATATTTTCACTAAGAATAGAACACTTAGTTGACAGCTTTTTCTTTCACTGCTTTAAAGATGGTATTTCATCACTTCTGGCTCACATCATTTGTGACAAGAAGTCTATTTTCATTCTTATCTTTATATCCATGTGAATAATGTGTCTTCTACCACTCTCTGGTTGTTTCAGGATTTTCCTTTTCATCATTGGATTCTTAGTAATTTTATTTTAATAAACCTTAGTGTCACTTTCTTTAAATTTTTTCTGCTTATGGTTAATTGAGTTTCATGGCTTATAATTTCCATAAAATTTTGAAATTTTTCTAACATTATTCTTGCCATTCACAATCGCATAGATGGAACTGAAGATTATGCTAAGCAAAAAAAATAAAATAAAAAGCTGTAAGGAGAAAGACAAATACTGTTTTTACTGATATGTATAATACAGAGAAACAAATCAAAGGATCAGATGAAACCAAACCAAAATAAACCCTAGAAATATGACTATAAAATTAAGGATACAGGAGGGAGGGGAAAGGCAGAGAGCAGGGTGATGGTGTGGCATGGAGCATGGAGCAGGGGGCACCCAATGTACTATAGTGGAGATTTATCGGTACCTTGGTGATGAGGTGGTGTGGTAACATACATCTAAGAGATGTGAACCTATCTATGATGCATATAGTGTTGTAAGTCAATATTACTTCAATTAAAGAAAACTAAACAGAAAACCATAAAACTCTTATAAGAGGAGAAAATCTAAGTGACTGTGGATTCAGTGATGCTATTTAAATGCAATACCAAGAACATAATCCCTAAATAAAAAACTGGTAAGTTGGACTTCATTAAAATTTAAAATTTCCATTCTACAAAAGGTAGCCTTCAAAGAATGAAAGTTAAGCCACAAGCTGGCAAAAAAAAAAAAAAAAAAAGTCTCTACAAAACATTGAAGGACTGGTATCCAAAATATACAAAGAATATATATTGTTGTGTTCTTAAAACACAACAATAAGAAAACAAATTGAGTAGTAAGCTTAACATAGTATAGACATGTTGATTTTTAATGATGCACACCTAAAATTTGTTGCAATGCAATGTTACTTCAATAAAGGTAAGTTAAAAGGAAGAAAAATATCTCAATTTTTGAAATGAACTAAAATGTGAAAAGATACTTCACCAAAGATACATAGGTTGCAAGTAAGCACATGAAAAGATGCTAATATACCACATCACTGGAGTATTGCAAATTAAAACAATAATGAAATCCACTACCCATTTATTAAAATGGCCAAAATCTGGATCACTGACAACACCAAATGCTAACAAAGATACTGGAACAATAGGACTCTCATTCATTGCTGCAGGGAATGCAAAATAGTACAGTTTGGAAGCCAGTTTGAATGTTTCTGACAAAGGTATAGTTTTACCATACAACCCAGCAATCAAACTCATTGTCATTTACCCAGATGAATTGAAATCACATTTACACAAAACCCTAGACAGAATTACGGTAGCTTTATTCATAACTGTCAAAACTAGGAAGCAATCAAGATGCCCTTCAATAGGTTAATAAACAAACTATGGTGCATCCATACAATGGAATATTATTCAGTGCTAAAAAGAAATGAACTACCAAAGGAAAAAACACAAAGGAATTTTAAATACATAATAAGAGAAAGGGGTCACTCTGAAAGAGTGAAAGAGGTCACTATGTACTATATGATTCCAACTATATGATATTCTGGAAAAAGCAAAACTACAGAGAGTAAAAGGATCATTGGTTGGCCTGGGTCGGGAGAGGGATAAATAACAAGTAGAGGGGATTTTCAGGGCAGTGAAATACTGTATGGCATTGCATGATACTGTTAATGGTGGATACGTAACATCACACATTTGTCAAAATCCATAGAACAGTATAACACAAAGAGTGAACCCCAGGAAACCATGGACTTTAGCTATGGTTTTAACAAACATACCACAGTAGTTGCAAGATGCTATTAATAAAAGAAATAGAGGATACAGTATGGGAATTCTGTATACCATTTGCTAAATTTTTCTGTAAATCTAAAATTGCTCTAAAAATGAGGTATATTTTAATTTTAATATATCTAAATGCAAAAGATATATATATGTATATATATTCTTTTGATTAATAAACGAGTGGGGAGAAAGAAAGCATAAAAAAAAATCAAACAGATTGCCTACAGGGAGTAGCTAGAAAGAACAGAATACATAGGAAAGAAGATTTCTCTAAGTATATCTGTTTATCTAGTTGTGACTTTTGTACCATATTAATGTTTTATGTAGTCAAAATACAAAATCAAAATAAAAAGAATGGGTTGAAAAGACGAAATGAATTACAAACAAAAACATGAATCTAAATACATATGAAATAGATAATGTAACTATACTGAAGAAAACAAATTGGGCTAAGTACCTTTTGAAGACAATACTGTTTATACCCTCACTGCAAATAAATCTTGAATTCTACTTGACTGGGGGTGCTGGTTATAGAGTGTGTGTGTGTGTGTCTGTGTGTGCACATGCACACGTGTAAACAAGTGCATGTGCTAGAAGTTAATAAATGGGCAGTTATACTGATGTTGTTGGAACCAGGATTCCTTTCCTTGAGAGAAAGGAAATATAAAAATAGGTTGAGGGATGAAGACAAAGACCATTCCAGCATTAGAGTAGAATTAGAGGTCTCAGTATGAATTCATGATTTTTAAACACACACACACACACACACACACACACACAATTTCCTAGTTCTAAGACTGAACAGGCCCAAAAATAATAGCAAGTATTACTGCTACTTGCTAATATTACTTGCTATAGGGCTCAGGGCTCAGGTTTTGGTTTCTAAATATTTCCAAATACTACTTTTCTCAAAAAGGTAATAACTTCTTTAGAAAAATAAATGATTTAGAAGCTGAGACAGCAAAAGTTCATGGAGACCCAAACATCTTATTGTTCCAGAAAGGAGCTGCTCAAAACTGATGAAAGGGAGTCAAAACAGCAGCCAGCTTGACTAGGTTCTAATCAGCAAAAATTAGGGAGAATGTGAACATCAAAATGGGCAATGACAGGAATTAACTATAATATTCTGATCTAGAAAGGAACTCATGAGTTCAGGTATATAAAGAAGGATAGAAGAGCTAGTCAGTGAAGAATAAATGGAAATATAAGTAGTATTAATAGAAATAATAGTAACAACATGGTAAGTTTATGGTGTCATTTGTAAAAATTTGCCATTTTATCAATGACACAGGTAACAATCATCAATGCTAAATGCACTAGGGGACAAGGAACTTAAAGCATAGAACTTTCACAAGGTTTCTCACAGAACTGCCCCACAGATTACTTATTGATAACTAGGGAACATTACAATGAAGAAATGTGGCAGAAACTGAGTTATCAAGTGATTAGTCTCAACATCACCATGATAACTCCACACTCTGAAGTGATGCTCTCAGGACACATTAACCTATGTACAATTCTTGCCAGAAGTATGTCCAACCTCTGAAACATGGTTTGGATATGCTCATTTTTCTTCCCTGGCAAAACAAGTCCCTATTTCATGCCAACAGCACCTTGCATCCGGATAACTACCAAGTCTTAAGAGTTAGATACCATAGATTCACATAGAGACAGATAAAAACATCAATGCTTTTGGTTCCTCAGTGGAGAAAATAGGTTCTCAGAGTAAACCATTATTCTCAAATCTGAAAACACTGGCAAGAAGGAAGAATCCTTACAATACAGGAATTGTATGTAGCATTATTTTTACTTGATAAAGGTAGTTACACATAAAAATTTGTGTCTTGGTCAGTTTATTTAAGCTATTATTTCAGATTTATTGCAATGTCAGATATTTTAAAAAGTCAATATTTAAAATCTACTGAAAGGCCTCCCTGGTGGCACAATGGCTCAAGAAGCAACCTATGAGGCTATCCGCAGCCTCTGCAGCATGAGTTTGATCCCCGGCCAGGGAGCAACCCACATGGCGCAGCAGACCTCTCCTATCTCCCCGCTGCTCCCCTCAGCAGTGTATTTCAGTACATCTGCCTGTTCTGCTCCCCACTCTGTCTCTGGTGGATCTTCTCTCCCCCACACCTCTGTCCTGTACCCCCACTCTTGTATGCATAAATAAATAAATCTTTTTTAAAAATCCACCGAAAGTTTTTGGGAAGAGATGTCTATCTGTATTCCCCTTTGGGGGATGGGGATAAGGACTAAGGCTAAGCATTTCACAAAGAAATAAATTATTGAAATATATGTATGTGGGTATGGGTATTTTGCTCACCTCCATTTCTTCAGTGTTGCCTTTCCTAAGCTATAAAATTCTGGAGAGTAAAAAAATATGCCTTTTTACCCCTCTGTCCTTAGCCAAGCAACAGGAAAAGCTTTCAGTAGAACTGGATGGTAATGATACAACAATCTGCATGGTGGTTACACAATAGAAGTTCACAGATACAATATAAAACCCTTGATAAGAGCTGAAGGATGGGGCAGCTTTTAAATATCCTATAACTTCTGGTCAAATCCCTAAACTAGCTAGAAGATACAATATGTAAATAATTTTTAAGACTCGCTCAAATTTTAATATCTAGGGGAGAGAATGCATGTCTGCCAAAGCAAGTAACTGCAACATAGGACAATAAAATGAAATAATTTTGGTAAAGTTATTCCATTTTAATTTTGATGAACAGGTGTTGGCACTGATAAATTTTACCTGAAGATTTAATTCAGTGGAATTTTCTCCTTCAAGCATATTTAAAATAAGCTGTTTGCATTTTTCTGCATATAATTCTAACCCTGGAAGTACCTTTTAAATATGGATTATAAATTCAGCTACCTTAAAATGAAATGAAAGGGTTTTCATTCAGTCTTTAGTAAATAAGAAATTGATGTTGATAGAACGATTTTGAGTTAAGAGGGTTAAACTTTCTGACTAAATAATTCATGTTTAGTTTTTGGATGTACTTGTGAGTTTACCACAGTTTCACAGACAATTTTTTAAATACTCAAATATTTTAACAATGTTTGATTTACTGATGCTGTAATCTTCTCCATGTATTGGCCCCTCTCTAAAAAGCACAGTTTGTAAACAGAGGTATACTTCAGCTAGAAAAGGGAAGCTCAAACTGAGAGAACACACACACAAAAAAACCTTTGATATTCCTGCAATTTCAAAGAAAGATCCAAATTCCTAATCAGAAGCTAACTTCAGAGTATGCGAGATAATTTATCTCCTGCAATTCAGTGAAACCTGCTCTTAACAATCTCAGGTCATTGGACTGAAGCAAAAAAAGATTTGTTTAATTCCTCCAGTATTCTTTCATTTCCTATCTGCTCAGTTAGTACTTAATCTCTTATGTTCGATATCTTATGAAGAAAGAAAGAAATGTGCAAAGTCTAGTAAATTTTGAGTATTTCCTGCAAAATCAAGCTTTGGAGCATATGTGAGCCTGAATCCCAAGAAATACAAAGTTAACTTTGCTATCACATTTCAAGACCTGAAATTCGAAATGTAAGAATCCTAGTCCTGCTCCTGATCAACTTTGTTCCATATTTTAGAAACTGTCAGTTATGCACTCCTGGGCAGACACCTGTAGAGAACCTTAGAGGTTGCAAACTAACTTAATCATAAACTGGAATTTACAATATTAGAATCCAGGGAAGAATGAAACAATAATATGCAGATGAACTTCAATAACAATCAATAGCAGAAATGCTACTGCTTCTTTCTGCCTCTTACATTCATTCTTTCTTATTGTTCATTTTCTTTCTCCACAAGGTAAGAAACAACCAACAAACTAAGCTTGAAATCTCAAAGTTTCCTTAAGCTTCAGAAATATCTTTCTTTTGATTCTAGTTTTTAAATTTCTGAAAATAATTAAGCCAATCTGAAATAATCTACTGTTAACAAGGTAAAAGATGAGACTATCTTGGTAAACCAGGGGCACAATATTTTCAGTGCTAAAGACTGAATAAGGCAAACCAGAATGATTGGTCAAGCCAAATACAGAGATTGGCGTTTCTGGTTTTGAGGGGGTGGAAGGCAGGATAGTGAGAAATTCTTCGGCCATACAGATATCCATAGGAATCCACTAATTTAATACATATATTGATGGGCTATGGTGCATTATGAAAGTGGCCACATATTTTTAGAGTTATTCTCAGCAAGAGGTTGAATCTATTTCTCTACCGTTGAATGTAGGCTAGTCTTGGAATCTGCTTTGGCCAAAAGCTGCAGAGAAAGCAAAGTTGGCTGGTTCCAAATTCTGGACTTTGACAAATCCTCACCCTCTCAAGAGCCCAGACTGCCAGAAGAGCCATCCCTAGCAAGCCCATGCAGGGCATGAGACTCTACAAGAGAGACCCGAGGCATCCCAGCTACTAAATGGAGCCACCATTAATCCGGCAGCACCAACTGAACCACCAGTTGACAGTATCATGTAAATGAGGTCAGCCAAGACTAGCTGAGCCAGCCCACACTGGGAGCACTACCAGGATGATCCCAGCCTAGATGAAAAAACGGAGATGGTAAACCTAAAAAAGTTTGTTGTTTTAAGCCACAAAGTTTAGGGTGGCGTGTTGTACAACAAAAGCTAACAGATACTTTGACCTAAAGACTACAGTTGATTATCTGTAATGTAGATGTAACACAGCTAATGTTTTTGGAGTAGTTAGAATTTTTTTTTAATGAAACTGAATTAACTGACTTCTATGACTCTTCTCAAAATATTTCTAGATTTTGATTGGTCTCCACCATGTGCAATGAATAAGCATCTCTCTTTACACTTAGAGTTCCCAAAACATTTTCCTATTTCATGCCCCATGTCTTTATAAGTTCTATGCTCACTCTTACTTCCATGTTCACAAATTGTAATCCTTCTCTACATTTAAACACAGCTCAGCCACCAAGTTAGTGAAGTCATTCTGAATTCTGCTCTTTGCCCCTGAGAGATTCCCTGTTTTGTACTCTGTTCCCAGGATCTATTTCTGTATTTACTTCAAAATCCCATCTTAGAATAATATTTCTGTGAATGTATCTCCTTACAATCTCATAATGTAGATGAGGATACATGCTTGTATTCCCAGTAACTAACAAAGCCTGAAATCGTATAAGCACACCATAAAAGTTTAATAAATAGAATTAAGAAATCTACAATGGAAATACTTGATTCAGAACATAAAGTATTTTGTACTACTATTTCGGTGATTAGCCTCAGAATTACATCTATTACATGTCACATGTTTATATTAACATTTAAATTACAAAGGATCATGGATCAAGAAGAATAATATTGCTAAAAGCAGTAACATGATTTGGACCTTTTAAAAAGTTAATTTCAAGCTTGACGTTGCTGTAGGCCCAAATTTTTTACTTTTTCCTAAATAGAAGCTAAATAATATCAAAATAGATATGTAAATAAGAACAGAAAGTATGAACATAATCAACTCAATAGTCTGGCAGGTGTGTTGGAGGCTGGGATGCATAACACAGTAAGGAAAGTCCTCTTGGGCTAACGTGGGAGGGATAATTTGGCTTCCTCTCTCTACAGGCAGATGGAGGCAATTTTCCCCTGCATAGTTTCTGAGAATGCAATGAGGAGGGATGGTTGGGATGTGGAACAGCATAGTATTTGGTTTAGGTTAAAAAATAGAATAAGATGAGTATCCCCCAGGAGAACTAACTTACGCAAGACAGGACACTTCAACATTTCCACAGCCATTTTCCTGCTACTATGCATGCAATAAGTATTTACTTATCTACATATATAGATCTACACACACATATATATACTCATATACTTTGTGTACATATGTACATACTTACTTTCTAATGAAAATCATGCCAATTCCTAAAACAAAGCCAAATGAGAATTTAATTCTGAGGTTCTCCAGTGTAGTACTGGCATTCCCAAGTCAGGAAACTAGGTGCTAAGAAGTTGTCTGGTAGTCATCCAGTTAAATCTCTAGAAGGGTATTAATCTTTGTCCCTTTAAGTTAAAGAAGTATCCCAGAACTTTATAGGAATATAATGGCAGATTGAATACACACACACACACACACACACAATCTACTGCCCCTTCATCACAAAATGCCATTAAGTGATAGAATGGTATGTACCTTTACAAGGCACAAATACATGAAGACAAGCAGAATGAGAGGAAACTACAGTAACAAATTCTGGAAGCCATACAGTAGATACATGACAAATAACTAGGACTTGAGAATAAAAATCCTAAAGAAACCATTGGAAAAGACTAATGTTACCACAAAAGACTCATGAATTTCATGCTGAAGATGTCGAGAGGTAAAAAAAAAAAAAGTGGGGGGGAACCCAGAAGAACTATTTAGAGGTGATTTAAAGAGCAGTTAAATTTCCATATGCCTTCCCCACTTTTTATACCCTGATGATTATCTTGCAAAAGACTGAAAGTTTTCTCTTTGGGAGAGTAAAATAATTCTTTAAGCCAGTCAGTTTAGGACACCCTGAAAATAGGGTGAAAACACAGGTAAACTGAGTCCTTTCACAAAAAGCCTGAAAGAGGATTTTCTAGAACATAACATCAAGAGAAAAGATCTAAAGATACTGACTTCAAAATTTCCCCAACAAAACAACCCAGCTAAGACAACCCAAAGTAAAGCCCACAGTGACTCTGGTACCTAGAAGGCAATATGATAATTGCTTAGAATTCCTCAAGGTAATTTATTTCCAACTCTAGAAGTATGTACCCAGCCTAACTAGAACTGAGGGTAGGATAAAGACATTTTCAGGAAATTACGGGAAGATATGCTCCATAAGAACAAGAGAAGTTTCAAGATGCAGAAAGCAGTTATCCAACACAGAAGCAAGGCAGTGATGGTGAAGAGAACACAGAGGTTGATATCAGGGGAAAGGGAGTAGAAGATGAGAAGTTTTGAGCAAACAAAAAGGCTTGTGGGAGATCCTTCAGACATATGAAATGTCTCATAGATCTGGACATATTGAGAAGCTACAATTTTTTAATTGAATTTACTACACACATAGAAAACTAATCACGATGTACCACATCTTTTTGATATACACAATGAAATATTACTCAGCAATCAAAAAAGATAAACACATGCAGTTTGCAACAACATGGATGGAGCTGGAAGGGATCATGCTCAGTGAAATAAGCCAGAAAGAAAAAGAAAAATACCAGATGGTCTCACTCATAGAAGGAATTTAGAAAACGTAAATAAGGGACCAGGAAAAAGACTAATCAATACAAAGTAAAAAATCAAAATCAACAAGCAACTATAAACCAGAGACACACCGGGGAGGGTTGGGAAAGGAAGGACTAGAGTCAAAATAAGGGGGTGGGGGTGCAATTGTATGGGGAATATAACCAAAATGAAAATGCATACATTGTGCAAAGATGAAAAAAGATGTAAGAATTATATAAAATAAAATATTTAAATGAATAAAAAAAGAAAACTAATCACAATGGGGAAAAAAGAGACAAATGTTAAATAGGGAAAGCAAAAAATTGTAAAAAATAAGGAAAATGAATTGGGGTTTGTATATAAATCAGTAAACATTCTAATACTTGTCAACAAACTTAATAAAGTAAATGGAAGATATCACTCTAATTCAAATTATATAATTATGCAGCATTATTTACAGTACATCGGACATGAAAACACCTAAAGTGTCCGCTGATAGGAGGACTGGATTAAGAAAATGGCATATGAAAAATAGGGAAATGCAGATCAAAACCACAATGAGATGCCACCTCAGCTCCAGTATTCTAGAATGGACCATATTTAAAAAAAAATAGCACAAAATAAATGCTGGAGAGAATTTGGAGATAAACCTCTTACACTGCTGGATGGGAATATAAACTGGGCCAGCCACTATAGAAAGATGTGCAGAGATTCCTCAGAACACTAAAAATGGATCTACAGTGCCTCCCTGGTGGTGCAAGGGGTTAAGCACCATACTATGAAGCAATCCACAGCCTCTACAGCACAAGTTCAATCACGGGACGGCCAGAGAGAAACCCACATGGCAAAGCAGACCTCTCCTGTCTCACCCGCTGCTCCCCTCAGCAGTATATTTTGGTCAGTCTGCCTGTTCTGTTCCCCACTCTGTCTCTGGTGAATCCTCTCACCCCCTGCATCTCTGGCCTGTATCCCAGCGCTTGTATGCATAAGTGAATAAATCTTTTTTTAAAAAAATAGATCTACAATATGATCCAGCAATTCCACTCCTAAGAATCTACTCTAAGGACACCAAAACACTAATTCCAAAGGAACCTGCACTCCTACATTTATTGCAGCACTATTTACAATAGCCAAGATATCGAAACAACCCAAATACCTCCAAACAGATGAATGGATCAAAAAGTTATGGTATATTCAGACAATAGAATATTACTCCACTATCAAAAAAGACAAGCTGGAAGGGATTATACTGGCTGAAATTAGTCAGAAGGCAAAAGATAAATATAGGATGGTCTCACTTATGTGTGGATACAGAGTTTTTTAGAGAAATCAAAAAAAAAGTCAGGAAGAATTCAAAACTAGCATAGTGACCATAGAACAGCAAAAGAGGGTCAAGAAGGGGGGAACAGCAAAAGAGGGTCAAGAGTGGCAGGGGAACTATGGGGCCTACAATGAGGTAAGAAAAAAAATAATAAGAAAAAGAAAATGTGGTATATCCACATAACAGACTACAATTGAACCATAAATAAAGATAAAATGTTGCCATAGAGAGCAAAATGGAAGGCATTCAAGGGAATTATATGTAGTGAAACAGGTCAGAATGACAAAGAAATGTTCGGTGTTTATATAGCAGATGATTCAGTAAAGCAAAATACTTGTAAAAACTTGTGGACACTAATAAATGCAATGAGGTTTCTGAGGCTAAGAGGGAGTCAGAATGGAGAAAGGGCGATAGGATATAAGGGATGGTGCTGGGAAAAAATTATGCCATAAATATATTGGAGAGAGAGTAATAAGACACAAGAATACATACACATGTGTGCTTGTGGGTGTGTGGGGTGGGAGATGAATCTGCATACGCCATAGTGGGAGGTGAATAGAGAAGACCTAAAACTGAATAATTAAGAGTTATCTAAACAGACACATTGGACATAAAAGATAAATACCCAGATAATCAGATTAAATGATGGAAGTCATGGGGGGGATGAGAGGAAGATGGGCAGGAGGCTTCTCTTTATAATAATAAAAATCTTACAGAAATACTTGACTTTAAAAATCACAGCCTTTAAAAAAATCATTTGAATAAAACTAAAAGACATGAGTCTTCCATCACTGCTATGGCAGAAAGGGTATTAGAAACCCAGCCTGCTTAGATTCACTGGAACTTCACCCAGTCTCTTCACTTCTCCAAGGAAGTCCAGGGACAAATTATGGTGGGAAGGGTAGTAGGTCTGAACCCAGCTTTAGCAGTTACATTTTGTTACCCTGATTTTCTACTTCTCTTACATGGGAATGCCTTCCTGACCACCCTCACAGAGCTGTCGTGGGAAGAAATGAAAGTCAGTGAAAGCTCTTTGCGTGTAAATAGGTTTGTAAATATAAGCATAAGTTTTATTCATCCACACTTATTGAGCCCCTACCACTTATCAGGCATAGTTAACATTATTATTCCCTTTCATGTTATTATATAATTTGCCTGCATGTAAAGTGTCAATTCTTACCCATGAATACTCTTAAGTAAGCTTAGAAAATGGGAATACTTGGTAATCCCTATTAACTTCCTTCGGGGTTGGGTACCTGTGACAAACAGAATCTATAAAGACTCCCAAGCACTCCTACCTCCTGGTATTCAGGCTCCCGTGGAATTCCCTCCCTGGGAAGGCCTGTGATTTGTTTCTGAACAGACCATGGCAAAGGTAAGAGGATGTCACTTCTAAGCTTTTGTTATATAAGATTGTCACTTCTGTTTTGCTAGCAGTTTCTCTCGGTTGACTCTCTCCCTTTCTGGCTTTGATGAAATAAGCTGCCAAATAAAGAGGTACATGTGGAATGACACTGAGGTAAGTCTCCAAACTGACTCCCTCTGTCAAGGAACTAAGAGCCTCAGCTGACAAACCACATGAAGCTGAAGGCTGCCCATAATCATGTGCTCTCGGAAGTGAAGCCATAGATGAGGTCCCAGCCCTGGCTGAAACATGGATGACAGTCCTGTGGGAGACCTTAAAGCTGGGGGCCCAAGCCAGACATGGACTCCGAGACACAAGAACTGTGACATAATACACTTTTGCTTGAAGCCACGAAGTTTGTAGTAATGTCAGCAACAGACTGATACAGGAACCAACCAGATGAGACCATCACTTTAGCCTCTCTTCAACTCATGGGGGTTATTAAACAAGACTGTTGACTTCTGCTTATCATAGAGGCCTGAATCCTGGCTGTGAAATCCCAACCTCTGACCTTCTGCATCATCAGGGTCACTGCACCTCAACTGCTTCATTCTGGGCGACATCATCCAATCATCAAAAAGTTATAAAATCACCTCCCAAACACTAGAGAACTTAAACAAATGACTATTTTCAGCGGTGTCAATCAAATGTCACCAAACGGTAAAGCACTATTCACTTCAGTATTTTAGAAGGAAAAGTCATAAGAGGTAACACATTAATAGAAATATCTATTTAATAAAATGGAACAGTAAAATAAAAATCAGATTTTTGACCCTTCAAAAATACACATTCTAACACATTGAATATTTAACAAATCCTGGTTTCTGGGTAAATGGAGAGAAATTTCCTTTGTTTTTAATCTAGAATAAAAGGTGATGTGTGGGTGGTAAAATGGTGAAGCTTACAGAGCATACATTATTTTACAGGAAGAAAGGGCAGCAGGGAACTGGAATTACAGAAGCAGAAGAAATGGTGTGACAACTAGGTAGGCAGCAGTAGCCATTTGATTCCCCACCTGCCAGCTCTCATAAATGTTCCTGCTTTAGAGTTATCACAACTACATTGTTAAATGAAAACTGCAGTTATTTGTTTTTGGATGTCCTGATCACATTGACTCAGAAATTCTATGTATGTGTGGGAAAACTTTTTCAAAAGAGAATCCGCAGACAGCTGTGACTCATCTACCTGAAGAACAAAGAACTGAATGGGCAATCACCGAAACTGTCACTTCTCAAAACTTCTTGAAGTGATGTGGAGGTTAATGTGGGGGTCTGAATCTGTCAGTGCCAAGTTTCTCACAGCTGTCACAATCGGACAAGTTGTCTCCATCATAAGATATTGCTGGCAAGCTAGATTCAGTTGAGTGGGACTCATGAGAAAAATCTGAAATTTGACGACAGCAGCCTTGCAATCTAGATGGTTTTGTGCTAAAGTGGGTGCCAAGGGGTTGAAAATGACAGAATACATCAGTGTGGAAGTCTCTCTTTAATGACCTCACAGCATGAATAAAGCACAAAAAGCAAATAACGATATATTGTTCTTATTTAACATAATACTGAGGTGAAGACAGGCTTCCATAATGCTCAATTGGGCCATTTAGTTTCTGTACTACTTTTCTTTGCTCCTGCAATAAATCGCCATAAGCTTGGTAGCTTAAAACAATGCAGATTTATTCTCTTGCAATTCTGAATACCAGAAATCCAAAATCAATTTCACTGGATAAAGTCAAGGTGTGGGCAGGGCTGCAGCCTTTGGAGATGCTGGGAACAATCTGTTCCTTGCCTCTTCCAGCTTCTAAAGATCATGGGCATTTCTTGCTATCTGTGGCGCATGGTCCTGCCTTCATCTTCAAAACCACCAACATAGCATCTTCTAGTGCACCTTTCCTTCTTTACTCTGCAGTCTGTTCTCCCTCTGCCTCCTTTTTATAAGTGAAGTTGTGACTAAGGTAGGGCCCATGCAGATAATCCATAATTTTCTCACCTTAATATCTTTAATTAAAGTCACAACTATAAGTTCTTTTTACCATATAAGGTAACAATAAAGCTTCTAGGGAACAGGACCTGGATATCATTGGCGCCATTATTCAATTCACCACAGATCCTGCCTCAAAAGTGCCTTAAAATGAAGCTGCTTATAATTAATACTAAATATTTCAAAACTCACAAGTAAAGCCATTCAAAATATGAAAAATTAAAATTGGTTAGCAATTGTAACTCAGCATTATTTTGTCTCCTAAACTCTTTAATAATTGTTCTGGAAATTTTCTAATTCATTCATCTTGGTAAGCACAATGTGGGGGCAAAAACAAAACAAGAGCAAATGTAATGGATCATGAGCTCATGAGTACTATAGTGTGTGTGTTGGGGGTGGAGGTGAGGCTCAGGAGACTGGTTAAAAACATACCAGAGGTGAATACTTGAAGGATTCCAAGATACCTGTAAGCTGTATATGTGGAATGATTCATGTGATAATAACAACTGTCAGTTCAGAAATGTACATCAGTAAGCAAGAGGCAATTTCAACACAAGACACTTTGAGCAGATTTTGAAGCAGTTGCCCTGACACCTGAGGGTGTAGCTATGTTTAAAGGTGTGTGGGCTGTGGAGAGAAGGAACTAACTTTTATTAAATGGTTGCTCTGTCTCAGGCACAAAGCTACAGGCTTTACAAATTTTAATTTAATTAAAGCTCACAACAACAGAAGACAGAGGTTTTCAAGGAAGAGGAAAATAATACCCAGAGAAAATTAGATAACTGCCCCCAGGTTTGCCAGGTAACAAATGGTATAGCTAAAATTCAAGCCTATATTTTTTGACATTTAAATAACCACCATGGGCTTTTCATCATACTACTGAATATAACATATTTGGAAGCAGTCGTGAGTCAACAATGTTTGTTTCAGAAGAGATCCCCTCAACTCCCAACCCCTCAAAAGGATGACACAAAAACAGCTTAGGAAATATTATCATACCAGTAACTCATATTGGCCACATGTGTTGGTTACCCATCTACAGATACAAGTAAACAGTGTTTCCCACTTTTAGGTTTCTGTTTCACTATTCTGACCCTCCCTCTCTTATCTGGGCTCAGAAAATTTACAATATCATCTGTTCCCATGAAAACAGGCTCTCCAACCCCAGAAATAAACCCATAATTAAATGGATGATTAATCTATGACACAGGAGCCAAAGTGAATGTCTCTTCAATAAATATTGTTGGGAAAACTGGACAGTCACATGCAAAAGAGTGAAAGTGGGCCACTATCTCACATCACACAGAAAAACTAATTCAACATGGATAAAAGACTTGGATGTAAGACCTAAAACCATAAAATAAGAAAACATATGCAAACCACTGCACAACATAAACTTCAATTATGTCTTTGTGGATTCATTCTCCAACAGCACGAGAAACAAAAGGGAATATAAACAGTTGGGACTACTCAAAAAAGAGCTTCTGCACAGGGAAAGAAATTATCACTAAATCAGTAAGATACCCTACTGAGTGGGAGAAAACATCTACTAGCCATGTATCTAACAAGAGACTGGTTTCAAAGATCTACAAAGAACTCACAGAATTCAACAAAAAGAAAACACATAATATGATAAGAAAATGAGCAGAATTGCTAAGCAGTCATTTCTCAAAAGAAGATATACAGATGGCCAACATGAAAAAATGCTCATCATCACTTATCATGAAGGAAATGCAAATCCAAACCACAAGATACCACCTCACACTTGTGAGAAGAGCCAAAATAAAAAGACCAGAAACAACAAGTTTGGGTGAAGATGTAGGAAAAAGGAAGCTCCTAAACTGTTGGTGAAAATATATAGACTGGTCCAGCCCCTAAGGAAACAGTGGGCAGGTTTCTCAAAAAAACAGATACACCATATGATCCAGCAACTCCACTCCTAGCCATCTGCCTAAAGAATGCAAAAACACTAATTCAAAGGATATTTGTCCTCCTAGGTTCAATTTCAGCACTACTAACAATATTCAAGTTATGGAAACAACCTAAGTGCTCAAAGACAGATGAGTAGATGAGGAAGATGTGGTATATAAACACAAAGGACTATCAATCACCAATTTAAAAAGACAAATTCTGGCCTCTCTGGTGGTGCAACGGGTTAAGCACTGCACTGTGAGGCAGTCCAGAGCCTCTGCAGCACAAGTTCAATCCCTGGCTGGCCAGGGAGAAACCCACATGGCGAGGCCAACCTCCCTGTCTTGCCCGCTGCTCCCCTCAACAGTGTATTTCGGTCGGTCTGCCTGTTCTGCTCCCCACTCTGTCTCTGGTGAATCCCCTCACCCCCCACATCTCTGGCCTGTACCCCAGTTCTTATATGCATAAATAAATAAACCTTAAAAAAAAAGACAAACTCTTGCCATTGGCTACAACATGGATGGAACTGGAGGGGATTATGCTAAGCAAAATAAGTCAGAAGAAGAAAGACAAACACCATATGCTGTCACTCAGATGGAGAATATAAAGAAACACAACACAGGCTCAGATAAAATCAAACCAAGAACAAACCCAAGAAACCAACTCTGACTGCAGAGTTGAGCTTACAGAAAAAAGGGAGGGAGAGAAGAAGGGATGAGAGAGTAGGAAGGAAGCACAATGGACTATATTGGAAGACTGACTACAGGCAACTTGGTGGTGGTGTGTGGTAACATACACCGAGGGTGTGAGCCTATACTTCTAAATCATATATAATATTGTAAACAGTTACTGCAAAAAAAAAAAAAAAACACAGCCAAAACATACAAGTTTGTCATTAGAATTTTTTTTTAAATCATTGGAATGAAAAATCAAATAAAATAGAAAAAAATAAATCAAATTAGTAGCACACCAAAGTGTGTGTGTTGAGGGCAGAGGGAGATTGTATTACCTCAATCATTTCCATTAAAAGTTGGACTGAATTTGCAAGTGGAAAAAATAAAATGGGCACGCCCACAAAGTCCAATTTCTTATTTAATCTCAGTGGTAGCTTCCTTCTTTCATAGAACTGAACTTAAGTGTTTGGATTTTTCATAGCAGGGCTCATGCTTTTTTCCCTAATAAGGTATCTACTTTATAAGCTAATTCAACAGAGATCTAATATTCCAGCTCAGGCTACTATAGAGTTGGCTGCTAAAAACTTGATCCAACAGGAATCTTGATCATTACCACAGGGAGAAATCCTTGCACTCATGATATTGACATTTTACCATAAAGAAGACACAGCCTCATCAAAATGTCATTTCACCAGACTGCCTTTTGACTTTAGAAGAGCATTCTTTGTCAATGATGGGATATTTGTGCAACACACTAACTAAAAGAAAATTGAAGATATTACCATCAAGATACAGATAATTCTTTGGTGCAACCAAGGTTTTAGGGCCCATTATTCCAGGGACAATTAGAGAAACAATTGGATTTTCATTCTGCTTGACTAAACTTTACTGGCCAGAAGAGACAAGACTCAGGTGACAAATTCAGGTCAAGCCTTGACCTAATTCTCTAGTCTGTGTGTCTCTGTGTATGTGTGTTTTGTTACAGAATGGATTACGTAAGGCATGTCATGAAAAGGCAAATTGAGAGCCAATTTTTCTTTCTAATGTACCAAATGTCACCTGCTTTATTCAGAGGGATCCTTTCATACCCTACACAATCATCAGATAAAATACCTCTCTATCATTTAAGTCAATATCTAGTAAGAGCTGAAAACACAATTCAACTAAGAATTGCTTCCCAAAGCTCCTGTTTGTATTTCAACTTGTTTGCATATGTACCTTTGATTCATGCAAACCAAAAGCAACCTGAGATAAATGCCACTCATAGCTTCATCCCTCAGGGGTGGATCACAATCAACGAAAGCCCACATATTTGCATTTAACTGATTAATCACCATCTTTCCCCTACCTCCTTCAATTATAATTCAGTTTGCCTTATGTTAATTACTATTTTTAAAACCTAACTCCTTTTCTGTGAATGCTCAAAACACTTGGCTGAAAAATTCAGGAGTCAACAAACTAAACTATCCTTCAAAACCATAATCAATGACTAGTCCAATAATCTATACCCAACTTCCTTATTAAGCTTCCCAGGTCTGGTTAGATTTGTATCTATAATACAAGCAAAGAAGGTTAACTGGGAAGAGTTACCATTATAATGAAATAACCTTATAAACTGAAATGCACTATGCTAATGTTATTTTTTTTACTTGAAAAGTATTGATTTACTCAATATAAAGATAGAAGTTCAATTATATCTGTATTTAGAAAGATGTTTTTAGGAGAACATGCTCATTTATATGTCTGAATTAGAGAATAGCGTCATTCAGTAGTATCTGCTATGGTTCTTACACAGTATGTGAAGTTTTCATGACATGTATGCCTTTGTATGTAATCCCACTGCAGATAAGAAAATGCCACATTCTCTAGGCTAAACCAAGCCAGGATATTTATAGTTTTTATTTCTTTTTCTATTACTTTACTGAGGCATAACTGACATACCAAAATTGCACATGTAAATGGAGAAAAAATTGTAACCCCAAGTAATACAGACATGTAAATGACTGCCAACTTAATTTTTAAAAAATTGCATATGTGCAAAGTGCTCAATTTCATATGTATACTTAGGTATTTAAACCATTACTATAATCAATCCAATAAACATAATAATCACCCCCAAAAGATAGCTCTCTGGGAAGTGGTGGTGGGGGAGAGAAGCCTGTTTTGGTTACTCTACTAAATATTTTTGTCAGGGAGAATTCAAAGAAATCCCTGACATCTTTTTTATTATGAAAAAAGTTTTGAATTTGTCTTACAGTTTATTTTTTCTGAATGTAAAATTCTAGATCAACAGCTATTTTTTAGCAGTTTAAAAACTGCCCATTGTCTTCTGTCTGCACAGTTTGTAATGAGAAGTTCCATGTCATTCTTATCTTTATTTCTTTGTTAACTAATTTTTTTCTTTGTTAACTAATATTTTTCTTTGTTAACTAATATTTTTCTTGTTTTGCATGTAAGTTTTTCACAGTGTCACTGGTTTTCAGTAAATTAAATTTCAGTGCCTTAGGTACTTTTCTTTATTCTTCTACTGCGTGGGGTTTACTGAACCTCTGAAATGTATGGGTTTATAATTTTCATCAAATTTGGAAACATTTTGGCCATTATTTATTCAAATATTTTTGTGCCACATTCTACTGTAATGTCAATTATATGGACGTTGTACCATTTACACAACACTTTAACCCAAAATTGCAGAAAACATATTCTGTCCAAGTAGACATGAGGTATTCACCAAGGTAAATGTAAAGTAATTCAATAAAACAGATCTCAATTTAAAATGATTTGATTCCTACAGAGAATGCAATCTGACTACAACAAACCACTCTGAAACTATCTGAGAAATCACAAAACACATAGAAATTAAACAGTATGCTTTTAAATATCCTATAGGTTCACAAATTAATTAGAAATGATTACATACTGAATGAAAATAAAAAACACATTATATAGGTTCTCCCTGGTGGCACAGCGGTTGAGCACTGGGCCGCGAAGCTGCCCGCAGCCTCTGCAGCGCCAGTTCGATCCCCGGCCGCCCGCAAGGGTCCCACATGGCCCGCAGACCTCTCCTGCTGTGCCCACTGCTCCCCTCAGCAGTATATTTCGTCCATCTGCCTGTTCTGTTCCCCGCTCTGGTTCTGGTGAATTCTCTCACCCTCCCACTCTTCTGACTGTACCCAGTGCTTGTATAAATAAATAAATCTTTAAAAAGAAAAAACACACATTATATAAAAATCCGTGTGTTGTAGTTAAGGCAATACTTATATTAGTACATGTTTACATTAAGATATATATATATATATATACGCACACACACATATATATATCTTAAATCAATAGTCTAAGCTTCAAACTGAGTAACTAAAAAAGGGCAAATAAAATATAAAGCAGTTTAAAGAGAAAATAACTAATGAACATGAATCAATATAATAGAAAACAGGAATACCATAAATAAAACCAGTGAATCCAAAAACTACTTCTTTTAAAAAGGTGGAAAAATGTTAAATGTCAAGCCAGATGAGGAAAAATAAGGGAAGAAACCCATGAGCAATGTCAAGAATGAAAGAGAGGGCACTGATATATATCTCACATAGTTATTAATAGGATATCTACAAAACAGAAGCAATTTTACAATTCAATGAGTTTGAAGTATAAATTCCTTAAAAAAAAAAAAAAGCTTCCAAAGCTCACTCATGTAGAAATAGATAAGATGTATGGCCCCTGTATCTATAAAAGTAATTGAATCTATACATTAAAATCTTAAAACTTTTTCCAAAGTATTTTATTATTTTGTAGTAATCATCAATAAAACTCTAGTCTGCAGTGGAACTCCCATCTCACTGAGTTGGGTTGAGAGAGGGATGTTTCAAATGCCATAGGAAATATTGCTATTCTCACTGAAACATATTTTCTTTTTATTAATTTTAAAAATTTGAAAAAGATTCAGAAAAGAAAAACAATAGCTTTACTTGAATAGGTCTTTCTTCAGTTACTGTAAATTGCAGGATCATTTATAGTGACATAGAGTCATTATATTTTCGTGATTTTCACCAGTTTGGCTGGGGTATAAGTCTGCTGAGCTCTTCATGTAGTGATGCCGGAAATTCCTCTGGTCAAATAATTAACAAGAGTAACAATGTAATTCAATGAAAACTTGTCTTTTATTTTTAAGTGCTAGACAACATATATGGAAAAAAATTAAACTCAGCCCTTCCTCATCACATATAAAATAATTTGAAATTTAAAAACAAGTTAAATCTGGTTTTATGAGAATATGTATGTAGAAATGCCTATGATAGTGCATTAGAAAAATGTTTTATATGCTTTGTGGTATGGTAAAATACAACTGAAAAGTATGAATTATACCTCTAAATCATATACAGTGTTGTAAATCATTCCTTCAATAAAAAGGTATAATACAATAAAAAAAGGAAAAATGATAAAAATAAAATAAAATAATTTGAAATGAGTCATATCCCACAGTTTAAAACTATTAAACTTCTACAATAAAACATAGGAGAAACTCTGTGACTTTGGGATAGGTAAAACTTTCTTAATTAAGATGCAAAAAGCATCAGTCATACACAAAATTAATGTATTAAATTGGACTTCATGAAGATTTGTTAGAGTTTGTCCTTCAAAAGGAAAAAAAAAACATAAAGGCAAGCCATAGACTATGGGAATAAATTTGCAAACCATAAATATGATACTTGTTTTTAAGATATATGATGAACTATTTCAACTCAATATTAAAAACAAACAATTTTAAAGAGACAATAGTGAATAGATACTTGAATAGATACAATGGTGAATAGATACTTCACCAAAGAAGAAATGTAAATGACAAATAAGTAAATGAATTTATGTTCAATATTATTATTCTTTAGAAAAATGTAAATGAAATCTGCAATGAGAGACCATGATATTAAAATTACTAATTTTTTTTAATGTGATACTATACAAGACAAGGTTGTGGGGCAACTGGAATATTGATACATTACTGGTAGGAAGGTACTATGGCACAATCATTTTGGAAAGCAGTTTTTACTTTCTTTAGAAGTTAATATACATGTATATCATGATGCAGTACCATTTGTCCATATTTACCACTCTTATAAGAGAAATAAAAACACGAAGACTTACATGCAAGTGTTCATAACTTTATTAATAGCCAAAACCTCGAAACAACCCAAATGTCCATCAACAGGTGAATGGATAAACATATTGTGGTATATCCATACAGTGGAATACTACTAAGCAATAAAAAGGTATGAATATATAGTGAAAGAATTCAGGAACAAATGACTATACAATTTGATTTAGATGAAATTTTAAAAAAGACAAAGTTAAAAGAATAGAAAGAAAATCAGTGGTCATCTAGGAATGGGGTTGCTGAGTGGGAATCAATGGCAAAGAGGAATGAGGAATCTTTTAAGGGATGACATAAAAATTTTTGTGTCATTATAGCTCTGATTATATTACTATACAAACTTGAATATTACTATTCAAACTCATCTCACTGCACCATTAAAGAGATTGAATTTTATTACATGTAAATTAAATTTTAATGAAGATTTTCAAGAGCAATGGAAGGGCAATAGTTTAATAATAGGAAAAAATCAGAGCGATTGAGACACTTGGTCCTCATATACTGAATGACCTAATATACTGGATATCAAAGGTTCTGAAATTATGTTAGCAGACATCAACTGAAAATTTTCTTTTGTTAATCATTTTCATTTCATTTATAAACCAGTATTTCTCTTAAGTCAGACACTGTGAAAATTGGGTTTAAAACAATCATATTATTTCAGCTAACTAAAATAAAGTGTGATATCATGGCTCATAAAGCAGGGTTTTATTTTGCAGATAACCACTTACTTCTTTTCCTCTTCAGGACAGAGTATATTTCCAACCCACAATGCTTTTATGTTTGGCCATGTGCCTTGCCAAAAATATAGAGCAGAAACATGCTGGTTATTTGCACAGTTTTAAATGTGTTGCCAAGTTAAGCAATCTCTTAAAAACTCATGTATCAATTTATGAATACAACCCAGGTATTCAGCAGTGTGCTTTAAACACAACCTCAGAGTGAGGCATGTGGAGCAAGCCTGAACTTTACTCAAAACCTGAACTGAACCACAACCTACAGCAGGATCCCTTATGGGTGAGAAAATTAAAAGGTTGTCTTGGTATTACAATGAGTCTGGTGAATGTTTGTTTTGCAACTTTACGTAGACGTAGCTAACATTTGTGGAGAATTTACAATGGTCCTAAGCACTGAGCTAAAAACTTGACATATATTATTCATCATTATAGTGACTCTGTGAGAGAGATTATTTTTGACTGTCCATTTTTTGAAACTGAAATGCAAAGGGGAAAACTGTACAATTCAAAGTCTCAGAGCCAAGATGCAACCAAGCAGGATTTAAACCCAGGATGTTATAACTCTAGTACTCACTCTTTTATTCGGTGTGTAATTACTTAAATAGAACATTTTTCCAGTGCCCAAAATATAAGTGTTATCAGTAATTTTAAAGGAAAATTTGCTCAAGATGGTATTTCCCATATATAAGAAAATAGCTTCTCAGAATGCAGTGAATTCCCTATCAAAATCTACTTGAGTTTAATATTTTCTATCCTTATAGTTAATGGCTATGACCACTCTAAATAATAGTCAATAACACTCTTCAATTCCCACTTACACTTTTCTTCTCTTCCATATATCCTGCTAATCTTCTAATCTAGTCTCCTCATTTCATCAGCTAATGCCTATAAATGAACAACCATCTATTTATTCTACTCCAATTCCTAAGTTGTTAGTGACTGGGAAAACTGCACTGCCATGACTCACTTACAGAGCTGTTATTCAAAATTTTGGTGGGACATGCCACAGTGCTTTGTAAAACTGCTTATCCATGTCCATTCCTTTTTTTCTTTTTCCATTTCTCCACAATAGCCCCATATTTACCATTTCTAACTTGAATCACAAGCCCTAACTTCACTCTCAGAGGGTTTGCCCATAAATCAGAGAAAAAGAGTATGTATGAAGCATTAAATATACCAGTTTTCCTCTTCTCAGTCTTATCTCCATCTTGACCTCTCATTACCCCTTACTCTTCATGTCTCAAATGACTAATCCCACCCCCATATCCTTGATTCTCTTTCTTCCTACCTAAACTTTGCTGCACCCATTGAACACTGCACCTTTTTATTTTCTACTGGGAAACCTACATATTCATTTTTCCCACATCTTAAACCAATCCTCCCACCAACCTGATTCCCCCACAATGTACCAACTCATATCTCTCCTTACTTGCACTATTAGACTACTTAACAAAGAGTTTATATCAGCTATCTTCACTTTTTCACCTCCAATTCATTCCTTAATACCCTGCAATTTGGCTTCCTCTTTCGGGAACTTTACCAAAATTATTTTCTCAAAAGATAGTGAGTTTTTCCTAATTATCCAATTCAATGGTACCCTCTCATTTATCATCCTAATTAAGCCCTTCTAAAATTTTTAATAACACTGTCAACTATATACATCAACTCCATCCTCCAGGCCCACCCCAAACCTAACTCTTCCTCCCTCACTGTTCCCTATTATGGTTATTGGTAACGCTATCCATTAAGTCTCCCAAACGAGACCTGCAAAGGTAAACCTAGCCTTTTCCTTCTCTCCCTAGTCTTTTCCTTCCTCACATGACACATCTCCAATATTCCATCCCATTATTGCTATCTTAATTCAGCTCTCATAATTTCTCAATGAGACTATTCAACCAGTCTTGACTTGATTCCTGGAATCCAAAACAGCACATCAATTCATCTTCCATACTGCTAAAAATAATTTTTCAAAAATGCAAATTTAATCAAATAACATTTTTTCTCTCTCTCCACATCTTCCCCCTCCCCACCAGCTTAAAGTCCAATAGTGGGCATTCAATGGCTATCCATCACCTATAACATAAGGACAGAAAGTGCCATTAGGGAATACAAAGTTTTTTTTTTTTTTTTTCATGGCTACCTCTTTAGCATTATCTCCCAGACATCTCCCAACACCATAAACTTTGCATACAATATTCCATTATTCCATTCATCAAAACTTATTAAAATTTTCCAGTCCAAATCATGTTGTTTAGTGTCTTTGGTTGTACTGCCCTTCTGTGTGAAATGTTATCCATATTCTTCCCCAATACTCTTTATCAGAGAAAACTTCACATCTTACAATATTCAACTAGTGTCAACTCTTTATGAAGCAATTTTTGTCCCCTATCTCCTATATAACTGATTGCATCTGAACATATTTCTATAGTAGCATTTGCTTTACTAGAATTCAAGCTCCTTGTAAGCAATATCTAGGCTACCCATAGAGGTCACTGCTTGGTAGTATGTAACCACAGGATGTCCTTATAAATATTTCTTAAAATTCTCTCCTTGGTTCCTTTACCATCCCACTTTCCAAGCCTCTCTACCACCCACCCCCCTGATCTGTATAACCCCATTCAATTTTTTTCTTAAATGTTTCTCTGTTTCTGAGGTCTTTGATATTTTTTCTTCTAAGTTCTACCAACCCAACTATCCCAGAAAATCTTGCCACTTCCAACCTACCTCATTATCTTCAATTCACAGCTATTTATCAATAATTTCCATACTCTAAAACCCCCCACTTCTACTACCTCAAGCTATAGCCCCGTAGACATACTAATACTCCCAGTTATTATAAGTCATTTATTGAAAGAATCTAATGGCAACAACTGTAGAACTAAAACACATATCCATTAACATCTGTGTTCTCCTGCAAGGTAGGTAAAACTATCCTTTTTTTAGGATGAACGCAGGCATAGATATACATATACATAATTTGCTCAATGTCATATAGTTAGATGATATTAGGTTAGGACTTAAGCTCAAATCAATGAAAGCCCATTTCACCACAATATTTACTGCTTCTTTTCAGACTCCTCCAAATCAATATGTTCAACCCATATTTTGTTTTTTCCAAACTCAAATAACTTCTATAATTCCCCATTCCATTCATAGCATTACAATTCTAGCAACAATACAGAAGACTGCCAATTTATATTCAATCTGAGCATGTCCAGGATGAACTTGGAAATTATAAGTATGGAGCTCAAGAAAAACTTGTAGCTGATGGTGTAGAACAGGGGATTTTTGATACATGTATGTGGTAGTCCAAGACACATGAGGAGAAAGATCACTAAGGTAAAATATATAAATTTAGATTATAATTCAATAAGGAAGTAGTTTGACAGATAGAAAGTAAAGAAAGTGTAGCCCCAGATAACAAGGGATGGGGTAATCTCCAAAGGAAATGCCTTCAAAACAGAACAATGGCAAAAATTAGTCTAGCTAGATAACAACTAAGTTTCCTTAAGTTTTCATTTCAAAATTAGAGAAGACAAAAATTACCTGGGAAGTAGGAAAAATATAGTATTTTTTTAAAATCTATCTATTTGCTTTGGATCTTATTACTTTTCTGCATTGTTCTACTTGAAAAATTAATTGATCAAGTTGAGGCTTTACTTGAAATACTGAGTAAACTTTGTATTTTCGAAATAGACCTTGAATAAATCTAAAAAGAAACTGTTAAATATTAGAAATTCTACAAACTCTGATGAGAATTTATAAACATTTTATTAGAGATTTGATAATTTAGAAGATTGAAACCATAGCTACCTATCTTGGTTTAAAAATAAAGTATCAAAACAGGCTGAGTGCATTAATAACTCGATTTTTTTCAATTTGACTTATATGGTATGGAGAAAAGTTATATGGTGTGGAGAACTCATAATAAAAAAAATCTAAGCATTCTACTGTTTACTAAATTGATAAAAGTCAAACCAAGAAATAAACATTAAATGCACACTAGCATTTAAGTTCTTATTCTCCCATTGCTTCTCTTTAAACTAAAAACATTTTGAGCTATTTTCAAGTATATCTTTGCACCTTTGTACTTTACCAGGCAATGGCTATCTTTGTCTTTCTCTAAATTGGCTAAGTCTCGATAAAAAATCATTTTGACCTCATGCTACTGTATTAGGTTCCTTTAAGTGCTTTCTCTAATTCATAGCCTGGTGGATAGAAATTTTGCCTTGATCATTTGGATATTATCTGATTTAAGCAACCTCTTCTAAACAGTAAAGTAAATGATAATTATCAGTGTCTCCCCAAAAATTGACTTTTGTGCCAAGTATGACAAAATATAGAGGTTTGCCTAAAATAATGGGAGATTAGAGAAAAATACTGAGACTCTATGTATTATGCTTCACTGAATACACACACACACACACACACACACACAATTTACCACTAACCTAATTTAGTCTTTATAAAGTACTTTACAGGTATAATTTTTATCTTCTCTATAAATATGTCTATAATTCTATTTCTAAAGCTATTTTTCTCAAAAGAAAAATTATCATTTCTCTCAGAATATAATTCAAAATAAAATTTCAACCATTTATGGATTGGAGGAGAAAAGAAAATTAATAAAATAAATCATATTGTAGTACAAATGAGAGTATATGGCTATAAAGGTACATAAAAGGTATTTTAAAGTTTAATGTGACTTTATTCTACAATTTTCTAACCTCATGAGACTCTGAAAACTGGTGAATTATTTGTGAGTAAGTATACACTATGATTAAAGTAATAACAAAACAAAATCATCCTGGTATCAAACAAATGCATTATGTGAACATTCCCTAAGATGACAGCCATTATGAAATAAAATAGTGTTAATTTCAACTAAAGTCTCCATTCTGAACCATGTCTTAAAGAAGTCTGAAGTCCAGTGCATCTTTAAATAGTGGGTTTTGGACCAAAGGAAAAATAGAAATGATAAGATCATATCAGTAAATGCAAGAAAGCATTTAACAAGATTCAACATCCATTTATTATAAAAACTCAATAAAATGGGGATAAAAGGAAGATACCTCAACATAATAAAGGCCATATATGACAAACTCACTGCTAAGATAACACTCAATGGTGAAAAACTGAAAGTTTTTCCTCTCAGATCAAGTATAAGACAAAGATGCCCATTCTCACCACTACTATTTAACATAGTATTGGAAGTCCTTGCTAGATCATTAGACAAGAAAAAGATATGAAAGTAATCCAAATTGGAAAACAGGAGTAAAACTACCCTTATGCTGAAGATATAATATAGAAAGTCCTAAAGATGCCACTAAAAAAAAAACTATTACAAACAATAAATAAGTACAGTGAAGTGGTAGGCTACAAAATCCATATACAAAAATCTGTTGTAACACAACACACAAAAGGATGCAATCAAGAAAACAATTCTGTGCTCACTTCAGCAGCACTATAATAAAAAAGAAAACAATTTCACTTCCAAATTTATCAAAAGGAATTAAATACCTAGGAATAAAGGAGATAAAAAAACTTGCATAATGAAAACTATAAGAACAATGTTATTGTAAAAGAAACAGAAGATTATACCAAAAAAATGGTAAGATACCCCTTGCTCATGGATGGAAGAATTAATATTGTTAAAATGGCCATCTTACCCAAAGCAATATACATATTCAATGGCATTCTAGAAGGTATTCAATGGATATCCATTGCCTAGAACATAAGGACAAAATGTGTTATTATGTAATACAAAGATAATTTTAATGGCTACCTCTATAACATTATCTCCTGATCATCCCCATACACTATTCAAGGATATAGAGAAAACATTCCTGAAATTTATATGTAACCACAAAAGATCCCAAATACCAAAGCAATCCTAACCAAAAAAAAAAAAAAAAAGTGTCATATGCCAAGATTTCAAACTATACTACAAAGCTATAGTTATCACAACAGTATGGTATTGGAATAAAAATAGACACACAGATCAATGGAATAGAATTGAGAGCTCAGAAATAAACCCACACTTTTATGGATTAGTTAACTTATAACAAAGCAGCCAAGAGTATATGGAGAAAAGAAAGTATTCAACAAATAGCGGTGGGAAAACTGCCCATTCACATGGAAAAAAAAAATGTAATTAGAACACTACCTCACCCCATACACAAAAATTAACTCAAAATGGATTGAGACTTCTATGTAAGACCTAAAACCATAGAATTGAAGAATAGAATAGAATAGAATAGAATAGAATAGAATAGAATAGAATAGAATAGAATAGAACAGAATAAAACCTAGTTGAGAGATGGAGACAGATGCAATATGACCTTGAGTACTTGGACACAGTCATACATGAAAGCCTGGACTTTTCATTTACATCAGTTAACACAACCCCTTTTTACTTAAGTCAGCTTAAATTGGTTTTGAAGAGATATATGGAAAATTGGAAAATCAGATTGTGCAGACATCTTTTAAAATTTCCTAATTTCAGCACTGATTTGGTACAATCTACATATGGGTGTCACCTTGTTGTGGAAGGGAATATCTCATATGCACAATCCCAAAGTGGCCATAAAAGAACAGGATGTAGGCCTAGAACACCTCCTTAAATGAGACAGTGTCCCTGGCGGTCTTTACTGGCCTTACGTGAGAATAGCCTTCCCTTTTTATGGTCAATGAATGCCACCTTGCTCTGCTAAGTACTTTTGCTGATGGCCTTCAGGCATGCCCTTCTCCATGGTTTTCAGTATGGTTTTCAGTGTCCAGACAAGTGGAGTCAGAATCCTGTCAGCACAAGAAGGATGAACTCAGGTCACTGCCCTGAGTTAGTTGTCAGAAGGGGAATGAGTTGGTCCTTGGGGATGGATGCACTACTGTTATGCCTATTCTTTTTTTTTTTAATATTTTTTTAAATTTTTTTATACAAAAATCAGGGTACAGGCCAGATGTGTGGGAAGGCAAGAGGATTCACCCAAGACAGAGAGGGGAACAGAACAGGCAGACCGACCGAATTACACTGCTGAGAGGAGCAGTGGGCAAGACAGGAGAGGTCTGCCCCACCATGTGGGTTTCTCCATGGCCAGCAGGGATTGAACCTGCACTGCAGAGGCTGCGGACAGCTTCACAGAGCTGCACTCAACCGCCTGTGCCACCAGGGAGTCCCTCTGCCTATTCTTTAAGTCTGTAAGAGTGCTACTCTATCCAATGCTTAAATATGCTGTTTTCTATGGTGACTCCAATATCAAAATGCAATGGAATAGAAGTGACTGACTTGTATTTCCTGATGGTTTAACAGTGGTGATCTGAGCTATCTTCCAAGCAGCTGGAGCCTTCTCTGGCATTGGGAACCAGTGCACAGTTCTACTGGATACATTTCTTTGATGGCAGTAGAAAAAAAGCTTCATCAGAGGATCTAAAGTGTGATCAGAGGGCCATTTCAAAGTAATAAAATCGAATTCTCCTTAGAGAGTTCAATATAAACAAAATGCGTCCAAGGCTGTATTTGTGACTACCAGAAGCCAGTATTGCATAAATAGTGTCTTGGAATTTAAAAATTCTGACAGCAAGAGAGATGAACAGTGCTATTTTGAGGGAGGAACCAGAATACAAAACAAGAGAAATTCTAAAGTAAATCAAATGAAAGCAAATATAGTTTACTATAAGAAAAGATAAAGAGTGAGAATAAAAATAGCATATCCAAGTATGCTATCACAAACACAGGTGTATAATCCAACTTCAAGCATGATTTCTAAAAGTAATTACTGTCTTATCTACCAGACATCTCAGCAAATCATTAATATTCTTTCATACAATTTCTTAATCTCAAAAAGAAACAACTCATTTTCATTTATTTTTTGGAAAACAAGATCTCAGATTCTCTCTCACTCAAGCATATTAAAATCGCTGATTTTACTTATTTAAATGTGTAAATTAGCTAAAGATGTATTTATTTATAACTTCATATGTAAATAAGTGTGTCAATTTGCAAAAATATTTGCAAATTTTCATAATAATCACTCTAAAGTGATTATAAGTAAAGCACCTATTATTTATATAATACAACAATGGTTAGTGATAACTCTAATATTCTTTTGGAAGAAATTAAAACTTGAAATAGTT
Organism: Talpa europaea; assembly: GCF_964194135.1. Taxonomy (NCBI): domain Eukaryota; kingdom Metazoa; phylum Chordata; class Mammalia; order Eulipotyphla; family Talpidae; genus Talpa; species Talpa europaea. The sequence continues at coordinate 14,130,465 of NC_140083.1, read as the reverse complement.
TGAAATTAAGGTCTAATTTTTGTTATATAAAAAATATTTCACAGTTTTAACTGTGAAAATTTTAATTATTAAATGCATGCTTTAAATATGTGATTACCTAAACTATATGAAAATTTTATGAAACTATAGGAGTCAGTGTATATGGAAAAATATTTAAATTATAGAAGATATGGTGCAGCCAATCCTGGTGAGGTGATTACCAATCTGATATCTCTACATCTTGGCAACATAACTAGATTGTATTTCTTAACTTCCCTTGCCAGTTGACATGGTCATGTGACTGAGTACAAGTGCAGGAAATATGAGTAGGGTGTTGGCTATTTGCATGATGTTTGCTGTTTCCAAACCCATCCCCTAACACTTCCTGGCTGCATCCTCCATTATGTTTACCCTTGGCCACCTTTTACAGATGAGTTGGGTGACCTTGGAAGCCTGTGCTCCAGATACCAGAGTTGCTAGATGGAAGAAGTCTGACTGAGTTCATGAATTCCCACTTGGAGAAGAGTCACCTGCTGATTAGGAAGACCTATTATGGACTTCCAATGAGTGAAAAATAAACTTGTATTACATGTCAGCTGCTGTTGATTTGCCTTAATTTTATCAAAAAGCTAGCATTATCTTAAATAATATGGTTAATTATTACAGCACTAATTTATAACCATAATGTTCATGATGTTTTTGATCTTATTTAAAAAATTTTAATATCCTCAAACTCAACATAAATATAGTAACTTTAAACTCATAAATATTCTAACGCTCATAAGTAGACTATGTTTTAAATAAAATTCTTTTTCAAAGTTTATTCTTCGTTTAATCCTAAACTTTCTTTAATAACTAGTTAACACAATTAAAACAATTAATGGCTTTAGTTATCAACTCAATCCCCAGTGATGAATTAACTAGATATAACTGTCTAAGAGATTTACTTATCTTTTTAAAAATCAGGATAATGTTACCTAGTCTACTGAAATAAGATCTTCCTGTCACTATATATATAAAACCACATCCTACCTTCTACCTCATCACTATGTGTGATTCAGAATATCTTCATTAAATAAATATGCCTCCAAGTTTATGAATAATCAAAGCACCTCTAAAATTTATAAACAAGAAAAATGTTAAGTCTGTGCATATCTGATCTATGAATGTAGAATTTTTGTGTTTTAGACTATGACATTACTCTATAAAAAAATCAGATTTTTCAATGTTTATGATTGGATTTTCAAGATCATAAAAAGTCACATACTAAAGGAGAAGATAAAATTTGAGAACTCTTCAATCAAGGGCAAGAATACAAGTCCCTAATAATGACTTTCCCCAATTTTACTTTCCCTTCCTCCCTGTCCCCTCTTTACACACATGCACACATTTTTTGTGATGTACAGTATGTTAGTTATGTACTCCACTGGAAGGCAGATGACCCCAATAAAAGATCAAAAATTGAAACACTGTAGACTTGAAACACAATAAATCTCTGTGAACATCCCTCTTCTTGTTGCCTGATCTAGCCCTTTACTTAGCTCCTATAAAAGATGCTCTCAATCCAATATAATCTTTTAACATTATAATGATTAAAAGATTTCATATTAATTTATGTTGCCCAGAACCTTGGGGATTATAGCCATGAGGGGGTAAAATGATTTATGATTAAATAATATAGAGTAGATGAGAAGACAAGCTAATATCAAATTTTAAAAGATGAATTTAATGATCAAAAATATTTATTGAGCACTTATATACAAAGAATGATAATGGGCACTTGGGATAGACAACAAAAATTAAAACATTGTTCCTGAGTTTAGTTTCATTATTGTAGACTTTTACTTTTAAGTAAGTAGAGGGGCAAGACCAGGGTGTGAAGTTGTTAGGAAAAAGAACTTTAAGGAACAAGTAAGCAGTAGTAATGTGGTCTATTAGTTTGAAGAATTGGCAATGAAAGTATTACAATGATGACACAGTCTTTTCAATACCACTTTATACTTGAGTACTTCAATATCATTGTCTTTTAATTTCAAGCATAAAAGGTTGTTAACAGATAAGTTATACAGAATGAAAGGTAAAAATCATATGATCATCTCAATAGAAAAAGTATTTGATAAATTACACATAATTTTGTGATTAAAAAACACCGAGCAAATTGGGTATAGAAGGCATATTTCAACATAACAAAAGCCCAGAATGCATATCACAAGCCGACAACTAACATACTCAAAAGTAAAAGGTTGAAGCTGAATTTCCTATGAGATAGGAATAAGACAAGGGTGCCACTCCTACCACTCGTATTCAACATAGTACTTGAAGTTCCTAGGAAATGAGTAAGTCAATAAGTAAAGGACATCAGAAAGAAAAAAGTAAAATTGTCTTTATTTGCAGATGACATGATCATAAAAAATCCTAAAGACTTCACCAAGAAAATCTTTTAAAGATCACTCTAAAAATTCGTTCAAGTTGCAGTATACAAAACCAGGAAACAAAAATCAGTTGCATTTCTGTAGACTTACAACAAAGCATCCAAAAAAGAAATTTTAAAAAATGTATTCACAGTAGCATCAAAAACAATAAAATACATACAGATAAATTTAACCAAGAAAATAAAAGATCTGTACACTAAAAACTACAAGGCTTTGATGAAAAAAACTGAGGAAAGATAACCCAGGTCATGGGTTAATTAGTCAGAAGGACTAATATTGCTAAAAGTTCCATACTACCCAAAGTCATCTAAAGATTCAACATAATCCCTATCAAACTTCCAATAGCATTTTCACAAAATAAAAAAATAAATATATCCTTAAAAGGTAATTATTTTGCTCTGATACCCAAGGAAATTTGTATTCAGAAGAGCAGACAAAAAGAAGCAAAGTCCTATCAGGGTCAGATCATTGGAATCTGATATAGGCAAGAAGAAAGTAGGTCTGAATAGTTAACAATCTAAGAAATCAACACTTTTTAAAATGTGCATGTGTACAAGCTATTGAGATAAGAATCATCTAGGGAGTTCACTAAAAATACCCACCTCCAAACATTCTGATTTAGTAGCTCAGGGGAAGAAGGACTTTTTAGAAATTCTATTCTTCAGATGAGAAGTCAATACATCAGGGTACCATTTATGTAAGGAATACAACTTGGATTCTAATTAAAGTCTCTTTGAATTCAAAAGTCTTATTCTCCACTCTAATAATGCAATTCCAAGTTTCAAGCCACATGTGTTTAGGAAGAAATATAGTATAATATTTTGATGTGGAAATTCAGTAAGGTTGTGATGCTGATAATAACTATGACAATAAAGATACTTCAGATGTTTAGGAAAGTAGTACCAGGCTAATTAAGAAAAGGATTACAGGGCAAAATGGAAATCTTCAAGGCTAGAATTAACTTATTTCCGCATGAAAGAATGGATGATAATAGGAAAAGATATAACATGACCATGTTTGTCTCATTTATTTTGTAGCAATTAATTTCCACTGTATTAATATACACTTCTTGCTGGTTCATTTATATGGTTCATTTTTGAGCCTTTGAATTCTGATCCAATTCATCTTTCTGACTATCTCATTCCATCTTTAAATTAACACTTTGTTTCTCATTATTAATTTTTGATAGCATAGATTGGCAGCTATTAACTAAATGGAACTGTTGCGAAATTAAAATTAACCAAAATATTTGAGTTTTTAAAAAGCACAGATAATAAAATTCTGGCAAAGGAAAGTGAAGATAACACCAGATAATTTAAAAAAGGTAAGCCTGAGACTGAAGCAGGCAATACAATATCTTTTCATTCTACTATTACAGAGTTTGATTGTATCATTGAGAATCGTAATTCTTCAACTGTTAGAGGCTAAATGAATTCCAATATTCAGTAGTCCAATATTCAGGTCTCATGATGAAATATGTTAGAAGCAAGAGCAATCAATGCTTTTTCCAGTGTTACTAGTCCACTATTCCATTAGAATTAATTTGCTCTTAAAGGTGAAAAACTTTTCCCTGAATACAGAGATAAGTGATTATCACCACTGATGTGTCTCTTTAAGCTCAGACTAATTTCCTTTGGCATTAGGAAGGAAAGTGGGATTCTTTTAGAATGGCAAGCTGTCCAATGCCTTTACTCCCAAAGAGAATCAAGAATTCTCAAATGTGCACCTTGAAATAGAATTACAAATTAGGTGGGTTATGGCAAATGAACAAGATAAATGTGACACATGGCTGAAGAGTCAAAAATTAACTTCATCATTATTCAGAAAGTAAGGTTAGAAGAGAATTATGATTACACTTTCAAGAAAACATCACAGTTAGCTCCTGAGTGTATAAACTCTCAAGGAAATCATGGTAGTTGAGTTCTTCTGTCAAGAAGATTAAATTTAAGCTAGGAAGTATAGACCGATCAGAAAGAATGAAAGCATCAAAACTAAAATTGGTTGATGTTATGTCTGCAGAGCAAATAAAGTATCTTCACAAACATCATAAATATATTAAAGTTTAAAATTCTTTAGGAAAAGAGCTAAATGCCTTTGAGTACCTTCACAAAAAGCTTATAATATTCAAAGATATTTTATTGATATTTTACGAAGACTCATTCTTATAGTTCTTCCCTTAGATCTGCACCTAATTCCAGTTGTCAAACAGGTTTTGGGATGTCCAGAGTCTATCATATCAATTCAATAAATGTTTATTAAGCATGAGAGTGAGAAACAATGCTATCCAGACACACACACACACACACACACACACACACACACCCCTGTCAATATTTCCCATTATCAAATAACTTACAAGTAAAGCCAAATAAGATTCTTACATAAATACAAAACAAATTATATAATTTACATAACAGATTTATAATTAAAATCTAGTGATATCTGATCCAAATAATTGGATCTAAATTGAATCTAAATGGGAGGATCAAAAACTGAGGAGAGACAATAGGGAAATGAATTATATATGCATGAAATATAGTGAGTATGGGAAAGATAAAGATTAACTTGAGAGCAATCCATTGTTAAAACATTAAATTTATGTAAGACACATGTGAAAGATAGTTGGTAATATATGATGAAGCTAGAACACAGAATACCTGGAATGCCAGAAATAAAGCCTGCAATTTAATTTTTGCAAGAAGGACTAGTTTTAGTTATGAGAAGAGTGGTAAGATCAAAATTACCATTAAGACACACTGATTTGATAGAACTGTTAAGAATACATTGGAGGGCCTCCCTGGTGGCGCAGCGGTTGAGCGCTGGGTTGCAAAGCTGCCGGCGACCTCTGCGGCGCCGGTTCGATCCCCGGCTGCTCCCCGGCCACCAGAGGAGGGTCCCACATGGCGCGCAGACCTCTCCTGCCGCCCGCTGCTCCCCTCAGCAGTGTACTTCGGTCCTTCTGCCTGCTCTGCTCCCCGCTCTGGCTCTGGTGAATTCTCTCACCCTCCCGCGCTTCTGACTGCGCCCAGTGCTTGTATAAACAAAACAAACAAACAAATAAATAAATAAAACATGCCTCTATTAAAAAAAAAAAAAAGAATACATTGGAGCAAATTGAAAGGAGAGATTAAAATCAGGTAGACAGGATAAGAGCCTCTTACTGTCATTCAGGTCAAAGGTAAAGAGGGTCAAACCTGCAAAAATGGCTACAATGATGAAAAATTAAGGGTGGGTCAATCTAGGAGATACTAATGACAGGTCTACATTATTTTTTTTAAGGCATGTTTTATTTATTTGTTTGTTTGTTTGTTCGTTTTGTTTATACAGGCACTGGGTACAGTCAGAAGCGCGGGAGGGTGAGAGAATTCACCAGAGCCAGAGCGGGGAGCAGAGCAGGCAGAAGGACCGAAGTACACTGCTGAGGGGAGCAGCGGGCGGCAGGAGAGGTCTGCGCGCCATGTGGGACCCTCCTCCGGTGGCCGGGGAGCAGCCGGAGATCGAACCAGCGCCGCAGAGGCCGCGGGCAGCTTCGCAACCCAGCGTTCAACCACTGCGCCACTGGGGAGGCCCCAGGTCCACATTATTAAATCAAGGGTCAAGACCTTGAAAGACATACAAATCTTAGTTCATATCTCAGTTTTACTTTTTGGTAGGTAGTTTTGTGGAATTATGTTCAGAGAAAGTAATTTGTATAATTACTATAATTTGTATAATTTGTATAACTCAGACTGTAATTCTAAACTTGTGCCTATCTTTCTCAGTAACATGAGTTACATCTAAGCTGCATAAGCCTAGACTTTGTTTTGAATCCATTCAGTCACAAATCACCTTTTTAAAAAAAAAAAAAAAAACTTTTTTTTAAAGATTTATTCATTTTTATACAAGAACTGGGGTATAGGCCAGAGGTGCGGGAGGGTGAGAGGATTCACCAGAGACAAAGCGGGGAGCAGAACAGGCAGAAGGACCGAAGTACACTGCTGAGGGGAGCAGTGGGCGAGGCAGGAGAGGTCTGCTGCTCCATGTGGGTATCCCCTGGCCAGCCTGGAATCGAATTCACACTGCAGAGGCTGCGGACAGCTTCACAGCACTGCACTCAACCTGCTGCACCACCAGGAGGCCCAGTCACACTTCACCTTTTGACTGGTGAATTCAGGCCATTTACATTGAAGGTCTTACTGAGACACAAGTGCTCATTGCTTTTTTGATGTTTTTTCTTTTTATTTTTTTAGCTTGTGTTATCTTTTTTATTTATGTACTTTACATATCTCCTGCCATTCCCTTCTTGCTTGTAGTGTTTTACTGAAAAGTTCACTGACAGTCTACTAATGTTCTCTTAGAAGCTACTCTTTCTTCTCTTGATGTTTTTAGTATCCTGTCCTTATCATTGGCTTTCAAGAGTTTTGTTATAGTTTGTGTTGATGTGTGTCTGGCTAGTATTTTGTTTGGGAACCTTTGGGTCTCTTCAATCACAATGTCTAGGTCATTTCCCAGATTGAGAGTTCTCAGCAATTGTTTTTTAAAATAAATTTTCTATGCCTTTCCTTTTCTCTTCTTCTGGCATCCCCAAGATATAGATGTTTTTTCTCTTTAGGTTATCTCAAAGTGCTCTTTCACTTTTTTAATATTTTTTTTCTGTTTGTTTTTTTATTGGTGTGTTCTCTGTTTTTGTGCTTTTGTGCCCACTAATTCTGTGGATTGCTTGTGTCTGCTATTGAGGCCCACTGTTGTATTTTTAAATTTGGTTAGAATATTTTTTAAATCCATAAGTTCTACATTGTAAAAATCCTCATATTTTCTTAGTCTTTATTCTGTTACTGTTTTATATCATCACTATTTTATTGTGTTCCCTGAAGTCCTTCCTCTTCAGATGATTCCATAGTTCTGCTGGATTGAGACTCCTCTTGTAGTTTTTTTTTTTTCCCTTCTCCAGCATTCGCGGTATGTTTTCTGTCTCTTAATTTTTAGATTTTATGGCTTGTACTAGGACTAGACTTTCAGACTGCTGTCACTGAATTTGGTGACGTGATTAGAAAACTGGTACCAGCAAGTGGTAATAGGTAGAAAGGAAGCAGATCAGTGGGGCAGTGAAGGGTCACCTCCAATAAGCATCAGAGATTCAAGCTTCCCACTACGTTGTGGGTAACAGTGTTGTGTGGTGGGGATCCACAGTTATCCCCTCCTCTAAGCCAGCTCCTTGGTTTTAGTGTCACTCAGAGCCTCGTGTCAGCCTCCACTTTTAGGCTGTTTTTGAGCATTAGATGTAGCAATGGGTGTGGGTTGTAGTTGTAACTGATATGGGGTCATGGACTAGGATTCTTTCTTCTTCAGGGCAGAACTTTATCATGGTGTTTGTGCCTATTATTAATAGCTGTTTAAACTCTGGCTCATGCAAATTATCACTTGTCTTAGTCCTGACATGAGGTATGATAGGTGTTTTGAAAATCCTAGACTTAGGCAATAAGTAATAGGCTCTTCTATGAAGAGACAGATGTTCTGGTCTGGTTCTCTCCTTTCATTCAGCTCCAGCTGTTCTATATTGACAGCCTAATATTCAAGTCAGTAATCGTGACTCTGTATTCCTGCTCCTTCAGTTCATCATTTGCACATTGAAAGATAGTGAAATAACAGAAAGAGGAATCCTGGCTGAGTAATTCGCACAAAATCTGCCAGGCAACCAAAAAACACATATAATATAATGCATTCCATCCTGGGAGGTTTTTTTTATTATTTCTTATGCAGTTAGGCTGGTGAGGCAAAATTACATTTTTTATTTTTAAATTTTTCAAATGCTTTCCTGAAAGATTCTAAAATCTGCTCAGATTACATCCTTAGAGAAATCTAAGGACTGATGTGTTCACATTTAAAGGTTATGCAAATTTACACACAGAGGGGAAAAAAAACTCAATCGATGAGAAAATAAAAGAACAAAACTTCTTTGCAGACTATTTTATATTCTTTCAAAAACCAATATTTCATATGATTATGAAGAACATGAAGATAATTATATTTCTTCAAAATTTACATCCTAAATTATATAATTCCCTAATTCAACTTAGAAAATGGCTCCATACACTTATTATAAAAGCATTGAAAACAGACTGACTTTTGAATTAAAATTTATGCAAGAGAAAATGTAATTTTAACTTGAACTTGAGCTGGCATTCACATTAAATGCAAAAACCTTCAAATGAACACATTCAATCATAATAAGAATTTAATTTTTCATTCACTTATATTACTAAAATTGTCTGAGCTACCACCTTAAGGCTAATATTTTATAAAATCTAAAACCCCTCCAATTCAAAAATAAAAGTTCTTACATAAGATGGCTGATTTTGTATTTCTAAATTACTGAATTAGAGTGCCCTCTGTTGGAAAAAATAAAGCAGTAAAAGCTAAACTGAAGTAAGAATTAATATACCCCTGAATTTCAAGCTACATTGTTAATACATAAAACATATTTATTAAAGATACGAATGCTACAAAACCTATTTTGCTCAATTTTGATTTCTTCAAATTACTGTGGAATTGTGATATTACAATTGACAATAACAATTGAACAAGGTAGATGTTTCACATCATCTCAATTTAAATTTAACTGAACCCAAATGTCAATCCCTCCATCATTAATGTAATAAACAAACTAAAATGTTCTTCTACATTCAACATTCTAATATAACACAGAGGTAAATGTAATTTAGGACTGTAGTTACACTACAGTTTGAATTTTCCTTAATGATAAACTGAAAACTTCCCTAATTCAAGATACATTTATAAACTTTTACACTGGGGAGAACATTAGAAGATCCTTGATATTTATTCTAACACTAAAATTCTGCAATTCTGTGGTATCAGCAAGATCAGTTTAGACTCATCAACTCAGGCCCAAATGACCTGAGGAAGGTCCTGGCAAAATGCTGGTCATCTAGACCAATAAAGTGCATCTTAGAGTGAGCTCTTTAGAAAGGATAATGCTCAGAGGTACTCAAGGCAATTCTGATTTATTTGGTCTGCCATGGTACCTCAGAGTATCTGTATTTTTAGGGGAGTTTTTCCTTATAAAGCCAATGCATATTCATTGCCAAGAGTCAAGTGTTTGAAGGTCTCCCCAGAACGCCTAACAAAATGATCATATTCATGATAGAGTTTATTCTCCTCAAAATCAAAATTAAGCTTCTGACTAGCTTCATAAATCTAATTATCTGTCCCTGTTCTTTGACAAAATTGATCTTGGACTGGTACTTTGCAAACTTATGAAAGTCATAAAAGTTCCCTGAACCTCTATTTTTTTCACCTGTGAATAGTGGGAATAACACTACCACTTTCATAGGGTTATTGTGAGGATTAAATCAAGTAAAATAAATAGTGTTCCATAAGTTTTAAATATCATCATAACTTTTTCCTTACTAACTTTCCCAAACCAATTTTCATGGTAAACCATTCTCCTCAGATTATATGCCACGTCTCACCTTCAGGCTTTTGCACACACTTTTTCTGCAGGTTGGAATCCTCTTCCCTAAATCCCTTTTATTCATTCATTCATTCATTCATTCATCCCAATTCAAGTGCAAAAAGCAAAGCATATCTCTTCTCCTCCAGGGCCCAGTTTCATGTCTCTACTCCATGAAAGTCATCAATGAATACTTAATAAATTTTCACTAATTAAAAAATTTCAATGATGGTGTCACTTAAGTGCAGAATATAGAGAAACCAAGCAAATAGTCAAAGACAAACTTTAAGACCAAACCTTGAAAACGGGTCCATGAACTGAGGCACCCAAGGGTCACAGGGGAAAAGGAAGGTGAGAACCGGGTAGGGAGGGAGCACAGTAGACTGTGGTGGAAGATTATGGAAGCTACAGTGGTGAGACATCTATGATAATTATACCTGAGGGGGAAAATCCTATACTTCCAAAACATTAATAAGGATGTCAACTGATGGTACTTCAATAATAGAATTTTACTTTAATTCCTTGGCCAGTGGTAGCTTCTTATGATAAATTAGTGGGGAATTAAAACAATGACTGAGTTTGAAGCCTAGATTTGCCACTTGCCAGGTAAGTCATTTCCCAAAACTCCATCTGTTGTGGAAGACTAAGTGGCTTAAATCATATAAAACATTAGAATTGAAAATAACAAGCACCTCCTAAATGTCAGTTCATATATTTGTAGTTTTATGCTAGTTGTCTGCACACTGTGATTAAAGACTTCTTGGAACAAGAATTTTGAACTCCCTGGAGTAAGGAAATGCATCTCATTACTGCTATCATAAATCCTACAGTTGACAATATGTACCAACCATCTGCACTAGGTGATCTAGAAGTACATGATTAAGTACTTTGCATAATTTGAGAGTACAATTCAGAACAGAACTCTGGAAAAACAGTGATGAATGGAAACAAATACTCAACATAACAGGAGTGAACCCAAGTAAAACAGACGTTATAGAAAAAGGTCAAAGGTATTGCATTATGCTTTAAACATTTGGTAACAAATTTCTACTAATTTTACCTTCTGACAGGCCACATCCAATGATGTGTTTTATCTGCCCAGAATATTTTAAATTTTTCTCACTTCAAAAAATAAATAAATATGAAACTTCTCAGCCTGACATTCACGGCTTGACCTCAGCCTATCTTTTTAATCTTATCTCCCATGCTTCCCCTTTTTAAACTATTATTCCAGATTAATATTACTATTTGCTCTAACATATATGCTTTGCTTTTCTGCCTCATAGAACTCAAATATTTAATAGAGCAATAGCTCCCAAAACATAATATAAAGGTTTGTCCCAAGACAGAATCCAGTGATTGCTTTTGTGAAAGTATAAGCTTGAGTTCACTTAATGCAATTTCTGAGTATTAATTCTTACTACTACAATATTCTTAGAAAAGTAATAAATATAAATATATAACATATATAAATGCCTTTGGGATGTTTGCTCAGGACCTGTTTATTTAATGATACTTAAAACAAGAGATGTTCAGAAACCACTGGTCTAGAAAATTAAGGCATTCAGGAAATACATGGGTTTTGAAGTAGCCAATTTAGAGAAACTGTTAAAGACAGATCTAAAAATCTAAACACCACATACTGCTTATGTAGGATAAATATGTTCTCATTTCTAACCAACTTTCAAGGAGCTGTTGAAATGAAACTTTGGTAATCTAGAGAAAGCATATACCTGGTTAAGATTTTTAAATTGGGAACTATATCCTAACATTTTATTTCATTAACATAAAATTTTCATTTGAGAAAAACCTACAGTTAATTCACTGTGCACACACACACACACAAAATTAGTTATAATTTTTCATAAAGAGCTGTTGTTGGAACCAATGTGATGTTTTACAAAAGAGAGTACAGCAAACAAACAAAAACAGGCATAGGTAGAAAGACCCAGCCATGGAACTAGACTAGCAAATACGAACCCAGGAAAAGTGGTGTCACATCTCACATTAAGCAACTGAATCAAGTTATATATTCTCATTATAGTCACTATACTTGGCTATATATATTTAGTTTTCATAAATGATACGACATACTTAACACAATTCACTCTATTATTGGCTTTTGCAGAAAGTTTCTACAACAAAGTTTTAAAAATAATTAAAGGTTTCAAAAGAGCACCTGCACCCCTATGTTTATGGCAGCACTATTTACAATAGCTAAGCTTTGGAAACAACCCCAATGCCCAAAAATAGATGACTGGATCAAGAAGATGTGGTACATATACACCATGGAATATTACTCAGCATTCAAAAAAGATAAACTCATGCAATTTGTAGCAACATGGATGGAGCCGATCATGTTCAGCGAAATAAGCCAGAAAGAAAAAGAAAAATAATGGATGTTCTCACTCATAGCAGGAATCTAGAAAACTTAAATAAGGGACCAGGAAAAAGAATAACTACAAGAAAGAAAAAATCAAAATCAACAAACAACTATGAACCAGAGACACACTATGGGGCGGGGGGAGGCGGGGAAAGGAGGGATGGGGGGCAAAATAAGGGAGTTGCAATTGTATGGGGAATATAAAAATATATATATTTTATAAAAATAAAATTTAAAAATAAATAAATAAATAAATGAAAATTTAAAAATAATTAAAGGTTTCATATCAAAATAATGTATCTATTTTAATACCATGCCTCCTACAAATCCTTCCTCAACAGGATACAAGTCTTAATTTTAAAGTGATTGACTATACATTTTTTCTTGTGTTGTGTTAATGTAAAAACCCAAATGAGAAAGAATCTTGAACTCATAATTTATATACTGAACTTGTAGGTTGCAAGAAAATTGGGATTTGCACAAGATCATAAAAATATGCAGGTGTAACTTTCCACAAAGTCTCTCTCCTACTACAGATCATGGAGTGAGCAGAACTATACACGCATGGCTCAGCTGTCTTTTATACAGAGGTGGGGTTCACAGAGAAAAGGGAAAGAAGACAAAAGGAAGGTTTTCTTTTTGCTTTGCAAATCAATCGTCATTATGCCCAATGAAACTGAAAGAAACGAATCACAGATTCTATGAATCCACGTGTTAACGAGATTCTCACAGTAGCAAGGTAACCTCAGGGAATAAGTAATTTATCAAAGCATTCCTTCTCGTACACATGCAGCGGTAATAAAACACCAATGATACCAGGGAAGAGCACAGGGTGCTGACATCTGCCACTGAATCTTTAGATAGGATAATGCACAACTCCCGAGCCTTTAAGGAACGCACTGAACTAGCAAAGACAGACGCAGGGTCTTCTTCCCCCCTTACTTACTACACTCTGGGTTCCATTTTTCCCAAGTTCTTCCTCTGAAATCTTGCTCAAATTATCTAAGTAGTGGTCTGATATTGTGTGGCACAAATCTTCAAAAGAATAATCTTTTTCTTGACAGAGCTTTATTTCATCCAAGAGTTTTGATAATTCTCCAGTCACAGTTTCACCTGTAAAAAAAAGATTAAATTTTTGTAGATGTTTCAAGCAAGGATACTGCTAAAGCTTGATGTCAAATACTAAAATTATGGTTAGTATGGTGATAGAGCCCAAAATATGGCAAAGAAGGCACTAAACCACAATTCACACAAGAATTCTTAAAGACACAAGTTCTTTTCCCTATTTTCCATCCTTTTTCAAAATATAAACATATATTGAAGATTTACATGTTTGTAGTACATAAAATAAAATTATAATACAATCCTTAAAGCTTCCTTATTATGTTTAATTTTTAAATAACATTTTACTGCATTGTACTTCAGTATAGAATTCATTCAACATTTCATTAACGGAACCTAAACCCTAGGTTTAATAAAAAGAAATTGTATCTGTGTCCTTTGGGTAAATACCTAGGAGTGGAATTGCTGGATCATATGGAAGCTCTATGTTTAGTAGGTCCAGAAATCTCCACACAGCTCTCCATAGTGGTTGGACCAGTTTGCACTCCCACCAGCAGTACAGAAGAGTTCCTTTTTTCCACAACCTCACCAACATTTTTTGTTGCTAGTTTTTTTAATATGTGCCATTCTCACTGGTGTAAGATGGTATCTCATGGTAGTTTTGATTTGCATTTCCCTGATTACAAGTGATGTTGAACATTTTTTCATATGCCTGTTGGCCATTTGCATTTCCTCTTCAGAGAAGTTTCTTTTTAATTCCAAAGAGCACCTGTACCCCTATGTTTATAGCAGCACTATTTACAATAGCTAAGCTTTGGAAACAACACAAATGCCCAAGATGACTGGATCAAGAAGATGTGGTACATATACACCATGGAATATTACTCAGCATTCAAAAAAGATAAACACATGCAGTTTGCAGCAACATGGATGGCACTGGAAGGGATCATCCTCAGCGAAATAAGCCAGAAAGAAGAAGAAAAATACCGGATGGTCTCACTCATAGCAGGAATCTAGAAAACTTAAATGAGGGACCAGGAAAAAGAATAACTATAAGAAAGAAAATGTCAAAATCAACAAACAACTATGAACCAGAGACACTCTATGGGGGGTGGGGGTGGGGAAAGGAGGGCTTGGGGTAAAAATAAGGGGATTGTAATTGTATGGGGAATATAAAAATAAAATTTAAATTAAAAAAAAGAAATTGTAGTGCTTATTTAAACAAATAGTTACATTAAAAAGTTAATAAATTAGAAATATGATATGTAATATAAAGGGAAAACAGAAGTAACAGAAATAATTTGTATCCTCTGTCAAAAATAATATTTTGTAGATTGCAAGCAAGTATGTATCTTTCTAATCATTCTCAGAAAAGTACTTTATTTTATTTTATTGTCTCTTCTGAACAAAAAATACTCTAATAGTTATCATCCGGATAGCTGTATTTTTATTCTGCATCAAAAATGCGTTATAGAAAAAGACCTAGTATGAAACATCTATGCATGAACTCTTAAGGTTCGTGAAAGCACAGAATGCTATCTGCTTTGCTTACTATTGCATTTCAGGGCCAAGAACAGTGCCTGACAAATAGCAGAAGCTCATAAACATTGAATAAACAGGTATAATAGGGCCTCCCTGGTGGCGCAGCGGTTGAGCGCGGGGTTGCGAAGCTGCCTGCAGCCTTGCAGCGCCGGTTCGATCCCCGGCTGCTCCCCGGCCACCTGAGGAGGGTCCCACATGGCGCGCAGACCTCTCCTGCCGCCCGCTGCTCCCCTCAGCAGTGTACTTCGGTCCTTCTGCCTGCTCTGCTCCCCGCTCTGGCTCTGGTGAACTCTCTCACCCTCCCGCGCTTCTGACTGTACCCAGTGCTTGTATAAATAAATAAATAAATCTTTAAAAAAAAAAAAAAAAAAAAAAAAAAACAGGTATAATATACAGTATAACTTATTATTTTTGTTATCCTTTTTGTCCAAACAAGACAAATTTGTATATAAATGTTGACTATCACTTAAGTCCTTTTAATTAGCTACTCACTTTTGGTCTTTTGGGATGGAGATTCAGCAGGGGAGGAAATGTGTGTTTCTTGTGTTGTATCTTCTTGTACATGCTCTTCCAGAATTGTCGATCTTCCCACGCCTTCTAAATATTCTGCATATATAAGTTCTTGAAATTATATACTTGAATTCATTTATCTTAAAATCAATGATTGGTTACTTCTAATAGTTTTCATTTTTTCCCTCATATACAAATATATGTGTCTGTGTGTGTATGTGTTTTAAGTTGTTACAAGAACTTCAAATTTCAAACCAAAAAAAAGTTAAGATGATATTTAAATTAAAGCTTTTTAATTAAAATTAAAAAGACAATTTGGAAGAGACTCACAAACCATTTTTCAAAACTAAACTTGTCACATACTTTCTTTAAAGAATAAATTCACTGGTTGAAAATACAATAACATCCTTGGTTTCCTTAAATATAGTCTGCCTAAAGAATTAAAATTCTCTGAAAGATGCTTTGAGAGCATCTTGCTTCCTCAACAGAGATGGCAATTGCAGATAGATAAGTTTATCTTATAATGATACTTATAAAGATAAGTATATTAAATTTTATTTCCATAAAGAAATAATTTCCCTTCTCATTATTTTGAATCAATTTCCCATACTCAGCATCTTGTTTTTTCTAATTTTGACTGACATAATAAAAACAGAATAGCGTCTAAAACTTAAATATTGCTTATTCTTCATCCAAAAATGTCCTGAGTGTTTGCTACAAATTAACTTATTTATTCCTCACAAAACTGACACAGGCACTACTACTAGTTCAGTTTTGAAAATGACAACTAAAGGAGGTTAACCTGACCATATTCATACAGCTAATTAGTAATAGAGCCAGACAGACACAGAACACAAAGTCTCTCACTTTACTCTTAATCATAAGGAAGACAGCATCTGAAAATGGTGATAAAAATCAACTAATATTCAGCCACTATAGAATTCATTCAACACTTCATTAACATAACCTAAACCCTAGTTTTAATAAAAAGAAAATTTTGTATTTCATATTGGACTTTAAAGTTAATTTTACAGAAACTGTGAGGCAAAAAAAAAAATGTGTGCTTTAAATAAAACATTTCTGCTATCTGTCAAAAATACTCAGCCTGCAATGGCTAGTGCATAGTCTCCATGTGGAGGATTAAATCCACAGACCCCTTCTCACAGGGACTTTTACTTGCACTTCTTTATTCAAATCTAGCTAAGAAAGTGTGTACCCTTATGACAAACAATTGTGTGTTCATATCATACAAATACTCTCTACCTAAAGAATAATCTACTAAGGAAATTCTACTAGGAAATGAAAGTAACCTCTGGGATTCTGTCCTTAAAATATTTGACCCATGGGCCTCCCCTGGTGGCGCAGGAGTTGAGCGCCACACTGTAGGGTTGTCTGCAGCCTCTGCAGCGCCAGTTCGATCCCGGCCAGTCGGCGAGGGTCCCACATGGCATGGCAGACCTCTCCTGTCTCACCCGCTGCTCCCCTCAGCAGTGTACTTTGTCAGTCAGCCTGTTCTGTTTCCCACTCTGTCTCTGGTGAATCCTCTCACCCTCCCACGCATCTGGCCTGTACTCAGGTTCTTGTATATATAAATAAAAAATCTTTAAAAAAAAATTTTTAGCCATGCATTAATAATGTAAATTAAATTTCTCTTCCAGGTCACAACAATAACTTTATCAATTATAAACAGCAATCTGGATTCTGGCAGTAACAAACTTTTTCTGAAGATTTTAAATGTACCAGTGGCTCTAAATCCAGGAAGGCAAAGAATATAGACAATGCATTCACATTCTAAAATTTGTTGATGATTTTAAAAATATAAGATAACCCATAATTCTTTATTATGGATTTTGGCAAAGCTAATGGATTTTAACCATTTAAATGAGCACACTCTGATATACTATTTCCAGCTAAGCTGAACTAATACCATATGTTTAAAAATGCCTATAACCATGTCATGTGCCCTTTATAGTGGATATCACTATAAAGGGCCATGTTCACATAGAAGCAAAGTCCAATATGAAATACAAAGTACTTGGAGGGATATTTATAAATGCTGTCTACCACTCTTTTTCACTCCTTTGTTTTCATTTGATGTGATTTTAATTTGAATTAATATGAAACGCCACACTTGTTTTTCTTCTCTGGTTTGTCCCTGTGTGCACTTGACTTGCAATTAACTTCTTTATTGACAAGAAAATTGCAAGGGCTTGAACTTCCTTCAGAGGTTTTGGAAATAAAGAGGAAAGAGCATAATGACCTCTTAGAGTGCATCTCCTCAATTTACCCCTTTTTGGCCTTTGTTGACTCCTGTCTCTACAGGCCTCACAGCTGACGAGGTGTTAATTCATTTATCTCCCAGTAGGACAAAGCCACTTTTTAAAAAAAAAAAATATTTATTCATGCATACAAGTACCAAGTACAGGCCAGGTGCGCAGGAGGGTGAGAGGATTCACCAGACACAGAGTGGGGAACAGAACAGGCAGATTGACTGAAATACGCTGCTGAGGGGAGCAGCGGGCGAGACAGGAGAGGTCTGCTGCACCATGTGGGCATCTCCCTGGGCTGCAGGGATCTAACCTGCACTGCAGAGGCTGCAGACAGCTTCATAGCACTGCACTCAACTGCCTGCGCCAGCAGGGAGGCCCCAAAGCTGCTTTTTAATTTCTGATACCCATGAAACCCATTCCTTCTCTCCCCTCTGTTACACATGCAGCTACTCTACACAATTTTTAGGAGCTGGTCACTCCTGAACAGTGAAGGAGCTAACTGGAAAGAGAATGAATATCTGGGTGTTTAAGGAAACATGTTCCATTGCCAGGCAAATATCACCCAGCAGAAATAGAAAGTTTTTAAAACAAATTTTTCATAAAATTGTAAGTCAATGGGGAAATACAATCCTGCCAATGAAAAAGTAGTACTTAGAAGCCTGTCAAACCTGCAGCTGACTAATAATTACAACTAAGTCCAAATGGACCTAAAAGACAACCTGCAAGAGATTTGTTCAGAAAGAAAGGCTGGGAATACTGAATTATCTTGTGCTACTGGACTAGGGAGGGGAAAACTCTGTATTCTTTCATGGAAGTACAAATTTGTTGCTGTTAACCCTCCACTTATGGAACAGCTCAGTAACTAATACAGGATATAGGAATTTCAGCAAGTCAGACTCTTGGAACTTCAGTTTCCCTTATGTGCAAAATCTGGCTATCTACCTCACAGAATTATAGAAATAAGACAAAATAATAGAAAATTCCCAAGAACTCTTAATACATCATTCAAATATAATAATTATTATTACTTTATGGCCTATTATCTGCAACTTCATTACTAGCTACTTACTACATGGATTAAAAAAAAAAATCTTTTTAGGGCCTCCCTGATGGCGCAGGCGGTTAAGCTCCGCACCATGAAGCTGTCTGCAGCCTCTGCAGCATGGGTTCGATCCCAGTCGGCCGGCGAGAAGCCCACCTGGTATGGCAGACATCCCCTGTCTTGCACGCTGTTCCCTTCAGCAGTGTATTTCATCAGTCTGCCTGTGCTGTTCCCCGCTCTGTCTCTGGTGAATCCTCTCACCCTCCTGCGCATCTGGCCTGTACCCTGGTTCTTGTATAAATAAATAAATCTTTGAAAAAAAAACTTTTTAATATCAAGTGAGTAAAAAAATACTTCAGCTTTTTAAAAAATCCTAAGTAGCTGAAAAAGAGAAATAAAACATTTGAAAGTGCTATTACTTACTTTAAAATTTGTCTACCAAAAAAATGCAAACAGAAATTCATGCAAGCAAACATTAACTCAAAACCCAAGAGGAAACTTTGACAGTTTTAATTTCATCTTAACTTTAAGGCAGACTCATCCATCATTCAGTATTTTTTACCTTGTAAGAGGGTTGCAATCTGGAGAGATTTCTGAGATGGATGCTCTTTCAGAATGTCTAAGACAGTTCTACCTAAGCTATCCTTTATGTTGGCATCAATTCCTGAAAGGAAAAAAAAAAAAAAAGTACATGTACACCATTGGAATGGCATCAGAAGGCATTGCCAATATATAACTGCTCTTATTTTAAATGTATACAGACCAAGCACTGAAGTTGATTTGTTGTTTTGTTTTGTTTTGTTTTGTTTTGTTTTAAAAAAAGGCTCTACAGACACACACACACACACACATACACACACAGGCCCTTAGAACAAAAAAAGGTAGAAGTCTACTATATCAAAGAATAGAAACATTCTTGATAATGAATTAACTTTTAATGGTCACTAACCAACCATGAAGATGACTTTTTTAAGATTATAGCTAGTTTGAATAATAGTTAGGTTAAATAAATAGTATAACATCAAGTTGAAAACTTGATGATTTACAATGTGAATTCCTAAAGTAAAATGACTTATATATCTGCATAATATAGAATAATATAATGTATAATATGGAAAATATTTTAATTATAATAATATACCATGTGAGTAATATAAGAACAGTCAGTATACTTAGTTATTCACAAAAAAGCTTTATTATTTTGTCCAAATACTATTTGTCACAATACAAAATTAAATATTTCATATTATTTGTACAAGTATTTCATAATGACAGCAACATTCATCAACTACCTTGTGAGCAAATTTCTTGATATTTATAACAGAAATACCATTGGAATTACTTTAATTCTGAAAATAATTATTGTGTTAAAGAACATATTTTAATGTATCAAATACCTTCCATGTCCCTAAAAATATTTAACATTTTTATCATCTAACTGGAAATAAAGTCAGTTTTTAGGATCTGGCCTCAAATGTTACTTTATCAAAATAAGATGAAGTATTTACTTAAGTTTGTATAAGGATATGTGACCAGCACATATTTAATTGATTCATTTACTCTTGCACTATGTACATGTCAGAGTTACAGGCACAAATATATAAACACAATCAAAATACAATAGTTGGCCAGTGTTTTCCATTTTATTTTTTTACAAAGAAAAATAACAAACTAAATATTCCATAAAACAAAAGACTCACATTGATAGTTTGCAAATATGAATTTGTACTGTACACATGACCTTTTGATCCCAAACAAAATCTGAATTAAGTTCCAATTTCCTATTCATTTCTATCAGAATATACATAAAGGCAAGTCTGATTTGGTGTTCTCCAAAGTATTCTCTAAAGGTTCCCTTTAAATCACTGCAACCTACAAGCAGTAGCTATTTAGTTGATGAAGTACTGGAAAGTATTTACCTTAAGGATAGGGAACTCTAATTTCTGCTTATCATAGTTCACAATACAAAAACCTAGAGAAAAGATCATGTTTTTAAATTAAACAAATAATTGTCAGAACTTTAGAGGGATTAGTTCCTCCCTCTTGGAGAAGCTAGAAATTTCCTTTTTTTGTAAATACTGTATAATACTATATATTATTTTTATATATTCTATATATGACCATGTAATATGCATAATATAAAAATGCTATATAAAATACAGAATATATTAATGTTATTTAAATGTATGAAATTATAATTTCCAAGAGATTTTTAATAAAACATGTATTGCATAGAGGAAGGTACATGTTTTACAGCAACTTCAGCTAAACACGGCAGCTCAGTTCTACATCTGCAGTAAGGAGTTAAGGCAGGAAGTAAGGGTGAGTGTGAAAAAAACAGTGTCATTTTTCTTTGTCTGTGCCTAATGCAGAAATCGTAGTTGGCAGAATAAGCTCCATGGAGAATCACAATTACCTGTTTCTAACAGAACTCTTACAACATCCACCTTTCCAAACAAAGCTGCTTCATGAAGTGCACTCCCCTTTTCTGTCTGGGAAAGAAAAAGAGGCATGTTTGTATTAGAAATGCTTTCATGTTAAATATTCTATCATTTTGAAATTATGCTTAGGATTTGTTTTAAAATAAACAGTAGGAGGAGTTAAAGGAAACAGAGTACAAGATAGACCATAATAGTTGTTTTGTAGTCTTTGTTCTATTCTCTTAATTTTTGTGTTTGTTTTTCAATGTCCATAACAAAATTTCAGTTAAAAAATTGTCTTTTTACCTAGTCACACATATTCTCTATAATCTCAGCACTCCCAGACAGAATGGAAGTGTGGAAAAAAGAAGAGATTCTAGAAACATAATCCCAAAGCATGGATTTGGGAAACGTTTCACAAATAGCCACTTGACTTTATATTGGTTGGTAAAATAAGAGTAGTACTGCCTATCCCAGGGAGCTTTTGTGAGTCTTCAATGAGTTCACTTAATTCAACACACACTTATTAGACACCAACTATATTCCAAGAGCATTTAAGGAATGTTTTGAGTTGTGAAAATATGAGCCTGACCCTCATATATTCATATTCTATTTGAGGCTCTAATCTCTGCCTGGCAGGCTCTAATCCTCACCATCTTTTATCTCACCATAACCTGTATCACTAGTTCTCAATCTTCAGCATGAACCAGAATCACCTACAAAACTTGTTAAAAAAAAAAAAATCTAGGTCTCACTCCAGAGTCTGATTCAGTACACTTGGATGAGGCTCAAGAATTTCCATTTCTAACAAGTTCCTAGAGATACTGAAGGTATAAGGAGTACACTTTGAATACCACTGACCTACACAAATATGTCAAATATCAGCTTAAAAATCCCATTTAGAAATACACCCCGGCACCTGAAGTCTAATGCTTTTTCCATGTGTTCCACATCAAAGCATATTTCCCCAGCATTTATAATGCCACATTACAATGCCATGTGAGTGTCTATTTCCCTTAAACTGTAAGTTTAGTGGAAATGTAGTTCGCGTCTATTTACTTCATTGTATCTCCAATGTCTAGAAAAATACCTTGAAAATACAGACATTAAAGAATTATTTTGAGGCCAAAATGCAGAAGAATACAGCAGGAAAAGAAGAATTTGTGAGTAATGCAGAGGAGAGTCAAGCATAATTTCAAAGAGGAGGTTCTTTGAGCAACAGGAATGTTAACTGGGGTTTTCTCAATTACTTTTGCTTTTCCTCTCAAGAATTTTAAAAATGTCTAGCAGACCCTCAGTGTGTGTGTGTGCGTTAAATTGCATACTGTCATTAGGCCAACTTTATTTCCTGCACTAAAAGTGATCTCTAAGGGGAACTCATCTCAATCCAAAGTAGAAACACCACTATAAAATATTACACAAAAACTTCTTTAATTGATATAACCTCATTGTAGAGTTAACTCAACCCAAAATGGTGTATAAATGTACTACTAAAGAGGCTTGGGGCCTCCCTGGTGGCGCAGGGGGTTGAGCACAGTGCTATGAAGCTGTCCACAGCCTCTGTAGCGCGGGTTCGATTCCTGGCCAGCCAGGGAGCTACCCACATGGCACAGCAGACCTCTCTTGTCTCACCCGCTGCGCCCCTCAGCAGTGTTTTCAGTCATCTGCCTGTTCTGCTCCCCACTCTGTCTCTTGTGAACTCTCTCAACCTCCTGCACCTCTAGCCTGTACCCCAGTTCTTGTATAAATAAATAAATCTTTAAAAAAAGGAAATAAAAAATAAAGAGGCTTGTGAAATGCTGAAGATCTATCAATGTGATTTGAATTTATCTTCAAAAAAGTCATGACTTTGAATTATAATTTTATTGGTGTGACATGTACAAACACTGTAAGATGAAAATAAAAATAAAAATTCATATATATATATATATATATATATACATCATTGTGTAGAAGAAAAAAGAAACTGTGGGAATTATTTGGCTCCTTGAACAATATTTCAATGTAGGGCATAGATATTTAACTTTTCCCAAAAAAAAAAACCCTTGAAAAAATCTGATTTTTCTCACTCCTCATTCTGTGTTTTTCAACCAACTTTCTTAATGCTGATTTGATTGTCTTTATTTAAATTTTCACAGAATTTTGGATTTAAAGAAAAAACCTTGGGGCCTCCCCGGTGGCGCAGCGGTTGAGCGCTGGGTTGCGAAGCTGCCCGCAGCCTCTGCAGCGCCGGTTCGATCCCCGGCTGCTCCCCGGCCACCAGAGGAGGGTCCCACATGGCGCGCAGACCTCTCCTGCCGCCTGCTGCTCCCCTCAGCAGTGTACTTCGGTCCTTCTGCCTGCTCTGCTCCCCGCTCTGGCTCTGGTGAGTTCTCCTACCCTCCCGCGCTTCTGACTGTACCCAGTGCATGTATAAACAAAAACAAACGAACAAAACAAACAAACAAACAAATAAATAAATAAAAAACATGCCTCAAAAAAAAAAAAGAAAAAAAGAAAAAAAAAAAAAAAAGAAAAAACCTTCATAGAATAGTATACCTTAAAATTCTGAAAATGTTTTAAGCACAAGGATAAATAGGAAAAACAGCGGAAATCCTCAGAACTCGGGGAAGGGAGTGTGTGACAAAAAATATCAACCCAGTGGTTAAGCAGTGGGAATTCACCAATCTGTGATAGGTTTCAATCCATCACTCAAGGTGGAAGTGGAAAAGATGTAGGAGACAGTCTAAAGTCCAAGCAAGTGGAGAGCCTAATGGACCCCTAAGAAACTCAAATAAACTCAAAGAACAACCCCTAAATATACTTGGTGGAAAAAAAAATTTAAACATGTTGCACAGGGGAAGAAAGTAAGGATGTCTATTTTGGTCTAAGTTTTAAGTGGAGATGGATAACAAAATAAACACAGCACCCAAGAATTCCTAACCATAAGTCTATCCTCAAATGAGGATAGAGTCAAAATTGCACAAGCACTGTGATTCCCAGATTCTGAGCCAAAAATACAGGAATCTGGGTTGTAGTATCAGAGGCAGATATAAATGGCTAGCAGAAGCAGATATAAATCATCTCTGAGAAAATACACTTTAAGACAGACTTCAAGAATTCCACCAGATAAAGCTCTAAGAAGCACAGATTTAAAATTAGAAATCACTAAACATGAAAGAAAATAAATCATTAAGAGCAAAAAATACTAGAAAAAAGAGTAAGGCCTACAAAACCTTCACTTAGTAGAAAGTTCAACTACAGAACATAAAACATTTATGACCGATAAGATGAAAACTGAGAGTATATCATATATAACTAAAGAATAAGAGGACTATCAAAATGGACCAGATGTGAAAATGAACCAAAAATAACACTTCTAGAAATTGAAAGTTATAATATTTTAAGTGAAAAGGTTTAATACCAGCCAAGATATAGCTAGAAAATGTTTTAATATCAAACCTGAAGTAGAGAGTAGAGGTCTGCAGGTATTCTCACTGGCTGAAAAATCAATCATAATAAACTATAACCCTAAACTGTTACAGTAAATTTGATATTCATTAAATTGTTCTAGTTAGCCAGTTGAGAATTAGTATAAAAATTAATCCCTTTTAGTAAATTATAGTTATGTTCTTTTAGACTTTAATTATATTCAAGTTATTATGAATAATTTTTTAAAATTTAGAGATGACTTTGGAGGATCTTGTTTTTTCTTGTAATTGCAAATGTTTTTAAGTGTAACATTATATTAATGTTTTCTATAGAAGCTTTATTTCCTGCCTCATTTCTTTCTGAGCCATTTTTAATTATAACACATATTTGAACTAGTGAGCAAGATAATTGAATTCTTGTTGGGTAAATTTCACATTATTCTTACTTATAAATTCTCTAGTCTTAAAAGATTTCATAATAAAGAGATCAATCATATTAAGATATTCATAAAGCAGGATTTATTTATTAATTTATTTAATTGAGAAGTTTCTCTTGAAAAGTAGCAGTTTTGGGGGCCTCCCCAGTGGTGCAAGGGGTTAAAGACAGCACTGTCAAGCTACCGCCAGCCACTGCAGCACAAGTTCAAGTCCCCAGCCAGCCAGGGAGGTGACCCACATGGAGCAGCAGACCTCTCCTGTCTCTCCCGCTGCTCCCCTCAGCAGTGTATTTCAGTCATTCTGCCTGTTCTGCTCCCCACTCTGTCTCTGGTGAATCCTTTCACCCTCCGCACCTTTGGCCTAAACCCCACCTCTTGTATGCATAAATACATAAATCTTTAAAAAAAAAAGAAAATTAGCAGTTATTTTTATGAATTCTGACCTGAGTTTGAGTAACTAGGTGGTGGGGGTGCTGCTTTAACTGTTATGCGTTTCTTGTGAGTTTCTCTTATCAAAACTTTAAGAGTTAAAAACATGAGCATAACATTAAGCCAATTGGATTTCACATGAATGTTTAAAGAAACTAAAATTACAGAAAATTAATAAAAGAATAAAGATTACTATGCTAAGTGCTGTTTAAAAGCAAAGCTGAGCAAAGTACAGCTTTTGCTCTCAGTTTACAGTGTCAGGAAAACATGTTCCTACATGGATAGACTGATAAAATAGTCACTCTTCTACTAGATGATTATTTCACAATTTCTCCTCTCTTCCCCAAACTTCAATACCTCTTTCCCTGTTATCCCTCTGTTATTGTAGTTTTGCTTTTATTTCACTGAAATAATAGAAGCCATCTCATATTCCCACCAATACATCTGCCAACATACATGTATCTGTTGTCCCTCCATATACGTATCTGCTTTAAATGAACTTTCTAGACTGTATATCCAATGTTAACTCTCTATATAGATAAACACATACACACAAACACACAGACACAAATATTATATGATGGAATAGCACTCAGCTATAAAAAAGCATGAAATACTGCTATTTGTAACAGCACAGATGGAACTGAAGAAATTTTGCTTAGTAAAATAAGTCAGAAGAAAAAGACAAAAACCAGACAAATTTACTCACATATGGATTATAAAGAAACAAAACAAACAGACAACAAAACAAAAACAAATCCTTCGAATTAACCCTTTCAAATCTGAACTGAGATTACTATAGTGTAGGAACAAAGCAGGTACAGGGCCCACTGGACTGTGGTGGAGGATTATGAGTACCTTGGTGGTGGGGAGAAATATGACTGTTCTCCTAAAACATATATAGTGTTGTAAATCAATATTACCTCAATAACAACAAAAATAGATTGTCCTTTCCTTCTGGAGAAATAAAACCTATTTGGATGTTATCCTTCAAAGCTCAACTCAAACTATAAATCTCCAATAATTTTTTTTCCTACCTGCCCTGAGATTAGTGATCATTCCTTCACTAATCATATATAAACAGTACATTATTTTAGAAAGAAGCTTGGGTATTAATCAGTAAGTCTAAAATTCACCTCTGGGTTTATCAGTTATGAAACCTTAGGCAAGTTTAAATCTTTGAATTTAATACCTCAGTTCTTAACTGGAACCTACTAGCTCTCAATCCCACAGGATAGCTGTGAGAATGGAATTCTAAATGTGCAGACATACTAAATACAAAGCACATACTCAAAAATGTTACAGTGAATTTTGTTTCATTCACTAGGCTTTGACTGGACTCCCAGTGTTTGCTAGGCTGTGTTCTAGACACTGAGAAAGGAAACAATTACTAATGATACCACACAAACTGCCATCAAGTAATAATTTTTCAATGCCTAGCCCTCAAATTAGAAAGAGGTCAGAGATTATGCCTTCTATCTTGTTCTATTTCCCAGTAGTGTGCAGCCAAGTGCCTGGGATTTAGCAGTTAAAAAATACTTATAAACATCTGACTGATTCAAAGCATGGTAAGAGTTCTACATATGCTTTAACCTCTTATCTCAAAGCAAAGCAACTGCATCATCAGTTTTAAATAGGAGCTAAGAGAAGACTCACTTGACAGCTCACATCCATTCCTGCTTCCAACAGCACCTGGACCACTGCCTTGTGACCATTGCGTGCTGCCAGGTGCAAGGGGGTGTGCTTCCGAGTGTTGCAGCTCATTAAATTGGGGTGAGCACTGATGATCATTTTGACCACTCTTAGCCGTCCGTAGAGCGCCGCCAGGTCCAAAGGGGTTTCCAGCTTGCTGTTCCTGATGGTTGGGTCAGTGAGCTCTTCTAGGAGAACAGCCACTACCTCAGAGTGCCCGTACTGAGCCGCACAGTGTAAGGCAGTTTCATTTTCATTGTTCTGTTAAGACAAAGACATTAAATGCAAGTTTTCAGGAGTGTGGTTAGTGATCAAAATTTGAACACAGTAACTTAAACCTCAGATGCTTTGAAAATGTAAATGTGGCTATTTTAAGTAGTATGACTGACAGAGTTTTATATTTGTAATCTACCATTTATTGCCTCCAAAATTTTACGTTTTATTTTTATCACTTTGATAAGAAAAATCAGACCTTTCTCTATATTGTATATTCTAATTTCCAACAGTAATAAATGATTCAGCAATGCCACTCAGAGGCCCTGCTGGGCCAGCTGCTCAGTGTTATCTGCACTGTGCTTCATGCTTCCGTGGTGCTTGCTAAGGAGAGACTGGTAACAATTATAACACGCTTTTAACAGATTAGCTTTCCGAAAGACAATTGAGATAGCAAATCCTTGATAATGAAAGAGTTACAAAAAGGTTTCCCAAATTAAATTTCGTTTTGTTTTCCATATAAGTGCCAACAATTGCTTCTATTGCAAAGAGAATGCAGACAGAGTGGACCTAAGGTTAAACAGTATCTTTGTAAAATATAATTATGGATTAAGAGGTATAGACCCATTCCCAGACAATTTACAAGGAATATTAAAATACTACTGGTGCCACTTATTCTGTTTCTTTTGAAAATAAGTGAGATTTTCCTATCAATTAGAAGGATTTAAGAAAAAAATGCTAAAATGGAGAAGACAACCTAGATGCAGGACAGATGGACCTTGCAGGCCATTTGGGCAGATGGTGTTGGTAGATGTTAGGAGTGGGAGAGTCAGAAGAAATTTTAGTGACAAAATGCTATGATCCTGAATGGGTTATAGAAAGTAAATGGATGTGGAGAGCTGTCATCATCAAAGTTGACACTATTTACCTGGCACAGTTATATTTCACATGTTTCCTCATTTAATCCTCACTAGGAGACAGATACTATTATCACTGTCCCCATTTTAGAGATGAGGAGACAAAGCACTGAGAAGTTGAATAACTGTCCTTCAATTATACAATCATTTAGTACTGGGGCCAGGATTTGAACCTAGGTAGCTAGAGCCAAAGTCAATCAATGCTCTTAAACCATGTTCCATGGTAACAACCATTAATTACTACCACCACTTCCTGAGTGTCCATTTTCCATATACTATCTCATTCAACTCTTCAAACAAATAATTCTACAAAATTGTTATTATCTCCATTCCATGGATAAGGAAACTAAAATACAAAAAAAAATGGTAAATCGCCCAGGCAGAATCAGGTCTTTGGAACTTCTGTCAAAATCCAAAACCCATTCATGCTTTTTCTACTATACCACGTTGCCAAGTATTGCTACACTGTCATAAAAAAAAAAACCCAAGAAATTTGTAATCTAAAAGCAGAATATCTACATATTTTGCCCAGAGGAATGCCAACTGAGTTGGAATATAGAGCAGTTGCTTAGATAGCTATTCTGACCAGAACAGAAGGACCAGGAGAGTTCAAACCCAAACAAATCTTAATGTTCCAGAAAGAAACTCCTTGTTCTGTATGATAGAAGACTACAACTAAGTAGGTTAAGAGTAAAGATTTGAAAACTTAAAAAGAGCAGTGGCAAGAAAAAATACAAGTATTAGGGAAGGCTTCTCAATATTTTATCTTCCAAACTCATGCCCCAAAGCAAAGAAAGTGAAGGAAAAGATAAACAGCTGGGATTACATCAAACTAAAAAATTTCTGTACAGCAAAGAGACATTAGCCAAAACAAAGAGACACCCCACCAACTGGGAGAAAATTTTTGCACTCTGTACAACTGATGTGGGACTGATCACAAAGATCTGCAAAGAACTCACATGACTCAATAAAGTAAATAATCCAGTCAAAAAAAAAAAAATGGGCAGAAGAGCTAAGAAGACACTTTTCCAAAGAGGAAAGGCAAATGGACAACAGGTATATGAAAAAATGTTCCAACATCCCAATAATCAGGGAAATGCAATTAAAAACCACAATGAAATATTACCTTACACCTGTGAGAATGGCACATATTAAAAAAAATAGCAACAACAAATGTTGTGATGGTATGGAGAAAAAGGAACTCTCCTATACTGCTGGTGGGAACACAAACTGGTCCAACCACAATGGAAAGCTGTGTGGAGGTTCCTCAAACTACTAGAAATGGGGCTTCCATATGACCCAGCAATTCCACTCCTAGGAATCTACCCAAAGGAAACAAAAACATTAATTCAAAAGGACCTGCACTCCTATGTTTATCACAGCACTATTTATAAGATTTAGAAACAACCTAAATGCCCAAAAATAAATGACTGGATCAAGAAGATGTGGCATATAGACACAATGGAATACTATTCAGCAATTTAAGAAGATAAACTCATGTAATTCACAGCAACATGGATGGAACTAGAAGGGATTATGCTCAGTGAAATAAGTCAGAAGGAAAAAGGAAAATATCAGACGGTTTCACTTACAGGAGGAATAAAGGTGAACCAAATAAGGGATCAGGGCGGGAAAAGTAATATAAAAAAAAATGTCAGGCAACCATAAATCAGAGACATTCTGCAGGGGAGGCAGAGGGAGAGGGATCAGAACAGGGGAGGGAAGTGCACAGGGGACTATGGTGATGGTGCAGGGGTGAACTGGTGGTAGGAATTCTATGGGGACTACACCTGGGAGGAGAAAGCAAACATTGTACAAAAATGAACAATGATGTAAAATATTTATAAATAAATAAATTATATTTAAAAAAAATACTTTATCTTTCAAATAAGTATCAGGAGAGGGATTTGAAGGCCAAACCCAGAAGAAAAACCTGTACCTTAGAGAGTGAAAAGTTAGATCTGATAGATGGGGGTGGGGGAGGGAATCCAGCTGGAAAACTTGTTTCTTCCATCATTTTGGAGAACCATTCCTGGTCTTGGTTTGAAGGTGTTGCTAGAGCTACTTCCTCATAGAAACTGAGCACATACAGGTTTATACTCCCCAATTTTCTTCTCTGGCTAAGTTTAATAAGCCTGTTAAATCAATCTTATTATTCTCTATCTTGAAACCATGATATAGAAAAATGACTTTACCAAACCAATTCCCCATAGTTCAGAAAGAGATTCAGTCTCATTTTTCAAAATACAAAGCTCCTCCTTGAGAAAAAGAAAAAGTCAATTATGATCCTCAGACACCTTTCTATTTTTGCAGAAGTCTTAGCCTAGGAAATTATAAGTGCAAAATTGAAACTCTTTTCTATTAATTCCAATGAACATTGATCCGTCTCAAGAAAAAAGTTACTTTTATCACTCCATCATTAAGGAGAAAATATTCATAGGGTTTATACATGGTCAACATGTGGATTCCCATGTCAGTGATCCTGTCTTAAGTGTAGCTTAGGAATCTAAAGAAAATGCTTTATTTTCTTTAACATTAAAATCTAAGATAGAATTATTCTTAAAAGTAGCTGAATTAGACCTCAGGGGAACTTTCAGATATCAGAAGACCTAACTATCACAATTTTAACATCATAACATAATACTAAAGCAAAGTTTAAAAAAAATCTCTAGAACTTTTCAACTTCTTTTCAATAGAAACCACAGCACCAAGTAATAGAAGTGAAAAAGGAATTCTGAATTCCAATCACCTTAAAAATACTTTTTGTAATATTTTAATTGATCTGTTTACCATCACAGAATATAAGTGCTTCTCCTTAAAACACCATTACAATCATATGCCATTTAAAATGTGCAATTTTCAAATGTAAATAAATAGTAGGGGGCTTTTATTTTCATGGTATTTGAAAAATATTTCACTTGTAAAAGCTCACATCCTCTTGTTTAATCTTGGATTATTTTATCATATTCCTTCAGGTTCTTTCAGGCATTCAGGCAATTTTAAGAATAACCACCAGATGGCTCATCCCACAAACGATTCTGTAACTTGTGATTTTTCTGAGAACACAATAGCATTCCCATTAATTTCCTTTTTTCTTGTGATATGCTGATAGTCAAATCTGTCAGTTTCATGAAGACTGAATTTATTAGTGTATTCTCACAAAATAACTTGCATTGTGTAACCTGGAAACAAGTTTTTGTTGTGATAAATATTAATAAGACATCTTTAATTAATAAAGTATTTTTCCTAATTAGTCTTCTCTACAACTACATTTTGTTGGGGAAAAAAAAATGTTTTCTTCCCTTTGCTGTTTATATCTAGTGCTAGTATTTTTTTTTAATTCTTTACTCTGAATTTCAGTCAAAGGCCTGCAAACTGTATGCATTTGAGCAATATGCTAATTGTACTTCATTAGATGCACTTGCCCTCGAGTAACCCACTTGCATTGATATTGGACAACTGCCAACCTGCTGCTTAATGCCATAGTTGTAATTCAATTGTTGGTCTGCATGCTGATTTCAAATATAGTTTTACAAAATGGGAACAGTAGGGGGCATACAGAGCTCAAGGTGTTTGTTATCATACTGTACTAGGAGATCATATTTTGCTTTTTGGAATCTATGGTGTTCTTTATTTAGAATATTAAGAATGGTGTTCCTTTTTAATATGTCCATTATAATACAGATATTATATACTTAGAAATATCATGATTTTCCCTGTAATACCATACTGCTGCAGATTTTTACTCCATTTACTCAAGCACTGTCTATAGATACACATACATGAAATTCTTAATATGTGACTAGCAACTGTATCTACTATATCTTGCATTTTGATTCACAAATTCTACTTACTGTGAAAGCTCTATGTAAATGTAAAGCATTATGCAAATGATTGCCATCATTGTTTTAGCATTTAAAATTTTATTAAGAAAAACTCCAATTTATTTTACAAATGTGAATTCTGTTCTATCTTTAAATATTTAACAACTATAAAAAGGATGCTTCCAAAAGGGAGGCAAAGACAGTACAGTTACTTTCTTCATGTGAGATTTTGTTAAACATCTTTTTTTAAAAAAAAAAAAGATTCATTTATTTATTTATACAAGAACCTGGGTACAGGCCAGATGGCAGGAGGGTGAGAGGATTTACCAGAGAGAGAGCGGGGAACAGAACAGGCAGACTGACAAAATACACTGCTGAGGGGAGCAGTGGGCCAGACAGGAGAGGTCTGTCTTGCCATGTAGGACCCTCACCGGCTGGGAATTGAACTGGTGTTTCAGAGGCTGCAGACAGCTTCACAGCGCTGCTGCGCTCAACTGCCTGAGCCACAAGGGGAGGCCCAAACATCTTTTTTTTTCATTAGTGGGAATTTTCTTGGACAAAGAAAAGAAGTGGGTACTTTTTAAGGAAGTAGGTATTTTTTCTCCTTCAACTGAGTGAGGAGAGCTTTTGGAAAAGCTCTTATGAATCTTGACCTGTATGCTCTGTGCTGTAGACACAAGAGTTAGTATCTAACTTAGGTGTGAAAAGAGTCTAACTCTTGACAGAGCATGGAAAAAAAGATGGCTACAGACAGAGACTGCTCTGCACCCACAGATTTGGGGCAAAGATGCATACTGACAAATATCTTTACAGATGCCCAGCATATCATTTACAAATGCAAAAGATTTTTCAAATTTCTCCCTTAGGAAATTTAGCAGTGTGAAGGTCTTTGGCAGGGTAAAGATGGAAATGATTAATTTTTCAATGTGGATTTGCTTTGCAAAACTCTAGAAAAATTATAGAACATGCCAACATTTGACTATTGTACCTGTTCATTGACTCTGGAATGTGATGGTCCATGATGAATAAGAATCTTCACAATTTCCACATCTCCTTTCCAGGCAGCCAGGTGTATAGGAAAATAACCTTTGTTGTCTGCTACATTTGTGGATGCCTCATACTGAAGTAGTTTGAGAACTATGTCCCTAAGAAGAAAAAAAGAAAAACATGCTGAACAATGCAGATTTTATTAACATGTAATTATGAGTATAGTGGGTGTTGACTGGTAATTTAGAGTAATCATTCAAGGTAGTGAGACATAAAATTGGGCATAAGGGGTCAATCATATGGTGAAGGATAGAATTGGATTTTTAATTGAAACTTTCTGTAGTTTGTACAGATGTTGACTTAAAATGAAGCACACCTGAAACTTATGTGATAATGCAGTGCTGCTTCAATTAAAAAATAAAATAAAATTTTTTAAAAAGAGTTTGCCTGTTCAACATTTGGCTATTTTTCTTACAGAAAACAACTACCCCAGAGTGAGAGCATTGGCTACCCAATAAAAGCATTTAATAAAATTCATCTGTGCAAAAATTATGTAATTACATTCACTAAATGATTTAAGGAAAATAATTAAAATTTATCTCTCTCCTCATCTTTTAAAAAAGGTCTTTCCTGATAACCTGTATCTGAGATTTAGCCTTAAGTAGAAGTTGAGGCACAAATTCCCTGTATACATAAAAAGTTACACTACCAAGAGATTATTTAAAGAGTTTATACATCATTCCTATGGAAAACTGGAATAAGGAGTTGAAAATGCATACTGAAGAGACTTCACATAGCACAGTACAAAAGGAACTTTAACGAGGTAGCTGTAGTATTAAATCCAAGATTCCCCCTTTTTAGTCCTTCACCTTTTTAGTCCAAACCTAAGAAAATATTTCAAGAGGGAAATTCACTGAGAAAAGTCCCACCACTGATACAACTTCAACACATACTCAATATAACCTACCAATAAGATTTTGAATTTAATCTCCAGGATTAATGAATAAATCTTAATATACAATATATAGAACTTATATGAAACAATCAAAAACAGTAATCCTAAACCAAAGTTGTACTGATTGTATAAAATAAAAAATGATTCTCAAAAGCAGGCCACTGAAATGCTGAGCAATCACAATGATTATTTTTAATGAAGTAGTTCCACATTTAAATATAAACTAAACACTTGGATCTAACCAAAGTGTTTATCTTACCAAAATTGAGCCTTCTCCAAATTCATAGAGCAGAGAAAGACAATTATGTGAAAGGTTTTGATTTCATTTCTCAATGCTTAAGCAAATGAAAAAAAATGTTCTGAAACTTCTCCTAAAAGCATTTCCTTTCAAGGGGTAAAGAGAAAGGTTTGATTGCATCATCAATCCCATTTTCTTTCCCTTTCATTCAAACCATTCAGAATGTCATTTGCTCCCTGGCTCAATTTTTATTGTCATACTCTAATAATGTATGTGATATGCCCTCTTTCTTTATTCAGGATGATTTATGATATGGTAAAAAACTGGCAACTTTACTAATCATTTGTCATTTACTAATCATTTTATAGTGTTATTACCACCAAATATAAAAACAGAAAAAAATAATCCATATGCTTATGAAACTGCCTTTGGTAAACACTACAATCCTAACAATACTATTGTTTCTTTTTATGCTTTTTAAAAATCCATTTTATTAAATGTATGGTTGATTAAAATTGAGTCATATTATTTAGGTATATTAGTTAATGAAGTGGCTGAGTTCAGATTTCAATATGAAAATGTATTTATGAATTATAAAGCTTTTTTGATCAAATAAGTATTACTGAACCTTAAATAAAATACTAATGAAAAATTGTCATTAATTTTTATGGTACATCCATGTATATCACAAGTAACATGTATTACTCTGACCTTTTGCATCCAGACTCATTAAGAACAAATTAAATGCTGCATATTTTCTATAATATCTAAAGAAGAAGAGTAACTAACTTAGGACCCCACAGAATCAGGAAGCCTAAGAAAGGGCAAATCAAAAGGACAACAGAGAGTTTACTATATGAATTCAAGATTACAGATAATGGAGTCTAGGATTCAGGCATTAAATATTTACAGAATGAGAAGCAAAAACAGAAAATATTTTAACCCCATAACTCAAAGATAAAGTTACAAATGAACGCTGACATTTTTTCAGACCCTCTTCCAAGAATTACAATGTACCCAATATTAATAATGAGATAAAAATTAACATTAAAAAGGGATTTACTATATCAAAAGAATCAAAATAAAACATGAATAAACCATCTTAATGAAGTCTTATAGGAAATGACACAATTATTTTTTAAAGAGAAAGGAAAAAAGAGAGGAAGAAAGGAAAGAGGGAGACAGGAAAAGAAGAGGAAGGAAGGGAAATAGAAAAGAAAGAATGGACATAGGGCAGCAGACAGGTCCAGTGGCTGGCTGGCTAAGTGCTATTCAGAGGAGAATTTAAGGAATCAAATGTGTAGTAGGAATCCTCCACTTTTTAAAAAGAGAAAGTCAGGTCTCTCTCCATCTATTGAAGTGATTTGTTTATAATCATTGCTAGTGGGTTCTGCTCTGCTGACCATCTTTTTTTCCCTATCACTTGAAGGTAATGATTTCCTAATCTGTAATTACAAATGACCCAGGACATCCATATTGTACATTTTCTACTGCATCCCAATGTGGCTAAGTAGAGATGAGTTGTTCTTTTGGAATACTGTGGCAGAAAATGTTGTTCCGTTTGTGGATTAGCTACTAGCATTGATAAGCCAGAGCTCCCAACAAAACAGAGAAAGTAGGAGAAACTGGCTGAATATGCAGTGTGAGAGCTTGCATGTTGGGGGTAGGGGAAAAGTCTGTGCTCAAAGCAAAAGAATAAATAACAGGACCCTGTTACTATCCTTCCAACTCTATGATTTCATGAACTTTAGCTAAGAAATCATAATGTGAACAAGCTTGAACTGAGGGATGCAAAAGCAGCAACAACAAACATGGATATGCTATGTTGTTATGCTGACATAATCAATTGTTCATTACCTATGCTAAGTGAGAACAGCAAAGGCAAAAGAAAGAAAAGCCATTCTTCTCTGGCTCTGAGATAAATTCTACGACATCTTTTTCTCCCTCAAATAACTTTGCAACTTAACCAATATTAAAATGAGCATTCCAGGTGAACACACTATTTAATGATAATGGGAGGCAGTCCTAAAATACATAAGGTGACAGAGAAAGGGCAGGGTGAGTTTAGGAATCTGATGTGCATGTAGCCACAAAGGGGAGCTAATACAGAGTTGGCAAAGCTACATCTGGAAGCAGGATACTTAGACTCCACACACAGCCGCACCTTAATATCTAAGTGGCCATTAAGTCACTTGTCCAGAATGTACTGTTTCTCCATTTATGAAATGACAGAAGCAAGGAACATAGGGAAGAATAAATGATCTCTAGTCTAAAAGTTCAAGGATAGGGACCTCCCTGGTGGCACAGGGGTTAAGTCTCAGTGCTATCAACATATCGCCAACCATTGAAGCATGAGTTCAATCCCCGGGCAGGCTGCTGACCCACATGGCACAGCAGACCTCTCCTGTCTTGCCTACTGCTCCCCTCAGTAGTGTATTTCAGTGGATCT
Organism: Talpa europaea; assembly: GCF_964194135.1. Lineage (NCBI taxonomy): Eukaryota > Metazoa > Chordata > Mammalia > Eulipotyphla > Talpidae > Talpa > Talpa europaea. The sequence continues at coordinate 14,093,824 of NC_140083.1, read as the reverse complement.
GCTCTCTCTCAGGTGAATCCTCTCATCTGTGGCCTACAACCCAGATCTTGAATGCATAAATAAATAAAAATAAATCTTAAAAAAAGCACTGTAAAAGTTTAAGGATAATTTAAATAATTGACATCAGGAAACCTTTATAACTCTAAATGAAAATCCAAAGTTCACCAGGTATAGCACCAATAGATATAGTTGAGCCACAGTGATACTAAAAAATTATATTATAAAATGTTATAATTGGAAGGAAAAATGAAAATTATCCACTCAATATATCCAGTACTTCAAACTGAGGTTCAGAGTGATTGATTAATGACTTGAGGTCACATACTAGCAGAAATGGAGAGATGGAATTTGAATTTTCCTATACCTGTAGAATGACACTGAGTAAAATCTTGCTAGAAAACTGATATTTTCAGAAAAATCAAACATAATTTTCAGAGAATATCCGCAATTGGATATTCAATGATATCTAGTCAAACCCCCAACTCATCGTGTGCATCTTTTTTTTAAAGATTTATTTATTTTTATACAAGAATTGGGGTACAGGCCAGAGACACGGGGGTGAGAGGATTCACCGAGACAGAGTGGGGAACAGAAGAGGCAGACGGAATGAAGTATACTGCTGAGGGGAGCAGCGGGCAAGACAGGAGAGTTCTCTCCCACCATTTGGGTTTCTCCCTAGCTGGCCGGAAATCAAACTCCTGCTGTAGTGGCTGCTGATTGCTTCATAGGTTGCATCTTAACCCCTGAGCCACCAGGGAGGCCCTCATCGTGAGCATCTTAATGATTACTATTCAATTCACTTAAGCTATCTTCATGTAGCACATTGCCAACAGAAATTAAAAAGTATGTCATGGACCACAGGGAAACACTTCTCAATAGTTAGAACTTCGGAGCATAAATTAATAACATTTACTAAACACTGAAAATCAAGGAGGGATGTGAATGCTAATACATACAGAGACAATATTACTTTGAGACAATATCCATTCAATTGGATAACTTGTCTTCCCAATGCCATGACATTGACCCCATAGTTAAAATAACCAAAGAAGCCATCAGTACTCCATAGCTTGAGTTGATTAATCCTGGCTTCATTCCTGATGACCCAGGTACAAAGAAGAAAAAAGAGCAATTCCTTTAAAAGATTAAGGTGGTGGGGATCTGGACACATTTTTCATGCTATAGAAAGATAGTACTACAATTGAAACAGATCTAGCAAAATAAAAAAGCTCCAAGTTAGATGACATAAGATGACATAACACAACAGGGACTGGATGAAAAGAAATGTAATTTGGGAATTTCCACACTAAGAATCCAAGTGATGAAATAGTAAGTTTATGATATTTTAAGTGATTCAGATGTTTCAAAAATGATAATGTTAGATTGATGCAATAAATTTTAAGGTAGAAAATGTCATCATGATAAACAGTGACAAAAATACAGTGTTTCTTGTGTGCGAGTCTTAAGACTATAAAATATGATCAAATATAACTAAGCATTTTCCTCTATTCACAGACTAAAAGAAATCTTAGGTGGGAAAGCAAAATGTAACTAGCATTTTTAAGCAGTATATTACCACATCTGAAAACTGAAGTGAAATGAAATGATCCAGACAGATCTGGGAAGACTAAATTGGATCATCAGCGCAAAGTAGAAATAGGTAGGAGGAGGAGACACATATAGAAGGTGGTTTCTCTTCTGAGAGAACAGAGTATCTGAATCATTCAGGGGCCTCATCACACTCTGACTTTGGAACTAAACCATTAGGTTACCCAGCTAACCCACTGGGGAAAAGTGATAGTTTTGGCTCTACATTCTTTTATTTGGTATACTGTATCCTATCACAGCATTTGAGACATAATTTGATAATTTTCAGTTGAAAGCCAGGAAGACTGTCATGAATGAAAATAAAATGCATTTTAATTAAATGTGAAGGACGGTAAAGTGGTTCACCTATGTGCCAGCTGCTTATTACAGCAAGAATTTAATAGGGGGGCCTCCCTGGTGGCACAGCAGTTGAACGCTGGGCTGCAAAGCTTCCCGCAGCCTCTGCAGCACCAGTTTGATCTCTGGCCGCTGGAGAGGGTCCCACATGGCGCCAGACCTCTCCTGCAGCCCGCTGCTCCCCTCAGCAGTGTATTTCATCAGTCTGCCTGCTCTGCTCGCCGCTCTGACTCTGGTGAATTCTCTTACCCTCCTATGCTTCTGACTGTACCCAGTGCTTGTATAAATAAATAAATAAATCTAAAAAAAAAGGAAATTAAAAACATAATAATGTTTAAAAAAAAAAGAAGAATCTAATAGGGTTTCCCTCCACCCCATGTTAGGTGAAGACACTAAAAATGGCAGGATGGCTTTCAGTGTTTTACTCCAAACCTACACATGACTAAGATGGTTGTGTTACTTGTTTCATTCTCCTTGTATGATTTTGACAATGTCCAAGCAATTCTCTTGCATTGCACTCTGCATACATTCATCCTCAGCAATATTCCTACCAAGCTTAACTTGTCAGTGTTCCCACCTGGTGCCTCTCCAAATTCACCTAAGCCCAGGGGACTCATGGCAACATGACACAGGTATCATCAGACATAATGAACTTCGTCACCTGTAACTAAACACGCAAGGATCCCAGTCCAAATAAGTGGCACTTACTTATGTCCATTTAAGGCTGCATGGTGTAAAGCAGTGTAACCCGAACTGTCTGTGCAGTTCACATTGGGGCCTCTCCAGATGCTGCAAATAAAGCACAAGGCAGAGTTAACGGTTATGCAGAATCGTGCTTTGAAAACCAAAAAGAAGCTTGATAGCTCCAGAGCCAGCAGCAAGTTACGTATGAAAATCATAGCCATGTAGAAAATGATTGTCATCTTTCATGCATTCCTCTTGAACAATAACTTCATTTATTTGAGGCAGAGAAATTATTAGAGAATATAACTACCTTCAGAAATGATTAGTGAATGTAGCCCCCTGTCATGCATTGAAATTTGGATTCAAAAATTCCCTCCCCCTTTATAACATTACTTAATATTAGGAGCAATTAACATTCAGTTACCATATTCCATACCAAAGAATCAAGATTTATGACACTTGCCTCCTCCTTTTTAACACACTCATTCTGAAATGGCAATGATTTACATAAGTTACAAGATATTTTTGCACTACAGAAAGAATGTAGACTCTGCTTGCTGTTCAATTGCTACCAAGAAATTATAGTAAGTATTTCATAGTTGAAAATATAATTGAAGATTATATATAATTGAAGATTTGGGCTGATGTAAATCGCAAGAAGATTCCAACAGTTTTGAAGTTATCATTATATTACTATACAATATATATTCTGGATATAATATGTGACTATATTTTTTTTCCAAAGAAAAAGTTTTTTTTTTATATTTTTATTTTTCCAAAAATAATGTTTGGTGTAAGTAAAAGACTTTTTATAACTTAATAAGGGAACTGTTAAGAAATTGTTTCCAGTTTATTCAAATTCTGGTGGTATTACCAAATAACATCTTTTGACACAAAATATGTAAATGCATACTACCAAAGTTTTATAGAGGGTCTCGATGTTAATATTTGTTTTTTCCTTTCCATTTCCTTGCATTTTCCCCCATACCTTATTTTACTCTCTCCCTAATTTGTTGTTTTCTAATAGTAAGTTTTAGTCTGTACATTATATAACCTACCCAGTATGTGACTATATTTTTTAAAAGTTCATTTTATACCTGATCATCACAAAGATCAGCTTTTGAAACAATAAGGCATGGAAATACATTTTTCCAAAAGTGAACAAAAAAAAGTTATCTGATGTTCATAATGACATTAACATCATCAAAACTAACATCAAATGACTAACTCACAAAATAATTACTGAAAGTCAATTGTATGTCATATATGAAGCCAGGCACTAAGAGTAAACAATCATTAATTCAAGGCCCTTCTTTACAAGAAAAGAGGCTAATAGAGAACACACACACATTAGCTAATAATTATAAACTAGTGAGGCAATGGAGGAACCAGAGAAAACACAGGAATCTCTGAGAACGAATCCATATTCCAAATGGGAGATCATAACAGACTTAAACTAATGCAGGACCAGGAAAAGGAATAGAATGCACTGATCAAATAGTAACTGACAGGACAAATAAATAGGATTGCAGGGATCAGTTGAAGAAAGGAGGAAGTAGTACACTAGAATAACTCAGATTAGTGGACTATTCCGGTATACTATTCTAGTGTACTATCCTAGTGTATTATCCTAGTGTACTAGTTCAGATATAGATGACTGGAAGGAAAATGACAATATTATTACGATATGGAAAGGGGACGTAAATCTGCTTAGGAGCAGGCAGTGCAGATGGAGAACAATGACTTCAGATTCAGAGACACCGAACTTTAAGTACCTGACATTGAGTTCAGCTACAAGGTCTGTGGGTTTCACTATTATCCCACCCATGGCAAGTTCAATAGCACAGTCAAGGTTGAGAATGGGAACTGAGACATCAATGAAAATCCAAGAACAAGATCCCACATCAACTTGGGTGATGCTGGTGTTGAATATGTTTTGGACTCACTGGTGTCTTCATTACCTTAGAGAAGACTGGAGTTCACTTGAAGGGTAGAAACAAATGGCTCAACATCTCTGCCCCTTCTGCTGGTTCTCCTGTTTGTGATGGGCATAAGAAGTATGGCAACTTCCTCAAGATTGCAGCGGTGCCTTCCGTAGCACAAATTGCTTGGCCACCCTGCTCAAGGCCCTCTATGACAACTTTGGCATCATGGAAGGACTCATGAATACAGTCCAACTCATCTCTGCCACCCAGAAGACAACGACTGGCCCTCTTGGGAAAATATACATGACAGCCATGGGGGTTCCCAGAACATTATCCCTGTATTTACAGGCACTTCCAAGACTGTGGGCAAAGTCCTCCCTGAGCTAAATGGAAAGCTCACTGCCACAAGTGACTATCAATGTGACAGTCATGGATGTGTCTGCATCTATGCTCTCTGGAGACCTGCCAAATATGATGACATCAAGAAGATGATGAATCAAGCATCGGAGGGCTCCCTAAAGGAAATCCTAAGCTACACTGAGACTAGGTTGTCTCCAAAAATTTTAACAGTGATACCATACTCTTCTATCTTCAATGCAGGGTCTGACATTGCCCACAAAAACCCCTATTTCAAGCTTAATTCCTAGTATGACAATGAATTTGGCTACAGCAATAAGGAAACTGACCCTATGGTCAACATAGCCTCCAACGAGTAAGAGATACCTGGATCATCAGTCCCAGACAGGACATGAAAGGAAGAGAGAGGCTCTCAGTTGGGGACTCCTTGCCCCAGTTTGATCACTCAACACACTGAGAACTCTCATCTTCCATGAAATTTCCATCCTATGCCCCCTGAAGAAGGGAGAGAATCCTACTTTGTCATGTACCACCAAAAAGTACACGTGCACGCACACACACATACTAAAGATACTAGTCAATGCACTGGTTAGAAATGCAATATGATAAACAAATAAAAGGGATCAAAGTTGTAAGGAAAAAGGAAAATCTGCCTTTCTGTGAAGAAAACATAATCATGTATGTAGAGTCATGTATGAAATATATCAAAGTAACTACTAAAATTAAAAATTGTATTTAATTAGAAGCAGCTGTGTGAAAAGTATAAGGAACCTATCTTTGCAATACTTAGGCAAATGTGAATTTATTTCTAATATCTTTAAAAGAAAAGCTAATTCAAAAAAATTTACTAAAAATTTTGCTGCAAATTCCTTTAAATGTCTATGTATTTCTTTAAGGAAAAGTAATAAAATGCAAAGGAAGAAAAGACAGATTGTGAAGAGTCTTGTAATAGTTTATGCTAAGTTACTATTCTGCAGGCAATTTGGAACTACAGAGTTATCAGAAAGATATTAAGAATGTTTCTGACATGACTGGGTCAGCATTTTAGAGCTGGTGTGACAACTGGAAGGTAAACTGAGTGAACCAGTGGCAGGGAGTCAGGTTAGTTAGCAGCCTGGAAAGTCTGGAAAGAAACCTGAGCTAGAGGGATGTAGTGGTGGATAGTGAAGAGAAGGGAAACTCAAGTTTGTCTAAAATAAAACCTAAGAGAGATGGTCCATATGGAATGGAGAAGAGCAGAAGAAGGGCTGAGGTATCTATCATCAAGGAAATGCATAGATGATGAGATATCTCCATTAGAGAGAGCTAAAGGGCTGTGGTGTTATTTAGGGAAAGCTGAATTTCAGTTAAAGCTGATAAGAAATACCTCGGGAAACAATGAGAAAAAAATGAGAAAGATACTGCAGATTATCTCAAATAATTTTGCTAAATTTTTGCATGGTATTAGACTTTATAAATATTTACTAGTGGTAGGAATTGATATTTAAAACTAAAATAACATCAAGGTCTACAGACTTCATTTACCTATACCATCTCAGTTTTCCATTATCAGGAAAAAACTGAATTATAATAAGAGCATGATAATAAGTCTCCTGTGCATGTCTCCTTTCCTAAACAGAATGAATGTGGATACATCATTTTTTAAACAAGGAAGTACAGAAGAGAAATTTAGCGCCTATATATATGTATGTACTATATTTGACTGCATCTAGTGACAGAGCCTCTAGGCACATATCCACATATCCACAGAACATCCACAAACATTTGAAGCACTATAAATAAGTTTGATCCAAACCTTCCAACTGAAAATTTGATTTAAAAAAAAAAAAACATTGATTTTAAAAGCTCAAGTTTTGAGCTAATGTTCTACTTCCCACCAACTTTTGGCAAAGTGTTCCTCTCTTTGCTCAATCATAGTCCACAAATTTCAAAAGGGTTTATATTTAAACTTTGATTAACTTTAGCCTGTTTTTTAAAATGCAAGAATCTCTAAGTGCATTTAAGGGATATCTTGAAAAATTATGAAAACTGATCACATATTTATCCCATCCCCCCAAAAAAGGCAATTAGCAGATCATTGCTCTTTGTCTAATACACACTCAGTTCCATTTGCTGTACCTACTTGTCAATATTTTAAATTCTATAGGTGAGAATTCTTGCCCAGAGTCAATGCTCTGAAATGTTACAAGATCCTCACTTACCAAAGATTGAATTTCCTTTGTTATACCATTTGTACTAACTCCACATATTTTGAAACAGGTATAAACACAATAGGTTTTCTATGGAACTTTAAAAACAGGAGACTCATTCGTCAGGATATTTTATTCCCTGAGTTTTCACAATTAAAGATTATTTCAAAATAAACTGTAAGCCTAAGTTTCTTGAGCTAATTCACATGTATAACAAATCAGATTTAGACAGAGCTACTCCACAAACTGCCCATTACTGTGGTCTCTAAGTGCAACATATGGGAAAAGCCCTCAGAGACAACATAAGACAATTTTGAGTTTTTCTTTGTTTTTATCTGACTCTTGGAACTTGAGATCACACCAGAGCTTTAGATATAGAAATTCACAGAATGTGTATTGAAGGCTTTTGGAAGGGCCAGAAAACATAGGAATGGTTTTCTGATACATTAGATGAGCAAAAGCAATGCAAGACAAAGTCTGTTTTCTTTTGATGTGCTTCGATTTTTGTATGTACTAGACACATACAGACATTGGAGTTACTCTAGATTAAGTTCTCATCTCTGCAGTGAAGATAGAATTTTATTAGCATGGGCTAGCAGTGTTTCATATGGGTTAAGTGGGTCAAGAATAAAGTATAAATTTGCAGAAACATTAATTCAAAAGGACACCTGCACCCCTATATTTATAGCAGCATTATTTACAATATCTAAGCTATGGAAACAATCCAAAATAAATGACTGGATCTAGAAGATGTGGTATATATACACACTATGGAATATTACTCAGCGATCAAAAAAGATAAACTCATGCAATTTGCAGCAACATGGATGGAGCTGGAAGGGATCATGCTTAGCGAAATAAGCCAGAAAGAAAAAGAAAAATACCAGATGGTCTCACTCATAGCAGGAATTTAGAAAACCTAAATAAGAGACCAGGAAAAGGACCAATTATAATAAAGAAGAAATCAAAATCAACAAGCAACTAAAAACCAGAGACATACTTGGGGGGGGCGTGGAGGAGAGGAGGGGTTAAGGTCAAAATTAGGGGGGGGGTGCAATTGTATGGGGAATATAACCAAAATGAAAATGTATACACTGTGCAAAAAATGAAAAATGATGTAAGAATTATATAAAATAAAATATATTTTTTAAAAAATAATAAAGTGTAAATTTGTAAATACAAATTTTTTACTAGCCATATAGCAGGCATCTCCAAAAAAGGAGAGGTTCCAGGTTCCCTGCCCACCTACGGAGGGGCAGAACTGCAGAACACTTGCAGACATAACTTGGAGGAGACACAGAAGACACACACAAGAGACATGGGGAGAAGTAGGACCTGCTCACTTCTCAGCTTTGGGATTGCACCAGAGACTTGGGAGACATGAGGAGAGACACAGAGAGACACTTGGAAGAGACATGGGTGAGAGACAGTGGAGAGGCTGACAATGGCAGCCTTTATCTTGGCTTGTACTTCTACTTTGCTCTTTTCATCCCAGACTCACCTGGTGCCTTCTGCCCCTTTCCTGCGGTTTTCTGCCAGAAAGTACCTTAGACTCGTGGCATGTTTTCAGGTCTCACTGACCCACTTTGGGCTAAATTTGTTTGACTGGACATTTACCCATAAGAGGATGGGTAACTCTGATGTGTTATTGAAAACTGTTATCCTTTCTTCTCCCTCCAGGCACACTAATCCTATTAAAGTTCTTTCACACTAAGAGTCTGCTTTGTCTTTATGCAGCAGATGGCAGAACCCCTCTAGAGCATGCAAGTTTGGGGTACCAGGGCACCCCTCAGTCTGCCCATTAACAACCATATTTAAAAGGTAAAAAAGGATTTTCTAATATATTTTATTTCAACCTAGCATATCCAAAATATCATCATTTCAAATCAATATAAAAATCATTGCAGTGTTTTACATTCATTTTTTTGTATTATTTTCAAAATTACTGTTTATTTTACACTAAAACACATTGCAATTAAGACTAACCACATTTCAAAAGCTTGATAGGCTCATGTGGACAGTGGCCATATTAGCAGGCAGACTGAGGGGTGCCCTGAGACCCCCAAATTTTGCACATTCTAAATAGGTTCTGCCATCCACCGCATAAAGACAAAACGTACTGCAATAGAAAAGAATTTTGATAGCATTAATGTGCATAAAGAGAAGAGAAGAGAAAGGACATAGTTATTCTTTCTATGAAACACCCCAAGTTATCCATCCTTTTGTGGTAAATGCCCAGCAAAACAGGGTTGGCCCAAAGCAGGGTGTCTGAGACCCAAAAGCCTGACCCAAATCCAAGGTACGTTCTGGTGGGGACTCATAGGAAAGGGGCAGAAGGGGCCAGGCAAGTCTGGAAGGAAAATAACAAAATGAAAGTACATACCTACCCACAGGTCTCTCGACATCTCAAAGGTCTCCTTCCATGTCCCTAAATCCCTGTTACTAGTACAATGTCGAGGAGCATGGCTGCTGCTTCTCATGTCTCTTTGCTCCAAGGGCCTCTTCCAGGTCTTCTCCTTAAGTCTCTCCCAGTCCTTTTTAGCTTCTTCTCACTCAGCTCCACCCTTCCTCAGGTGGGGCAGGGAACATGGGATCTCTCCCTTCGATGGAGATTACTCTGTTCCAGCTTGTCTACCACAGGTCCTATATAACAATTTTCAGGGTGGGGAAAAAAAAGAGAACTTAGATTACCTCTGATCATTTTAAAACCCTTGTAAAAATAACTGAGAACACTGCCTTTGTAGTAAATAAATGTCCATCTGAGTCAGAAATTTTTCTAACAATTTCTTTTTTCTTTAAAGATTTATTTATTTATTTATTTAGATAAGAACCGGGGTACAGGATAGATGTGCGGGAGGGTGAGAGGATTCACCAGAGACAGGGAGGGGAGCAGAACAGGCAGACTGATGAAACACACTGCTGAGGGGAACAGCGGGCACAACAGGAGAGGTCTGCAGCACCATGTGGGACCCTTCCCAGCCAGCGGGGATCGAACCAGCACTGCAGAGGCTGCAGACAGCTTCACAGTATGGTGCTCAACCGCCTGCACCACCAGGGGAGGCCCCCTAACAATTTCTTAATTCTTGAGCAGATATTATGAATATAGTCACATCCAAGACTGTAAATATACAATTTTACATAAATGAGCATATTAGGGTATACCATAGCCAAAATTACACTGACCAGACATTTTCTGATGAATAATATAAACCTTGAATTGCTTGATGCAGCTCTTAATAACATGTATTCACTCAGCAAATAAGAACTGGAAAGCTGGGAGCGAATATAGCTCCTTGAGTTATAAATCACACTATATATAGTTAAGAAAATTAGAGTCATCTATTTCAACACAGTTTCAACTTTATCACTAGTGCTAAAAGTGTAAAACATTCCTCCCAGTCCCTGTCTTCTTTTCTTCAACTGGATATAATTCTTGAAAATTTAATCAGCAGACAAGGCAAATGAATCTCTCATTGTCAAATAAATACTGATTTTAGTGGCAGTTGTTCTTCCTATACTCATATTCTCTGCTTAGGTGACAATATTTCCAAGAATACTGTGGCAGCAGAGTAAATGGTACCCCAAAGATGCCAATCCCTGGAATCCCTGAATATGTTACGTTGTACAGCAAGGGAAATTAAAGTTGCAATAGAATTAAGCTGTTATAATTAGCAGACCTTATTCTGGATGTTTTTTTCCTTACACAACTGCATTGAGTACAATCGCTAAAGTAATGTCTTATTTTGTTGACAAATTCAATGGCACCCTGGGTAGAGTTTGACCATTTAGCATGGTGATAGTTGGTAATCTTACACAGATACATTTTTGCCATATTAAGGTAGATTAATATATCATTTTTCTTTCCTGGGTCTGCCTAGGTGGGTTTATTTTATTGAATATTCCAAGATTCTGTTAGCTGTATTTTCATCAAAACATACTAGAAGCATTATTCATTTATTTGTTTACTTTCTAATTTATTACTTTCTGTTTTTAATAGGAATTCTATCACCCTGTTAGATGCTATATCAATTTGACATTCACATAAAAACAATGAGTTCTTCTAGGCAGGCAAATAATCAAATAAGCATCTGACAAGTTGATAAGAGAAAAAGCCAAAAGAAGTTTAATAAGAACATGCTTACCTCCTGTGTACAAGGGAGAGAGCACGCATGAATGAGGAACTCACCCAGGTGGCTTCAGATGCCATTTTAAATAGCTAAGATGGAAGGATTGTGACCAGGTAGAAGACAAAGGGGGAAGGTCAGTTATGGAGATGATCAGACAAGTGGACAAAAGCATGCAAATTCAAATTCTGCTTTCTCAGATGAAAAGATTCAGTCTTCCTTGGAAACATCCTTCCAAAGAGAAGCTTGAATACTTTCTGTATTTATGTAAATACCTTTTGCAAAGGTAACCTCTACCTGGCTTTCAAAGACCCTCCCATGAAATCAGTCTTTTGCCGAAAAGATATTAATTTGGGGTGGCAGATTTATGCTCCCCCACATAGGTTATCTGCTCTCCTCCTCTCTCATAATTGTGGAGGGTGGGAGGGGGAATGCAACTGTTTTTCCTCTCCAAAGCTCAGAGAAAGGGAAACCAAGAAAAAGAGAGTATTCTATCCATGGCTCAACATACTCTTTGCCAGCCTACCCCAGTTCCTGGAGTGAGGCAATGTGGAAATGGAAGAAGAGGGGTGGGGAATGGGGAACAGGGAAACATTAGACTGAAATGATCAACTAGTCCTGATCCGAAAGCATGGTTTCTAAAAGTATGGAGTATAGCTCTTGTCCAGACCCAGTGGAGCCTGAATTGGCAGAGCAAATGGTAGATGAGATTGGGAGCCACAGGCTGGCCATAAATCAATGCAGCTGGAGATAAACAGGCATTAGAGGAATACAGCCTGAGGCTACCTGCTGGGGATGACAGCATCTATCTGTGGGAGGCTATTGACAAACCAGCTTAGGAGTAATGACAAAGAGAAAAGGGTCAGAAATGTTTCCATGGGCTGTCATGTTGTATAAAAAGCCATCCTCCTTTTGCCCTCTGCTGTCCTCCCTGTGGAGTGAAGGGTCATTCAGGGCAGAGACAACACAAGGTCAGGGAATATGCAAATAGATTGAATTTTGAATGAAAATGGGGATGAGTTTTCAAAGGGATAGGACCAACATTAGAAGAACAACCATATATCAAGATTTAATAGAAAACAACATAGTTCAGACAATGAGGTACTGGCACAGGTTTGCAAAAGTAGATCAATGGAACAAAGTACAATCAGAATCTGTATCTTGGTTTATGACAAAGGTGACATGGAAGTACAATGCAACAAAGATGGTCTTTTATTAAATGATACTGAATCAATTTGACATCCATATGAAAAAAAATGAATTTCAACCCTTACCTTGAGCCATTTATAAAAATCAATTCTAGATGGATTACAGATCTAAATGTGAAAAATAATGCAATAAGAATTCTAGAAGAAAGCATAACAGAATTTATCTATGACCTTCACATAGACAAAAATTTCTTAACATACAAAAAAAACCCCACTAATTGGGTAGGAAAAAGTGTATAAGCAATTGGATTACATTGGAAATAACTGTTATTCATCAAAGTAAACCATTAAGACAATAAATAGAGTGAAAGAAGATAATTATGTAGGGGGGTGTGTATGTGTGCATATATATGTGACTAACGGAATACATAAGGAACTCCAACAATTTTTTTTCCACTTCTAAAGGTCTAAAAACTGACATAAAATGGGGTTAATATTTGAATAGGCCTTCATTAAAAAAGCTATCCAAATAACAAATACATATGTATGAGTATATATGTACACACACATTATAGTTGCTCAATTTCATTAGTCTTGGAGAAAAATACAAATGAATACCACAATAAGGTACCACTGTTAGGGGGAAATGATGTCCTGAGCTAATCCCACACAGGCTTTGTGGACCCCACCCCCACTCCAGACCAAAGCCATCAAGACATTGGGAAAGACAAATCCCGTCACCACCAAAGGGAGGGTGGCTGGGACCTGAGGGTGGAGTTGGGCAGCCAGGTTGGATATAAAAACCAAACACGTGGGCCTTGGGCTCTCTCTGGCTCGCGATCGCTCACCTCCTGGCTACACAGCTCCTGGCTTGCAGCCAGCTCTCAGAGCACCATTTTGGGATTCCTGATCGGTGGATCGGGTAGGACTTATTTAAAACTTTGTCTCCCACTTTTCTCCCAGAGCTGTACATTTCCTCATTTCCCCTTCCCTTGTAAATAAACCTTCCATTAACCTTTCACGTGTGCCTGCAGTAAAGCATTGATAAGTCCTTTTAAGCGCGCGGGCGAGGACCCACAGTCAGGCACCCCGTTTTGTATCGGGGTTGCTCTACAACAGTTTGGCGCCCAGCATGGTTTCCAAGTTATACCCTACCAGAATGACTAAAATGAAAAAAGACAATACCAAGTGTTGTCAAGCATATGAAGCAACTGGAAGTCTCATTATAAGAATATAAATTAGTATTAACACTAAAAAGTTACTTAGCAGGGTTTACTAAAAGTTCATAGACGTACAACCAAAGAACACCAGTTCAGACATCCTCAGCTATTTTCAATAGAAAACAAGAAATGCACCATTTATAACAGCCCAAAACTGTCCATCAAAAGAATGAATAAATGGCAGTATACTCACAAAGTAGAATACCACACAGCAGTGAAAATAAATTATTGTTACACTCCACAAATGAGTCTCAGAAACACAAAGTTGAACCAAAAAAAAAAGTACCCATATCCTTCTGAATAAGATCAAAAAGAGAAAAACTAATACAGTGGCAGCAGAAATTAGAAAAATATAACTGTTTTGTGTTTGTACTTCATGACATAAGAATTTTCCGTCACTTCAGTGGTATTAATCTTTCCATCATTTAAGAACTTGATTCTGATTCAATTTCATTTGGCTGAAGGACATCCTTGAGCAATTTTGCCTGAAAAATCTGTCTTGGTACAACAAAAAAATAGCTACACAACCATAAATTGAATAACTATAACATAGTCAGAATTTCGTTCCTGGAAACTGAATATACTACAGAACAATCTATCTTCTAGCATCCATTATTGCCGAGAAAAAGACCATGTCAATTCAATTCTCTCCCCTTTGTGAATGCTTTTTCTGTCGAGAATCTTACAAAATTGTCTTCTTGTCCATAGAATTTGGAAATTTCATCAGGATATATCTAAGTGCACATCTTCCCCGCCCCCCAATAGCTTTAGTTGGTACCTTCTCTGCACTCTGAATTGATTCAAATTTGTCTTCATCTCAAGAAAATATCATTTTATTATTGGCTGTTCTATCTGTTTATTCTCTCTTTCAAGAACATCTATGACTAGAATTTTAGATCACCTAGATATATTTTATTTATATATATATGAGATTTGTATATATATATTTATGTGTATCTATGTATCTTCTCTCAGTTCTCTCTCTTTGTATTTTCCTTGCCTTATGAAGTAATTCTAGTTGTATTTTAAATCACAGGTTTATTTTTCAAAAATGTCCTTTCAGGGCCTCCCCGGTGGCGCAGCAGTTGAGCTCTGGGTTGCGAAGCTGCCCGCAGCCTCTGCAGCGCCGGTTCGATCCCCGGCTGCTCCCCGGCCACTGGAGGAGGGTCCCACATGGCGCGCAGACCTCTCCTGCCACCCGGTGCTCCCCTCAGCAGTGTACTTCGGTCCTTCTGCCTGCTCTGCTCCCCGCTCTGGCTCTGGTGAATTCTTTCACCCTCCCGTGCTTCTGACTGTACCCAGTGCTTATATAAATAAATAAATAAAAATATCTTTTAAAAAAAAAAAAGTCCATTCACTGTCACTGAGTTACTAATTTTTATAAACTCCTTTTCTCTTATCTTATATCACCTAGTAAATTAAAAGTTGCACCCTCATACATGTAACTTCAGAGCAAGAGAAATTCTCTACCATCTAAATCAAATTTTCAACACATAGAGCATCAATAATTCTAAGCTTTTAATAACTACAAGATAGTTTATCTTCCTTTCTTATCCCTACAAAATAGCTGAAAGCATTTTACAATCCCAAACAGAAATACCCTAATTATGTTAAGTGATTCAAGGGATAGAGTTAATTTTCTTGAACAGATCAAATTTGCTTGATTGCTCTTTTTCAGCAAAGACTTTGCTAAAGTCAAGTTTAAAATTGATAGTGTTATTTGCTTTTGACAAAGACATATGGGGAAAATTTTTCTCAGCTTGTTCAATATACTCAAAATCAGCCACAAATATAAATACTAGTCCAAGTTCTCCACAAATAAAAGAGATCAAAATAACCTGACAAAAACTCCAAGAATAAATTTAATGAAAATGAAAGGGTACAAGAGAAATCCAATAATGTATACCTCCTTTCTATTTCCCTTTTGTTTCACTTTCCATAAAAATTGCAATAATGAAAGACATCTCTATGCTTTCACTCTAAGCATAAATTTTAGTTCCCCATGCCATAATAACGACCAAATATGCTAACAGCGTAGCCACTCTCCACCTCCACATCCAGCTCTGGCATCAGTTCTGTGTGGAACCGGACTGGGATGGGGGTGTTTATCCTACTATGTTGGCTTAGTCTCCTGTGACAAAAATATTGAAATCATTTGAGGAAAAGTCTTAAACAGAACATGTTCAGGAAATTATTATCTAAAATACTGTTCAGAATATTAGATGCTCCATTCTGCCCCAGAACTCCATTCCCCAATTCAATTCTTTCAAATTAAGTTTTCTGTCACTGAGTAACCTAACCCCAACTGATCACCCCAACAGAAGTAAAATATCCTAAGGTTTACTATATCTAGTTCTACTATTCCCTCTCACACATCTAATCATACTCATCAAGGAGGAATAAATTTGCTGACAAAGACCTTATGCAAAGGTTGGGGTCATGAACCATCATGGGTGGTTCAGCAAAAATTTAGTAAGTTTAATGAGGAAGGTGGGGTGTTTGATAAAGATGGTTAGGAGGAGCAGATAAGGATTTAATTCAAAAGGAATGTCCTGATGAATGGGAAGCCCTCTCAAGAATCTAGGTAGTCAACTGGTATAATCAGATTTCTATTTTAGAAAGACCCTTCAGGAAGACACAAGGAGAGTGATTTCAAAGTGTGTGAGACTGAAGATTAGTAGCGATCATACTACTACAACAGATCAGCACATCTCTAAACAATACAGCTTCATATACTGTTAAAGACTCTTTATCCGAACACTGTATAGTGAAAATCTCTAAAAAAACTGAGAGTGAGAGTAAATTTAGAGAGAGACAGACAGACAGAGAAAACACACAGGATCTACAATATCTTCCTTATTTTTTTACAATCATTAAAAACAAAAGAAAATAGATGTTAAAAAAATTCTTTGAAAAAAATTCTTTGTATAATAATCAAATTGTTAGGAATAGCAACAGCAATTTTTTTTTTAAAGATTTATTTATTTATTTATTTATACAAGCATTGGGTACAGTCAGAAGCGCGGGAGGGTGAGAGAATTTACCAGAGCCAGAGTGGGGAACAGAACAGGCAGAGTGACGAAATACACTGCTGAGGGGAGCAGCGGGTGCAGCAGGAGAGGTCTGAGCATCATGTGGGACCCTCACCAGTGGCCGGGGATCCAACCGGCACTACAGAGGCTGTAGGTAGCTTCGCAGCTCAGCGCTCAACCGCTGCGCCACCGGGGAGGCCTGATAGCAATTTTTAAAAGCAAAGCAGTATCTAGTTATCCTGTCACTGACTCTCCTAAAGAATCTATAGACACCTCATTCATTTTCTAAAGTGTCTTGTTATGTTCCCCATCCAGAATAACCTATGACTAAAAATGTAGAATCAATACAACTGCTTTTTCATTACCCATAAATAACTGATTGTTTTCATTGCTGTTTTTCTTTCAGATCATATTTTAGGAAAGCTATTTATTAGAGGAACATCTATGAATCATAATCAGGATAAAAGCGCTTAGACTCCCTCCCCCATCATCCAGTTCTGTTGATAGTGTTATTCAGATTTTGTAAACAATTAAATCTGTTCACATGCAAACAATTTTGGTCTAATCATGAAGAATAATAAGGGAGTTCACACACATCTTTTAGGTTCTTCATGATCTACCCATGCTCCTTTTAAAAGCATACTAATATAGCCATTATGTATTCCAAAGCTATTATACATAAGTGAATGTTCTTTTCAAAATTCTCTTGACATGCTATTGGAGCAGCTCCAGAAAAAAAAATTAACACTTTTGGGGAATTTTACTGCATCCCTTTTAGTAGCCAAACAGGAAGATGGTTGGGGAGTGAAGCCAAAGATGAAAATAAATACATTATTCATGTTCAACATAGTATCCTCTCTCTTATTCTTCATTGTAATAGCTCTACAAGTATTTTTACTGCTAACATGGAATATCTGGAGAGGCGTCGTATAAATTATTTTTATAAAGAAGAAGGCTAAAAAGATTTTATGCTCACCATCAGTTCACAAAATTGAACAAGTGACAATCTTCACACACAATATGCTTCCAATGAGCATGCTCTTATGCATAAAAAAGGAAACAAAGCATTTCAGGATTGTATTTATAAAAGGATTATTAAAAACCACACAGAACAAGTTTCAGAATGGAGAAACATGAAAGGCTCTCTAATAGTCAAAATCAACACTGGATTTTTTTTCCAAGGCAACATTTAAAGCAGAACATCTGTGTTATTTACATAATATCAACAATAAGAAAAAGCACTAAAGTAGACTTAAGACAGTTAAAGAACACAGCTCCTTTTACACTATAAAACATTTTTATTTTCTCCACCATTACCTGAGCAAGGGTCTATTATTCTGCTTAGACAAATAAATACTAAAAATGTTCTCATGTTTGCTGTAATGCTGACCTGTCCTGTTTGATCATGTATCTTGTTTAATACTAATCTAGGGAAATGCTAGGACCTTTAATGCAGAATTACAAATTATTCTCATGTACCACATCTGTCTTCCCATTCAACATCCAAAAACTACAATTCATTCTATTTCTCTCTTACACCGTATTGCCAGATTTTTTCCCTGAAGCAGTGTGAGGAATACAGAATCCAAAGGGGAGGAAACAAGTTAAAGAGAGACAATGTAAAGACGGAGAAAATGATATGGAGAAGGAAAAACAGGATTTCTTTCCTTAGGACTCAGTCATCAATACCTAACAAATATCTACAGAGAGCTCATCCGATATCCTAGACCAGATGGGAAGAACAGTGTGGTACAGAATGGAGAGGCAATCCTTGTTAAGAAGTAACATTAACACCATATTTCATGTGGGCTGTAGCATTCATTCATATATAGGCTCACCTCTAGAGGGTGACTCTTTTACTTTTTGGCTTGTTTTTTTGGTTTTTTATTTCACTAGTGAGTGCCTCTCAAATTTCTGTATCAATCCTCAATATCTCTCCAAAGTAAAATATGCATTTCCAGGGAAACTATGCCCTTGGCACCTCTAATAATTCAACATTTCCCCGTCCCAAACCAAACACATTTTCTACTGACCTGGAAGAAACAGTTCTACTCCTTGACTTTTTTCCCTGTGGATAACACCACCATTCTCCTAATCCTTAAAGCTTTGAATTACAAAGTGATCATTAAGTTTTCCCCCTCTCTTTGCGATCTTGTCAAGATAATGCTGAATTATATAAAGTCTAAAGGTACAAGGTTCTCAAAAGTATATCTCCTCTTTCCTAGTTTTCATTCTAGTCCATCCCAAAGTTTGGATCCACAAGACCTCTCAATGTGTTGTAGACACCTAACTGTTCTCCTTACCTTCAATCTCTTTATCCCCAATACATTCTATCCACCATCAAATTAATATTTCCATAGCACAAATGTGATCCTGCCAGTCCAGTACTCAAAGTTCATCAGGGGATTCATAATGACTATTGAAAATATTTGAAATCCAGGCATCCCCGGTGGCGCAGCGGTTGAGCGCTGGGTTGCGAAGCTGCCCACAGCCTCTACAGCGCCAGTTCGATCCCAGGCTGCTCCCAGGCCACCGGAGGAGGGTCCCGCATTGCGCGCAGACCTCTCCTGCCACCCGCTGCTCCCCTCAGCAGTGTACTTCGGTCCTTCTGCCTGTTCTGCTCCCTGCTCTGGCTCTGGTGAATTCTCTCACCCTCCCGTGCTTCTGACTGTACCCAGTGCTTGCATAAATAAATAAATAAATAAATAAATAAATAAATCTTTGAAAAAAAGAAAAGAAAAATGACATCACACTCTCCATAGTCAAAGTATTTAATTACATATTACTGAATGAAATATACCTGAGCTGTCATACCTTCTGCCTTTGTTCACATTAATCTTCCCTCCTGGCTACTTTGTTAAAGACAAAGTGTCAGTTAGTAGGATACAAAGATGAATTTCATATCTTATATATGTTCTATGCTTCTTGGAATGAGCTTTGGAGTTGGCGGGGTTTGGGGGATGGTGCTGGGGCTCTGACTTAGATTTTACAACTACTAATCTTTTGACTTTGGACAGTTCTTAACCTGTGAGAAAGCTCCCTGACTTGTAAAATGAGAATAACATCATCGACCTGAGAGAGCTGCCAGTAGATATAAATGATGTACTTTAAAAGTCTGATCCTGTGTCTTGCGTGTAGGAAAGTCTCCATCCTTAGATGTCTTCAGTAGATTTCTAAAGCAGAATGCACTGAAAACACTAATGCCTTAGTGATTCACCTACATCCTAAGCTACTGCACACAGAAAGCAACTCAGCTTTTCTCTACTTTCTTTCTCCAAATTTGGAAAGTGCAGAGACAACTAAGGCTAAGCCCACAGCTTATGCTTCTTGACGCTTTGCCTAGTGTTGTGTCCCCTCTTCCATACCATTGCACTGTACCCCTGGACAGTTTCAGACAGCAAGCATCAGTGTTCTGAACAGTTAAGACAATTCAGAAACTGACAGGGCCAGATAGGTAGGTGGGTATCTTAGATGGGCAAACAATTTGGTTTCCCTTTGGAAACTATACTCTTTGAAGTCCAAACTGCATGGTGAAAGATCAGGCACCAACTGAACTAATTTTCCACTCCAACATAGTATATACTTTAGTGAGAAAGGGACAGATTTATATTTTGCCACATGATGGAAGGCCGAGCTAACTATTGTCATGTTTCTAATCTACACCAGTGATATTTTAGGGGCCTTTATAGACTGGCCTCCTGGACTCCTAACTGCTTTTAATTCAAATCTGTTTATAAAAATTACCTGGGAGGGGGTGGGGGTGGAATGTGTTGTTTATATGGTGTTGGAAGAAATCCAATGGTCTGTTTTAATTCCAGAAGCAATGAAGACATCCTGGACAGAGTGGAAAAGAGTGGTTGGGAAATCCTGGCAGTTATGAAGGCTTAGAAGGCAACTGAAGGTTGCAAGCCACAGTTTCTGGAAACTTGTTTATATGTACAGTACCTCTGAAGGAGAGTAAGAGGGTGAGGGAAAGGGTTTGACATTAAGCAGATTTATGAATTTACCTTGTTATTCAGTAGATGCTGGAACAATTTTTTTGGTTTTAGTCAAATTTACATTAAAAGTTCCTTTATTTAAACCTATGTCTCAACTTGAACTATTATAGTAATTCAAGCACAGTGAACATTTGTGGGGATCTGGCTGTCTAGAAACCATTTCTTCTTTCTTTTGGTAACAGCAACTTTAGTTTATTTTAGAGAACTCCTTCTTCTCTACTGTATGCATTCTTGATGGGTCTTTAAATCAATATTCCCTGCCTTCCTCTAAAGAGATGAGTAATAAATCAAACTATATCAAGGAGACACTCTCCAAAATTATTCCTAAAGGTTGCGTGCCTTAAGAATAGAAAGATAAAGCCCCAGAACTGGAGCTTGACAAGAGTATTGGAAAAATCCTGTGATTGGACACTTCAGGCTGCCCTGAGTCTGGTATCCAGCCCTTTCCTTTATTCTGTGTACCACCTCATAATTTCTGAATAAATTCCTTTTCTGTCTCTTAGCTGGAGCTGGTTTCTATTGTGAGCAACCTGGGAACCCCTAATGTGAAGCTGAAGCCATTTCACCTGACTTTGTGCCTAATCTTCCCAAGTGAAAAATATACTTTCAATGAAACCATCTGTACTAGTTTTGTGTGGCTCTTTTAGGGAAGTACATAGCATACTTGGGGTTAGTAAACAAAAAGAACTTAGAGGGATAATTTCTTTTGTATATCTACTCTTCCTCATTTTTATAAAAATTCGCTTTGATCCCCCACTGTTTAAGCCACTTTTCCCCATCACTCAATTTTCTCTGAATTTGAGCCAAGGCTTACTGTATTAAGGTTGTTGCATTGATTTGTTTGTGCATCTGCTAATCCAAGCAGTTAAGTAATGTGAGTGGTTCACATTGTAGGTTTAAAGGTTGATCATTTTCTGCTTGGAGCATTTTCAACACCCTTGCCTTTTATATAACTTTTCCCCTAAATGTACTACTGTGAATAGTAACTTGTCAAAAAAATGCTAAAGGCATGATAGTAATAATTGTTTTACAGTTATCTTCGAAGAAATAAAATACCACTGAAAGATTGAAATGTATAATTTAACCTATATAATAATAAAACTTAGAAATCTGAAAAAGTAGTGGTCACCTAAACTAAGCCCATCATTTTACAGATAAAGGAATTATGCCTAGTACATAGTATGTACTTTACACATGTCTACTTTAAAGAACATGGTTTTTAGTTAGAGTTAAATCCATTCCTATTCCACTTTCCCCAGAATCCGTCTACTGCCTAAATAATCCCTTAGATGCTTCTGGAGTAGAAGGCAGAAAAGGAAGAAAGCAGGAGTGAAGTTACCGGGAGAGATCAAAGGAGGTGGTGCAGATAGGTGAGTGACTAGAAGTGCATGTATAAAGTGGGAATAATGACAATGAATATTTTGGAACGTGGACATATATGAAGGGAATAACAGAAAATCTGAAAATACTTTAGCTTGACAAGTAAAGATACCAAATATTTTAGAAAAATACTTTCATTCAGTCTCTTGGCAAACTAACTTCTATCAGAGTAGAATAAATGCAGTGATGTCTGGGATTTGGTTAAACATTTAAATTACATTTCAAAATGTTGGATTTGGCAAAAATCTAAAATAAAATTTTCCAAGCCCTTGGCTTTTTTACTTGCATGTATGCAAGGGAAAGTCAGCTTTTAGATGTGAATCATTTAGATTTGACTCATTAAAATGTATGGAGTGTTTTACCAAGCCACAAAAACTCTGCCCCAAATCATTTACACTTTAACTGAAGGAGAAAAAAATATCTTATATAAACCACAGCTCTTCTACACTAAGTTGCTGAGACTTAGAAGAAGAGATTAACTCAGAAAGGCCTCATAAAAGAAAGAAATTTTGAAGAGGTAATTAAAGAGTGAAACAGCACTGAATACACAGGAAATAGAAAACCATTCCAATATGCAGACGGAAGCCACATTACGTAATAGCTGACAAGGACCATATGCAAATCCCAGTTGTGGGATTTCGACTTACAGATATTTTCCTAAAATGTCTAGAAGAACAAGTGAGTCTTTGGAGCATCCATAAAATTGTCAAGATATATTTATTCAATAGATGCTCCCTTGTGTCTCTAACAAACACTGGGAAATATTGGACAAGTGGACAAGACAGACATGTCTGTCTGCTGGAAACTAACAGCCTATAGAAA
Organism: Talpa europaea; assembly: GCF_964194135.1. Lineage (NCBI taxonomy): Eukaryota > Metazoa > Chordata > Mammalia > Eulipotyphla > Talpidae > Talpa > Talpa europaea. Next base: position 14,071,001 of record NC_140083.1, on the reverse strand, counting down.
AAATAGATATTTAAAAAAAAACTGAAGACAAAATTATAAGTAAGAGGAATAAAGATGTAAGAAGTAGTCTTCTTTGTTTATTTTAGCTGAGTATCCACTTTGATTAGGCACCATGCTAAATGCTGCAGAGGTAGTGAAACATAAAAGCCCCCTCCCAGCTCTCAGAATTGAGGGCCCTGGAAGAGAGATAAGCACACAAATAATTGGCAAAAAATGTCTGATATAAAACAAGTATGCACAAAGTTCCATAGTACCAAGAAGGGAGACCCTAATTCTGCTTAGGAAAGGAATGTCATGGACAGCTTCACTTCAAATTACATAGAACAAGTAGGATTTCTTAAGAGGTCAGTGGTAGGGGGGAATATCTAAGCAAGAGTTTTAAAAAATGTGCAAAGAAAATGCCAATGTGAAAGAACACTGGACATTCAGGAAAGTGTTGCTATGAGATGTATCAGAGTTCTGAGCTTTCTTTTTCTTAGCTTTATCTAAATGATGCATGCATATACTCAAATAATGCTTAAAGTCTTGAAACACAGCAGTCCTATTTCATCTCCTTTCATGGTCCCCCACCCCACAATCAAGGCTCTCCCATGCCCAGATGTAATCATATTCAACATGTCATAAACCACATTAAAAATGCTGCTACTGGCATTTTGCTCTATGCTTCTAAACCATATGCATGGACTGATATACTGGCATCCTACATGGTATGAGGATTCTGGCTTTATACCCACTTTAAATCTCCCACCTCAAACTCCTAACATGGAAGAGTTGGGACAGTTGTGGAATGCATCTCCATGAAAGAAGAAGAAGAGTCGCTAGGAAGAAGTACCATTTTCCCCAACCCCCACTTAGTTGTTGTCACCTTGGACTACAATTCCCAGCATGCCATGAATGGGGGGGGGGCAGCTAGGAAGGAGGAAGGAATGAAGCAAATAAATATATGAGGGTGGAAGGAAGGAGGAAGGAAAGACAAGAGGAAAAGAGAGTGGTAAAGAGGCTGTTCCTGGTCCTTGGTCCTGGCAGCTAAAACGTTTTGGCAGAGATAATGGCAGGTGTTACCTGATGTCATGATGGAGCATGTGTGACACTGTGAATTTCAAGTCTCTTCTATTCCAGCTCTGGGACCTGCCTAGCCCTTATTTTGTGGTTCCCCACTAGACGGTGCCTTGTGGCAAGCTTTCAGACTTCAGCCATCCAGCTTTGGGCCCTGCCTATTTGGCTGGGCATTTGCCCAAGAAAGGATGGGTAATTTTTGGAATTTTATCAGGAGTCTGTTATTTTAAATCCTCTCTTTTCTGCTTTTCTCCTCCTCCCTCTCTTAATTAAAGATCTTTCACACTAAGCATCTGCTTTCTTTGCCTTTCTGTGCATTGATGGCTGGACCCTTAGAATAAACATAATGGGTTTTTCCCCTTAACAGTTTGGGGTCCCTGAGTTATCCCCAGACCTATATCCATAATTGGTTTTTTTTTATCTTTTTTAAGATTTATTTATTTATTTATACAAGAACTGGGGCACAGGCCAGATACGTGGGAGGGTGAGAGGATTCACCAGAGACAGAGCGGGGAACAGAACAGGCAGACTGAAGAAATACACTTCTGAGGGGAGCAGCGGGCGAGACAGGAGAGGTCTGCTTTGCCATGTGGGACCTCTGCTGGCCGGCCAGGATTGAACCGGCACTGCAGAGGCTGCGGACAGCTTCATAGCAGGGCGCTCAACTGCCTACACCACCAGGGGAGGCCCTATCCATAATTGTTTTTATAATGACTAAGTAAATGTTGTTTGAGGATGAGAGTACTATACTATGATTGTATTTCCTCCCTGTAATACATTTCCTTTTTTCTGAAGTTGATTTGCATACACTGCATTGTTCTCTTCTATACTCTGGCATATCTTCCCCCACAATCCAATAACTCTAAAGAAACTTCTAAGTACAATTTTTTCTAAAGTCACATCTGTCAGATAATTGCCCCTACCTTCCACCCCCCTGTGGTTATGCCTCTAAAAACATCTGCCTCTGCTCCAATATGGACTGGCCCCTGGCTTGTCCTTGGAATTCCCCCTGCCTCTCTGTGTTGGAGTTTACATTGCTATAACATACACCTTCCTATTTCTTGGTTTTATGTATCTTCACCCTGGTAGAGCCTCCTTCCCCTAGCTTCTGAGAAAGAGTGTGCATGAGGAAAATGTTTTTAATTTTGTTATGTCGGTCATATCTGACTAATATTTTAACCAAGTATAAAATTCAAAGTTGAAATTTTCTTTCCTTCAGAATTGTTTGGTTATTGTGCTACTGTTACCTAATGTTGCTTTTGAAAAATCCTGACTATTACTTGTGATTATATTTGTTTGGTCGGTCCTCTGAAAGTATATAATCTTACTCATCTACTCTGCTTAGTTGTCAGTAGAAGAAAATCAAACACATAGTAGCTTAGCCAAATAGGGAAACCCCTGCCCTGCAATATATCGAGAATCCAGAGCTAGGTAGGTGCTGACATAATGGAATCAGCAATTCGAGCATGTCCAGCTATGATGCTTAATTGCATGGGGAATATAAAAATAAAATTTATTATTTAAAAAAAAAATACTATCATTCTAACCACAGTCATCACATTCCACACAGGAAAAGGTAGAAGGGAAGCAGGGGAAGGAAGCAGGACCTGCATCTGAAAACAAGTTTTCTCAGATACTGTTCAGCAGACTTCTACTTACCTCTTCAAGTCTAGCACTTTAGCACATTTGGCCAAGGAGTTTAGAAAAGCAAGTCATCTCTCTACCCTCTGACGTGAAGAAGAAAAGCAAGGGTAAAGGAAGTTACAATGAGTTAAAGGAGCCAATCTAGAGTATGAAATTACTTTATCTTTGTGGGCACCTTTTTTAAGTGTCTTCTGCTGGGCGCTGGTGAGTCCTTCGAAATGTAAAATGAATGCCTTGTTCTGGCAACTTTCATTTATTAATTTATTTTTTTTAATTTATCTTTTGTTTTCTATGTTTTATTTTGTTTTGTTTTGGGCGGGGGAACTCATGAGAGTCAGGTGTTGGACTTCTGTTAATCAACTATCTTTTTCCTGCTATTTCTCATTTTATTATCTTTTAATTCTTTTCTCTGGAAGATTTCCTCATTTGTATTTCTCGGGGTATTTTCTTTTTCCTTGGTTCTTCCTTTTTCATAGCATTACATTCTTATTTTATGGATGTAAAATCTACTCATTTCTCAGAAGGTACTGATTATATTTTCTTGGCGATTTCTTCATTTCCCTGACAGCCCCTCTTTCTTCTGTGCCTTTTCTGTTTATTTCTTTGCTTTGGTCTCTTTCCTCCTGTTGTGGCTGCCCTGCACTGAATGATGATAATTACTTCTATGTTCATATCTAGGAAAGAGATACTAAAGAAAGCAACTGGAAGCTGCGTGCATTTGGCCATTTGATAAGCTTCACTGCAGCACAATCAGGAGACAGGTTGTTTTTTACTTTCATCAGTAAAATCTGGAGGATGGAATTTCTTCAGAGAAGGATGCTCCAATCTCCTATCTGAGGGGCATGAGAATAGAAGGGAGAATAGAAATAATAAGGCTTGGAGCTGATATTGTAGAGTTAGTTAAAGGAAGGGAGATAAAAGTATCAATAATATGCAGACTTTTACTAAATTCTCATTCCTTTCCTCTCTGTAGACTCTCAGGTTCAGTTCTCATAGACTATACCTTCCATATGCTGCAGAGATGGGGAAGTGGTAGTTGCTAGTGTCTGGAAATATAATTCACTTCAAATAATCCTGTTTGCATCCCACCTCACCTCTCCCCCACAATCTCACTCCACCTTCTGTAATACACAGCACCTCTCATTCCTGAGCTTTTCTCAGATTCTGCTGGATGAATCAGTTTGCTTATCACTGGTATGTCTCTCTGCAGATGGTTAGACTTGACATTCTCACTGCTAAGTCATCGTCAATACTTCCATCTGCTTTCCACCTTCCCATCCTGTAGATGATGATTAGAGATACCCCCTAGTGTTACTGAAGATGGAATATGTATATCTGTTGGGTTTTGTCTATCATTTTAAGTGTTTTGGTAAGGAACAGAAGTATTTTTCCTGTAATTTTAAATAGGTAAACCTTTAAATATGGATTTTAAAAAACCTTAAGAAAAAAATATTGCCAAAATTTTTTTTGTAAAAAAGAGATGAACAAAATATGCTCCACAGCAAAACTCTACCCATGAATATCATATTGATAATCATACACCATCAATTTAAAGTGACTATTATATTGTTGATTATCCACATTCTGGTAAAATGATATAGTAGCTAGGAGAATGAACCGAGGTGAAACTTTCTAGCTTTCAAATTCTGTCTCCTCCAATATACTAGCCATGTAATCTTTACAGTAATCTCTTTAATCAGAAAAATGTAGAGCGGTGGTAAGGCGGAAGTGAACAAAGTATTTGGCACATAAATAATCAATAAATACAAGTTACTGCTATTAATCCAACAGCGGTTAATTTTTCAAACAGCGAGTGACAAACACTATTCTAAGTACTTTACAGGTATTAACTTACCGAATCTTGAAAACACTATCAGGTAGGTGCTTTTACCAGGCCAGTTTTACGAAGCATGAAACTGCTGCACCAGCCAAAAGTGGGTAACTAGGATTCAATCCCAAGTAATATGGCCTTAGGAACCTTGCTCTTAACAATTTATACCACAGAACCCAAGGACAGCATCCTTCAAATGAGACCTCAAACTCTCTTTTGTACTATCATGGAATGCCAATTAATATTTGGTGCCATCAACAGGCAAACTTAAACATTTCAAAATGACACTGCAAGATATGAACCAAATTATTTGTCCATTTACCTGACTTCCTTGTAAAGACAGCAGTACAGAACGATTTTGTGCACATGATATTCATCTCCATATGAGTCCAGAACACAAAACATAAACATACCATATTATTTTAAATTCCAAATCATTCACCATGTTTATATCCTTTATCACATGGAAATGTGTTTTTAGGTCTACATTCTTTGAGTGAATTGAAAGATTTATAAAAGTGAAAACTCACCTTCCTCTGCCAGCAACCCATCAAGACAGAAGTTCTTAATTAAGTAAGCAACTAGTGATGACAAGTCATGGCTAAAATGAAGTACAAATACATAATTGGGTGATTGCCTTTTTCTTCCATTAAAACTATAAGCTAGTATTGGGCCTCCCCTGGTGGCACAGCAGTTGAGCGCTGGGTTGCAAGGCTGCCCACAGCCTCTGCAGTGCCAGTTCAATCCCCGGCCACCAGCGAGGGTCCCACATTAAAAAAAAAAAAAAACCCTATAAGCTAGTATTTACTAATAGGTGTCCTTTGGGTTCTGGTTATGGGTAATGGAAAAAAGCATAGTTCACCCTATCTCTCCTATGAAACCTTGAGAGACTGCATAGAGTAGCTATGTGAGAACTCCAATGAGTAAATAACAGCAGGAGGATTGGAGAAAATAAGAATTCAAAAATGCCAACAAAGAGTGTCTTGTTTTCCCACACCCCCCAATCCAGGTAAAATAAAACACCAGGAGCAGAGATAAGAACAAAGAGAATTCCAGAGATGTTCTGGCTGAACGAACAGGAAAATGAATTTCTAACATGCAGAGAGAGTGAGGGGAAATCCCCAGGTTTTTCTTTTTTATTATTGTTTTCATTTTCACTTCTCTGATGTCTCAGTTTCCAGGCAATCCTATGGTAGTGGCTGCAGCAACAGGGACAGCAGGGAAGGACCCACAGCTCCCTAACACTTAATAGGAAAACTTTTTTCATAAACTGAACTTCATTGAATTATATACTCTCCCAAGAAAACTGTTAGACAATGAAAAGATAAACCATAAACTATTTATTCATTCAGTCTCATTGTAAACAGTTCCTCCTAAGAGCCTTCACTGCATAGTGTACTTTTATTTTGTAACACTTCTTACACATATATTTAAATAATTGGATTCACTGTCTATCTCTTTTACAAAATGGTAAACTTTATGAGGAAAAGGACTATTTTAATGCTTTCATCAAAAACCAAGCAAACCCAGAGTGCATAGAACACCAATGCATGTGTGTTCCATAAATACTTATAAACCAACACAGACATGTTCCATTGCATTATTCTTTCTTAATATTTTTCTCTTTCTCACTACATATACATACACACATGCACATACAACATATATCTTAGTTCTTATCTTTCTCATTTTCTACATATACATACATGTGTGTCTATATGTATAGAAGCATGTATACGTGTGTGTGTATATATATATATATTCATACTTACATATACACCATAACATAATGGTGAATAACATACATTCCAAAAGCAAAGTTCCTTAGTAAATGTCTATCAAAATATAGCAAATAATACTAATGCCTAGGATGACAAGTCTGTCAACTTTTCCTCACTTATAATCACTAGCACAAAAAAAGCTGGACAAAAATGTGATAGACCTACTATACATCTATGGCTTAAATTAGGAAATAAAGTTTTTACCTGAAGAAGAAATATAAATAATATACATATTAAATATATTATGGATATATAATATGTATGTCATTGTTGGGAACTCATACAAACATACATGCAGAAAAGCACTCGAACCAAATTCTTTTCATTCTTAATAGAAGCTGTCAAAAATGTTAAAGATGTAACTTTCAAGAAACTCAGAGCATGATTTATATATTACCTTACTTATAGTGACATGATTGTGCTAGAGCTGCTAGCTGAACTAATCATCAGCTGGAACTCAGTTATTGATGCTCACTGGAGTCTATCCCCTAAAGCCATCTTGGATCTTCAATCTTGGCTCTATATTAGTTGTCTAATACAGCACCCAATGATGTGGAACATAAGGGTATTTAATATCTCCAATTAATGGATTAGTAACTGATACCCTGAAAGTTTCCTTGCATTTCACACTAATAATCCACTAATAAATGATCTACTGCTATGGAGTCCAGTATGGTAGCCACTAGTCACATGTGACTGTTCAGCACTTAAGGTATGGCTAACACCACTTAAGCAGTGCTGTTAAGTGTAAAAGTGATGGGGGCTCCCTGGTAGCGCAAGGGGTTAAGTTTCAGCACCATGAATCTATCCACAGCCACTGCTGCATGAGTTCAAGCCCTGGCCAGGAAGATGATCCACATAGCACAGTAGACCTCCCCTGTCTTGCCACTACTCCCCTCTGCATTGTATTTCAGTAGATCCACATGTTCTGCTCCCCACTCTGTTTCTGGTGAATCCTCTACCCCCCACACTGCTGGTGTGCACCCCAGCTCTTGTATGGATAAATTAAAAATCTTTAAAAAAAAACCCACACATACTTGATATTGAATACTTAATATAAGAAAAGACATATAATAGTTCATAAGTAATTATTTATCAGTCCCAATGTCTACTAGCCCCAATATCTGGGATTAACTCCATGACAAGAAAAATCACATACAAGCTGGTGATCACTGATTAGCCCAAGATAAATGCTTGACTCAAGTATGACCCCTCTGTAGTCTTGTCAATGCAGTCTGATTGAATGGGTTCAAATAGTGCATCAATGATAATTTGCTTAATCAGTCATATTTACTAAGGACTTCAGTCTAGAAATAGACAGACAAATTAATAAAAAGAAGATAATGAAGCAGACATAGAAAAGAGACAGATAACAAGAGAAAAGTCATTCACCCATTCATTCCAAAGTATTAGAGATTTATTACATGTGAGGTAACCCATGAGAGGCACTAAAAGAGGAAGAAATTCCCAGAGTAATAAGAGATCCATATACCTTCCAGTTCCATTTCACATATCTCTTTGCAATGCATTCTTTTTTTTTCTTTAGATGAACAGAATAAGGGCTCTGTTCTTTGAAATCGAAATGATCTCAGTAATAGTTTCATAAAGAAAGGCACAGAAAGGTGGCTTTTTGACAGATTTTTCTAAAAAGACAAAATATGTCTTGCCCTAGGTAATAACTCAAGTGAAAAAAGCTCCTTCTCAAAGTGTATATAGTACCTTTCCTAAAACTAGGAACAGAACAAAAAATGACAAGTGGGAATAGGAAGGCCACTGATGTTACAAATTCCTTTATAAAACAACCACCAGCAGAAATGTGCTTTTAAGTGCCTTACCTCCATGCATAGAGCTATGCAGACAGAAAGAAAAAGGACTGCAAACTATAACCACAGACTCCTCATGAAAGTCCTTTTCACTAAAACAAATGTACAATAATTCACTACAAGAGAGTTGCCTAACCATTTTTTTGCAGGGAAGTCTATATGACTCACTGAAATAATTAGAGATTCTAATATAAGAGATAGAGACTTTTTGTAGTGTATTACTATACATGCTTAAAGACCAAGTCAAAGTTATAGTGATATAATGAACAAAAACAACTAGTTGTTTCAGATAAGTCTGAAGGAGAAAGACAAATACTGGAAGGTATAACTTGTACTTGGAAATAAGAGAAAACAAAGGGTAAGATAAAATCAAATGAATAGCAAACACTAGTAATCTGACTATAGAACAGAAACAATCATTAGTGTGACTCGATCTGGTTGTTAGTTTATATCCCTTAATAAACCTTTTAATAAACAGGTAACATTAAAAAAGTATGTGCATGATTTAGTATGATTTCTACCAAAGAGTCTTCTTTTAAATAAATGTATTTGCTGAAAAATAAAAAGGAAAAGGGAGAAACTACAGATCAAAATCCCATGCAGGAAACCATTCATCTGCTTTCTGCTTATATACATTTATCTATTTATCTATCTATTTCTTTATTTTGCATAGAACTGGGGTACAGGCCAGAGGTGCAGGGTGTGAAAAGAGTCACCAAAAACAGAGTGGGGAGCAGAACAGGTGGATTGACTGAATACACTGCTAAGGGGAGCAGGGGGTGAGACAGGAGAGGTCTGCTTCACACTGTGGGTCAGCTCCCTGGCTGGGGATTGAACTCAGGCCATACCAGTGATAACACTGAGGTTTTACCCGCAGGCCACCAGGGGGTCTCTACACATTTATCTCTTATGAGTATCATACAGGTAGAATCACAAAGCATGTATACTTTTGCTTCTGGCTTCTTTCAATAAGCATTTCTGAAGTTTCTCATGGGCAACATGTATCAGTAATTCATTCCTTTTTATTACTGAATAAAATTTTTTGGCAGAGGTAGACCTTGCTTTGTTCTCCATTCACCAGTTGACAAACATCTGTACTGTTTTCAGGGGTTAGCTATAATGAAAATACTCGTATGAGCATTCATGAATATAAGTTTTCCTTTCACCTGGGTAGAAACCTAGTAGTGGAACTCCTACATCATACAGTGGGTCTAATTTTTAAGAAACTGTATAAATTGTTTCCCAAAGTGGTTGTACCATTTTATAGTCTTCCCAGGATCTAATTATCTTTGCCACCATTTATTCCTATCTATTTTTTAAATGATAGCTATTTAATTGAATGTATGAGTGTGCAATGTACAATATACAATGAGTGTGTGTAGTGGTATCTCATTTGGTTTTAATCTGCATTTCTCTAATGACTATGTTGAGTACCTTCTTGTGTGCTAATTAGCCATTTATACATCTTTAGTGAAATGTCTTTTAAAATCTTCACCTCCACACATACAGGAAAAATACCATAGTGCAAAAAAAATGAACAAGGATATAACGATAGTTCAATAAAAATATATTATTATAAAAAATAAAACCACTGATTTTTAAAACTTTGGTTCTTATTTTGAGATACATTTGAATAAATCAATTGTAAGAATATTTTAATGATAAAAGTGTGGAAACTTGAATATCTACTGAATATCTGATATTAAGAAAAGATTGGGTTTATTTTGGGTTACATAGTGGTATTACAGATTTGCTTCTTGAAAAAAATAATCTTCGTATTTTGGAATGATTTACTGAATAATTTATAGATGAAATGATGTCAGGTCTGTAAATTGCTATAAAATAATCAAGAGGAGGTGGGGAAATATAAATAAAAGATTGGCCATATGTTGACAACTGATCATTCTTGAAGCTGAAAAAAGGATTCATGGGGACTCATAATACTATTCTCTCTACTTTTGATTATATTTGAAATTTTCCATAAGTTTTAAGAAACAAAAAGATAACAAAATGTATGCATTAACCTACACATACTCTCAAAATCTACTAAAATGACATTAAATAATTTTTTAAGGTATAACCAACAAAAAGAAAGTCAATGAGAGAGACAAGAACAGCAATAAAACTTTGCAGGCTAGAAATAGACAAACATGAACTACCTGTAACTGAGAAGCCTGAATCTGTGGTCAGAAGCGAGAAAAGCCAAAAAAGCAACCATATTTAAATAGCAAGCTCTTCAAAGGGTTTAGGAATAGGAGGTAGCAAACACCTCTGGAAGTGAATTTGAACACGGCAATATAATGCCAAGAAGTAGTTGAAAATCTATTTAAGAAAATGGGCCTCACATTCTCAAAAAAAAAAAAAATGAACTAAAAATGGATCGCAGACCTAAATGTAAAATACAAAACCATAAACTCTTAGAGAATAACAGGAAAAAACCTATATGACTTTGGGTATAGTGATATTTTTTTAAATATACCACCAAAAACATGATCCATTAATGAAATATAACTTAGACTTCAGTAAAACTAAAAACTTCTACTCTGCGTAAGTCAATCAAGAGAATGAGAAGACCGGTGCAGACTGGGAAGAAATATTTGCAAAATTTGCACATCTGGCAGAAAACTATTGTCTGAAATATAGAAAGGACTCTTAAAACTCAACAATGAGAAAACAAAAAAAAATTTTAAAAGAGCCAAAGACCTTAACAGAAACACCACCAAAGAAAATATACAAATGGAAAACAAGCATCTGAAAAGATGCATTACAGCCCATGTCATCAGGAAAATGAAAATTAAAATGAGATTCCACTACACACCTACTTAGATTGGCTGGAAGAGTGACAAAACAAAATGCTAACAAATATGTGGAGCAACAGGAACTCTTATGCACTGTTAGTGGGGATGTGAAATGGTACAAGCACTTTGGAAAATAGTTTGGCAGTTTCTTATAAAACTAAACATACTCTTACCATAAGCAATAATATTTTTTGGTATTGACCCAAAGGAACTGAGAAGTTATGTTTATGCAAAAACCTGCAAGCTAATATCCTTAGCAGCTTTCTTCATAATTGCCAAAATTTGGAAGAAACCAAGATGTCCTTCAGTAGGTGAACAGATAAACTGTGGTACATCCCAAATAATGAAAGATTATCCAGCACTTAAAAAAAAAAGGGAGATCTTTCGCCATGAAAAGAACCTTAAAATGTATATAGCCAAGTACAAGACATCAGTATGTGAAAGTTACATACTCTATGACTTCAACCATAAGACATTCTAGAAGTAGAAAAACCACAGAGATAATAAAAAGATCAATGGCTGCCAGGGGAGGGGGTGATGACAGAGGAAAATACCCTCTGTATTATAATGATGGATAGGTTATTATACATTTGTCCACATCCAGAGAGCAAAACACACAGAGTAAGCCATAATGTAAACTACAAACCTTGGATGATTATAATTTGCCATACAAGTTCATTCTTGGTTTAAAATAACAGAACAACTATCATTCTGGAGAATGACATTAATAATGGAGGAAGTTATATGTGGAAGCAGGATATATGGGGAATCTCTGTTCTGCCCTCTCACATTTATTTTAAATGTAAAACTGCTCTAAAAAAATAAAGTCATGTTTAAAAATGATTCCAGGAAACAGATTTGGTAAACTGAAGTATAGTAAAAGGAATGATTTGCTTAAATCTTCTTTATGAAGCAATTTCATGCATATAACAAAAAAAGTATTTATTTAAATAGCTGTAAATTTGCAAAACTCCTTGAATCCTTACAATTCTGAAAGGCAAGCAGGGCAGATTATATTATTCCCATCTTAATGTCAAGAAGGAATTATGACTCATAGAGGATACTTGTTTCTGCCAAAGTCACAGTTACCAAGAGACAGAATCAAGATTAGAACACCTTGGTCTTCTGACTTCCAGGTCCTATATACTTTCTACTCAATTGGATCCTTATATTTTATATAAAAGAAATGTTCAGTTGCTGCTTGATCAAAAAAATAAAGTATGCAATGCATAAGCAAATCAATCTCACAAAGATATGTCGAATCTTTGTGTCGAGCACAAAGATATGTCGAATCTCTAAAGTCCAGCCCCATATTTCTTCATTATATAATCTTTTCCTCCTAACTGTACTTTTCACTTCTAAAGAAAAAGACTTTCACTTCTAAGGTATAATTATTCTCTGGAAAAGTAAATTATCTTTGAACTGAGAAGCTGATAGACAAGATAACTAATATTTATTCTAGATTAAAAAAAAATCACAAGATGTACATTCTTAGAAATATACCAGAGAAAAACCAATACTATTACCTTTAACCCTAGCTTATAATATAGCCAGAGAACAATTACTATATTTACTAGGCAAACATTTTGAAGAAATGGAGAGTCATTTATATTAAGAACAAAATCCCAACATCCAGTTCATCCATGCTTCTGCATCTATTAAAGTAGAAAATATTATCATATTCTCACAACTGTCAGTCTGTGCTGTCAGACTTCACATTTTAGCAATTATCTTGATGCCAGCTGTCCCCACAATTTCATTCCACATTTAATATCCCCTAGAAAATATTACATTTCAAAATTTCCAGTGATTTTCAAAAGATAATGACAGAAGATAGTGGTCTCTGTAAGAAAGACATGTGTAGGCTCTCTTTGCACACTTAGAAACACACCAGAATCTTGGGGTACACATTTGTTATTCCCTCTCACCCGTCCCCAGGATTCCAGTTCTGCGACGGGTCCCAATTATTGTTTGAATAACACGCCTCTCCTACTCTCAGGTCATGTGGACTGGATGGAAATGTCTCACTCCACTCAACAGAACCAGACACAAACACAAAACTTATGATGAAAAGACCAGTGTCTTCTAATATTTTGTACTGTCTATCAGACTACACAACACTTTGTTCTGTCTGTCCACTACAACACCATGGCAATTCATGGTGGGGACCCTGTAATCATGTCCCCTGTGTCTGAAACCATTTTATGCCTATATGACTTGCATCGGTTATTGACCATCTCTAAACCTCAGTTCCCTTATCTGTGAAATAAAGATTGAGTCACATACTCAACAACTATTTATTGAACACTTACTATATTCCCAGCTATTTTACAGGTGTTGGCATTAGAATAATGATTAAGATAGAAAAGGTCAACATAGTGGGCCTCCCTGGTGGCGCAGCAGTTGAGCGCTGGGTTGCGAAGCTGCCCGCAGCCTCTGCAGCGTCGGTTCGATCCCCAGCGGCTCCCCGGCCACAGGAGGAGGGTCCCACATGGCGTGCAGACCTCTCCTGCCGCCCGCTGCTCCCCTCAGCAGTGTACTTCGGTCCTTCTGCCTGCTCTGCTCCCCGCTCGGGCTCTGGTGAATTCTCTCTCCCTCCCGCGCTTCTGACTGTACCCAGTGCTTGTATAAATAGATAAATAAATAAATAAATAAATAAATAAATAAATAAATAAATACATACATACATACATACATACATACATACATACATACATGCCTCTATTAAAAAAAAAGAAAAAGAAAAAGAATACATCCTCTTCTGCCTGCTCTGCTCCCCGCTCTGGCTCTGGTGAATCCTCTCACCCTCCCACTCTTCTAACTGTACCCAGTGCTTGTATAAATAAATAAATAAGGGCCTCCCCGGTGGCGCAGCAGTTGAGCGCTGGGTTGCGAAGCTGCCCGCGGCCTCTGCGGCACCGGTTCGATCCCCGGCTGCTCCCCGGCCACCAGAGGAGGGTCCCACATGGCGCGCAGACCTCTCCTGCCGCCCGCTGCTCCCCTCAGCAGTGTACTTCGGTCCTTCTGCCTGCTCTGCTCCCCACTCTGGCTCTGGTGAATTCTCTCACCCTCCCGCGCTTCTGACTGTGCCCAGTGCTTGTATAGACAAACAAACAAACAAATAATAAAATAAATAAAACATGCCTCTATTAAAAAATAAATAAATAAATAAATAAATAAGCCTTAAAAAAAAGAAATTTATAAAAAAGAAAGAAAGAAAAGGTCAACATAGTTCTGAGGTGTATTATTGTAGCAAAGGAGTCGGATATTAAACAAGAAAAATGCACAGGATAAGTATTATAAAAGAAATAGTGTAACAAGACCATGAAAGAGTAACAATGTAGATCCACTTTCTACAGCATGTTCAGGATAAACCCTCTCTGAGGAGATGACATTTAAGATGAATTATAAAGGATAAGAATGAGCTAGCCACTCAGAGAACAAGAAAATCATTCCAGGAATAGGGAAGGCCAAAGAGAAAAAGAGCTTGGTGTGAACCGATATCTATGGAACGGAAGCAGAGTGAGTGAGAATGGTGTCAGCAGCCAATGAAACTGGAAAGCTAAACAGAAAGCAGACAATACCGGGTCTTACAAGTTATGGAAAAAAGTCTAAATTTCATTCATTCATCAAAGAATTTTGTTTTAAAATTATTCTTGGGCTGCTCTGTGAAGCATGGATATGGAAAAAAGCTTACTACTAAATATAAGTGATTGGAAAGAAGGGAGGGCAGAAGGAAGAAATCAGGAATAATCCCTGGACTATTTAGTTTGTCTATCTATTAAGATTGGAAAGATCAGGGGCCTCCCCTGGTGGCGCAGCAGTTGAGCGCTGGGCTGTGAAGCTGCACTTAGCCTCTGCAGCGCTGGTTCAATCCCCGGCCACCTGCAAGGGCCCCACAGCAGACCCCTGCCACGCCCGCTGCTCCCCTCAGCAGTGTATTTCGTCAGTCTGCCTGCTCTGTTCCCCCACTCTGGCTCTGGTGAATTCTCTTACCCTCCCGCGCGTCTGACTGTACCCAGTGCTTATATGTATGTATGTATGTATGTATGTATGTATGTATGTATGTATAAATAAATAAATAAATAAATAAATAAATCTTAAAAAAAATTGGAAAGATCAGGCTTCTCCAATTATTAAAATTATGATTCCTATCATTAAACTTCACAATAGCTCTTATACATATTTAATGAGATCATCTATATAAAAATGCTCAGCATATGCCTAGTATAGAGTAAGCACTGTGTTAGAGATTGTTGTTTTGATAAAAGAGAGAAACTCTGCAGCCTACTCGTGATTATGGCAATAACTGACCACTTCATCGTAGTCTCTGGGTTCCAGGGTTAGATACCTGGCCCAGATGCGGCCAATCATAGTATCCAGTACTGTCAGGCACACAAATGGTTCATGACTCCCAATTCAAATTCTTCCCTAGATTTCCAAAACAAGATCTGGAAGAGAAGTTTGAGGACCATTGGGTGAAACCTGGAGTGCACAGTTCAAAAAAAGTTGCATCCTGGGATGAAGCAAGTTTGGTCTCAACCCTGAAAAGTATCACCCATACAGCCATAAATGAGGCAGAACCAGGACTGGCAAAGACATGGAAAGGAACTCAAGTGAATAATCTTGTTATGTGTATCACTACAGTCTCTTCATTATTAAACCTCTTTATTACTCAAAATTCATTCTAATTTATCACATTGTTCTTTGTGACTTTTGTCCAAACTCTTTTCAAAGAAGTAATATATAATTAACAGAAATTTGCACTTAAGGTATTTTTCAGGGGATGCCTGGCTAGAATCACAAATGATGATTACTTGCTTCAGACCTAATATGACTCAGTGTCTAGTGGATGAATTTGGCAGGGGGGTGGGGTAGGAGGAAATTCAAGGATCTGGACCATTTTCACCCCATCTTTCTTCCCATTACTTCAAGCTGCTGGGTCAGGGTGTCATGTTTTCATAACTCTCTGGCCTTAGTGTTGATTAATAAAACTTGTATATTTCTTTACATTGTTAAACTGTACTAGTTTCAAGGCAAAACACTAAAACATTGTTTTTTGAAATTATACTTGTATTTTTATACTTCCTCCCACTCCCACTTCACTATTCTATCTCTGACTGCCATCCACAAATATTTATTATAGGCCACAAACGGTGCCAACAGAGTGAGACATAACGATGAATAAAACATCATTCTTGCCCTTTAGGAAAGTAAAGTCTAGGGGGGAAAGATGTGTGAGAAATAACCACAAGGGAATAAGCCATATTATAACAAAGATATTCACAAGGTGCTATAAAGGGCAGAGAAGGAAGCTAATATTTCCTGAAGGCAAAGCTTATAGATACAGACTGAAGGGCACAGGCAAGGATGCAGCATAAGAACAGGCAAGGCATCTTCAAGAAAACAGAAAATATGACAATGGCTATAACAAAAGGTTTGTAAGGGTGGGAATTACGGTGGGCCTTACATGCTCTGCTAAATAATGAGCACTTGAACCTGTCAGAGGAAATCACTGATGGTTTTTTTAAGCACCATCAGTTCCGTGCTTAATTTCCCCTAGGTATAACGTTTTCCTAGGCTGCTGCTGCTCCCATGTCCCCAGGCAGCTATCCCCTCCCCAGAGTCCCTAAGTCTGCTTCTCCAGTGCCAAGCTGCCTGTGCTACAGCGATCAGAAGTACTCACTGTTCTCCAATAAGCCAGGCTGTTCTCAGTGGCTGCTAATGTCAAAGCATGAGCTGAGGAACATGCAAAGGTACAGTAAGATCACTGGCAGCAGCCCTGTGGTGAACTTTTCAGCAAGTAATAAAAAGACCAATACTGGACCATTTGTGTTCTCTGAATTGTGTCATTTGCTTCACAGAAAAGTGTAATATGTTCTTTGTAAATAACATTTGGTATATCCTCCTAACCACCAGCAGGAATGACACCTTTCTCTTCCCGGGAGAAGATGAACAGAAAGTGATAGCATTTAAAATGTCCTTGCTGTTTCTCTTTTGTTTTGATTCTCTTCTTTTAAAATCAGACTCTAGTTTTAACATGGTAGATGCAGCATTCCTTTTTGATTTTGGTGCCACTTGGCAATAATTTTTTTCTTCTTTACATAAATTCTTAAAAAAAAAAAACTTTGAAAACCTGACTGTTCTGATACAAACCTTATTTTGTTAGTAGGATGTCAGCTTTTTTTTTTAAGATTTATTTTATTTTTATGCTTACAAGAGCTGGGGTACAGGCCAGAGGTGTGAGGGTGAGAGGGTTCACCAGAGACAGAGTAGGGAACAGAACAGGCAGATTGACCGAAATACACTGCTGAGGAGAGCAGCGGGCAAGCCAGGAGAGGTCTGTTGCCCTATGTGGGTTGCTCCCTGGCTGGGGATCGAACTCATGCTGCAGTGGCTACGGTTAGCTTCATAGGTTGCGCCTTAACCCCTTGCGCCACCAGGGAGGCCCTGTAGGATGTAAGCTTTAAAATTCACCCAAAGAAGTGAGAATAAATGCCTTTTAGACTTGAAAAGACTTATGAGGAAATACAATGGTGTATTAACAAAGTTGTGGCTCCCTCACCTGAAAATTATACATTATGTGATGTTACTTCAATAAAAATAATTTTTAAAAGTAGTAGTTCCTCTAAAGTTCAGACTAACAAGGGCCTTCTGATAGTGATTATCTTGTATCCTAAGTAGAAATATAACAAAAAAGAGTAGAATTATAACCCTGAAAGTTAAAATCAAAATATCACTCCCCAAATCATTTTGAAAAGGAAAATATTTGTAAGGGGAGAGATGTGAAAATTATGCAATTCAATGTAGAATTACTATATTCCAGAGATTTTATGTTATTTATTCTATATATACTAAGCTGAGGATAAATCTATGCTAATGCTAATGCTAAAAAAAAAAAAAAAAAAAAAAAAAAGGTAGGGCCTCCCTGGTGGCGCAGGCGGTTGAGCTCAGTGCTTTGAAGCTGTCCGCAGGCTCTGCAGTGCCAGTTCTGTCTCCGCTGGCCGCGGAGATGCCCACATGGCATGGCAGACCTCTCCTGTCTCACCCACTGGTCCCCTCAGCAGTATATTTCGGTTGGTCTGCCTGTTCTGTTCCCCGTTCTCTCTCTGGTGAGTCCTCTTACCCTCTGCACATCTGGCCTGTACCCCGGTTCTTGCATAAAAATAAATAAATCTTTTTTTTAAAAAAAAGTAGTCGCTACAGAATTAAGGTATGACTCAATAGGCTTTTCAATTCCTTGAGCTGCTAAGGAACCGATGTCAATTTCTCACCCACTGCAGAAAGTTCTAGATAGTATCCCTAATACACAATCATCCAGTCTCTGCTGAAATGCCCCCTTTATCTCTCTTTTAATCCCCATGTCTTAATTTTTTTTTCTTTCTCTCTTTCCTTCTTCTCTCCTTCCACTGTGCTTCTCATCCTAGACCACAATTGGGTAAGATTACATGCATATGTACAGACACTATTTTTCTTAGATGATTCAGTCTACAATTATAAGCCCTGAGAGAATTATAGAATTCTCCCATCTACCTAGAATAGAGCTGAATTTAGTCATCTCCCATCCTAAACATGGGGATAAAGAAAAGTGTTAAGTCTTCTGTAATTTATAAAAAGATTCACACAATGGAATATTATTTGACAATAAAAGGAATGAAGTACTCATACATGCATCAATGTGGATAAACTCTGAAAGAGGACAGTCATAAAAGACTGTGCATTACATGGTTTCATTTATATAAAATATCCAGATTAGGCAAATCTACAGAGACAGAAAGTGTATTAGTTATGGCCTAGGGCCAGGGAGATGTGAGAAATGCACAATCACTGTGAATCTGTATGCGGGTTTCTTTTTGCAGTAATGAAATTATTCTAAAATTAGAAGATGATGGTTGTTTCACAAATCTGAATATATTAAAAACCATTGAATTATATACATTGAATGGGTGAACTTTAAGGTGTGAGAATTATATCTTTTAAAAACTTTTTTTTAAAAGGTATCTAATGTTCCAGACTACACATACACATTTGCATACCTGGAGACACATACACACATAAACATACAAATTCACAAAGAGTTCTCAATAATCAACCCAGAGATCATCCGCCAAAATTCTAAAATTCAAAATTTCTAGTTGCCTTGATTGTATGAGGACAGAAGTAATAACAATAATAACAGTAATAATAATAATGGCTATGATGACAATATCAAGTATTTATTGAGCGCTTACTATGTCCCAGCTATTTCTCTTGAAAGTAAATTCTATTACTACACATTTTACATATATTATTTCTGTTAGTTCTCATAAGAGAAAGGATTTTTCCCAATTTACATGTGAGAAAATTGACACTCAGGGTGGTGAAAGAAATCCTTTTTTTTTCATAGCTAGTAAATGGCAGTATGACTTGTGCTGAGATCACAGAGCACTGCTGCCATGTTAGCCATCTTGCTGCACAGACCACTGGGTTTAATAACCTGAGAGAATCTTACATTACACAGGTATCTGATGGGGTGGAGGAAATTCCAGAACCAAAAGCTGAGACCCAGACTCAGAGTCACGACACAAATGAACCTGCCCAGCCAAATTCTGATCCTCTCATCCACAAGTGTAGAAACTAGAACAGACATTTTCCTGGGTCCCATAAACTCCAGTTAGTTCATAAAATATTTATTTAAAATTCTGAGTCTCCTGCCTACAACCACCTTGCCAGAAGAATGGTTTCTTTATTTTCTGCACTATATCTTTGTGATTATTATTGTTACTCAGTTCTGAAAATATTAGCTATAATTGGAAAATGAAATCATAATTAACATATTTATGAAGTGCAATACTATCTACTATCAATATTAACATGATTTACTTTTATTTATGAAAAATACAAAACATATTCAAAAGTAGACAGAGTATCACAAATTCCCAAGTACCCACCACCCATCTTCAAAAATCACCAACTCCCACCCAGCCTCAGATGACAGTTCGACTGGAAGAAAGCCCTGAGGAATATCAGGGTGAGCGCCCTGGTGGCCTGCATCCCTAGCCATGCCTCCCATCTAGTCCTAGTGACTCCCATGACAGGAAGCACACTCTGAGGAGATACTAAAGATCCCAGCACCACCCGAGACCCCACAAGGTCCCAGCTACCAACAAGTAAATGCCAAGAACAGTGAAAGAAAAGGATCTACATACAACAAAAGCCCCAACAACAGCAGGGCAGCCCACAGCAAACAATGGGGAGGAAGAAAAATACAAATTGCCAAGCAAGTCCTCAGGGGAACAATACACCACTGAGAGAAAACAAAATTCCAGACCCAAAACACAAAGACATGGAAGCACTTTTTTTACTTCTTAGGCCCAGAATTCAAAATTGCCATGATTGGGCCTTCCCGGTGGCGCGGCAGGTTGAGCGCCATATTGTGAAGCTGTCTGCAGCCTTGGCAGTGCCAGTTCGATCCCCGCTAGCTGGTGAGAATCCCCCAGGGCGCAGCAGACCTCTCCTGTTGTGCCTGCTGCTCCCTTCAGCAGTGTATTTCTGTCATCTGCCTGTTCTGCTCCCTGCTCTGTCTCTGGTGAATCCTCTCACCCTCCCACACCTCTGGTCTGTACCCCAGCTCTTGCATAAAAATAAGTAAATCTTTAAAAAAAATTGCCATGATTAAGAAAATAAAACAATTGGAACAATACAAAGGAAATTCAGAAAAACAATACAGAGATATGCAAGAAAACTCAGAGAAGCAAATGAATGCTATGAGAAACACATGATAGGAACAGAAGATCAAAATTGAAACTTTAAATAAGAAACTAATAGAGTAAGATTAGAACCATGCCAGAAGGCTGGGGTATGGTTTCAACACTAGGTTGCCAGGCAGTTAAGAATTATTGGGTCAGTAGACTCATGGCCCCCTGAAGCCCTAGATGACAAAAACACATTCTTTAGTTTCACCCATACTTTTCTCCTTGTCCTTCTACCCTACGTAATGATGCTGTATGATTATTCTATCAATAAAAAGGCCAGAATCTTGCTTGTTCAGCAGCATCCTGTTTTGTGCCTGAAAAAAAAAAAGAAAAGAAACTAATGGAATTGCAGGGTATAGAAAGACTAACAGAGGAGATGAAATATTCTGGAGAAAGTCAAGGAAGTAGAATCAACCAAATGGATCAAATCAACGTGCTCAAAGATGCAAATGGGGAAAGAATCAAAATAGAAAAGAAAAGAGATACAAAGGAGAAAAATGAAGCAATACATAGAGAATTATTTGACACCATGAAGAAAGGAAATATAAGAATCATAGATATCCCAGAAGAAAAGAGAGAGAAGGGAACTGAAAAATTACTTAAAGAAATAATGGGAAAAAGTAGTCCAAACCTGAAAGAACATGAAAAGGAAATGAAAATTTAGGAAATTAAAAGAGCATCAAGCTGCCTAAACAAAAGGTAGCCACAGCAAGACATAGAGTAGCACAACTTCAAGGGTCCAAGACAAGGAAAATGACTACTTATTAATTGTTCAGCTATTATTATTCTCCAATTACATATACTGCCCAGCTGAAGAATTAATTAAAAAAAACTTTTTTTTGGTGACCTGTGAAAATTAATACACATAAACCCAACTGAAAGAAGGTCAGGAGGCTAGAAGAGAGTGCCCATGCACGCGTGGTCAGCAAACTACATTGCTAGTGGGAAGTGACACTGCCACTCCAGCCCCAATGGAAGGAAAAAGGGGGTCCTCCAAAGTCTGTCTAGGGATCTGCTGGCCTCTGATTCCAGTAGTGCATGAGAGTCTTGACATGAGATGTGCATTTACAAACTCCCTTGCTGTTGTTTCAAATAAACCCATTTGTTGGTGAAATGACTGCTTTTATTTGCAGTCAAGAGACCTGGATATTTTGTATAATCCCATAAGCATTTTTCTCCTACCACACTCACTCTTTCTCATTTCTTCCCTAACTTGCTTCTACCTCCAAAGAGTTTCCTTTTTTTTTCTTTTTTTTCCACATCAGAAGGGTAATGTCCCAACGTCGTTACAAGGTTTAAGGGAGGCACATCTCACACAGCCATGTGACCACCCAATCATCATGCTTATAAACCAGAAAAGGATCTCCCTCCAAAGAGTTTCTACTGACTACTTCCTATAAATAGACTTGGGCAACCACTACTTACATGACCCAGGAAACCCTTCAAATTCATGCAAAATAAGGTTCAAATCCTTATGTTTATTCTCATCACCCTTGTGAAACTATCCAGGCCTCAAGAGTATGTATGTCCTGAAATCCACCAATTATCTGAAAGATGTCACCTACAAAAGCAACGTGTGCCATTCTGCCAACATAACGGCAGAGCTGGCAGGTGTGCCAAGGATACACGCAGTAGGGGAGGATGATGGGATGAGGTCCCCCCAAATGCTGATTTTTTTTACTGTACAGGCTTAAAGCATGCAGAAAGTAATGCTGAACTTAAAGATTTAGATGCAGATTCCCTCTGGTCACCAAGCAGGTCATCCCTGGCACACTGAGATGATCCTTACTGAAAAGGAACATATGGTTTCAAAACCAGAAGAAAAGGACATCCTAGAAGAAAGTGAAGAAATAAAAATGTATGGCCCTGGGCCTCCCCTGGTGGCCCAGCAGTTGAGCACTGGGCTGAGAGGCTGCCCGCAGCCTCTGCAGCGCCAGTTCATTCCCCGGCCACTGGTGAGGGTCCCACAGGGAAAAAAAAAAATGTATGGCCCTGGAATAAAGTCAATATAAAATAAATGCAAATGATGTTGCAAAAAAAAGTTGCGACTGTAAAACTGATGCTTGAAATGTTCCTATGAAAAATTAATTTCATTCCCTTGATCTAGCTGATGATAAAATAATAATGAAATCAAACAGAAGCAGAAACAATAAATTTAAAAGAGGAAACATCAAATTTTATGTTCTAAATTTATATCTTTGTTTCACTAGTGCAAAAGACATTTCCTCTGAGAAAAAGTTATAATTACCATTTGTACCTTAAGAAAGGATTTTCCTAAGGCCTAAGAGAGCCATAAATAGCATAGTTTCTGTAGAACTAGAGAAGAATAGAAATTTTCATTTTCTTTCACCATCTTAAGGTGGAATTAAAAAAAAAATAGTTTCAAAATAACCACTGCAGGAACTAAATGTTGGACTTAGGTCATCAAGACTAATACAGTCATCGTCCCTGTTTTAAAGTTCAAGCATAAGTCAGGGCAACAGGAGTACTTCACTTAACAAAGCAGATGTATTTTAGGAAGCTGGAAAAATTTATAAAATATGTTTACCTATGTGTGTGGCAAGGACAGTGGCTAGTGGTTCTACTAATTGTCAAGGGGCCTGGAAGAAGAAATCATGGATCATCAGACCAAGGTGGCATGGAAAAGAGACAGGTAGACGACCCTCTGGGAGTGGACACAAGGTATAAAGACTCAGCAGAGCACGGAGAGCACAGGGAGCCTAAACAGCAAGAGGGAAAGATGACTCCTGCAGTGAGCACCAGCCACACTGTTCTCAGCCCCTTCAATGCTTACACAGTGACTTTGCAAACAGAACAGCCATGGTGGCAGGAATAGAAGCATTGCAGGGACACAAAAGCATGGGCTCTTACCCTTCAAGGCTAATCTGACAAGCATTAACTATCTTCTATGTGTTAGGGACCAAAGACACCATCATGCAAAACCATAGTCCCTATGAATGCACTGCCTGTCCTACATGCTAGTGTATGGCTAGAATTCCACTGGGAGAAGAAAAGAAGCAAGAACATTCCAAGAGGAAAGAGCAGATGCAAAGCCATTTGGACAACCATCAGGAGTGTGATGTCTAAGTCCATGGGAGGCTGCCAAGATAAGAAATGACGAAAAGTAAGGATCATGAAAAGCTGTGTATGTCACACTTTTATAAGAAGGTGACTGGCCATTTTTAAAGGATTTTAAACAGTGGAGGATCATGACCAGAAGTGTGGCCCAACAAAGCCTTTCACAGCTAAGGTAATAGCCTTAACCAAGGTGGAAAAGAAAAGGAAAGGACATATTCCAGGGAGATTTTTGAAAGGAAGGCAAAACTTGGTAAAAGGAAGAACGATGGCTAGGATGATTCTTTCCTAATCCCTAAATGGCCTCGTAGAAAAGTCTCCCACTTTGCCCCTTCTCAAAAATATTCTTACCCCATGTCTATAATTACGTAGTTACAATATAAGCTCCCGCCTTCTTGAAAATCCTGCTTACTCTGTAGGCCACCTTGTTTGGCTAGAGTGAAAAGAAAGATATTTGACCTTAATGATGCCACCAGAGCTATACATGTCTATGAGATTCTTGCTTGTTTCATTCAGAAACTAAGAGAGCAGACTGAAGTCCCTTTCTAGGAGCAGTCATGTGCAGGGACTAGGCTCAAGAGAACAAAGCAAACACTCAGAAGCAGAGTGAGAGCTGAAAAAAAGAGCTCTGCCAATGATACCCTTGTCCCGTTCATTCCTGAAACCTAGCATCACCTTTTCTTAAATGACAATTAGTGGGCCTCCCCGGTGGCGCAGCGGTTGAGCGCTGGGTTGCGAAGCTGCCCGCAGCCTCTGCAGTGCCGGTTCGATCCCCAGCTGCTCCCCTGCCACTGGAGGAGGGTCCCACATGGCGCGCAGACCTCTCCTGCCGCCCACTGCTCCCCTCAGCAGTGTGCTTTGGTCCTTCTGCCTGCTCTGCTCCCCGCTCTGGCTCTGGTGAATTCTCTCACCCTCCCATGTGCTTCTGACTGTACCCAGTGCATGTGTAAACAGAGCAAACAAACAAATAAATAATAAAAAAAAATGACAATTAGTATCTGTTTGGGGACACATGCTCCTATCAAACAAGCCAGGTAAGCCTACACACACCTAGCGGACCTTAGCCTCCTTTCAGAAGCCATATCATCACAGACTCCTGCGGCACAGATATTTTCACAAGGGTGGAAATGATAGATTAGCACAATTTTATCAGAATCATAAATGTAACTAAAAGTAAACAATTTCTTTTGTTACTCAACAGTGAGAAGCAGAAAAAGAATTCAATTGCCATTGGCATTCTTTAGTGTCCACTTTTTTTTTTAAAGCAAAGTAAGTGAATTACTTGTAAAACATAAAATATGTGACAAAATATATGCCAGTGTAATGCAGTTTTCTCCTTTGTAAAAGGAGATTCACAGCTATTTCATTTAATTTTTCTATGACAGAAAAAGTGAATCAGTAACCTGTTTCCAAATGGACAGTTAATAAAGTTATTTTTATTGCATATCTTAGAGTTATTTTAATTTCCTTGAATTACACACAATAAAAAAGAGCACTTTGCAAATCATTAACAGTTAAGAAGTACTTCTACTGACAATTTAGGGAGATAAAATTTGCATGGTTGCCTGAGAAAATCATTCATGTAACATTAGTAACTGCATAATCACATTTCCAAACTTGCAGGAAATAAGAGCAAAATAAGTGGAAGGAACATGTGGATGGCATGATCGGAGATGCGTGTGCAAGATGAGTGTGCAAGATGTGGGTTCACACAGTGCAGAGAGGTATCTCTCTGAATGTCCAGTCTGTGAACATCAGCAACAATCCCATGGCTGCAACATCATCATCTTATATCAGGCATAAGAATACATGACATGGTCAAAAATATATACCAATACGTCTTACAGTACAGGTGAGAGCAAGTCTCTCACCTGCTACTTGTAGTGATGAGTAATACCTAGTAAACCAAACTCAAGAACATCCACCCACACTACAAATCAAGATAAATGACCTCATCTTAAAATGGTCATTCTACTACATTTGCTCTGGACCTATGCTTTTTTAGACCAGAAATTTGAACCAACAGACTTAATCACTTACATTTGCTAAGGGCCAGTGACATGCAGGGCCAGTCAGCCTCTTGGCTGTCTCCTGACTTGCAATAACATCTCACATGTTCAACAGAATGACCTAAATAGGTCTCACATTATATAGAAAAGAGATGTAGAAACATTTTCTGTAAAAGTGCCCGTGAGTCCTAACTCCACAGGAGCTATTCAACATCACAGCAGGAAAGCCACCACAGACAATATGTAAATGAATGGGTACGGCTGTGCTCCAGTGAAATTTCATTTATAAAAAGCAAGCTATCAGCTATCGGCTGGATTTGGACCACAGGCTACAGTCTGCCAACCCCTAACAGGGAATCTCAGAGATCCCCACACCTCAAATCTTTCTCAAGTCTAATAAGCAGCTGGAAAAAATCCTTTGGAAAAGGAGATGAAAAGAAAGTCTAATAATATTTATTCTGCCTTTAAATTGCTAAGAGCATAGACAAGCTATACAGTAGACTTAAGAACTTACATGCCTACGGCTAGATGAACAAAGTAAGACATAAGAGGTGACAAATAATGAGGAGAGGCAATAGCAATTTTAATAAACAAGTTATTGAAAATCATTAAGAGCCGCAGAAATTCTATCTAACCTAAAAATGTTATATTTTTCCTGCCAATATTTAATAATATATCTACTTCCCTCTCCTACTTTCCTACTCCTTCTACTGCTTACCCTGAATAAAAACATATAAGCACATGATGGTAAATAATAGTCTCTCTGCTTTCAGGGATGAACTTCCTAAAAGACAATTCTGTTTCACTATAGTAAATGGCCAGTTTAGTGAGGTTATGGAGTCAGAGAGAACAGAGTGTGAATCCAGACTATCTCATTTACCAGCTGTGTAATCCTGGGGAAGTTATTTAACCTCTCCAAGTTTTACTTCCTTAGCTACAAAATTGTTATTAAAACAGTATCCAGACTATGAAAGTTATTAAAATGGTATCCAGACAACAGTCACCTCACATAAAGAGTACTTATAAATCAATAAGATACCCCCCACCCAAAAAATGGGCAAAGTCTTTGAGGGTGGCTGTAAAATATAGTTACAGATACCTTCTATTCTGGAAATATACACCCTTTTGCAATGTGGCGTAGTTGCTTCTCCAATCAAGCGGTACCATTTATTTTCCCATCCCCTGAATCTGGGCTGGTTGTGATTTAGATTGATCAAAATAATATGGCAGAGCAACGTTATGGAACTTCCAAAATTATGTTTTAGGAGATCATGCAGTCACTGCCCTGCAAGTGCATGTAACGAAGCCCAACTGGCTTACTAGAGACTGAGAGGCCATGGGATTCAGCACTTAAACACCCTGGAGTTAGATAAAAGAATGAAGACAAAGAAACTATATTTGGTTCATCTAGGTAGTCAGATTACCAAAGTAGTGGTAATCAACTACTGCTAATGAGATCAAAGTTGAAGCTTCCAGTCTTGCAAAAGTTAGTTCAATGCAGGAAATAATGCACTTTGACCTAACCCAAACACTACTCTCCAGTCTTTCACAGTTTCTAACATAATAATCAAAAGAGAAAAAAACCAGCAGCACAAGCAGTCAGAACTGCATACCACTATTACCACAACTATAGATACTATCACTAAAGAAAGTGAGGTCTCCTGATTCCCAATGATAATATCAGCAGAATATCAGAATAGCAGATAATACCACACATTAGGTTTGGATTATTAAAATGTAGAAGGAAAAAATTAGCAGAAATGGCCAAATTAGTAAACTCACGAACTGTTTCAATAAAGAACATTTTCCACTTCCATATCTTAGAGTGTATCCATCTGTCTTCCCACGCTCCAGCAATCTACACTAAAAGAGAGCCCCAAATTTGCTTGTTAGGCCTGTAGTGGAGATAAAATGAGATGAGGAAGTAAATAAAAGAAACTCCTGGGGCCTCCCCTGGTGGCGCAGTGGTTGAGGGCTGGGCTGCGAAGCTGCCCGCAGCCTCTGCAGCAGCAGTTCGATCCCCAGCCACCGGCGAGGGTCCCACATGGCACGGAGACCTTTCCTGCCACCCGCTGCTCTCCTCAGCAGTATACTTTGTCGGTCTGCCTGTTCTGTTCCCCGCTCTGGCTTTGGTGAATTCTCTCACTACCCCGTGTTTCTGACTGTACTCAGTGCTTGTATAAATAAATAAATAAATAAATAAATATTAAAAAAAAAGAAAAAAGAAAAACTCTTGAAGTTCATCCATTTAAAATTTGGTCATGACAAGAGAAAGACATCCAAGGAATCCAAATAGGAAAAGAAGAAGTCAAACTATCACTATTTGCAGACGATATGATATTATACATAGAGAACCCCAAAAACTCCACAGAAAAGCTAATTCAACTCATCAATCAGTTCAGTAAAGTGGCAGGATACAAAATCAACACGCAAAAGTCAGTAGCCTTCCTATACACAAACAATAAATCTGAAGAAGAAGAAATCAAAAAGACCATCCCTTTTGTTATTGAAACAAAAAAAAATCAAATATTTGGGAATAAATCTAACAAAAGAGGTAAAGGACCTATACAAAGAAAACTATAAAACACTGTTAAAAGAAATAGAAGAAGACACAAAGAAATGGAGAGACATCCCCTGCTCATGGATTGGAAGAATAAACATTATTAAAATGGCCATCCTTCCAAAAGCAATATACAGATTCAATGCTATTCCAATCAAAATTTCAATGTCATTCTTCAAAGAAATAGAACAATTATTGATGAAATTCATATGGAATCACAAAAAACCCCGAATAGCCAAAGCTCTCCTGAAAAAAAAAGAAGGGAATGGAGGCATCACACTCCCAGACTTCAAACTATACTACAAAGCCATAATCATCAAAACTGCATGGTATTGGAACAAGAACAGACATACAGACCAATGGAATCGAATAGAAAATCCAGAAATAAACCCACAGATTTATGGTCAACTAATCTTTGACAAAGGTGCAAAGAATATGTATTGGAGCAAAGAAAGTTTGTTCAATAAATGGTGCTGGGAAAACTGGGTCGCTACATGCAAAAGAATGAAGCTTGACCACCACCTCACACCATACACAAAAATCAACTCAAAATGGATTAAAGAACTAGACATAAGACCTGAAACCATAAAAATATATAGAAGGAAATATAGGCGAAACACTACGTGATTTGCACATCAAAGACATCTTTACAGACACATCACCCAAAGCAGTGATAGTGAAGGCAAAGATAAACAGCTGGGACTACATCAAATTAAAGAGCTTTTGCACAGCAAAAGAGACAATAACAAAAACAAAGAGAAACCCCACCAACTGGGAGAACATTTTTGCACCCAACACTAATGATAAAGGACTGATCACAAAAATCTGCAAAGAGCTGATGAGACTCAACAACAACAAAGAAAATAATCCAGTCAAAAAATGGGCAGAAGAGCTTAAAAGAAACTTCTCTGAAGAGGAAATGCAAATGGCCAACAAGCATATGAAAAAATGTTCAACATCACTTGTCATCAGGGAAATGCAAATCAAAACTACCATGAGATACCATCTTACACCAGTGAGAATGGCACATATTAAAAAAACTAGCAACAACAAATGTTGGCGAGGGTGTGGAGAAAAAGGAACTCTTCTGCACTGTTGGTGGGAGTGCAAACTGGTCCAACCACTGTGGAAAGCTGTGTGGAGATTTCTGGACCTACTAAACATAGAGCTTCCATATGACCCAGCAATTCCACTCCTAGGTATTTACCCAAAGGACACAGAAACATCAATTCCAAAGAACACCTGCACCCCTATGTTTATAGCAGCACTGTTTACAATAGCTAAGCTTTGGAAACAACCCAAATGCCCAAAAATAGATGACTGGATCAAGAAGATGTGGTACATATATACCATGGAATATTACTCAGCATTCAAAAAAGATAAACACATGCAATTTGCAGCAACATGGATGGCGCTGGAAGGGATCATGCTCAGCGAAATAAGCCAAAAAGAAAAAGAAAAATACCGGATGGTCTCACTCATAGCAGGAATCTAGAAAACTTAAATAAGGAACCAGGAAAATGAATAACTATAAGAAAGTGAAAATCAAAATCAACAAAAAACTATGAACCAGAGACACTTTTAGGGGGGCGGGGGTGGGAGGGGAGGGATTGGGGTCAGAATGGGGGGGCTGCAATTGTATGGGGAATATAACAATAAAATTTATAAAAAAAAAAAAGAATAAAAATGTTTACCAGAAAAAAAAATAAATAAATAAAATAAAATTTGGTCATGAAATCTAGTTATGATTATTGATCAACTTAAGTGGAATCTATATTTTCTAATAGTAACTAGTAGATTTGTCCCAAACAAATTTAATGATTTATTTATTTATTTTATATATATTTATTACATCATCCTTCATTTTTGTACAATGTATGATTTTCCATGAAATTCCCACCACCAATTCACCTGTGCACCATTACCATAGTTCCTTGTGCTTATTTTTAAAAAACTGATACTTAGAAAAAAAATTTGGGAAGACTAACCCACAATACAACTTATTTAATGCATCAACTTGCTATTAGATACCTAGAAATTCAAGATTCATTTGAAAGTGATTCAAATTCTACACTAATTGTTTAGATAACTTGTAAGTAAAAGAATATTCACATATAATCATATAAAGCAAAGTTACAGATAAAGCAGAACCAGAGTTGGAGAATGAGTTCTAACTGTGATAAAGAAAAGAATCACAGAAAAAAAGGGCAATGTGGCTAGTTTTAAGACAATTTGGAATTAGTAGGAATATGGTAGGCTTCATTTTTAATTAGGGAACATGCTTCATAATTGCAATTAAATTGTATGTGTAATTATTTCACTTAACATTTCTCCAGCTAAACTTCAAGTTCTGAGAGGTCAAGACTATCGCTTTATAATTGTCTCTCTAGTACCTAGGGGAATATCTGGTATATTATAGACATTCAGCAAATCTTTTTTAAGTAAGTGAATAACAGGGGAAGGAAAGCAACAATTTGCCTAGAAAATAAAGACTAAAGGAACAAGAAGACTAAATGGACTAAATCACAGAAGACCTTAATATCAACCCAAGGGCCTCACACGCCGCCGACGGTCCGACTCGTCCACCGCATGCCCTGCTGCCGCCCTGCAGAAATGCTTCGATCACTCTGTCTTTTGCCAGATTAGGCTGGTGTCCAGGGCCCTGGCTCCTCATCTCACTCAGGCTTATGCCAAAGATGTAAAATTTGGTGCAGATGCCCAAGCCTTAATGCTTCAAGGTGTAGACCTTTTAGCTGATACTGTGGCGGTTACTATGGGGCCAAAGGGAAGAACAGTGATTATTGAACAAAGTTGGGGAAGTCCCAAAGTAACAAAAGATGGTGTGACTGTTGCAAAGTCCATTGACACAAAAGATAAACATAAAAATATTGGTGCCAAACTTGTTCAAGATGTTGCCAATAACACAAATGAAGAGGCCGTGGATAGTACTACTACTGCCACTGTACTGGCCCACTCTATTGACAAAGAAGGCTTCGAGAAGATTAGCAAAGGTGCTAATCCAGTGGAAATAAGGAGAGGTGTGATGTTGGCTGTTGATGCTGTAATTGCTTAATTTAAGAAGCAGTCAAAACCAGTGAAAACCCCTGAAGAAATTGCTCAGGTTGCTACAATTTCTGCAAATGGAGACAAAGAAATTGGAAACATCATTTCTGATACAATGAAAAAGGTTTGAAGAAAGGGGGTCATCACAGTAAAGGATGGAAAAACACTAAATAATGAATTAGAAATTATTGAAGGTATGAAGTTTGATCGAGGTTATATTTCTCCCTACTTTATTAATACATCAAAAGGTCAGAAATGTGAATTCCGAGATGCCTATGTTCTATTGAGTGAAAAGAAAATTTCTAGCGTTCAGTCCATTGTACCTGCTCTTGAAATTGCCAATGCTCACCGTAAGCCTTTGGTCATAATTGCAGAAGATGTCGATGGAGAAGCTCTGAGTACACTTGTTTTGAATAGGCTAAAAGTTGGTCTTCAAGTTGTAGCAGTCAAAGCTCCAGGTTTCGGTGACAATAGAAAGAATCTGCTGAAACATATGGCTATTGCTACTGGTGGTGCAATATTTGGAGCAGAGGGATTAACTTTAAATCTTGAAGATGTTCAACCTCATGACTTAGGAAAAGTTGGAGAGGTCATCGTGACCAAAGATGATGCCATGCCAAGGAAAAGGTGACAAGGCTCAAATTGAAAAACGTATTCAAGAAATCATTGAGCAGTTAGATATCACAACTAGTGAATATGAAAAAGAAAAACTAAATGAACATCTGGCAAAACTCTCAGATGGAGTAGCTGTGCTGAAGGTTGGTGGGACAAGTGATGTTGAAGTGAATGAAAAGAAAGACAGAGTAACTGATGCCCTCAATGCTACACGAGCGGCTGTTGAAGAAGGCATTGTTCTGGGAGGAGGTTGTGCTCTCCTTCGGTGCATTCCAGCCTTGGACTCATTAACTCCAGCTAATGAAGATCAGAAAATTGGTATAGAGATTATTAAAAGAACACTCAAAATTCCTGCAATGACTATTGCTAAGAAAGTAGGTGTTGAAGGATCATTAATAGTTGAGAAAATTTTGCAGAGTTCCTCAGAAGTTGGTTATGATGCTAAGGTAGAAGATTTTGTGAATATGGTGGAAAAAGGAATCATTGATCCAACCAAGGTCATAAGAACAGCCTTATTGGATGCTGCTGGAGTAGCCTCTCTGTTAACTACAGCAGAAGTTGTAGTTACAGAAATTCCTAAAGAAGAGAAGGACCCTGCAATGGGTGGAATGGGGGGAATGGGAGGTGGTATGGGAGGTGGCATGTTCTAATTCCTAGAATAGTGATTTACCATTATTGATGAACTGTGAGAGGAAGCTCAAAGCAGGGTTCCTCATCTATAACTTCAGAGAAGTCAGTTGAAGGAAATGACTGAAGAAAAGGCTGGCTGATGTTTAAGAAAATCACTATAATCATCAGTTATTGGTTTCAGTTGACAACATATAATGGTTTACTGCTGTCGTTGTCCATACCTACAGGTAATTTATTTTGTATTTTTGAATAAAAAGACATTTGTACATTCCTGATGACTGAGTGCAAGAGCCATGTACCAATGTACTGCTTTAAACTTAAATCACCGAGGCATTTTTACTACTATTCTGTTAAAATCAGGATTTTCGTGCTTGCCATCACCAGAGGAGAAGTTAAGAAGTAGCCTTTCTGTGGAGAGAAAAATAATTGTGTACAAAGTAGAGAAATATCCAATTATGTGACAACCTTTGTGTAATAAAAATTTGTTTAAAGTTAAATTTAAAAAAAAAGTCAACCTGAGGGCTCTCTGCCCTTACATACCCCTTCAAACCAGCAACAATGCAATGGTTTCTTCTTATGTTTTGAATCTCTGACTTCCCTTCTGACTATCAGCTGAGAAAAAACTCTGTATTAGTACTGGCCAGATAAGCTTCCTAACTTAAGGTTAACTGATTAGTAACCTGAATTATATCTCAAAATCCCTTTTGCTATGTAGCCTAATATAATCAAGGGGATAACATCCATCACATTCACAGTGCTTGGGATTATGGCAGGGAATCTAAAGATTCCCTATCTCTCTCTCTCTCTCTCTCTCACATACACACACACACACACACACACACACACACAGTTTTAACAGGATCCTTAAGCTAAAATGCATTGAAGACGACTTTAAATGTCAGAATTCTGTATTACATAAATTACCAATAATTAAGAAGGAAAGAAATCAAGGAAAAAGTTGTCACAACAAAAAAAAAGGATGCCTTCTCTCAGAGACTGGAAGAAAGAATGATAAAACTGGAGAGAAGAGAGGCAAAAGAACATTGATGCCAGCTATTTACTTTGTCAAAATTAGTATCATTTAATTTTAGATACAAAAAAGACACATTCTCCTATTCTGGGTTCTTAGAAAAAGTTGTTCCAGATGGTTACACCTCCTTGAGTGACAGCACCCAGAGTAGCCTTGCACATGTTGGAAATTCAATTAAATGCTGCTGACCATCTGATTGAGAATTCAGAGTCTGGAACAGCTGACTCAATACAAACATATGGCTCAGTTCCCATCAAAGGAAAAATCAAGTCATAGCATCCCTCTCTCCAATATCGCACCTCCTTTGCAATGTGGGAGAAAACAAAAGTGAACTTACAAAAGCAGACCATGTAGCAAAGATTAGGGAACAAAGTGTAGAATACGAAATTTCTCTAATTTTATCAGGAAATCAGAATTCTTCAGCTAAGGATCAACACTGAGGTGTTTCCTTCTTACTTCAATGCAATCAAATCAATCCTTACAGAGCACTACTTCAGATACTGAAGTTGAGGAAGACACGATCTGAGCTCAAGACTCAGGGTTGGAAGACAGGAGAAGGATACAAATGACAATAAAACAGCTGTTTCAACAGCATTAATTTTAAAACTGAATAGAAGGGGAGAAAACAATATTAAATTACTACTTTTAGTCCCGTCAAGAACGATGTGATATGTTTATAGATAAGAAAACCAAAGGCTCAGACAGATTAAAAACATTTATTTTCCAAGTCATATGGCAAGTATCTGGGAGGGTATAAACAGAACTGACTGACCCTAAAAGTCAGTCTCTCTCAAAGGAGGAATAAATGTTTTGCTAGTTGGATGTTGATTTGGAGGCTGGGGGAAAAATAACAGGAGTCATTTCTTAGAGAGGCAGTTATTTCAGGTCAAACTTGCAAAGATATACAATTTTATAAAGTTGAGACTTTAAAGAAGGAGAACAAGTCCAGGGGAAACAGCATAAAGCACAAAAGCAAGAAATCAGGGTCAACATTTGAAGAATGCTAAATAGTTCAGCACAAACTTACAGCACAAACTCTTGACAAATATAAATAGTTTGTATGTTCATTGGGGTTCGTACTAATTGGGGTTAAGAGGTTATACATTAATTCAGACAAGCGTCTACACTAGGCTCTCAGCAATTAAAAATGAGAAGGGGGACTAATGTGGAAAATTACTCCATATTTACTCTACATTTAAGAAAAAAAAAGCAGAAGGTCCAAAATGTGAGGTTGAATTAGGAAGGGAAAATTTACCCACTCCACTTCCCTTTGCCATCTAGTAAAGAGGTTAGCAAACTACCACCCACAGGTTTTTATAAATAAAGTTCTGCTAGAACACAGGCACATCCATTCCTTCATGGACTGTCAATGACTGCTTTCGCCTTACCATAGCAAAGATTGGATGGCCCATAAAACCTAAAATATTCCTTTTCTACTCCTTTGCAAAAAATATTTTTCCAGTATTTGTTCTTGCCTCATGCCTCAAAAGTCATTGTTCCCACCTTTGGAGTAGTTATTCTGGTTCTATTATCACTACCAAGCTCATACAGATACTTCTTGATTGCTCAATTTTCAAAATTATCATTTAAATCTCTTACACCATCAGCCTTCATCGCCATACTCCTCCCCCACCACATAGACACCTTTTTCTACCAATAAAAATGTATATTTAAATCTGTGGTTTTACAGTATCATCATACCTACATAGTTGTCTACTATGCCCATTAATGTGATAGGATTGTATTTCCGTACTCATGCAACATTTCTTTCTAAAGTTATAATTATCATTTGTTTCATTTGCTTAGTTTTTCACTTATCTATCACTGTTTTTTTCCAAGTCCAACACATCTGTCAATTGTCAATTTTTTCCAAATGTTCAGACATAACAAATACCTCATTGTTTCTATTTGTTCCTCCCAAAATACTCCCACAGTCCTTCATTCTTTTTCTCCCTCTGAGATGGTTGCTTTTTAACCTAATAATCAGCTGCTTTCCTGGAACTTCCTTTCTCTGTTCTTCTTTATTGACTCTCTTGTTTTCTGCATCCCAAGTCTTTCTTTTTATTGATTTCCCCCCTTGTTTTATGCAAGTTCATTCTCCAGAAGCTTTCTATGAAAGCACATATAAAATAAATGTTGTAATCCTTTCATATCTCAGAACTTTTTGATTCTATCTTCGTATCTCATTGATAGATTAACAAACAAGCAAATCTAGGATGAAAATTATTTTTCCTTGTTATTTTAAAGTATTGCACCACTGTCTTCTTCACTCCAACGTTGCTGTTAAAAGTTTGATGCCATTCTGATTTCCATTCATTTCTACTTGACTTGTTTTTGTTTTCTTTTGTTTTATATGGCCTCCATCAAGCACTTCAGAATTTGTATGAATCCAATATAATCTTAAATATGAATGACATCATATGTCAATGATGTCACTTCATAGTCTCATCCATTATGCTGGTTACTTGTGGAGCCTCTTCAGACTAGAGACTTACAACTGTTAGTACCAGGAAATTTTCTTGTAATATTTCTTTCATAATTTCCTTCAGTTATTTTTCTTGTACTCCATTTGCATCAGTTGTCTACTGACACACTGATGCATAAAAATCCTAAAATTCGATGGTTAAAACAAAAATCATTTATAATTGCTCTGCTGCCTATGAGTTGGCTAAGCAGGATGGGGATGGCTTAGTGATTAGGAAGATATCAGTGAAGCTGAAGCGAGACATTTCAATAGCACATGGATGCAAAAGGTGAAAGAGCAGGTACTGCAGCAAGTGATCAAGTAGATTAATTTTCAAATAATCTGATGGTAAAGAGGAAGAGAAAAAAAACTGAGATGGGCAAAAAGCAGGAATTGAACAAAATAAGTTATGGAAAGCTTCATGTTTGTTTGTTTGTTTGTTTGTTTGTTTGTTTTTTCAGTTTGTTGTTTAAGAAAGAGAAACCTGGGCAGGAATACATAAGAAAAGTAACAAAGAGTCTCTCCTGACTAACTTCCACTCACCAGTCTTCTGAACTCTCTTCTCAGCTAAGTCCTGAGTTTTTGCTTGCTTGTTCATCTCTGCATTGTTGATTTAGCAAGAATCCTGCTGGGTCAGTTTAGCCAGAACCCTCATCCTCTACAATTGATCACCCTGAATGTCCTCCACCATCCCCCAAGTAAGTCAGACCACCCTGGCTTCTGAAATTTATTTCATCTTTACCAACTCATTTTCACTAAAATTAGGCTACTTTTAGTCCTAATTCCTTTTGGGATTCATATTTTAAAATGTAACACTTACACAGTACTTATAATCATTGTTCTCTTCACTTTTTCTTTCATCAACACTGGCCACTTGATTCATAAACCTCTGAAACACCTTATTTCAACCAGGAGGGATTTTGCCTCCCAGGGTAACTTTCAGAAATGTCTAAAGACAGTTTTGGCATCTAATGGTGTAAGCCAAGGATGCAGCAGTCCTACAATGCAAAGGACAGCCCTGTCTCACCCCGGCAATGAATTATCTGGCTCAAAATGTCAACAGAGCCAAGTTTGAGAAAGCCACATCATTCATATTCTAAGACCTATGCATACCTCAACAATCAAATAAACCTACATTACACTCCAGTTCACCCTTCTGCTCTCGGAGCTACTGTGTTTCCAGACCCTTTGTCCACCTTGACCATTGAAACTTTGCCTTTTCCCAACAATGCTTTGATGTATACAACATCTAGATGCCTAAGGGACTACTGCCTCTGTCCAGTCCCAAAATTCCCTCGCTTATTTCTCACCGTGGAAAATGAGGGGACTTCAAGCCCTTGTTTTCTGGACTAGAGCTCTACACAATCTGATCTCCAACCCAATCTGACCAGCCTTATTCACCTACTGCTCCCTACACCCCAGGGTGACAATGTTTTGACACCACATCAGAGCAGACTTTAAAAGGCCTTTTCCTGTCTAACACTAGAGCCTGGACATTTAATCTCCTCCTTCAACAGTCACCTCAGGAGCTGGTGTCTATCTCTATAGCAGGCATTTAGAGGTTTTAAAAGTTCATTACATGGTCAATAAGGAACACCTGAATCAACAACCTAGGGTTTAAGTCAAAAAGAACATATATTTAGATTTACTGGATTCAGAGTTCTTTCTCTCAGTTACCAAAATATTTACTGAAGTTCTGTGTTAGGCATTGAAGGGCAGGAGGATTACAAAAGAACAAACATGACCCAACACTTAAATAGTTGACAATTTAATATATAAATCAGATATGAATATAAATAATTCATAGATCAATTGATTGTGATCAGATTATCCTTATTCTCCAGCTTAAAATGGAAAAAAATCTTCCCTCATATTGATTAAAAACAACAGTCTCAAAATAAAAGTATACAAAGTGAATGAATGAGCAAATGAACAAGCAGATGGATAAATGAGAAATCACACTAGTAAAGCTTTTTTTGGGTCTTAGGCAAGGTGGTACATCATGTAAATTAGAGTTTCATTATTCTACTACATCACTTTTCCTTTCATTTTCCTCAAATGTCATTCTCACTATAAATGCTAATTGGTTTGGCATATATAAACTAATCTGGTGGTAGAATAATTGTGTAAGACATTACATGCTGAAAATCTTTGAACAGTTGAACAGATACCAAAGCTTCCAAACAGACCTAGCCCACTAGTCTGTACACAGCCCAGACTGATACAGGGCTATAGAGCACTTTACATCTGGAGATGTTTATAGTCAGCGGCCAGTGACCGGTCAGTGTTTGTGCCTTAGCAGTTGTTAAACAGTTTTCATGCCATATTTGGTTGGTACAATTTCTCAATTTTAGAGTAATAGATAGAGTTCCCCCCAAAAAAGAGATCATAACTTTATTACATTCCTTCTTCTGCTAAGTATATAAAAATACTAGTTATCAATTTAGCAGCACATCACTAGTTGAAGTGATTTTGCCTCTGTATGACACCTTGTTAATTCATCATGACAATATAGTCACACAGCAGCTACACAGAGAACTCTGATGCTACAAGCGAGATTCTCTCCATTCCTCATGAGGTGGAGTCATACAGAGTCTGACCCAGGCTCCCTCAGGTTCTGTCTTCATGACCTTGAGCAAGATGTTTAGCCTCTTTTCAAGTGGAAGTCTACATGAGACTTTAACCACATGCAAATGGGAAAAATAATAGTTACCTCTTAGGTCTGCTGTGAGAACTGATGATAAATCTGTAAGACTAGCATATACCAGATACTCAATGAATTCTAGCATTCCCTTTAATACCATACAAATTTACTGAGCAAAATTATCTTTTAACTCTTTCCTCTCATTCTTCTTTTGCTCCCTCCCCTTTGTCAATTTTTCATTCATGGTTTTATTTATTCAGAGCTACTACAAGCAAGAAATGCCTATCCTAAAATGACTCCAAATTGGCCATTTTAGATTCCAAATTGGCCTTCACCTGAAAACACACCTCACCTTTGTTTTTAAGTGTTTTTCTTCCCACCCCTACCACCCATCTCTGATAATTTTCCAACACAAGGAAA
This sequence comes from Talpa europaea, assembly GCF_964194135.1. Taxonomy (NCBI): domain Eukaryota; kingdom Metazoa; phylum Chordata; class Mammalia; order Eulipotyphla; family Talpidae; genus Talpa; species Talpa europaea. The sequence goes on along the minus strand of NC_140083.1, from coordinate 14,031,824 downwards.
GAATATTGGCTATTTAGTCAGGCAGTCCTGGATTCTAAATCCAACTGTGTGGTTTACTAAATCCAGTTACTTAGGGTCAGTTACTACATTTCTCTGGGTCTCAATGTCCTACAAACAACACATGTAGGGATGAGTACAGCAACCAAGCACAAAAGAGATACTCTAACAAACGATACTCACTTTTCCTCAGCACTGAAACATGGAGGTTGCTAATCAAACCTGTGTTCTCACTCAACAACTGCTCTCAAAGATACAGTCAAAGGTTTTCTTTGAAAAAATAAATTAAAACTGGGGGGGAGGGGATATGTAGTCCAAAAAGATATGGTCCGAACTATGTCCTGAATGAATGTTCCACACTTATTCACTCTTTGGTCGTTCAACAATTTCTTTATGTTCTAGATATAAAATAACATTCACATAGCCTTTAACAGATAACTAAGCCAAGGTTTCAGGTCTGAAGGAGCTCAGGGTCTAGAGGGAAAGCAAACATGCAAACAAATAATCACAATGCAGTATTCTCTGCACTAAAAATAGAGGTGTGTGGAAGGTGCAGGGATGCACAGAAGATAGAGATCCGGCAAAGCTTCCCAGAAGAGATGATTATGCAGGAGTTGAGTAGAGGAGGGTGAACAGGGTTGGGCTGAGCACACCAGGGAAAAATGGATATTCCAGGGGGGCAACAGTGGAAAGTCCATGAAGCCTGCTGAAAACGCCATGTACAGGAATCAGATATGGCTGGAGGATGCTGTTGAAAAGACTGGTGTTAAATGAGGCAAACAGGAAGGAGTCTAATCACAAAAATCTTCAGATGGTACTCCAAAGAATTCAGGCTTTCTTCATTAAGCGCTGTCAGAGAGTAACATGTTTTAGAACAATTCCTCCAGCAGCAGAGGAAGGAGTGGGTGGGAAGGGTTGCTCCTGGAAGTGGTGACAAAGGGTGGAGGCAAGTGGGAAAGGAAAGGGTCAAAGACAGCTCCAGGGTTTCTAGCTGAGATGAATGGCACACTGTAGCGCCACTAACACAAAGAAAGGGGTCACACAAGTGGCAGAGCAGAACGGTGGGTAAAGATAATGAACGTTTCACAATTTATGCCTCCGTGGAGGAGGAGATGTTCAGCCATTGGGAATAAGCCATCTGAAGAGTGCAGGAGAGAGGGCTGCATTAGAGATACAGATTTGGGGTAGACATTCTGGAGTGATAATTTTTTTTTAAACCAAGAGACATGCTTTTTAAAAGGAAAGTCATGCATTGAAACTTCTCTCCCAACTTTATTTGAAAAGATCACACACTGAAAACCGGAATGTACTGTCTGCTGTACATATATTAAATTTTAACGTAAAAAATGAAAAGATGTCAACATACTTAATGAACACATTCAATTTTTAAAAGCACGTATAGGTGTTTTGTATTCATCTATAGATGACTTTTCTTAAGCACCCTACTAACAAAAAGGATGCTCTCCTTTACTACATAATCAATGTGTTTCCAAAATAACGTTTTCATGGCCCCAAACAACCACAACACTATCGCATGCTGCATCTTTTGAATAAACAAGTGTGTTTAATTTCCTGAGTAAACATTACTCATGCTTGACACGGAACACAGTCCAAATTCACTGAAGGAGTTAAGAAATTTCTAAAATCTGAAGAGCAGTAAACCTCAGCAGAGATTTTAGTCCAGAGCTTATTATAAAGGACTAAAAAGTCAATGTCATACCAAATTTTTAAATAACATCGTGCATCCTTCTATTTAATAAATTATTTCAAAATCAGGTCACAATTGACAGACACACTATCTCGGGCAGACGGGAGAGAGTAGATAAGCAGGGAAAATTTCCTTTTCTCTACTGAAGCATGTCCACCAACTGTCATATCTGGAAAGGAGCCAAAATGAGTACCTTATTTCCAAAAAGGACAGGAGACTCTTAAAATATTAGCAAAATGTGTGGTTTATAAATGTGGAACATAGAAAAATCTTTTAAGATTCACATTTATGGATGTTCAGAAGCACTATTTCTAAGACATGGATTAAAAACATAGCCCATCTATGCAACGAGTTCTAAAAACCAAATGTAGAGCCCCTTGAATCCCTGTGTGTAAGTTTTACCTTCTCTTCTAGGCTATGAGCATCTATCCATTTCTGAGATTTGTTCCCTTTATTCTCTCAACCACAAGGTCAAGCCCAGAGATCCAGCAGTCCCTATATATGCTATATGATCCTGTTCCTCACCTTTGCTACTGAATTCCTGGTCTATCCAACTCCTGGTAGTTCAACTTTTTCTATTGTCTTCTAGAATCTTCTAGACTCCCATCTCCCTAAAAATCAGGCAAGCAAAATTTCTGAAGAAGGTCCATTAGACAGGGATCTTACTCCCTTTTCCCCACCTCCTTGCCATCAGAGGGGGGTAAAAACCCATACATATAACATTAATGAGGAAATATATCTGTCAATTCCAGCCTCAAAGGTTTCAGCTGGTTTTTCAAAGTTAGTAGTAGATGGGTAGGAGAGACACTTTTTGGTTCCTGTTCTGTTGATGAATGTCATGCTTCCAGTACTGATACCTGGCCTGCTGGCACTTACCCGAGTTGACCACATGAACTAGCTGAGAAAACCATCATCAAATCATGTCTCTTTCTCTTAACCTTGCCCTCATGTTTCCTAATCTTTCTATTCCTCTTTGTCATACAGCATTTTCTGGTTTCCTGGTCCACGGTTTACCAGGGAAAGCTGACACAGCTGATTTGCTGAGGGAAAACAGCTGAACTATTATGGAGGAAATCAGAGAGAAAAGAGGGAGGGAAACTAGAAATGCTAGCAACTAGAAAAGAATCAGGAAAACCCTGGATTTCATCTGAATCTGTATAAATTTGTAACCCAAGATTAACGTCCTCAATTCGGATTGGGACCTACAGTCAACTAAGAGTAACCAAGGATTTTCTAAATCATCTTCTCACTGATCCAAAATAAATATTGTTTTAAAAGGTGTAACAAGTAGGCATCTGGATAATGTTCACAGGCAATAACCAGGAAAAAAAGAAGGGTCAGTGTTCATTTTGAATGACTGTCCTGTTGGAAACGCCCTAGCAGATTTAACACTTCTAATCCCACTGTCACCCTGGATTGATCCCAACTGCATCACATGGTATTTTGGTACCTTGAAGAAGTGAGGGAAGCATAACAGAGGGGAAGTGGAAAGATAAGGTGAAGAAAGACTTCTGGTTTATATGTATCATAGAAAGACTAACTTTAAAACTGACTGAGCCTTGAAAGCTGACCAGGAGAGGAGAGAGGAGGGAGCCAACAGAAGGGGAGGAGATAGAGCATGGTGGACTATGGTAGAGGACCATGGGTGCATTGGTGATGGGAGAGCTACAGTGACTACACCTGAGGGGAGAAAGTCTATACTATGAAAAAACAAAGATGCAACAATCATTCATCATTAATAAAAAAGAAATGATTTTAAAAAATTTTTCCACATGCCCCATTTCTGAGACTTGTCTCCTTTCTTCTCTCAACCACAACGTCAAGCCCAGAGATCCAGCAGTCCCTAATATATGATGCTGTTCCTCATCCTTGCTACTGAATTCCTGGTCTACCAACTCCTGACAGTTCAACTTTTTCTATGGTCTTCTAGAATCTTCTTGACTCTCATCTCCCTAAAAAGCAAGCAAGCAAAATTTCTGAAGAAGGTCCATTAGACAGGGATCTTACTCCCTTTACCCCACCTCCTTTCCGTCAGGGGGAAAAACAACCCATACATATAACATTGATGAGGAAATATATCTGTCAACCCCAGACTCAAGGGTTTTGGTTGGATTTTCAGAGTTAGTAGTGGATGGGTAGGAGAGACACTTTGTGGTTCCTGTTCTGTTGATGAATGTCACAAATTTCAAAGTCTAAGAACCATTTCTATGGAAGCTGAAGGATTCCATAAAAATAGATAGCCAATATACAAAAAGAAATACTATAAAAAAACCTCTGATATTATTGAGAGGCACTGTTGATAAGAAAACAAGGATGTAGGAAAAGAGTAGGATCCTGTGATATAATTTTGCACCTTAAGTATATATAATATAAATTCAGGCTTGCTTAGTTCCCTTCTTTGGTAGTAAAACCAAAATGCTGATTGTCTTTCCAATTGAACTTATTTTCCCAGACCTTATAAAAGGGGAACAAAAACTGGTAACACTGACTGCTGCTTATTTTTTCTTGAATTTGGCATGAAAAGCTGAATGGTCTTTTAAAGCACAGAATATAACTACAAGGGATTATTTCTGCAATGCTTCCAACTAATTTTTCCCACTTTTTGCAAATAAGAAAGGTAATTTTCAGCTATATCAAACACTTCCTAAAGAGCTTCCTGAAATTTTCTTTGCTTAGATGTGTTTCTGGGAATTATGGATTCCTGTTGACAATTTAAAACCTGGGTAATCCTCAGTATGAATTATTTATTGCCCTGGCTCATTTAAAACAATAACCATTTTTATAAAAATTGCAGATTTACCATATTTTAAAATACACTTGGTCAATTTCCTGACATGTTTTTGCGACATTTAAAAAAACATACTGCGACTATCATATAACGGAGAAACTCCTTCTAGCTGAAATCTTTATCTCTATCAAATTCTGCAAACTCAACTTTCTCAGTGAATGACAGTTACTCTCATAACACTTTTTTTTTTTTGCATTATCATCATCTTGTTGAAATTCTTGAGAATGTACTTCACTGACAATTATGATGAAGACTTTTAGCTCTACAGAGCAAAAAATATATAAACATTTTCTGTCTCTCGGTCAATCTGGAAGCCTACTACATATCTACAACAATTAAGTTGAAATATATCATCATAAAGTGTTGACCAGTCTATCAAATTATCATCATCTCTGCTCTAAATGAAAGGAGAAATGGTGTCTAAGGGAAATGCCACATAGCACTAACCTTCGGTCATAATCTCCATGTTACCTAGAATTCTTAATTGCCCTCCACCTGATTTTTTTATCATCATCATAGGTTAAAAGACAAGACATAGGTTAAAAGGAAGCCACAGTGGACCACGGTGAAGTGACAGACCAAGGCCTGGGAGAAGGATGTCCATATTAGAGGAAGCTGAGTATAAAGTGACAAAGCTTAAGCAAGTTAGAGCAGGGGGGCCTCCCTGGTGGTGCAAGGGGTTGGGACGCAACCTGTGGAGCAGTCTGTGGCCACTGCAGCACGAGTTCGATACCCAGTCGCCTGCTGCTCCCCTCAGCAGTGTATTTCGGTCAATATGCCTGCTCTGTTCCCCTGTAACAGGGTGGTCCCCAGGAAAGGGGGAAGTTCCAGGTTCCCTGCCCCACGTTGGGTGCCAAATATGTTATAAGACAAGGAGAGGGGCAGCCCAAACCCCACAAACCTGTCTATTTTAAATGGGTTTTGTCATCCGCCGCATCAACACAAAACATATGAGACTTTACTGGGAAGAAACTTTAATACAATTAAGAAACAATACAGGAAAGGCAAAAAAATCTAGTTTTTAAATCAAGCACCCAAAGTTACCCGTCCCCTCGTGGGTAAAAGTCCATCTATATGGGATTGGCCCAGAGCAAGGCCCCAAAGCCTGCCACAAGTCTAAAGCATCTTTTAGTGGGGACCCATAGCAAAGGGTCAGAAACAACCAGACAAGCCCTAAAGAAAAAGAGCAAAATCAACATCAAAATAAAAGCTGCCATTGTCACCTCCCCAGGGGTCTCACCCACATCTGTGTCACCCAGTCCATGACCAAAAGACAACTGCAGTTTTTTCACATGTCTCTAGGCTCCATGCGCCTCCTTCAGGTCTCCTGGCTCCATCCTGCTTTCTTTCTCAGTCTCTTCTCCAGCTTCTCCACTCCCTGCTCAGTTCCACCCTCCCTTGGGTGGGGCAGGGAACCTGGAACTTCCCCCTTTCCCGGGGACCACCCTGTTACACCCCCACTCTGTCTCTGGTGGATCCTCCCACCCCCCCCCCCGCACCTCTGGCCTGTGCTCCAATTCTTGTAAGCATAAATGGATAAATCTTAAAAAAAAAAAAGAAGTTAGAGCAGGCATCCCTGAAGAGGGGTGCATGATGTAGAAAGGCCCAAGTTCAAGTAGGGTGAATAGGATGTCCATATAGAGGTGACAGAGGGGAACACCCTGATGGGAGTGTCAGTCTAAACAGACTTAGTAGGGCATCCACATGCAGGGTGACCCAGAGCAGGGAGGTTAGACCCCAAGTAGAAAAAAAGGTATCCATCCCTCTGTAAACACCATCTGGCATAGGGAATCAGGGGCTGAAAAGGATGAGCAGATGACTACAGAGGAGAGAGACCTAACAGGTAGCAGAGCCTGAGTGGAGTGAGGACATGGACTCTGGGGGCAGTGTGGCAGTGGAGAGGAGAACTGGTTACATAAAGGGGCGTTTATCAAGTAAGCATATGCATGACATATAGCACAAGTCAAGTTTTTCACTATTAGAGAAAGAATTTGCAAATATAAGAAGGAAGAAATGGAACTGAATCTTGCCTTTGGAGCTGGACAGGTAACAGAGGTATCACCATTAACTCATAGTTTTCAATACATTTAGATAGATATTGATAAAAATGTTGATATTTCTATGAGCAAATAAATTTATTTCACTTCCAAGCTGAGAGGATCAGAAAGAGGTGGCATTCAAAAAGCAATGAGTACAACTAGTACCCAAATCTTGTCATCAAAGTACCACTTTCTAAAAAAAGCAGATGGCAGAACCCCTTTAAAATAGGCAGGTTTGCAGGGTTTGGGCTACCCCTCTTCCTGCCCTATAACAGAACCATGACTTCTTGGAGAAATGACTGATCTGAAGCAGAGAAAGAAATTCCCAAAAGATAACTCAAAGAAGCCATTCCAAAAGGACATGTACCGGCTATGTCTGGAACAATTTAAAGCATCCAAATTAGTAATAACACCAACACATTATAACCTATGTGATAAAATAACAAAGTATGATTTGTCCATTCTTGTTGGTCTGCTACTCCCAAGCGGCCAATTCGGCCACCACTTTGTCACCTACAGTTCTAAATCCTAAGCAAGGTCAAAATGATCCCTTCAGTTAGGTACAGGAGCCCAACCCTGCAAGGTGCCTTTCAAATTGAACAAGAGCACAAAACTGGATCATGCTGGGAAGGCTATGCATCAAGAGGTAGGACCAGGAATGCCTGGGGGGCTGAGGACCTATGTATAACAAGGAACCCCAGAAGCTGATCAGTGAACGGCCTTGTTGATAAAATTAAAACCCTGGCTTGGGAATTAGGGCTTGATCTCAATTACAATACTAAGTCATCAAGCAGATGAGAAGTGCCTGGTGGGCAGACTCACAACCCCTGATACTATAGATGACAGAGCACCTTTTCTAGTTTCACCCCTTTTTTGTCTTTCTTCCTCTCAATTGATGCTGTATAACTCTTGTATCAAAAAAAAAAAAAAAAAAGGCCAGGATCTTGCTCTTTAGCAGCATCCTGCATGATGTAGCCTGCTCCACAACTCCCGTTTCTTTATCAGTGTGGTGTTGCCCAAGGCAACACATTCTTACCTAAATAGATAAATGAAGAAAACTTAGTAAGGAATGGGCTATTTGGTTCATTTAAATGTACCTTTCCACAAAATAATTATTACAAAGAGAAAAAGAGTAATGTCCAGAAGTCTGACAGGCCCCATGCTAAGTGATTAAAGCGAACATTATCAGCAAGCAGACAAATCAGTATCACTTGCCACCTACTAGGATTCAATGACCAGAACACAGCATGCCTCTGTGATGCTCCTGCCAAAGATGCATAATCTGAATCTAATCATGAGAAAACTGTAGGTAAACCCAAGTTTAAGGACATTTTATCAAATGATTGATCTACAGTCTTCAAAAGCATCCAGGGAATACTGAGGAACTGTTCCAAGCTGAAGACTAAGGAGGTACGACAACTAAATGCCATACGTAGTTTTGAACTGGATCCCAATGAAACACAAACTGGCAAAACTGGAATGGGATCTGATGAATGTAATGTAGCAACGTTAACTTGTTGCTTTTGGTAGCTGTGCTGTGGTTGTGTAAGGAAATATCCTTTTTAGGAACTACAGACTATAGTGTTCTGGGATAATGGGACGACAGGCTGACAAGTTACTGTAAAATGAATCACAAAAAAAAGTTCTTTGTACTGTCCAGCCTTTCTATAATTATGTAATTATTTTAAGAGTTATATAAGAATATTACAGAATTACTTAACCCTGCCTCATGGTCAAATTCAGATTAAATGATGCCATCTAATGAAAAACAGAAGCCAAATATTGACACTGGACTGATAAGAAAAAAAGTTGAATTCAGGAGCTTTTTTACCCTAGTAGTAGCAGATATGTTACAGGGCAGAGAGAGGGGCAGCCCAGACCCCGCAAACCTGCCTGCTCTAAATAGGTTCTGCCATCCGCCACATCAACACAAAACATATTGTAACAGGGTGGTCCCCAGGAAAGGGGGAGGTTCCCTGCCCCACTCAAGGGAGGGTGGAGCTGAGCAGGAAGAAGAAAAGCTACAGAAGAGACTGAGGAAGGAAGCAGGATGGAGCCAGGAGACCTAGAGGAGGCACATGGAGCCTAGAGACACGTGAAGAAACTGCGCTTGTCTTTTGGTCGTGGACTGGGTGACACAGATGTGGGTGAGACCCGTGGGGAGGTGACAATGGCAGCTTTTATCTTGATGTTGATTTTGTTCTTTTCCTTCCGGGCTTGTCTGGTTGTTTCTGGCCCTTTTCTGTGGGTCCCCACTGGAAGATGCTTTAGACTTGTGGCAGGCTTTGGGGCCCTGCTCTGGGCCATTCCCATTTGGATAGAGTTTTACCCACGAGGGGACGGGTAACTTTGGGTTCTTGATTTAGAAACTAAACTCTTTGCATTACTTGTATTGTTTCCTAGTTTTATTAAAGTTCCTTCCCATTAAAGTCTCATATGTTTTGTGTTGATGTGGCGGATGGCAGAACCCATTTAGAATAAGCAGGTTTGCGGGGTTTGGGCTGCCCCTCTCCCTGCCCTATAGCAATATGAGACTTTAATGGGAAGGAACGTTAATGCAATTAGGAAACGATACAGGAAAGGCAAAGAATAGTTTCTAAATCAAGCACCCAAAGTTACCCATCCCCTCGTGGGTAAAAGTCCACCTAAGCAGGATTGGCCCAGAGCAAGGCCCCAATGCCTGCCACAAGTCCAAAGAACCTTCCAGCTGGGACCCACAGAAAAGGATCAGAAACAACTGGACAAATCTGGAAGGAAAAAAGCAAAATCAAAATCAAGACAAAAACCGCCACTGTCACCTCCCCACGGGTCTCACCCACATCTGTGTCACCCAGTCCACGACCAAAAGGCAAGCGCAATTTCTTCACGTGTCTCTCGGCTCCATGCGCCTCCTCCAGGTCTCCTTCTGGCTCCATCCTGCTTCCTTCCTTCCTCAGTCTCCTCTGCAGCTTCTGTTCCTGCTCAGCTCCACCCTCCCTTGGGTGGGGCAGGAAACCTGGAACCTCCCCCTTTCCTGGGGACCACCCTGTTATAGATACTGCTACATAGATAACTATTACCTCTCATATGTAACTTTATAAGGGCCTAAAGAGAAGAATATTTCTATCCTCCAAAGCACTGTCACCATGCTGAGCACACAGTACATGCCCTCAAAATATCTGTCAATGAATAATGCTTTAAAAATAAAGATAGAGAAAATATTAATGATAGGCTTGTTAAGAACCCATTAACCTCATAGCATAGCACATACAACTCCAACAGAACACATGTTCTCTCTGTTCAGATTTGCTTTGTCAGGAATGTAGAAGAAACAAACGCTAAATCTTTGTTGACCAGTACCACTCCAAAAAGTAAGCAGAAAAAAGTAATAACTGTCTGGGATCAAGGAAGATTGGACAAATATATTACCCCTGAGGCCTGTCTTGGTGCCTATACCATTAAAGATTTAGTTTAACACAAAAACCTTTAGGCACCTAAAGAAGTTACTTATTAAAATGCAAATATCCCAGAGTTCCCATCTGCTCATGAAAATTATACAATTATCCCTTGCAGTCATTAATGTCTTAGCAATAATATAATACCCATTTTGAGTCCCTCCCACGTGGCAAGCACTTTGCTAGATACTTTATATAAATTATCTCTAACCCTTACAACACTACAGAATGGAGTCTTATTCCCAATTTATAAGAAAAGACTGAAGCCCAGACATTAAGTAACTTGGTGTTAGTGTCAAATGTCCTTCCAATGGCTGAGTTTTCATTCAAACTCAGGACTGATGTTTTCCATTACATTTTACTGCTTCTTTTCTACTATGCCATCTACTGGCAGTGGAAACCTATGGAGATCTTATGGCATGAGGAGAAAAGATTCAATATTGTTGGTACAGGATAAAACCAAATGAGAGTTTTGAGTTTCAGATAAAAGCAGCCAAAGAATTCCTTGGAGCCAAGAAAGGAAGACAGGCTATGCAAAGGGGTAAAAGAGCACAGAAAGAGGAGATAAGACAGTACTAAGGACAAACTGCTTGGTCTCTTGGTTTTTCTACAAAGCTTAATGTTAGATTTGTTGAGGTCCTTCAGTTAACAATAAGCCCAGACAAAAACTATGAGTGAAAATTTATTGGCTTTAAAGAGGTGAATCATAAGGTTCATTAAATGAAGTCTATCACGAACACTGTATTTTCCTCTTCTGCATGAAAGGGACTGAATTCAGTTTACTGTTCATGTGGTAGCAAGAAGCAAATGTAAAGCAAAATACTGTTTATAATATGAATGAACACAAACAAAAATACTGAATACTGTGAAGGAAGTTAAACGTTACTATATAATTTTTTAGGAAATGCATTTCTATATACAATTTAAAACATTGATTTTTTTATATTTTTATCATATTTTTAAGCCAGGATAAAAAAAATAAAAATAAACCAGGACATACATGACCCCAAAGGAACAAGAAAGCATTATGACACATTAGAAAGATATCTGGAATTGGCAGGACCTAACTTTGTATCTTGGATCAGTCACTAGCTCTGTAAGTTTTGACAAGTTATTCAATTTCCCTGCTCTTTTGCCCCATATATAATATGGGGTTAACATTAAATACATTTCAGGACAGTTGTGCAGATTGAATATAAAGCAATTAGCATTATATTTGGAACACTAATAATATTAATTCTACTTCTAGGTATGCTAAGAATACAATTTCACAGAAAAGGTGATTTGATTTGTAGACAATGTTCATCCTAATATTACTTATAATGAATTGAAATTATCCAAGTATATAGAATCCAGAGAATTCTTATTTAATAGTATATGCTTCAGATCAGTGCTTCTCAAACTTTAGTGTACATAACAGTTCCCTAGGGAAGCTCATAATGCATATTCCTAAAACTCAAACATACAAATTCTGACCTGGTAGGTCAGAGGTGGGACCAGGAAATGCATAAGTTTAACAAACAATTGCAGGTGATTCTGATGGGGGAGGCATATCAGAATTCTAAATATATAGGATACTGTGATGCCACTAAAATAGTGATTTTGTAATAACATTTTAAAAGTTTACGACATACTCTTAAATGAGAGATCAAAATGCACTATGGCAGAAGACTTTCCATGTCTTAGTTGTGAGTTGGTGTGGTATGTTTTATACAACTTTTGGAAACACAATCATTTTATTACCATAAATGAGTAACTGACATGAAAAACAGAAGAAAAAAGGTCATTGGCTCTCCACGGCCTTTAGAGCACAAACTCCTTAGAGCATTGCACAAATTCTTCCATCTCTAGACTAACCTCTTAAAAATGCTCTATATGAAAATATTTATAATACCCAAAATTATATACTATATTTTCACACACTATTACTACATACACATTCTGTTCCTTCTGCCAGAATGGAACTTCCCCCAAATTGTCAGGCTAGCAAACTCCTACTCATCTGAAAGAGGAATCAATCACGTCCTCTCTGAAGTTTCCCCTCATGACTTCTCCCAGCTAAACTTAAGGACACCTCCTTCTTGCTCCTAGCACTCCTATAACATTGTTTGGTACTTTCTCTATAGCACTCCAGGTCATACACCTTGTATTTTAACGCTTTCTTTACATTTTTTTACTCTACAAGTACCGGGGGAGCAGGTAGAGATGATCTTATTCAATGTTAGCATCCACAAGGAACTGAACACATACTTGTTAAAATAATGAGTGATCATTGCTTGCTATCCCTGTTCTTTGATGTCAGTTCCCTATAAAATCCTGATTCACTTGTTTAGCTTGGAGAGTGGCTGGTTTGTTGATTCATAACTTTTAGCTTAAATATACCCTAACACATAGTAGACAATGTACCTGTGGGGGGGGGAAACTCATGAGAAATAGTTCAGCCATTGTCCATAATTCATCTTCAAAGTTTCCATCCACCTTCATGTGAAAGACTATCTCCTCACTAACCAAAGCAAGCTGACAGGAAGCAACTCTGTCCTGGACTACCCTGCTGGTGTTTAACAGGCCAAAGAACGCCTCTGCATAATTCCTGCTGGTCCTCTTAAACACACGCCCACTAACTCCCAAGTCTCCACACTAGCAGTAAAATAGTTACATGCAACAGGAGCAATTCTGTAAGTGAATATAGCAGATATTTTTAGTATACTCAAAATATAAGATCCTTTATTTAGCGTATTTATATGATACCTAAACATTCCAAATGCAGATTAGTAACTACAGAGAACAAATGACAACTCAAAATGGCTCAAGAAGTCTTTAGTGTGGAAGGATGTTAATTGGGACCCAGGGGTCAGAACTTCAAATGCTCCCACCCCCATATAGTGAAACATAGGTATATGGAATAACCTAGACACTGAAAACATCTTCTAACATGACATCTTAAATAAGAAGAAAAGGCACTTAAAAGAATATGATTCCCCAACCCATGAATCTCAAATCTTATTAGATAGTAAAGATCTTGTACAATTCTATTCCATTTGCCACCTGTGAGTATATAACCATTTTACAAATCTAAGGGAATAACTTCTGGAAATCAGCAAATGATACACCATATGCCATAAGATGAGTATATAACATATCCAATAAAAACTTAGGGACTAAATTGCAAAAAGAAACAGTTTTCCAGCAATAATCTACAATATCCCATATCTCTGTCTCCAGTTCAAATCCTTTTCCTCTTTGACAGCATCAGCCTTATAAGTTGGAAAGATAAATGATCACCTTTATCCAACCTTCTCTGGCAAACCCGGCAAAATCAGCACCAGCAATTCTGCCACAAGAGCTCCAAAGTTGTGGGGGAGGAGGGTACGTTGGCCTAAAATTATGTTTTCTCTTTAAATTAAAATACTAAGAGCTTCTTCTTCCTAAAATCCTTTACCAATCAATCACACGTGATCATGAATTAATTGTCCGTTCCCACAAGTAGTTGTTGATGGTAGTATAAAATTCAGAAAAATACAATGACATTGAGGTGATGAGACTGAAGGAAAAATTAAAGCTGAAGTAAGTAGGAAAGTAGAGACATGAAATCAAATGCTGTCAACCCCTCAATTTTTAAGATTCAATATTTGTTCTTCTTAATCTACTTCTCATTAAACAGGCTATTCCAGCTCTACTCCTCATACAAAATCTGCTTCTCCTTAGGAGAGGGACAGGTGGCACTAAAACTAGTGCCTAGGAAAACTTTTAGTGATTAGAATGGATAGTCTTTCTTTCTAGAAAAAGAAGTTTGGGCAAGAAGGGATAAAGTAAATGTGGTATGGGGAACAGAAACATCAAGCAGACAAGAAACAAGATTGGCTTTTTATGTCCACATTCATGAGTCAAGATTTAATCTAATTTCTTCAAAAAGTGGTGACAAGTCTAGGACAAATGTTTTAGCTCATCTTAGCTAGAAGTAATTAAGCACTTTAAATAAAGCTGCTCCCACAACACAATAGGTAGCAAATAACTACAGCATAACTGAATCAAAGTTCCATTTTCCAAACTCATGAAGACGTGCTGTTCAATGAGAAAGGATTATCTATAGGAAACAGGTTCAGATGAACAACTGAGGAAAAATTTATCCTTGATCATACATTTCTTTTAGATCCACTCTCAAATGACATACAATTTCAAGCCTCATCAAAATAAAATAGTTACCAGAGAGGATTGAGAGGAGGAGAAGAGGTAATAGGGAAGATGATAGGGCATTGGCATGGGAGTTTTGGTGGAAGATGAGTGAAGTATGTGTACTGTGGAAGTGTGAAGTTGTACTCCCAAAATTATATAGTTAGGTAAATGATTCGTAAATCAACAACATCTGAAAGAAATTTCAAGCCTCATCCAGATTTAACACAAATGCAGAATTCACTTGCTGTCCTACTAATGCAAAAGAAAGAAAACCATACTTTTCGGAGAGATCCTAGATCTGTATTAAGAGAATTCACTGGGTTTTCAACTGGCATGTGTCTCTGCCTGACATATGGTTTACATGACCATGCCATCACACAGACGAGAAAGAATTGGAACACAGATGAGTCTACTGTGTAAAATCCCTGCTTTTTTTTTCAAATGTAAAATATTCTTTCATATCAACATGTGATGACTAACCAAAACTCATCTTATTTTAATTAACTAAAACTATGCTGCAATATGTTCAAAGTGGAAACCAAATACACACTATAATGTGTTAAATGTTAAATGCCTTCAGGTTTTTCAGGTTGAAATTATTCTTTTCTAACTCATTTGAAGTATATTCTGTTTCCATTTCCAGTTAAGTACTTAGGAAGAATGTCATCTAACAGGTTCCTTGAAAGATTTTCCCAAAATTACTAAATGCATAATTCAATTATTACAGTATACAAATGAACTAATCAAATTGTGTATATTGTCACATGAGAGGTGAAATTGCTGAAGCCATACTGTTGAATATTCTAAGTTTCTCATTCATGTCAGAGGAGACCTGTTCGACCCTAAGGTCAACTGTAAAAAAATCATTGAGACAGGACCTCCCTGGTGGCAAAGGGTTAAGATGCAACCTACAAAACTGTCCGCAGCCACTGCAGCACAAGTTCCTTCCCCAGCCAGGGAGCTACCCACATGGCACAGCAGACCTCTCCTGGCTCACCCGCTGTTACCTTCAGCAGTGTATTTCAGTCAGTCCGCCTGTTCTGTTACCCACTCTGTCTCTGTTGAATCCTTTCACCCCCAACCCCGCACATCTCTGGCCTGTACCCCAGCTCTTGTATGACTAAATAAATAAATCTTTAAAAAAAAATCATTGAGACACTTGGAAATGGGCACTATAAGACTGGACAAGTTGATAAACAGACCAATTACAAGCAAGGAAGTTGTAACAGTATTCAAACATCTCCCAAAAAGCAAAAGTCGGGCCTCCCCGGTGGCGCAGCGGTTGAGCGCTGGGTTGCGAAGCTGCCGATCCCCGGCTGCTCCCCAGCCACCAGAGGAGGGTCCCACATGGCGCGCAGACCTCTCCTGCCGCCCGCTGCTCCCCTCAGCAGTGTGCTTCGTCACTCTGCCTGTTCTGCTCTCCACTCTGGCTCTGGTGAATTCTCTCACCCTCCCGCACCTCTGACTGTACCCAGTGCTTATATAAACAAACAAACAAAACTAACTAAATTAAAAAAAAACAAAAAACAAAAAGCAAAAGTCAGGAACATGTGGCTTCACTAGTGAGTTCTACCAAACCTTCAATGACTGATACATATTCTCAAACTTTTTTAAAAAATTGAGACAGGGCCTCCCAGGTGGCGCAGCGGTTGAGTGCTGGGTTGCGAAGCTGCCCGCAGCCTCTGCAGCACCAGTTCGATCCCAGACCTCTCCTACCGCCTGCTGCTCCCCTCAGCCGTGTACTTTGGTCCTTCTGCCTGCTCTGCTACCCGCTCTGGATCTGGTGAATTCTCTCACCCTCCTGTGCTTCTGACTATACCCAGTGCTTGTATAAATAAATAAATAAATAAATCTTTAAAAAAAAAATAAAAAATTGAGACAGAGGGAATACTCACAAACACATTTTACAAATACGAATACCAACATTACCCTGATACTGAAACCAGACCCACACCACAAAATAAAGAAAATTACATCACTTAGAGGAGGAACATAGGGAAACCATATAAGGGATAAGAGGGAAAAAGACAAAACTAGCAGACAAACTATAAATTGGAGGCATCAGCATGGGAGGGGGAGGGAGAGGAATCCAAACAGGGGAGGAAAGAGCAGAAGAGAATATGGTGATGGTTCACAGGTGTCTTGATGGTGGTAATTTTATGGGGATTACACCTGAGAGAAGAATGACTAAAGATGCAAAAAACATAAATATTTTAAAAAATTAAAAATAAACAAAACTTTTTGGGAAAAAAAAGATAACAACAGACCAATTTCCCTGATGAATACAGATGCAAAAATCACCAACAAAATCTTAACAAATGAAATTCTGTAATGTATTCAAAAGGATCATACCCCAAGTGGGGTTTATTCCATAGACACAAGGATGGTTCGACATCCAAAAATTAATGTAACTCACCACATTAACGAAAGAAAAGATAAAAGCCACAGGATCCTATCAACAGATACTGAGAAAGCATTTGATAGGATTCAGCACTCATTTATAATAAAAATCCTTAAAAAATAGGGATAGAGAGACACATAAACATACCTCAGCATACAAAGACCATCTATGATAAACTCACCATTAATATCATTCTCAGTGGTGAAAAATGGACCGTGGCAGAAGACTTTTGAAGTCTTGGCTGTGAGTGTGATATAGTAACATCACATGAAGGCTGTGATCCTAAACCTCTAAATCACATACAGTTTTGCTAACCAATGTTACCTCAATAAAAAAATATCTTTAAGACATTAGTTATTTTACACAACTAATAAAAAAGAAAAAGAACTGGTTTAAGTAATAAGGGAATTTTTTTTAAATAGACAGATTGAATAGAAGTCAGAGCTGCCATGATTCCTTGCAACACATCAGCTTCACAGTTTTGAAGAGGGATCTCAGAACCCTGCTTAGTAGACAAGGAGGTCAATACCAAAATTCCCTCTCCTCTCTCCTCACACCCCATCATGCAGCTGGCACACTGTTCACTCTGGCAGACACAGCTCCCTGAACATAATGGTGCAATCACTGCTTCAAACACCATTACTATCTAAAATAGATAACCCACTTGTAACTTGACTATTTTTATAGATACAACATTTTCATGCAGTTTAACTGCTTTGTTTGTGATTTATTCCATTTAACCAGTGCAGTTTTCCTGGAAGTATCTTACATCAGAGTAGCAGTAATTGGTCCCAGAACTGCACCGGTAGTTGTGAAAATGACAATACTTCCAAGTTGCTTCATCACCTTGTACCTAACACCAAAAGCTTCACGAACCAAATCCTGAATCTGAAAAATCCAAAAATTTGTAAGAACTTTGGTTTATTTGTCTTGGAAGACAGAAGATTATTTTTCCCCGCCTTCTTATTGATTTGCTTTTTCATATGAGGATCTTGAGAACTGCATTCTTTACATTCAATGAGAATTTTCTAAGTACACTTAATAAATACTGGTCTATTTAAGGCATTGAGAAAAATAATTTAAGGCATTAAATATTATTAAATATTAAATTATTTAAGTAATTATTTAAATTATAAAAAATAGTTTAAAATTTAATTTAAAAATTAAATTATTTAAGGCATTAAATAATTCATAATCTAGACTTCTTAAAAAGGAAACACTTTAAATGGGAATTATTTTTGTTTGGGTTAAAATAAAACGATTTTAAAATGTTTTACAGCTGATTCATTAAAGATATGTTAAATAAAATGAAATCTCACATAATTTAATAAAAGGAAGAAAAAGAGGGATGCAACTCAATTTGAGTACTCTAATGAGCTCTGAAGAGCTCAGATTTCTTTAAGGATGAAAGAGGGTGGTAGGGATATAAATGAAAACAAACAGAAGAGAAGTACATACTTGTCCTGGAAATATGCTAATGCCCCTGTCAGCTAAGTTTAAAAAAATAAAAGAGGTGTAAGAGTTCACTGCTACTGCAGTAAAATAAAAACCGTAGATGCTTTCAAAACACAAGAAAATTTCCAATGACGTCTAATAATTCCCAAAATCTGATTCTCGCAGCTTATATTTTACTTCTATCTTCTCTAGTATGATTCATTTTCAAACCAGAAAGGAGAAAAAAATAATGTTCAGAGATGATAGAAACTCCAAATAGACAGAGATCAAGAGACACTGAACTGCTTTAAATGAGTAGAGGTATCCAGACCCAGAAGATTAAAATGCAAGAGGGTAGAAGAAATTTGCATCCATATAAGCATCATCAATGGTTCAGAAAATTTGGGTGGAATTTATAGACTTAGTACTAAAGGGATAAATCAAAGGAAAGTGATAAATAGAACACAGTGTTGATTTAGAAAGGTAATGGTGAAATACTTCCTAATATTCCCTTGGATGTACTGGAGATAAATAGCTAACAGTTATATTAAGTGGCTTCGATGATAAAAGTATCATACATGAAGATTACTATGTTTAATTTTATACAAATTCAAAGAAAAGGCCCTTCAAAATCTATTATGATCTATTTAGTTTTAGAAAACATGATTACCAAATCTACAGATGACCAAAAGGAGCAAAGTAAACATACTAAAGATAGAGTCAAGAGGATCTAGGTAGATTCTATAGACTAAAACAAAAAAGATTAATAGTAATAGGAATAATTAAGTTCAAGCAACACTTTTACAAGTGTACAGAGGGGAGCTGTGAATTAGCAGGTCACTAAAAAAAAAAAAAACAACTGTAAGTTTTAATTGACCATATGCTCATTTTGAGCCAAAGCCATTAGATAGCTCAGAAAATCTTGACCCCTACTAACATAGGTCTTAGATCAATAATAGGGAGAAAATAATTTCTCTATATAATGTTTTAAATAGCTGCTGTTTTATTTTCAAAATAAAATTTACCCACCATTCCATCATACAAAGATGAGTACTACTTACATTTTAGTGTTTGCCATTTCAGATTTCTTAATGCACATTATAGATGTTCATACAGTTTTTCTTAAAAAGGATCTAATGCTCTTTTGTAGCTTGTTTTCTTTTTATTTCTCAATTTAACAGTTTTACTAAGTCCCAGTATATACTATTCTAGTCAAACAACAGCCAGTGCATTTTATTCATTTCTGGTTACCATATTTTAAGTGGGTCAGTGCAAAGTTTAAGCACATGCAAAGAAAAAAAAGAGGGTAGTGAAAAGTATAGAAACATAAGTTTTTATCACCTATACACTATTGCCACAAGACAAGTTGATGAAACCTTGCAAAAAAAAAAAGTATAAGAAATCAATATAGCTAAATGCATGAACCTAAGGATCTGTCCTGGCAGATGACCCACATAGCCAAACTAGTACCAACTGCTGGAAATTTCAGGGAGGTGGATTTCAGCTCAGTAAAAGGAGAATTTTTTTTTAATAATTAGAGCTGTCAAAAAATGAAATGGATCTAGTCATTGGAGGTTTTAACAAAGACTGGAATAATTAGTAACGGATATTAGAGATATTTCCTCTAGATAAGAAACTGAATTAAAGGCCCCTTTCCATTTAAAAATTCTGTAATTCTAATGGAAAACTTAGAACAGAAATTTACTTCCAAAACAATATGAAACAAATACTTAGGAATTAAGGCTTAGGAAACAATCAAGTGCTTTAGAGCTAATGAGAAATAATAACAATACTAATGGTGGACACTAGTGTGCTAAATGCTTTATATTCACTTCCTTATACTTTGTTTGATCCTTAGGACAACCCTATATGATAGGTGCTATCACTGTATCTGCTTGATAGAAGGGGACAGTGAAATGTACAGATTTTTACATCTGCTCAAGATCAATCTCCTTTTGAAAACTGCAGTATCATCCCAACATACCTGATTCCCCACCACATAGCTATTGCTCATTGAACAGTTAATATGTAATCAAAGTCACCTTCAGAAATGTTCTTATCCAGATCCCCCAAAGGGCAGTCACGAGACATTTTTTTAAAAAAAGAAACAAAAACACAAATTTTAAGAATTTTTAAATTATTACTCACAGCAAAAAAAAAGTCCAAGTTAGACTATCTAAATTTGCCACACAGCTTAAACTTTTATAAATAAGCGATTCAATGAGTAAGACTTAAGACATGATAAAGTAAATTTGCATCACACAACTTCAAATCCTTGTCATTATTAATCAGTGACTTTGGGGGAATTCTTAATATTTCTCTCTTCAGTCCATATGCGAAATGAGGATCAGCCTCTTAAGGCTGATAGAAGAACTAAATGAGATGACAGATGTAAGCGTTTAGCACAGGATCTGACACTGTTATTACACAACACAAGTCATAAATAGGACGGGAGAGTACCAAATCTATTCCACAATTCATCCCAAAATATTTAAAAATTTCAAAGTGTCCTTATGCTGGAAGGGGCAGGGGCCACATTTTCCATTACTGTTTCATAAATCTCTGATGATAATCACTTGTGAGACAGACACAACTAAGTCAACTGCGCCTTTTTAGGAAATTTCATTTGCTGCAAAGGATCAACTTCAACTCTTGTTTTCTTACAAGACACTGTTTCAGTTGTTTATTACCTGTGCAACAGATAAATGAAAGTTTACTGGTTTTGATGGACTTCAAACGACGCTAATGAATATGGCTTTTTAGGTTTCATTGTTTTCTGTGTGAATTCTTGTTTTGGAGCTTCTACATCTACCTCTGACAAGATCAGCGAGAGACAACCTCTCATTCAAAAAGTACACCGTGGATCAAATTTTGATATTTTATTGAAAGTGACTTACATTAAGTAGCTGGTATTTTATTCCTAAAATTTGACATCTAGTCTCTTTTAAAATGGCACCTTGAGAAAGTATTTAAAAGATGTTTACCATTGATTGTAAGGTCCTTAAAATACCATTTATCTCAATGAAATTAACTGAAATTCTCAAAAAAATTCTTCAACACTTTTGCAAAGAAATTGTTTTTTAGAAGTCTCTTTCAGCATATAGGTTTCCAGTCAGAATCATTTTTATTACTGATATAGTATACTGGTAAACATACTTACTTTACCTGCAACTTAAAATTGTAACCAGGTAAACTGCTTTTATATAAATTATCTGTGACTAAAGTCAACTATTAGAGCTATAATCTGAAATACAATCTGAAAGGAGAGGTGTGAAAGTGAATTATTTAACAAGGGAGTAAACACAAGAGCCATCATTTCTAAGACCTATTGAAAAAAAAAGTCCCATAAATATTCATTGTTCTGAAGTGAACTGTCATTCCAATAAAATGTCATTGTCAACAAGTACAGATGGTCACATATGGAGCTTTTTAAAACCCCATCAACTGTTTTTCAACTAAGTTCATTTCACTATAGTATCTCAGGAGTTGTGTTTTCATTTTCCCTATTAGCCAGTACCGTCTGACCACGCAACACGAGAACTTGTTCAAATAACACAATGGCATTATTCAAAAGTTTATATTAAGTAACTGTCAAGAGTGGCATGAAATAGTTTTGAAAAATCAAAAAAAATCAATTGCACTTTAAAATGTTGTCACAAGTCCACTTGGGATGTTTACGTGATGTTTTAGGGTGAAGACATGAATGATGAGCCACAGTTTTAGAAACTAAAGTGATTTCCTTGAATTTCTTCTAGTGAATATTCTCCAGGCTTCCTCCCTCCTGGTTGATTTCCTTTGCTCATCAATGCAACTTTGAAGTTAACAGCTTTTCAAATATGCAAATCAACCCTGCTATTTCTAAGGTACTGCCTGCTGAATAAAGACCTTGACATTTTTTTAAATGTCATCTTAGATTCCCCAAGCAATATCAGTCTCACCTGCAACACCTTCTCATTAAAAGGCCTCCACCACATTCCATACACACTGTCCCCATCCTGAGCTGGCATCCTTCATCCTGAGATTTAATAGCCAAGTTTCACTCAGCTACATCCAGGTAACTGAAAGTACTGCTGGGGCTGGCTGCCTAACTGGCCTCATCAAGTTTTACACACACCCTGTACTGATGACATCTCGCCACAAGGTTCACTTTCTTCATTTTGTGGGATCCTAATCCACAGCACAGCAAATGCCTTCTGCAAGAAAAGGTAGCAGCCACCAAAGGCTGTGGCTTTTGCAGGGTAATTGCATGCACGCAGTAGCTTCTCTGCCAATTTTACTTCAACAAAACAAAACAAAAAAGGCTGGGTTGGAGGCTGAAAAAATATATATATGCATTGATGGAAAGCGGGTAGAAGGTCGATTTTCTCCCAGCAACATGTACAAGTTCTGCACCACAGCTCAGAGAAAAGTAGCTTCTGACGCATTGATGGAAGGTTATTTTAAAATTACTCAAAGCCTCGAAGGCATCAGTCTGACGGGGAGCCTCAAGCCTGCTCTCCATACAGTCTGCTTTCCTGCCTGATTTAAGAATGAATCGCGGACAACCTGCAGGTGCCATAAGCAGGAGGAGGTCGTACCCACCACCATGCATCACGAGGTAGGCAACCCCGACACTGCTGCCGCGCTTACCTTAGCAGATTAGACAGGGGCAGGGGTCCGGATCCACCGCCCAGGATCCCTCCTTTCCTGCCAGACAGGAGTTTCTCCACCAGAGCCACATTTCCCGTGCGAGCAGCTTCCAGCAGCTCCTGGTCCTTCCCCATAGTCTCTCACCGACTCCTCCTGAGTCCGCTCCCCCTCCGGGGCCTCCTGCCCGCCCACCCCCACTCTCCCAAATCCAGGGCCCTCCCCGCCCCACCCTAAAATAATGCCAGGGCTTCAGCTCGCTGGGAGCCCCGCAGCCCCGCGCCGGGCGCTCCGCTCTCCTCTTCGGGGCGCAGCTTCTACAATGGGGCTCACACCATGTGTTGGATGGCACAGGGGCCGGCCGAGCCGGGAGCCGCGACGCGCCCCCACAGACACTCCCCTGGATTCTCGCGGCCTTGCTCCCGCGGGTGGGGCGTGAGGGGTGGGGGCCCGGGTGCTTTGGAGGCGCGGCAGGAGGATGCTGAGGACTGGGGGGGTCGGCGGCGCAGCGGCGGCGGCCCGCGCGCCCGCGCGCCCTCGCGCCCGGCCGGCCCGCGGGGGGCTCTGCGGCGGCCGAGGGGCGCGGCGGCCGCGCTGGTGGCGGCTCCGGCGGCCGAGGCCGGGCGGCGCGGACGGGGGGCGGCGGGCGCGTGCCGCGGGCTCGGCGGCGCGGGGCTGGGGCCGGGCCGGGGGCGCCGCCCGCGGCTGGAGGCCTGGCGCGCGGGGCGGGCGCGGGGGGGCGTGTGCGCGCGGGCAGGTGCGGCCCGGCCGTCCCCGGCGGGGCGGGGGGCGCGGGCGGGGGCGGGGCGCGGGGCGGGGCGCGGGCTGCGATTAGCTTGGTTTTCGTGGGCGGGGACCCGCCCTCGTCCAGTCTCCTTGGAACGGCGTTAACCGTGTGAGCCCTGGAGTTGTCGGGGCTGCAGCGCCTCGGGGCAGCTACGGCGCCGGAGGCTCATCCCCCTGGAAGCGGCGGAGGGGCTGGCGAGGCGGCCCGGGGGTCCCTCTCCCCGCGCGCATCGGGGTGCGGGCAGCTGGACGGGCGTCTCGCCCTTCCCGGACCGCCTGGAGGTGGCCTGAGGCGCGCCCGGCGTTAGGAAGGAAAGGTTTGTTTTCTCCTCGTTCCCGTGCAACTGGCCACTGAGCAGTTTGTGACCGTTCCAGTTTCTCTAAGGTCTTTCATCCGACCCATATTTCCGTGGGGCTTTGGGGAGCTGCAGGCTTGCAGAAATGCCAGGAGCAGGGCTCTCATTGAGAATTCCTCTGCATCCTACACTGGGGAAAAAAAGATAAATGGGCATGGATTAGAGACCCACTTTAATTTGCATAGATTCTCGGCGAGGCTTTGTGCATGGTTGCTTGATTTTGTTACATGCTCTCCTTGGCCAGGGTGGAGAATAAGCGTTTATTTTCTTGTGAACCGTCCTGAGACACCTTGTGCTTTGCCTTGCCCTTGGAATAGAATTCCTAAATGTTAACTTGTTGATAATCACTTGGGAGGGAAGGACCATGATAGGGGCTTTTCTTAAAACAACTCAGTGAACTGGGTATGACTACAGCATATTCGTTTTGGAAAAGAGGATGTCGTGGTCCAAAGAGTTAAATTTCTCGAGATGCTGCACACATCAAGTAGCTAACAGAACTGAACCCCAAAAAGGACTCACTGCAGAACCTATGCTTTTCCCAATGCACCTTGCTGTCCCCATGAAAAAATAAAACGTGCAGACATAATTATCACCGATATTTAATGAGCAGTGACTCTGAACCAGGCACTCTGCAGTGGGGCTTTCCATGTGTTATCTCAATGTTCCTAACAATCTTATGGGATAGGTACCATTTTTATCTATTTCATTGACGAGGCAACTGATTAACCCAAGATCATGCAGCTACAAAGTATCTGTAAGCCAATGCTCAAATCTAGGGTTGTAGGTAGATGTGTTAATAACTGGAGAAATTTTCAAGATCTTCAGAGATATATCAGCAAAAGTATATTATAAAAATATTCACGGAATTTGGTGTTCTGAGAGTTCATTTTAATGATTCGAAGATTAAGTAAATTATGATTGTCCATAGAGCCTTCCTGAAGGCAGATTTTGAGCTTGTGTTTTTTGTTTTGTTTTAGAATCTGTTCTAATGATAAGATGATATTATATGTGATAATAATAAGATCTGACATAATCGGACAACAGACCAGTTAAAGAAACAAGAGTTAAAGAAGCATTGAATTCATTTTGAAAACAGCATATAGAAATCCTTCCACCTTCCTAATTTTGCAGTGTAAGCAAAATGGAAAATCTTTCTTCCACTTTCCTAATGTTGTCTTTTAAATAAAATACACCTTTCACAGAATAAACTGTAAGTATTCAGTTGATCATAGCTAAAAATCACATTTTTCACAAGCCACATTTAATCATGGCTGAAGTAGTCATCAGAAGCTCCTGAGTCATCATTACCAGAATCAACCCCCAATGGGAAAACTATTTATTCTAAGATTTACTCTATCAGTTCCACAATTCCAGGCACTCTGATGGCATCATGATACTCAAAGTCAGTTTTTCAACTCCAAGCTCTTCATTTTTTTTTAAGATTTATTTATTTATTTATACAAGCAATGGGTACAGTCAGAAGCGTGGGAGGGTGAGAGGATTCATCAGAGCCAGAGCGGGGAGCAGAACAGGCAGAAGGACCAAAGTACACTGCTGAGGGGAGCAGCGGGCGGCAGGAGAGGTCTGCACGCCATGTGGGACCCGCCTCCTGTGGCCGGGGAGCAGCTGGGGATCGAACCGGCGCTGCACGGGCCGCGGGCAGCTTCGCAACCCAGTGCTCAACCGCTGCGCCACCAGGGGAGGCCCCAAGCTCTTCATTTTTGGTTACATAATAGTCGTTTTTGAAGAGGACAAAGGCTTGCCTATATGGGAATTAACTTGCAAATTAAAAGTGAAAACATTTTTCCAAAGATCTAACGAGGCCAAAAAATCCAGATTTTTTTTTTAAATATCCAGTTTGCATCTAGGTAAGTGGAAAGAGCCAGAAAATCCTGGGAACCAATTAAGACAGTTTAGATCCCAGTTTGCTCATAAGTAAAATGAAGAAATTATGTCTAATGGTCTCTACTGCCCTTCCCAGCGCTAATATTCTATGCTTATGATGAAATGGGGTCTGAGTCCATTAAATAATAGTATAATTGAAGTTAGTTTTGAGATAAATTTCTATTTTTAATTAAAAAATAAAAATATACTTCCTTATTTCTTCTTCTTTGTTTCATCTTTATTTTATTTGGCCTTTGCTCAAGATTAAATGAAGTTTCCTATCATCTTGAATATAATTTTTCTTGACTGTGTGTTCATTTGGTTGCTGTAGATCTTTAATTTCCAAAGTATGCATATCCATTTTATCCATTCTCTAATTATTTCTATTTCTATAGAGTAAAAAAAAAAAAGTCTGAAGACCCCTAGCTCACTATTTTGTTTGATAATTGTCTTGGGAATAATTTCTTGAATATGACAAGAAAAGCACAAGGAACAAAAGTAAAAATATACAACTGGTACTACATCAAACTAAAAAGATTTCACATAGAAAAGGAAACAATCAATAAAAAGAAAAGAATCTATGGGTTGAGAGAAGATATTTTAAATACTTCTAAAAGGGATTAATAGTCAATATATATAAGTAACTCCTACAACTCAATAGTAAGAAAACAAACACCTGCTTTTAAAAATGGACAAAGTGGACCTCTCCCGGTGGTGCAGACGGTTGAGCACAGCGCTGTGAAGCTGTCCGCAGCCTGTGCAGTGCTGGTTCAATCCCCACTGACCTCGGAGCAACCCACATGGCGAGCAGACTGCTCCTGTCTCGCCCACTGCTCCCCTCAGAAGTGTATTTTGTCAGTCTGCCTGTTCTGTGCCCTGCTCTGTCTCTGGTGAATCCTCTCACCCTCCCACGAATCTGGCCTGTACCCGGGTTCTTGTATAAATAAATAAATCTTTAAAAAAAAAAAGTGGACAAAGCAACTGAATAGACATTTCTCCAAAGAAGACATACAAAGGAAAACACATACATTCAAAGGTGTTCAACATCACTAACATCAAGGAAATCAAATCAAAATCACCAAAAAACTCACCTCATACCTATTAGGATGACAATAATCAGAAAAATAAAAAATAAGGTACTGGGGGGATGTGAACAAAAGGGAAACCTTATACACTGTTAGGAATGTAAATTGGCGCAGCCACAATGGAAAACAGTGTGAAGTGTCCTCAAAAAATTAAAAATAGAAATGCCATATGATTCAGCAGTCCTACTTCTGGATATATATCCAATGGAATTAAAATCAAGCTCTTGAAGAGATATCTGCCTGCCCTCTCATGCTCACTGCAGCACAGTTCACATTAGTCAAGACAGGGAAGCAATCTAAAGGTCCATCAACAGATGAATGGATAAAGGAAATGTGGTATAAACATACAATAGAATATTGTTCAGCCTTAAAAAAAGAAAATCCTACCATCCACAAAAAAATATTCAGACCTGAAAGATACTATGCTAAGTGAAAAAAAAAAAACCAAAAACTAGAAATACAATTACTACATGATACTACTTATATATGAGTAATCTGAAATTGTCAAAGTCATAGAAGTAAAGAGTAGAAAGACAGTTGTCAGGGCCTTGCGGGGCAAATGAGGATTATTAGTCAACAGGTACAAAGTTTCAGTACAAGCACACAGTCAACAATATTATATACTTTAAAAATTCGCTAAGAAGGGCCTCACCAGTGGTGCAGCAGTTGAGCGCTGGGTTGCGAAGCTGCCCGCAGCCTCTGCAGCGCTGGTTGGATTCCCGGCTGCTCCCCAGCCACCGGAGGAGGGTCCCACATGGCGCGCAGACCTCTCCTGCCGCCTGCTGCTCCCCTCAGCAGTGTGCTTCGGTCCTTCTGACTGCTCTGCTCTCCGCTCTGGCTCTGGTGAATTCCCTCACCCTCCCGCGCTTCTGACTGTACCCAGTGCATGTATAAACAAAAAACAAACAAACAAATAAATAAGTAAATAAAACATGCCTCTATTAAAAAAAAATTTGCTAAGAAGGTAAAACTTACCTTAAGAGTTCTTATCACAAAAAGAAATGAGGAAAAAAATTAAGGAAACTTTTGGAGATTAGGAATATATTTATGACATATATTGTGGTGGTTTCACTGGTGTATACTTATTTCCAAACTCATCACGTTATATATATTAACTATGTACAGCTTTTTGTATATCAGTCATATCTGAATAAATTGGCTTTCAAAGAAAATCTGCTGCCCCTGGGAGTTTCTTATTCTGACACTGCTCCACACTGAGCTTCCAATTCATCACAATTACCATTGATTATTCCTACCAGTTTGTGGTTCCAGTGATGTCATTCAAGGTTAACTGATCTTGGCTCTGTTTCTCCTGCTTTTCAAGATGTAGGGTCAGTATTTGCCCTGCAACCTCAGTTCTCAGATGAGTTCAAGAAAAGTCATGGCTTGGGCCTCCCCGGTGGTGCAGCGGTTGAGCGCTGGGTTGCGAAGCTGCCCGCAGCCTCTGCAGTGCAGGTTCGATCCCCGGCTGCTCCCCGGCCACCAGAGGAGGGCCCCACATGGTGCGCAGACCTCTCCTGCTGCCTGCTGCTCCCCTCAGCAGTGTACTTTGGTCCTTCTGCCTGCTCTGCTCCCCGCTCTGGCTCTGGTGAATTCACTCACCCTCCCGCGCTTCTGACTGTACCCAGTGCTTGTATAAATAAATAAATAAATAAATCTTTAAAATAAAAAAAAAGTCACGGCTTCTAAACTTCAGTTTTTGGTTATTGTAAGGCTGGGATTGGTGACTTCCAAGCTATTTATACATCATAACTTCAGTTTGAATAAGTTATGTCCTTCTAGATACGTATCCATCTTATCTAGGTTCTCATTGGTATCTAAATCATTCCCAGATCTTGGTTACAAAACAGTTTTCTTCTAAATAGGATCCAGAATTTTTAAAAAAAATTCTGTTGACCTTTTCTGCAATAGAGTTTACCTGTTTTTTCTTTTGTTTTTGTTTTTATCATTCACACTTTGCTGTGGATATCGCACATTGGGATCCTAGTATTATGCAAGTGTCTTCAATTAGATCTCACATATTAAGTAAGTGTCAGACTTTATCTACTGTGCAGAACAGGTAGTGCAAGTTCAAGTTATCCAGGATTTGCAAAGTGAAAACTTGCTTTGATATTCTCAAGAGTTCCACATTTCATTCTATTTTAGGATTCCACATATTAATTTTGGACCATCTCTTCAACATATACATACATATATATCTTGAATTTATATTCACATATACTAAAGCATTTCATTCTTTCAATTGAATGAGTGTGATATATCTTAGCATGACAGGAATTACTCCCACCCCTATATGCACACACCTTAGTGTATGACTTTGCTGTTCTCCCCATTTCTCTACTTTGAATATAGGCTTGACCATGTGATCAAATTTATCAAATGGAATATTCACAAAGGTGATACAAGAAGGGATTTTTAAAATAATGGCACTACATTTTGCTCTTTAGGGGGTAACTGGAACTTTATCAGAATGAAATCCTGGGGTCTCAGCCTCCTGCCATCTTTCTTTACCTCTGCTTCCACCTTGTTTTATTCACTCGCATCTCCCAATTTTGTTTCAGAATTTAAGGTTATTATTGTTACTCAATGTTTATAAATTCAAAATTATATAAAGTGTTATGTTTTTTCTAAAAATATAATTAAATTGCTTTTTCACTTGTATGTAGTCTCTGATTTTTTGAATTGACATGCCCACTTCAAAGAAGTTTCTCTCTTTTTACTTATAAAGAAAACCCAAAAAAGTCAACCACAGCTTGTACTTTTTAAAATGTCAATGTATACTTTATGGATCAATGAATCAGTGTGGGAATTAGTTGCATGAAACAACTTAAAAAACAAGTCTCAATATGAAAAAAATGAAGTTAATTTCAACTATATTTGTACAGCATGCATATGTTTTTAAATTCTCTTACACTAACAAAGAAACATGTACAACTAATTATTTATTTGCCACAAGCCAAAGTCCTCCCACCTTCCATATTCATGGGCCAGCTTCTTCCTGTTAACAAGCTGAGGTTGAAGTCTGCCAACTGGGGGACAAAGCTGGTCTGGATTTGCAGCCAAGAACAGAAGGGGAGTAGTGTGAGATTTTGTTGAACTCAGTAGCTAACAATACCTGACTAAATGTGTCCTCTTCTCCATTGGTATCTGCTTTACCCCACAAATTATGGTTCGCAACAGGAAAAGTATCAGAGTCATGGTCAAAAGACCCGTATTTCAATCCTGGCATGACCTTCCTTAGCTTAGAAAACTTCTAGGACCATCAGTGTCCACGGAATTATAATGCATACCTTTATAGGTTTATTACTCAATTAGGGCTGCCATAATGAAGTACCATAGACTAGAAGGCTTAAGGGGAAATTTATTTCCTGACAATTCTGAAGGGTTGGTTTCTTTTGGGGCTGCTTTTCTGGCTTGTAGATGGCTATCATTTCCCTATGTTTTTATGTGATCTTCCCTCTGCATTTCTCTTAATTTGCTCTTTTTATAAGGACACCAGTTACATTCACCTCATTTTAACAACTACCTCTTTAAAGACTTTAGGGCCCTCCATATAGCTTTCCATAGTGGTTGGACCAGTTTGCATTCCCACCAGCAGCAATGCTACTTCAATTTATTTTTTTTTAATTTTTTTTTATAGAGGCATGTTTTATTTATTTATTTGTTTGTTTCTTTTGTTTTGTTTATACATGCACTGGGTACAGTCAGAAGCGCGGGAGGGTGAGAGAATTCACCAGAGCCAGAGCGGGTAGCAGAGCGGGTAGCAGGCAGAAGGACCGAAGTACACCGCTGAGGGGAGCAGCAGGCGGCAGGAGAAGTCTGCGCGCCATGTGGGACCCTCCTCCTGTGGCCGGGAAGCAGCCGGGGATCGCTACTTCAATTTAAAAGAGAGGGAGAGGGGTCATTTGACTTGTAGAGGCTAGTCTATAATGCTACTCAAATCTCAACAAGTAATTTTTGAAGTAATTTCTGAGGTTATCAATATCACTACTCTAGAAACACAGGTGATTTCGTGCGAAGATAAATAAGAAACATAATCAAATAATTCAAAATGCTTCCATTAATTCTTTTACTGCCTTTGAGTAATCAAGAAATAAAAAGCCACTTTCTCTCTTTAGTAATTCTGTCTTTTAAACATTCCAGTAATTAGAAATAATTTTATTTTTTTAATTATTTTATTTTATATATTTTTCGATCATTTTTCTTTTTTTTTTTTTCCTGTTTCTCTCTTTTTTTTTTTTTTTTTATAAATTTTATTGTTATATTCCCCATACAATTGCAGCCCCCCATTCGGACCCCAATCCCTCCCCTCCCACCCCCGCCCCCCTAAAAGTGTCTCTGGTTCATAGTTTTTTGTTGATTTTGATTTTCACTTTCTTATAGTTATTCATTTAACTGGTCCCTTATTTAAGTTTTCTAGATTCCTGCTATGAGTAAGACCATCCGGTATTTTTCTTTTTCTTTTTGGCTTATTTCGCTGAGCATGATCCCTTCCAGCGCCATCCATGTTGCAGCAAATTGCATGTGTTTATCTTTTTTGAATGCTGAGTAATATTCCATGGTATATATGTACCACATCTTCTTGATCCAGTCATCTATTTTTGGGCATTTGGGTTGTTTCCAAAGCTTAGCTATTGTAAACAGTGCTGCTATAAACATAGGGGTGCAGGTGTTCTTTGGAATTGATGTTTCTGTGTCCTTTGGGTAAATACCTAGGAGTGGAATTGCTGGGTCATATGGAAGCTCTATGTTTAGTAGGTCCAGAAATCTCCACAGCTTTCCACAGTGGTTGGACCAGTTTGCACTCCCACCAACAGTGCAGAAGAGTTCCTTTTTCTCCACACCCTCGCCAACATTTGTTGTTGCTAGTTTTTTTAATATGTGCCATTCTCACTGGTGTAAGATGGTATCTCATGGTAGTTTTGATTTGCATTTCCCTGATGACAAGTGATGTTGAACATTTTTTCATATGCCTGTTGGCCATTTGCATTTCCTCTTCAGAGAAGTTTCTTTTAAGCTCTTCTGCCCATTTTTTGACTGGATTATTTTCTTTGTTGTTGTTGAGACTCATCAGCTCTTTGCAGATTTTTGTGATCAGTCCTTTATCATTAGTGTTGGGTGCAAAAATGTTCTCCCAGTTGGTGGGGTTTCTCTTTGTTTTTGTTATTGTCTCTTTTGCTGTGCAAAAGCTCTTTAATTTGATATAGTCCCAGCTGTTTATCTTTGCCTTCACTATCACTGCTTTGGGTGATGTGTCTGTAAAGATGTCTTTGATGTGCAAATCACGTAGTGTTTCGCCTATATTTCCTTCTATATATTTTATGGTTTCAGGTCTTATGTCTAGTTCTTTAATCCATTTTGAGTTGATTTTTGTGTATGGTGTGAGGTGGTGGTCAAGCTTCATTCTTTTGCATGTAGCGACCCAGTTTTCCCAGCACCATTTATTGAACAAACTTTCTTTGCTCCAATGCATAGTCTTTGCTCCTTTGTCAAAGATTAGTTGACCATAAACCTGTGGGTTTATTTCTGGATTTTCTATTCGATTCCATTGGTCTGTATGTCTGTTCTTGTTCCAATACCATGCGGTTTTGATGATTATGGCTTTGTAGTATAGTTTGAAGTCTGGGAGTCTGATGCCTCCATTCCCTTCTTTTTTTTTCAGGAGAGCTTTGGCTATTCGGGGTTTTTTGTGATTCCATATGAATTTCATCAATAATTGCTCTATTTCTTTGAAGAATGACATTGAAATTTTGATTGGAATAGCATTGAATCTGTATATTGCTTTTGGAAGGATGGCCATTTTAATAATGTTTATTCTTCCAATCCATGAGCAGGGGATGTCTCTCCATTTCTTTGTGTCTTCTTCTATTTCTTTTAACAGTGTTTTATAGTTTTCTTTGTATAGGTCCTTTACCTCTTTTGTTAGATTTATTCCCAAATATTTGATTTTTTTTGTTTCAATAACAAAAGGGATGGTCTTTTTGATTTCTTCTTCTTCAGATTTATTGTTTGTGTATAGGAAGGCTACTGACTTTTGCGTGTTGATTTTGTATCCTGCCACTTTACTGAACTGATTGATGAGTTGAATTAGCTTTTCTGTGGAGTTTTTGGGGTTCTCTATGTATAATATCATATCGTCTGCAAATAGTGATAGTTTGACTTCTTCTTTTCCTATTTGGATTCCTTGGATGTCTTTCTCTTGTCTTATTGCCCTGGCTAGGACTTCCAGTATTATATTGAAAAGCAATGGTGAGAGTGGACATCCTTGTCTTGTTCCAGATCTTAATGGAATTGCTTTCAGCTTTTCACCATTGAGAATGATACTGGCTGTTGGCTTGTCATAGATGGCCTTTATGATGTTGAGGTATGTTCCTTGTATCCCAAGAATTTCAAGTGCTTTTATCATGAATGGGTGTTGCACTTTGTCGAAAGCTTTCTCAGCATCTATTGATATTATCATATGGTTTTTATATTTCTTTTTGTTGATGTGTTGGATAACGTTGATTGATTTTCGGATGTTAAACCATCCTTGTGCCCCTGGAATGAATCCAACTTGGTCGTGGTGAATTATCTTATGGATACATTGTTGGATTCTGATAGCTAAAATTTTATTGAGGATTTTTGCATCAGTGTTCATTAGGGAGATTGGCCTGTAGTTTTCCTTTTTTGTGTTGTCCTTGTTCGGTTTTGGTATTAGTGTAATGTTGGCTTCATAGAACGTGTTTGGTATTGTCCCTTCCTTCTCAATTTTTTGGAAGAGTTTGTGAAGGATAGGCACTAATTCGTCTCTGAATGTTTGGTAGAATTCATTTGTAAATCCATCAGGTCCTGGGCTTTTGTTTTTGGGGAGGTTTTTGATTACCATTTCAATTTCGCTAATTGTAATTGGTCTGTTTAGGTGTTCTATTTCTTCTTTATCTAGCTTTGGGTGATTGTAGAGTTGTAGGAATTTGTCCATCTCCTCTAGATTGTTAAACTTGTTTCCATATAACTGTTCATAGTAGTTACTGATTATTCTTTTGATTTCTGCTGTGTCCGTTGTGATTTCTCCTCTTTCATTGATGATCCTGTTTATTTGTGCTTTCTCCCTTTTTTCCTTTGTGAGCCTGGCTAGGGGTTTGTCTATTTTATTGATTTTTTCAAAGAACCAGCTCTTGGTTTCATTGATCTTTTGGATTGTTTTTTTAGTTTCAATTTCATTTATTTCTGCTTTGGTTTTTATTATTTCTTTTCTTCTACTGGTTTTGGGGTTTTTTTGTTGTTCTTTTTCTAGATCTTTGAGCTTCGAGATTAGGTTGTTTCTTTGCGTTCTTTCTTGTTTCTTGATGTGAGCTTCTATTGCTATATATTTTCCTCTTATTACTGCTTTTGCTGCATCCCATACATTTAGGATATTGGTGTCCTCCTTGTCGTTCAATTCAAAAAATTTTTTAATTTCTTCTTTGATCTCCTCATTAGTCCAATGGTCTTCCAGTAGTGTGGTTTTTAATCTCCATGAGGTAGGAAAGTTCCTTGCCTTCTTTTTATGGTTTATTTCTAGTTTGATGCCTTCATGGTCAGAAAAGATGGTTGATATGATTTCAATCTTGGTGTATCTGTTGATGTTTGTCTTGTGCCCCAGTATGTGATCGATCCTGGAGAATGATCCGTGTGCGCTTGAGAAAAATGTGTACTCCATTTTTTTGGGGTTTAGTGTTCTATAGATGTCTGTTAAGCCCAATTGCTCTAGGTCTTTATTTAGAGCTTTGGTTTCTTTACTTATTTTTTGTCTTGTTGATCTATCCATTGTTGATAGTGGTGTGTTGAAGTCTCCCACTACGTATGTGTTTTCTCTGATGTCTGTTTTCAGAGAGGACAACAGTTGTCTGATATATTTTGGTGCTCCTTCGTTTGGTGAGTATATGTTAATGAGTGTTATTTCTTCTTGAAGTATTGTCCCCTTGATCATAATGTAGTGACCATTGGGGTCTCTTTTTATCTTTTTGAGTTTGAAATCTGTTTTATCTGATATGAGTATAGCTGTTCCTGCTTTCTTTTTTGGTCCATTTGCTTGTAGGATTGTTTTCCATCCTTTAACTTTGAGCCTATTTTTATCTTTTGTAGCTAAATGTGTTTCCTGGAGACAGCAAAAGGTTGGGTTTTGTTTCTTAATCCAGGCTGCAACTCTGTGTCTTTTTATTGAAGAGTTTAGTCCATTTACATTTAGAGTTAATATTGATATGTTAACATCTGTATTTGCCATTGTGTTTGTCTTTCCTTTGATTTTATTTATTTATTCTTTTAATAACTTTTTTTTTTTTTTTGGCCTTCTTTCATTGTTATTCGTCGCTCTGAGGTTCTGGCTTTAGGACTCCTTGTAGTATTTTTTGGAGTGGGGGTTTAGTTGCAATGAAATTCCGGAGTTTCTCTTTGTCTGGGAAGGTCCATATTCTTTCTTCAAAGAGGAAGGAGAGCTTTGCGGGATAGAGTATTCTTGGTTGGCATCTGTTTTCTTGGAGTCTGTTGACTATGTCCCTCCACTCTCTCCTTGCCCGTAGTGTTTCTTCGGAGAAGTCTGATGTCAGCCTGATTGGTTTTCCTTTGAATGTTATCTGTTTCTTCCCTCTTGCCAGCTTCATTATTTTTTCCTTGTCCTGGATTCTTGGGAGCTTTACTATTATGTGTCTTGCTGTATTTTTCCTTTCGTCGTGGAAGTTTGGTGTTCTTCTTGCTTCTTGTATATCAATTTTCAGCTCCTTCTTCACATTTGGGAAGTTCTCTTCAATTATCTCTTTGAATATTTTCTCTGTTCCTACATCTCTCTCCTCTCCTTCTGGTATTCCTATAACTCTTATATTTCCTTTCCTCATGGAATCAGATAGTTCCCGAAGTCTTTCTTCGTTCTTTTTCCTTCGTACTTCTCTTTCCTTTTCTGTTTTGGTTCTTTTTATTTCTGTGTCTTCAAGATTACTTATTCGTTCTTCCATTTCATCTATTCTGCTTTCATTGCTTTTCCCAGAATTCTTTAGTTCTTCCATTAATTCTTTGATCTCCTGCATTTCTTTTACTTCCCTCTTTAGGGACTCAATTTCTTTCTTCTGACCATTGTTTTCCCTCTCTAGGGACTCAATTGCATTCTTCTGATCGTTGATTATTTTTCCCTTATCATTGTTTTCCTTTATGACTTCTGTCAGTTTTTTAATCACGGCAATTTTAAATTCTCTTTCTGGAAGGCTCAGAAATTCTTCCAAGTTATTGTCGTTGCAATCTGGGGGCTGGCTTTCTTTTTGTGGTGTGCTTTTTCTCTGGAGAGTTGCTAGGTTGCGTGTGGTTCTTCTCCTCCCTACTGTCTGTTTTCTAATTTGCCGTATGCGTTGGGACACTGTGTTGTTGGGACTTGCCGGCATCTTGGGTGGGCTTCTCTGTTCCCCTCTGGTTCTTCCAGGAGTCATCTGTCAGTTTCAAGCAGCCTTTACTGGAGAAAGGTCCCTGTTCTACAATGCCGATGTGGGGACACACTCCCCTGTGCGCCTGGTCTGCCCCGGCGGTGGGTTCCTGCTCCCCTCTGGGCTTGGACTGCAGGCCAGAGGGGGTCTGGCGTGGGCGAACTTCCCCCGCTCACCTCTGGCTCCTGAGGAAGCCTTCTGCAGGTAGTCTTTACTGAAGAAATGTCCCTGTTCTAAAATGGTGATGTGGGACACACTCCCTGCGCTTCTGGTCTCAGGCACACTCTTCTGCGCGCCTGGTCTGCCCCGGCTGTGGGTGCTCGCTCTCCCTGTGGGCTCAGACTACTTGTTCAGAAGGGGCCCGGTGTGGGCTAACTCCCCAGCTGGCCACTAGCTCCTTCAGTAGCCTGTGCTGGGGTCAAGTCGCTAGGTGGCACCAGAGATCTCTCCTAGAGCCCTTGGGGAGCTGATTTTCCACCCCGTGGGACAGGGAGCAGAGCGGGGATGGTAGGGTACACCTCAACGGCTTTGGGGTGCTGTGTCTGCCTTGTGCCCCACCGTCGTGGGGAACCCACGCCCCTAATTTCGTGCCCCGGGTCTCAGTTCCAAAGCCCTCAGTTCCAGGACGCGGGCTGTAGCCCAGATCAGTGGCGCGGGAATGGCGCCTTTTGAATCCCGCTCCCCTGCCTGGGCGCCTTGTTCCTGCTCACTCAGGGAGGGCCTCCGCCCGGGTCTCAGTTCCAAAGCCCTCAGTTCCAGGAGGCGGGCTGTAGCCCAGATCAGTGGCGCGGGAATGGCGCCTTTTGAATCCCGCTCCCCTGCCTGGGCACCTTGTTCCTGCTCACTCAGGGAGGGCCTCCGCCGTCTCCCCGCAAGCCTAGGTCGCAGGCGCGGGGACCTGGGCAGCTGCAATCCGAGCGCTGCTTTCGCGCAAGCTTACCGGGCGGCTGGGGCTGTGTGCTGGTGCTGGTCTCCTCCTGGGGGGCGGGGCTCTCTTTAATGGCGCGTGGAGCTCACCTCCGCGTGGATCCTGCAGGGTTCGCCTCAGCTCCCGTTCACGGGGTGTGGTGGCAGAAATAGTTCCTTTCCACTCACAGTCCCGCTTGCTGCATCCGTTTTTCTTGTTGGGCGTTTTGGTTTGTTGTTTCCCTCGTCTCTGCGGGTCGGAGAGTGCCGCCTCTGTGGGCGGGGGAGGGGAGCAGGGTTCTGCGCTTCCCTCCCTTCTCGTCCTCTTTTATGGCAACTTTCTTCTTCGGGCAGTTTGCTGGAGTCGTCCGTTTATCTTCCGTGTCCCAGTTCTCACTGGGACCTGCCGCTTTTCCTCCCTATTAACTTTTTTTAATGGGAGATCTTACTCGCAGCGTCTCCTCGCCGCCATGTTGCTCCGCCCCTCTCTAGATCATTTTTCATTTTTGCACAATATATGGATTTTCATCTTGTTTATAGTCCCCATGTTTCTCACACCCCTTGTTTTAATCCTACTCCCTCCCCCCCAAGAGTGTGTCTCTGGTTTATAGTTGCTTGTTGATTTTGATTTTTACTTTATTATAATTAGTCTTTTTCCTGGCCCCTTATTTAGGTTTTGTAAATTCCTGCTATGAGTGAGACCATCTGGTATTTTTCTTTTTCTTTCTGGCTTATTTCGTTGAGCATGATCCTTTCCAGCTCCATCCATGTTGCTGCAAATTGCATGAGTTTATCTTTTTTGATTGCTGAGTAATATTCAGTTGTAAATAATTTTATTCAAGGTTTCGTTTATAAGCTAGAGTCAAAATGTTAGGTTTAGTTGCTTGACTCAGAAATCTAAAATGTGTGTAAATATTGTATATATGTATGTTCTATTCAGGTAGTAAAACTGCAAAATCAGAAAAAATACTGTGGTAGTATTAATATATTAATACATCAATAATACCATATATTATTAATGTAATTCACATACAAAATAGGCGAATATTTCAGGGTTTTTGCAGAGAACTAATCTATCAGGAAATTGAAAAGATTAGGACCTCTCCAATATTATCAATCATTGAATTACCTTTCTTAAAAACTTACCACTTCATTTTTATGATGTCAGTAGTAGCTATGAACTCTCCCTTTAATAAACAGCATCATATTTGCTAATAGGAAAATAGGTATCTCTTCACTCAAATAACTTTCTTCTAAGATTTGGATTAAACAAGTATAAAGAAATCATTTACAGAACCTGCAACCTGAAAAAAGGCTTTTCCTTGCTTGATTCCCGGTTGAAACATGTTTTAGGTGAAGAAATCTACTTGCAAAGTAGTTGCTGGAACCAACTTCATAAGAAAGGCGTTTTAAGTATAGAGAGTCTAGAAAATGGGGGGGTGGAATGGATTTTCTAGTATCTATAGTTATGGAGGCAGCACAGAGAAAATTCTAATGAGTTCCAGGACTTAAGGGAGGATGAATATAAGAAAATACTAAGACAGTCAAACTGCTAAGGTAGATAGGGACATGGTGAACTACTTTTCTATGAAATAGACCAAAACCCACATAAAACATTTAGAACTCATACTATTGAATAACTTTCTTCACTGGATATACATCACTTTTGCAAGAATGTGACAAAATAAAACGTCCTCCTTCTCTTCCTTTTGTCCTCAACCTCAGTTATCTCCCTGTCATGATTCTAAAAAACAAGTAGGCATCCCCTTGTTCAAGTTATCTGGTAAAGAGAAGGTTTTTTTCTTGGCTTCCAAAAGATTAGTTATTTTGACGATGGAGAGGTGAAGAATTGAGAATAATAGGGTTCCTCACCGGAACCCCTCCCTGGGATAGAAAAAATACCTGAGTTAGGTAGATAGAAAAATTATAGGAATCTTCAATGGCAGGGACCAAGAACTGACTTTTACATTTACTCCAGGAAATTTTTTCCCAGGAAGATAATTCTATGAATCATTCAATAATTTCACTGTTTGCTATAAAGCTTCCTTAAAATACAATTACTTGAAGAGTTTGCCCTACTGAACAAAGAGCTCCTTCTTAGGACTGTAGGACTACAGTTTTAGTCTAAGGAAACCTATGCATTGTTAGGAGTACATCTTTCTAGTTCCCTAATTTGAACGTATAAGGTTTTGGGTCTTTCATTGCCTTTGAGCTTTTTTACAACTCTGTAAGTTGTAAATAACTGGCAGCAATGCAAAATAATACATGTGTGCATGTACACAAATTGTCCAGTTAATGCCCACAAATGTTTTGGGATAAAGATCTAGCAGATGTGCCATCTTACAAGTCTAAAAAGATTTACTTTATCTTCCATAATTTTTTAAGTTGCCTTAAAGTCAATTTTTTTCCAGCACTCATAAAATAAATGGCATTTTGAAGGTATGAATTAACATCAAATGAATCTGTTACATT
Source organism: Talpa europaea (assembly GCF_964194135.1). Lineage (NCBI taxonomy): Eukaryota > Metazoa > Chordata > Mammalia > Eulipotyphla > Talpidae > Talpa > Talpa europaea. The sequence goes on along the minus strand of NC_140083.1, from coordinate 13,992,310 downwards.
TAAAACTGTTATTTTAAATCTTAGATGATTGTTGTATTTCCTCTTAAATGTTACTGGATGAACTATTATGACAGAAAACCATTTGTGGAATTCATTATTGTCTGTTGGCAATGTGTTCATTTCTTTGTTACTAGAAATGTCATTTTTTTGAGCTGCTCTTAGTCATATGACTAGTGCTTTGGTCCAGAATCAGAAAAAAATAAAACATGAATTCTTCTTTTAACAGTAGGTGGTGATGATGATAGTGGTGGAAATGATGAAAAATAATAAGTAACTAAATGTAGATTTATTCATTTATAATTTTTAATTCCCTGTGTAAACTAGCCTGTCGACTGGCTAGTAAGGGACCATATTGTTCACAATGACTTGACCTACATTTCCCTTAAAAAATGCCTATAGGGCCTCCCCGGTGGCGCAGCGGTTGAGCGCTGGGTTGCGAAGCTGCCCGCAGACTCTGCGGCACCGGTTCGATCCCCGGCTACTCCCCGGCCACTGGAGGAGGGTCCCACATGGCGCGCAGACCTCTCCTGCCGCCCGCTGCTCCCCTCAGCAGTGTACTTCGGTCCTTCTGCCTGCTCTGCTCCCCGCTCTGGCTCTGGTGAGTTCTCTCACCCTCCCGCGCTTCTGACTGTACCCAGTGCTTGTATAAATAAATAAAATAAATAAATAAAAATAAATCTTTAAAAAAAAAAAAACCTATAGGTTTAATGCATAGATTTTGTGATCTCCAAATCAGCTTTACAAATATATTTTTTGATTACTTATACATCCTGAATTTGTTACCTACATGAGATTAAGAGTCAACTTCAAATAAATGCAGTTTCCTGGAAACTATTAATGCATTAAATCAATAATCCCATTACTCATACCCTACTACTGAAATCATGGTACCTATCAAATCACTTATTATATGACTGTGTTTTTAATATTATGACTGTATTAAACAAAGACAATCATGTTTTATAGAAAATGGGTTGCTAGATGTTTTCATCAGCAATAATTTGTTTGCTTTTTAGGAGAAAACACTTTGAGGCTTAAAGGAGACACACTTAAAATCAATATTGAGACGTATTTATGTAACATAAAATTCATCAATTTTAAATGTAAAGTATGAGTGTTAGTGATTTAGAGTTGTGCCCTCACCACTAGAATCAAGTTTCAGAACACTTTCATCACCCTCTCAAACTCCCTGTGCCCTCTTACAGTCAAGCTGTCCCTCATTCCCAGCTGCAGGACAAGCACTGATCTCTTTTCTGCTGCCATATTTTTGCCTTTTCCAGTATTTTATATTCATATTTCATGTCTCTTTTGTCATTTTGTTACTTACCATTGTCCTTTCAAGATCCTTCCACATTGTTCTGTGTAGCAATAGTTTATTGTTTTATTTGTGAAGTTGTACTTTGCTGAATGCATGTGTCACATTTTATACACTGACCAGTAGATGGATGTAGCACTTTGTATTTCCATCAATAATGTATGAGAGTTACAGCTTACTACATCTTCACCAACACTTGGAATTTCAGTCTTTTAATGACATCTTAGTAGACATGTGGCACTATCCCATTGCATTTCCCTTTCAAATCAAAACAACGAGATATTATGTCACACCTGTGAGTGACTATTATCCAAAAAAGACAAGAAACAACAAGGATTGGAGAGGATTTGGAGAAAAGGCAACCCCTGCATCTTGTCAGTGGGAATGCAAATTGGTGCCATAATGGAAAGCAGTGTGTAGCTTTCTCAAAATATTAAAAATAGAAATTCCATACAATCCTCTTATCCCATTTCTGGATATTCACCCAAAGGATACAAGCATACAAATTCAAAGAGATATAAGCACCCTCATGTTCACTAAAGCATTATTTACAATAGTCAAGAGTTGGAAACAAGCTAAAAGTGACCACTGGCAGGTGATTGGGTAAAGATGTGGTTATACACAATGAAATGCTACTCAGTAGTAAAATAAGATGAAATCCTGCCATTTGCAACAAAATGGACAATGTGTAGTAAAATAATCAGATGGAGAAAGAAACACTGTATGATTTCACTCATATGCAGCACACAAGAAACAAAATAAATAAACTAAATAAAATGAAAAAAAATTTTAGACTGCAAGACCAAATTAGTGTTCCCTAGATGGTAAGGGGGAAAGGTGATGGGTAAATCAGGTAAAATGGCTCAAATTGTACAGTGAAGGATCAAATTGAACTTACATTGGTAAACTTAATGAACTTTATATAAATGATGATGTAGAATGATGCACATCCAAACCTATTACAATGTTATGCAATGTTACTTCAATGAAAAAGTTTTTAGATAATTTACATTTCTCTAATGACCAATGAAGTTGAGAATCTTTTTGTTAAGCATATGAACAGATCTTTTCCTGTTTCTTAAAATTTTATTGTTTTTCTTCTTATTGAATGATAAAAGTACTTAATTAGATCTAGATACAAGTCCTTTGTCAGATTTTTCTTTGCAAATATTTCTCTCCAAACTGTAGCTTGTCTTTTTATTTTCTTAATGGTTTCAACAAGCAAAAGATTTAACTTTTTGAAGTCTATCAGTTTTTCATTTGTTTCATAAATTTTGTGTCTTATCTCAATGTCACAGTCTTTATTGTTTTGTTTTATAGCATGCATTCATTTTTGCCCTTACATTTGGGTGTGTGACTCATTCTGAATTAATTTTGGTGTACGATGTGAAGAAAGAATAAAAGTCTATTTCTTTCCCATGTGGATAGACAGCTACTCTAAAAATATATCTTGAAAAGGATATTCTTTTCCTATAGAGTTTCTTTGACACTTTTATTGAAAATCAATTGACCACGTAAGTGTGGGTCCATTTCTAGATTCTCAGTTCTGTTGCAATGATCTATATGTCTATCCTCATGAATCCTTTCATTTTCAATCTGGCAGAACAAGATAATATTGTGAGAAAAATAATCATGTTCAACACTTTCCATTGTAGCATATAATTTATAAAATTTAAATGTAAGAATATGAAAACAAGATGATTAGTGGTTCTAAAACATATATTCTTTACTACATTATTTAAAACAAAAGTGGTAATTAGTTCATTTACCACTTTTGTTTTAAATTTAGGAATTTTTTTCCCCCTGGATCTGGAAAAGAGAAAAAAATTGCATTGCTTCTATTCATTGCTGTGTTGCTTATACTCATTAAAAATAAATTTACAAGGGCAAAATAAACATGATTGTTAAACAATTGCAAAACTGTAAGAATATACCTAGTTCCCTTAAACTGGTTCACATCTTCAGTCACAGAAGAATAACATCCATAAATTTAAAGTATATTATTAAGGATGTACTCTCTCTGCCTATTTCTTCCATTGTGCTATTGCCAAATAAATTGTCTGTGGCTTCAAAAAATAAACAAATAAAATAAAACATACTAGGTGACATAACCACAATATCACTGTCAGTAATTTTAAGAAATGGAGATCACAGTTGCCAAGACTAAAAGATGCACAGATGTTTCCATTTTTTAAAACATAAAAGATTCCAGAAAGTAAATGCTAATAAGCATTATATTGAAAGCTAGCACAATTATAGAACAGATGAAGCATATTGTCCATCAACATTTTTTTCCAGTGATCATGAGAAGACAAAATAGTTTCCCCACCAAACTAAATTATGTACACCCTTAAATGGTGTACATAGATCCTGAATTATAAGTGATCAGTAAATCTCTTTTTTTTTAAGTTAAGCAACCGCAAACCTGGAAAATGACTGTGAAGTCATATAATAAAATGAAATTTTAAAAAATAATGGGACCTTATTGAAATGGATTCATCTCAAGGGAGTATCTTCAATAAATTTTAAATCTATTAGTAGATTAAAAGAATGGAATCTTTATTTATCAGTTAGCATAGTTTTTGAGTGCTATGTGCTAAGCTCAGTTCTAGGCTCCAGTCTTTTTTTTTTTTTTTTTTTAGTGGGACCCTTGCCGGCTGCGGGCAGCCTCGCAGCCCAGTGCTCAACCGCTGTGCCACCAGGGGAGGCCCTCTAGGCTCCAGTCTTATAATGAGCAGGGCAGTTAATAAACCTGCTTTCAGAGATTTTATGTTCTAGTATGGGAAAAAAGAAACATGTAAGCAAGCAAGTAAATATACAAGATCATTTTGAATCCAGTAATTTGCTATAAAGAAGTCAAGACAGAACCCACGTTTTTAGAGTGAGAACATTCTCTGCAAGCCTCCATGTATTATTCATCAGTGAAAATCAAATCATAAATGTATAAAAGTACTTTTCTGACCTAGATCAATGATAAGACTATGGACATCCTGATATATACCTGTACAAAGGTAGGGAGAAATGCATGGCAACTGCCTTCTAATAAATGCAATTTACAGAACAAAGAAAGAAAGGCAAGATCCAGGTAAAATCAATTTATCCTGAAACTCATAGCCTTAAATTTCTTTGGGACCCAAAGAACAAATATTATCATACCCTTGCTCCCTACTTACGTTATTCATCATAAGTCATGGTTTCCTAATACTACCCTCCAGCCACTAATCTCTATACTGTTCTGTACATCACCTTTCCTGTCCCCATTTTCCATCCCTCTCCAGCACCCAAAATCTTCCCATTACCCCTCTAGGATTCAAAATCGATCAAGTCATGCAAGTTTTTCCTTCCACAGTTTTTCATATCACAGTGCCTGGAGGTGATTTTCCTGCATTTTGTTAATGGTGCCAGAACATTTTCCCTCCCTACTCTTCAAAAGCAGTCATGCTTGAATCCTGTACCATCAGACCAAGTCAGCCATGTTGAAATTATCTTCCAACCCCACAGCTTACTCCTCAGTCCTTGAAGATTTCAGCTACTGAATCATTGTCATTCCCTCTAACATTCCTCCTTCATTATTCCTTGGGATTTTAAGCTTCTCATAACGACACTTTCAACACATTGGCCTCATCAGTTTTGTCTCCTCTTCCCCACAATGATGTTGTTCCTCATCCTTTGTTAGCTATTCACTCCTAAAGTCATATTACTTCTTTCACTATCACAAATTAAATCCAACATAATCTCAAACATCCCATCTTCCAATCTCTACTTCATCTCTAGAACTCCCAACTTCAAACGATAAAATCATTCCATTGTCTTTTTCTTACTATATAGCACTTAACTAATAAACTCTAATTAAATTCATGTTTAGCTCTCTTTGTGACCATACCTGCAGAATAAAGCCTGGATAGAGAAAAACACCAACCATGTTAACTGGTCTCACTTAAAACACATCATTATTATCAGCAATTGAACTCCAACGGTACTTGGCAATGACATTCTATTTCTCGAATCCATTCTTTCTTCCTTTCTCCTGTAAAACAACTTCATATTTTCTCTCTTAAAACCTCTGATGCTCCTCCCTAATGCTCACTCTTAGCAATGACCCCTCTGCTTATTAAGGTGAGAAGATCAAACCTTCAGAAGAAAATTTTCCACACGGGCCTCCCTGGTGGCAAAGGGGTAAAAATCTCAGTACTATCAAGCTATCTCCAGCCTCTGAGGCCTGACTTCTATCCCCAGCCAGGGAGCTGACCCACACGGTGCAGCCGACCTCTCCAGTCTTGCCCTCTGCTTCCCCTTAGCAGTGTATTTCAGTAGATCTGCCTGTTCTGCTCCCCATTCTGTCTCTGGTGGATCCTCTCACCTTTCGGCACCTCTGGTCTACACCCCAGTTCTTGTATGCATAAGTAAATAAAATTAATCTTGAAAAAAAGAAAAGAAAATTTTCCACAAGTTCCCACTGTCCTCACCTACCTGCACCTGTCCCACATTCCTTGCCTTCTATTTGTGCTCCTGGCAAAAATCAGCCCTGGCTCAAATGTTTTTTACTCCTGCATCATAAAACTTTCCCTCTTGGGCCTCCCCTGGTGGCGCAGTGGTTGAGTGCTGGGCTGCAAAGCTGCCTGCAGCCGCTGCAGCACCGGTTCAATCCCCGGCTACCGGCGAGGGTCCCACATGGCGTGCAGGCCTCTCCTGCCATGCCCTCTGCTCCCCTCAGCAGTGTATTTCGTCAGTCTGCCTGTTCTGTTCCCTGCTCTGGCTCTGGTGAATTCTCTTGCCTTCCCGCGCTTCTGACTGTACCCAGTGCTTGTACAAATAAATAAATAAATCTTTTTTTAAAAAAAAAAAACTTTCCCTCTTTACCAGATCATTCCTAATAGTCATTCTTTCTTCCTTCCTAAAAAAAAAAAAAAAAAAAAAAAAAAAAACAACAACAAAACACCCAAGTGTTAAATTTCACTTTCCTTCTAGTCATAGCCCCATCTCACTCCTTTTCTTCACAAAATGACATTTATGCCAGTTTGTCATGACAGTTCCAATCTAGTCTTGATTATTAATTAATTAAATCTTGGCTTAATTATTAATGGTGCCCTTTTCAAATATGTTCCAGTTTGGGTTGTAAATTATATAGTTAGCTTATCTTTTAATGTAAAAACTTCTTGAAAGGGCTAATGCTAATTTTCTCTAATTTCTGACCTTTTATTTTCTCTTAAGCCCCACTGCAAACATATCTTGCCCCCACTACCTCACCTAAACTATTGTGCTCAAATTCACCACCCAAGTCCATCTTGTTAAACCTAATTGCCAATTTTCACTTACATTTGGGCAGCATTTGACATAGTCAATCATTCCCTCCTTCTTGAACAATTTTGTCACTTGGCTTTCAGAGCAGGAGTTTTACTTGAAAGGAAATGACTCAAAAAAAAAAAAAAAAAAAAAACCCTTTTTCCTGCTTCTGGATGGAGTATAAAGAGGTTTTGCTGGAGCTGCTGTGGCACCTAGCAAGCAAGTGAGTGTAAGTATGCAGATAAAATTCCCTGCACTGAGGATGAAAGAAATGAAAAACAGAAAGAATACAGTCCTTGATAACATTAATGAGGATCTGGAATCACTCCATCCCTAAGTGTATTGTTATGTGAAACAAAACGATTTTACTCAAACCATTTTTAGGGTATGGAGACTTTTATGGGTTTTCCTCTAGAAGACAGTCGCATCTTAAGTAAGTGGCCACATTTTGAGAGGGACTGAAGCAAATTGAGGTACATCCAAATGACAGATTATGGTGAAGGCTTTGAAAGTTTAAGAAATAAAGGATTATAAATGTTAAGCCTAAAAAAAGAGAAGACTGGCAGGGGATATAATAGTTCTTTTATTATATGAATGAAAAATCTAGGACCGACATGTGGTTCAGTGAGTTATTTTAATTCACTGGTAGGGAAAAAAAGGTCAAATAATTATAAAAGTTTAGTGGACATTATGTTTTCTCATTGTTAAGAATTTCAGCTGTAATGTCTTATTAACAGCATTCTGGATTTGTTTTGAGTAAAAGCTGAGCTAAAGGGATTTTAAGTTTCATTCCAATTCTTAAGATGTCATAATGTTATTCTTTAACTTCATGCACTGCAATACTGATTTTATAAATATGGAGAAAAATAAATATAAAACACTAAAGCTTATTTTCATACTATTTGTGTAGTACAATGGCCTCCAGGCATATCGATGGAACTATACAAAAAGTAGATCAAAACAAAATCAAAGCTGATGTCTAATCAGCAAAATACATTAACAACAAACTGAATTCTTAAGGCAATGAAGTTGGGAAGGGACTTAATGATACATGTAAATATTGCAAAGAATTAACTAATCTAATAAGATTATAGGAAAGACTAATATACATTACAGTAATTCTCAAAAGTCCACTAAAAAGGGGGAAAACCTACCACTTTTACTAAAGATATACTTGAAATTGACAAGTTATGATACTGATAATGAGGAAATGCCTAAGTTCTGGGAATTCATAGAAATAAGATGTAAAAATATGCTTAACTTGTTCATTCTGTATCCCTCTTCAGAAATCTTTTGCCTCCTTAGCTGTTTTGTATTCAAAAATCTCTTGTTTAACTGCAAAGAATGGAGAGAGTAAAATAAATGAGTAAAGAAGCAAATGATGATCATCTCTGTTAATTATCCAAGTAAGAACGATGAAGCAAATACACCGAATTCAAACAAAATACTGTGAAACCACTTTATTGCTATACCAGTATGATGAACCCAATATCAGTATCCTCACTTTTCATGTTGAAATTGGAATCTTAAGATTCCAATACTTTTGTGGGCATATCATTAATTGAAGAATTGAACTTATGCATGTACCAATTTGTGCACATTAAAATGAAGAATTTCTGTATTAACTTTTTTGCTTTAGATTTTAATTCATGTAACACCAGTAAATTCTTATCATAGTGATTACTGGAATTCTGTTCAATGTATTTCCTTACACTTTATTTGGTCAATGGTTACTTTCAAAATCTGCTATAATTACACTGTATATCTTGTAGATGAATCATGATCATACCCCTATAAATTTATTTCACCCATGTCCTTCAGGGATATTTGTGATCTCTAATTAAACATTTATTCATGTGCCTATTTTTTTTAAAAAAATCTTATTCTTGATGGATTTGTGACTCAGTAAATGAGATGTCATATCAACTAAAACCAAATGGCAGCAAGAAAAATGTTAATCACCTCATTGTATTCTCCTGACACCCATAATGCTTGACTATTTCTTTACCTGAGCAGCAAATATTCCTTCACATAAACAGTGCAGAATGAGAAATTTCACTTACCATTTAATCAGTTTAGTATTTGGTCTTGCCTTCTTGCTTAAATGGTTTTATTACCCTTTAAGACCAACATTACTCTTGTTGGCTATTCAGTGACGCTATTTTTCTAAAGCCAAAAAATTATCATACATCTTATTATATACAAAAAAAGACATTGATATCATAAAAATTTTTCTTAAAACAATTTCAAATTCTCAAACCTGTGAAAACTACATAGTAGTGTTGGTAAAACATAAGCTGAACTCAAAGGCAGCAAAAATAAAAAGTCATCACGCATTATAATTTGAGGAAACAATCAAAAACATTACTTTGGTGTTTCCATAGCCTGTGAAATTCCAACTTTTAGTATTTTATGTGTTCTAAAGGAAAATTGAGGGGGCCCCTGGTGGCCTAGGGGTGAAGTCTCAGCGTGATCACTCCTGCAGCCTGAGTTCCATCCCCAGCCTGGGTGCTAAGACTCATATAGCAAAGCAGACCTTGCCTGTCTCACCTGCTGCTCCCCTTAGCAATATATTTCATTAAATTCGCCTGTTCTGCTCCCCTCTCTGCCTCTGGTGAATCCTGTCACCTCCCGCACCTCTGGCCTATACTCCAGGTCTTTACACAAAAATTAAAAATAAAAAAAATTAAAAATTAAATTAAAAATTTGAAACATAGATCAAAATCTACTCTCTAGCATTTCTAAATGCAAGTTAAAATCAAACTGTTTGAACTTGAGGAATTAGGCACAAGTGATCCCATGTATTAGTCAATTTCTCATAACTGAAGTTTATTTTAGTCACTATTCTTTTGGCCTTATTTCCATTCTATTTACTGATAGAACTGACATATCTTGGCAGACACAACACCGTGTTACAGTCAAAACCAGAGGACATTCTGGCACTGCAACAGTTTTTTGAAGTGATGTGATGGTTTGTGATAAATCAACTACAAGTTCAGATAGTCAAGATTCTGAAGAAAACAGTATGGCAAATTTTCTCATTCTTTCTTAACCTGTAAACTCAAGAAGTTTGCCCCTTTTTGGTAATCACTACCACTTAATTTTCTAACTATGTACCATCTCCCCTCAACCCAACTGAGAAGAACTCAATACCTGGAAAACATCCTTGATACCTCATCCATTCATTTTTATTCTTTCAACAAATTTATTAAGCACCTACTACGTGCCAGGCACTATATGAAGCATAAGGAATACAAAGTTGAACACCGACAACAAAAAATCCCTGTCCTCATGAAGTTTACAATCTAGTAAGGTCTACATTAACCAAACAAGTACATATGAAATTACAAAGATGTTCAATGTGCTAATTATGTGTGGCCATGTGATAATGAGTAACAGTTAACTCTTTGACAGAAATTAGAGAACGCTTCCCTGAGGAAGTGATCAATGTCCTGAATTCTGAAAGACAAATAGGAATTATTATAAGGCAATAAACAGGAAAGGTATTGCAAGCCAAGGGAACAGCATAATGAGGGTTCTTATTGTGGCAGAAGCACTTTCTCATTTATTCCATATGCCTACAGGGCAATGAAGGCAGAACACAAGTAATTGAAATACAGTGCACAATGAGGTTGAATAGCTAAATTCTACTGAATGATTTTTAAAGTTATGTTTTAACTGTTTTAATCTGTTGAGATAGTAACTCTTTTAATGCTCAGAATGCTTTGTCTACAGTAGCTGAAGGTCCTAATATATGTGACCTTACAGGTCACATTAAATACTCTTTTCATTCTAAGAACAATGAAAAACCTCTTAAGTGTTTTAAGTGAATGGATAGGTAGGTTGCCTTGATTAAAACTGTACTTCAGGGCCTCCCTGGTGGTGTAGGGGTTAAGTCTCAGCACCATCACCCATGTTGTAGCCTGACTCCGATACCCACATGTCACAGCAGACCGCTCCTGTCTCACTGCTGCTCCCCTCATCAGTGTATTTCAGTAGATCTGCCTGTTCTAGATCTGCCCCACTCTGTCTATGGTGAATCCTCTCACTCTCCACCTCTAGCTTACACCCCAGTTCTTGTATGAATAAATAAATCAAAAGAAATTGAAAAAACAAAACAACTGCACTTCAAAAAATTATTTTACTCAGTATAGTGTATGAAGTGGAGAAGGGCCATTTGGGACGCACGGGAGGCATGAAAGCTTAGATTTGGGAGGTGATGAGAAGTAGGGAGTAGTAGACAAATTTCAGACATGTTTATAAGGCAAAATGACAGGACCTGCTGATGAACTAATGGCAGTGGTGGGGATTGTGGTGGGAAGGGAAAAGAGTAAGGGAGGGAAAAGATGAATTCTAGGTTACTAGTTTGGCCACCTGGGTAAACAGTACAGTGATGTTCATTGAAACAGTAAGGTAACTTAAAGAGGACGTTATAACTCCTGTATTGACAAGTTTTGAGTAACAATCACAACAATAAAAACCAGGAAAAGAATTTCTGGTGACTTTTTTCACATATATTTGCCTGCAATCATACACAGCCACTCTTACATGGCTAAATAAAAATGCTTCATCACAACTAGTGTCATATGGCAGTCTTTTGAAATTCTAGCATGAGAAAAGAAACAAAACAAGACACCAAGAAAATGTTTCTGACATACATGAAATTAAAAAACAATACACAATTACCATCATTTCCTTCCCCTGATCATTAACATCTCTGCTAGAGACTTAGCAAATTAAAAAAAAAATTTTAAGCTATATACACACACACACGTATATGTATATACATATGTATATACCTATATGTATATATGTGTGTATACATATATATGTGTGTGCATATATATCTTAAAAAATTTTATTTTATATATGTATGTGTGTGTGTGTATATATAGAGAGAGAGAACAACCTTTTAACTATTTTGGGGTCACTTACCAAACTCTGCTAAAGTTATGATAGATTGACTCCTATATCTTACATGACTGAAAGGTTGACGTTAAATTAGGCAAACAAAAATTCTCCAATATCTTTCAAGTTGAACAATATACACCCATCATACACATACACAGTATTAAAAGTATATTTATCTTTAAAAGAAAAACACATAAAAGACAGTGATTCCTCTCCAAGCCCAAGCCCCTGGCAAAATCTTCAAATTAACGACTAAGGTAAAGTAACAGCTTATAACTGGGTATTAAAAGGAGTACTAATGTGATTTCAATCAAGTCACTTGTTTTTGAGCTTAAGGCTTTTTGAAAAACAAAAACAAAACCTCTAATGTGTGAATAATACTTGCTTCCCAGTTTTGTTGTGGGAATTACAAGAGAAAATGTTTTCGAAAGTGTTTTGTGAATTTTAAATCTCTATAAAAATAGTACTCATTATACATTTTTAAAAGTCCAAAAAAGCATATAGATCTGTGCTAAATATCATTTCTACTGTTTGTGTGATTTTCTTGAAAAGGTCAAGTAAACTGAAATAAGAAAAAACATTCAGCTTCTATAACAGTGAACAATTATATATATCATAAAATTAAAATTTATATAGAGCAATAGGTCAATCCTGAGAAACACTGTTAGCTTTGAAGAAGTTAATGTCCCATCAACATTGCTTTTCTTTAATAGATACTGCTTTTGTTGAATATACACCTACAAATCAGAAGTACTCTATTAAAAACATAAGCTATTAATTTTAAATCTTTCATTAGACCTTTGCTTTTAATCTAAGGCTATTATGTGGTTTTAGAATAACATGGTTTAACATGATTTTTAAAATGTTCTGCAGTAAAATATCAACAATTTAATTTGTTCATTGCTGTATCCTCAGCTCCCAAAACAGAGTCTTGTATTTTTCAGTAATGTCAATGAAAATGGATGCTATAGAAGAAAAAGAGGCCAGTACAGTATTCAATAAAATCTAAATCACTGTAACACTTATTGAAAATGAAGCATGTATTTTCCTTCTAAGTGCTCAAATAGAGAATGGCTATATAAGGCATGCCAACAAGCAAAGCACCATAAAGTGTCAAAACGTGGCTTAAAAATTCAAGTATCTTAAAGAGCAGTCCAGTTTTCATATTCTATCTTGTAAATATTTAAGAATGACTTCTAAAATAGACCCCAGTTGATGTAATTCTATCAGAAATATATTTAAAATCTTTAAAAGCCTGTCTCTTAAACACTTACGTACTCATATAATTTATGATTGAGATTCTTTCACATTGGTTTCATCCTTAACAATCCCTAGAAAATAGAATTCTAAATTTACTAATTATTCTCAATATACAAGATTTTGTTTATGTCACATAGAGCTTTAATCAAAACTAGCTTTATAAATTTAATATGTGCAAACATCTACTTAACATGATACTACAAGAATGGTATGAAATTGTTTCATGTATGTGAAAAGAAAATTCTGCAAAAACACTCTCCCCCTTAAATAGAGGAGAGATGAAGTTAAAGAAATAATTTAAACAGTATTAATTAAAATTCTTAAAATTACAAATGCTGCTAAATTTAGCAGGATAGTTAAATAACTCTTTTACTTGTAATAATATGTTTAAAGGAATGTACAAGTAATGCTTTTTAAATCAGTTGGCCATATACTCTACTGTTTTCTTTTTTACAGTTTGTGCTTTTTATTTTTACATTTGTACCATCTTTTCATTAAAAATTATAGCTTCAATTTACACACTTTACCCATCATTTAAAATTATTTACCCCCCACATTTCCAAGTTATTTTTGGGTTCAGTAGGATGATGATTTTCCAAAATTTTCAAACCCAGCAATTACATAATTTATTAATTTTCGCTGACTTTTTACAATCATTAAATAATTCTAGATTTAATTACATAATTTTAATGACATTTAAAATGTAAGCCTCCTGCTTACATTTTGTATGAGTCCTAAAAGCATTTGACTGTTGATAACAGTAAATTATTAATGAGTAATTATAAATTCAGCAACCTATGGGACACAATAGGTTTTCATTTCTTTTTTTTAAATGTGGTATCAAAATTAGGAAATGACACCCTATTTTCATTAGGCATGTAATTATTTTATAGTATGTGCTGAATTTCCCATAATACAGCAGTTTGAAAGAAGGTTAAATGCCAAAATACAAAACAACCAAAAGATTGTAATGCCTGTACCTAAAACTTTCAAAACCATCTTTGAATAGTCATTTCATTCCATTCCATTCCACTTTATTGTCTTTTCATAAAAAAGAAAGTCTTGTACTAATTGATAACAAACATCACATTAATAAATGTAACACCTCCCTAGTCTGGAGCTATAATTTGAGTTTTTGACTGCCATTCCTGCTATTCAGCTGTCATCTTCTTTATATGATGAAGAAGAGCATCTTTTTCCAAGTGAGCCTCTACAAGAGCCATTTTAGCTTTAGCCAATTCTTGCTTAAGATATTCATTCTCTTCCATGAGCTGAAATAAATTTGGAAAATAAGAGAACTTAATCATTTTCAGAAAATATAGACTACATAGTACCTGAAGATTTATACTTGGGACAGTAAAATTATACAATATCAGTGAGGATGCACTTAAGCTGAAAATTGTTTTCAGAAGCTATTTGGCAATACAGAGCAAGCATTTAAAAATGTTAATTTCTGACATAGCAATTCAAAACAGTTAACTCCCAATTTCCAGATTCAAATACTGAATCTGGTTAATCTCAATTTCCCTGGACTCCTCAATGGCTTTAGACACTGCTAACCTCACCCCTCTTTCCTAAGTCTCTCCTTTTTAGTAATCTTTGCTACCGCTCTTTTATCTTTCATTCTCTCTACCAAACATGTTTCCTGTTGTGATCTGCTGTTCAAGTACACTTATATTTTTGGAAGCAACCTAAATGCCCCAAAACAGATGACTGGATAAAGATGTGATATATATACACACAGTGGGATACTATTCATTCATCAAAACAAAGATAAACTCATGCCATTTGCAGCAACATGAATGGGGCAGGAAGGGATTATGCTCAGTGAAATAAGTCAGAAGAAAAAAAAGAAAATCAGCGAATGGTTTCACTTATAAGAGGAATATAGAGGAACCAAACAAGGGGTCAGGAAAAAATAAAACATAACAAAACTAGCAGGCAAAAGATAAATAGAAGACACCCAGCTGGGAAGGGGGAGGGAGGGGTTTCATACTAGGGGAGGGAAGAGCACAAGGGACTATGATGAAGGTTCACAGGTGTCTTAGGTGGGAATTCTATGGGAATTACACCTTTCAGGAACAGCAATGTAAAAAATACATATATAAGTAAAAATTAATAAAATAATATCACTTATATTTTTATTCCATAATTGGTTGTCTATCACTTGAGTCATGCTCTTTGATGAGCTCAGCTTTTCCTGGGATTCCAACTATCATATATAGCCAGATGAAGCGCAAACTCTGTTCTGCGCTCCAGACCAACATTCTGAATATCTCATTAGACATTTTCACCTTGATGGGCTAATTAGTGTCCTTTCCCCCTGATTAAGATTAGTTTTAACATTTTATCCTCTTGGAACTTTCTCTAACCCCTAAGTATGAAAATATTGTAAAATTAAGGAATTTCTCCCAAGAAAAATGTATTTACAGAGCGAGTGTCTCAATAGATAGGTTGATATGCTATTTAAATTTATACCCTTGATTACCAATAATTCCTTGGACAGAAGAATAAACTCATTCTGTGGTTCTAACATAGAAAACTAAAGTTCGGTTGAATAATTTGTTAATTATTTATAATGGCAAATAAGAAGCAACTCAAAAATTAAGAGAAATATTATATTATTCTTGACACTAAAAATAAACATGAACCATATGGAGCAATATAGAAAAAACATTTATTTAAAAAAAAAAGATAGATTATATACTATAATAATTATTTGGAAAAGAGTCCAAGGGGACAAATTTAAAAATATTGATAGCACTGCAGGAGATTATAATGTATTAAGGTTGTTTTAGAACATTTTTTCCAATGTTCTGAAATAGACTTTTACAACTTAAAAATAAGACATAAAAATGAGCATTTCTTCCAGGAAGACTACCTTGATTTCAGAAACTGTTAACTCACGTACTACATTTATTCCACTATTTTCCCACTAGACTACAACCTCTGCGAAATCTGAGAATGTCCCTATTTACTCAACACTATATCCATAGCATCTAATACAGTGCCTGAACATAAATAAATATGCCCAATAAATATTATTTAAATAACTAAATAAATGATGCTTTAACTAACATCTAATTTTTTTTAAATGCTGAAACTGAATGAGAATTAATCTGTTTTCCCATTACCTGTTCTCTAGTGAAGTCAAAGGAAGACTCAGGAAAGTTAGGTGACTGAGAAGGACAAGGGACCTCTGGGCTGGTCTGAGTGGCCTGGGTGACACCACATTGTTTCTTCAGATCATACTTTCCACTGGTTAGCAGCAGTGAATCACTTTTGACATTTTCTTTCAACTCATTCCCAGTGTTAAGCATCTGAGAATCTGATCAAACAAATAAAATGCTCAGGTAACATTTCTAAATACTTGGTAAAAAAATAGAGAAAACCAATAAAATCGAAAGCTTGTTTATTGAAAGCATGATAAAAATTGGCAAACCTTTAGATCAACAGAAAAAAAGAAAAGCAATCACTAGAATCAGAAATGAAAGACAGGACATTACTATCAACTTTACAGAAATTTAAAGAACGATCATCAGGCATACTACAAACTATTTACCAATAAATTAGGTAACTCAGAAATAGGAACTTTCCTAGAAAAACACAAACTACCAAAATGGACTGAATAAGAAATAGACAATGTGAATAGATCCTTACTGGGTTAAAAAAAAAAAAAATCTGAACCAGTAATCAAAAACCAAACACAATGAAATTCCGAGGTCCAGATGATTTCAATGATGAATTCTACTACTGTAATCATTCTAAACATTTAAAGAATACCAAATTTTTATAAACTCTTCAAAAAAAAAATAGAAGGCACATAACTTATTCCATTCTCTAAAGCCAGTATCACCTATTCCAAAACCAGACAAATCAAAAGTAAAATTAATATGCTTGTTAATATGGACACAAAAATCCTCTGCAAAATATGAGCAAACGAAACCCAGAATATATAAAAGATTATACACCATGGCCAAAGACCTAAGCTATCTTTTCCACCTGAGCTTTTATTAGTAATAAAGTCAACATTTTCATCTCCACTGGTCTGACTCCTATGCTTACTCCAGTTGGTCCCAAATTCCACAGAGAAGACTCTTCAGTTAAGAATTCTCCAGGGCCTCCCTGGTGGTGCAAAGGGTTAAGCACTGCACTATGAAGCAATCCACAGTCTCTGCAGCAGAAGTTCAATCTCCGGCCAGCCAGGGAGAAACCCATATGGCGAGGCAGACCTCTCCTGTCTTGCCTGCTGCTCCCCTCAGCAGTGTATTTCAGTCAGTCAGTCTGCCTGTTCTGTTCCCCACTCTGTCTCTAGTGGATCCTCTCACACCCCTCCCCTTCCCCCGCATCTCTGGCCTGTACCCCAGCTCTTATATGCATAAATAAATAAATCTTTAAAAAAAAAAAAGAATTCTCCAGAAACTGCTCTAATTTAGCAACGGTTGGTCCTCTCTTTCATATGTTTATGGCTGCAGATTTTTCTGTTTGTGTCTTTTCAGTTTGCTCTCTGGTTGTGTTCTTCTAAGAATGTGTGACACAGTGGTGGTACTTATTTATCAACTTTATTCTTCTAACAAATTTTTTCAAAAGATTTATTTTATTTATTTATGCATACAAGAAACTGGGATGTAGGCCACGGGTGTGGGTTGTGAGAGGATTCACCAGGGGCAAAGTGGGGAGCAGATCAGGTGGGTCTACTGAAATACACTGCTGAGGGGAGCAACAGACGTGATAGGAGAGGTTTGCTGCACCTTCTTCTAACATATTTTATAGTATTTAATGAGGTTTTAATAGGAAAAGAAATGGGAGCACAGAATCAGTCTCTCATATTTCACCCTCAAGTGGCTAGTAGCAAACTAAGTGGCCAGTAGCAAAGAACTAGAACACCTAAGTCTACTGACTTAAGCACTTTCCAATTCTCTAGAATATTAGAAATCTTAAAAATCTTGTTAGAATGGTGATATAAATATTAAATCAGAACTAAATAGGGCCTCCCCTGGTGGCGCAGCGGTTGAGCACCGGGCTGTGAAGCTGTCCACAGCCTCTGCAGTGCTGGTTCAATCCCCAGCCGCCGGGGAGGGTCCCACATGGCGCAACAGACCTCTCCTGCTGTGCCTGCTGCTCCCCTCAGCAGTGTATTTCGTCAATATGCCTGTTCTGTTCCCCACTCTGGCTCTGGTGAATTCTTCACCCTCCCATATTTCTGACTGTACCCAGTACGTGTATAAATAAATACATAAATCTTTAAAGAAATAATAAATCAGAACTAAATAAACATCAATACACTATAATTAACTAAAGTGCAGAGACTAAGAACCCAGGAATTATAATATGTAGGCATTTATTCTCTATACATTAGGAGTCATGTCAGGTAATACAGAAGGAT
Source organism: Talpa europaea (assembly GCF_964194135.1). Classification (NCBI taxonomy): domain Eukaryota; kingdom Metazoa; phylum Chordata; class Mammalia; order Eulipotyphla; family Talpidae; genus Talpa; species Talpa europaea. The sequence goes on along the minus strand of NC_140083.1, from coordinate 13,974,155 downwards.
TCATTGAAAAAAAAGCTTCAGAGACTTAGAAGGTAATAAACCATTCTAAGGAGGAGTAATAAGGCAAATAAAAATGGAGAGGGAAGGCCTCCCTGGTGTACAGGGGTTAAAGTCAGCGCTATCAAGCTATCGGCAGCCACTGAGACATGAGTTCGATGCCCAGCCAGCGAGCTGACCCACATGGCATAGCACACCTCTCCTCTGCTCCCCTCAGTAGAGCCTACTGCTCTGCTCCCCATTCTGTCTCTGGCGAATCCTCTAACCACCCCATACCTCTGGCCTACACCACAGTTCTTGTATGCATAAATAAAAATAAACCTTAAAAAAAATGGAGAAGGAAAAGTTTGAGAGAAATTCTGTACAGGGAGTATATCAGGTTGGCTGAATAGATATAAAATAATGAGAAATAAAGTTAAAAATGAGATCAAGAGACCCAAATAAGAACAAGATACATATAAGACCTTGAAAGCCTCTCTTACTTTCATTCAAAACAGATTTGTAACAGGTACTAAATTAAATGTAGATGAGTTATTTCTGGGGTAGAGGTCCATATGAAGCTGATATTTTATTACAATGTACTTAAAATGCCCCTCAATCATCTACTGATATACTGCATAAGGACATAAAAATAGCAAATATGAGTAAAAAGAAACAATCTGCATGCAAATAATATCAAATTTCCTTCAATGCTGTTTTTCATATATATTTATATATATACCTCTGATATGAAAAGAGCCATCATCATATCTCTCTATCATAAGATGATCAATATGAATGGTTACAGGAGCTGGTTCAAGAGATACTGTACTACTATGAGGACTGTCATCCTACAGGAAAGAGAAATGTTATTCACATGTTATTAAAGTAAATGATAAAATTAAAATGATCATTTTAACAGCATTATTTTTGTTAATATTTTTAGTAACTTCGAAATATGTACTACATGCTTTAGCTGAGAAAACTGTCTGTTTTACTTTAACATTTTCCATTTTCCAAAATCTCTATCTCATTTATCAAAGAACAATCCATTTATTTTAATGCTGATAAGATATTCACCATAAGGAAAAGGCATATTCTTAGATATGAATCAAAGTCCTTATAGATAAATCAAACATTTATAACATTAAAATATAAAAACTCCTAACATACTTTTAAATTTATTTTTGTGTTAGAAACTTGTATCTTCATTGGCATCACTGTTGCAACAGTTTCATCTTCAAAAAAATGTTGAAGATTCATAAGAGAAGATGTAAGAAACTCAGTACTAAAGTTTTTTATATGGCATTGCAGAAATCCATTTTTTTCTGCAAGCAAAGAATGTATCACAGCAGCAGGCCCACTTTCAAATCTCAGTGTAATCTCAGGAGAGGATTTGGAATTAATTACAACTTTATGATCTGAACCTATGAGAAAAGAACACATAAAAATTATAACTTTGTGCACAAATCATGGCATAATGTAACTAATACAATGGATATCTCAGATAATCAGAATGTGCCTGATTGTGTGCCTACAAATATGTTTGCAACATAATGAACAGACAACTGTGAAGAGAAACAGTCAAGGCATTTAAAGTGCTTCTTAAGCCATTTATGAGGAAGTGATGAAAACCTTACGTTTTATAGCTTCCTCATTAAGTGAGACTTTAAATAATTAGAAAATAGGGCCTCACTGGTGGTGCAGGGGTTAAAAACAGCACTGTCAAGCTATCACTAGCCACTGCAACATGAGTTCGATCCCTGTCCAAGGAGCTAACCCACATGGTGGGGTAGCCCTCTCCTGTCTCACCTGCTGCTCCCCTCCGCAGTGCATTTCAGTAGATTCACCTGTTGATTTCAGAATGAAGGATCACAAGAATAAAATACATGATTTTTTCCAAATACTAAATATCATGCCAGACTCAGGAAATGTTTGCTTACAAGCAAGATAATAAAATACAGAAATTAACATTTATCATAGTGTGGAACTAAGTCTGACCTCCTAGGAATAAACTATCACATTTTTCATAAACAAAGAGCTCAGTTAAATTAGCCTATAAAAGAATGGGAAGACTAAAAAAGTAAAAGGTTGAATGTATCAACAGCATAAACAAAAAAATTAGAGAATACATCTTCAACAGATTTCATCTTAAACAAAATATTTTATGAAAATAAGGTAATCTAAAAGAACAAATCTCTTCCATATTATAAATTGATATATTTTTCCTTGAATTCAATTATATCATATACACAACTACTGATGGTCATATGCACAGAAAACATAACAAGCTTAAATCATATTATAGACTTACCTACTGGACGATTACCAAGGTAATGCCGAAGACTGATATTGCCTAACTGATCTGGTATCACTTGGTCCACCTGAAGACAGATTTCAGTATCTTCTCCCCGGATATCAATTTCCGCATTAACACCAGTAATTTTAAACACCACAACTGACATCTAATAATGATTGCATAAATATTAGTTTAGAAAGTAACTGAAAACAACATATAAGAAAAAACACAAGAAACTTATTTTTAGGGCCTCCCCTGGTGGCGCAGTGGTTGAGCGCTAGGCTGCGAAGCTGCCCACAGCCTCTGCAGCGCAGGTTCGAACCCCGGCCATCAGCGAGGGTCCCACATGGTGCGCAGACCACTCCTGCCACGCCCGCTGCTCCCCTCAGCAGTGTATTTCATGGGTCTGCCTGTTCTGTTCCCCACTCTGGCTCTGGTGAATTCTCTCACCCTCCCACGCTTCTGACTGTACCCAGTGCTTGTATAAATAAATAAATATTTTTTTTTTAAAAAAAAAACCTATTATTTTTAAAAATATAAATGTGACCAACAGAATGTTACATTACCGTGGCAATCTTTAGCTTTTTTTCCTAATCATTCAGTCAAAAGAATATATTTAAATGAATTATATGACATTTCCATATCCAATGACTTTCACTAAATACTAAACATATTTTTCTAAGGCATCTCCTAAGAACACTGGATCACTCAGGCTTAAAATAAACCAGTAACATATTCCTTTTGTGAACTGACTCCACCATTAGCATCAAACTCTTGCAAAGTGTATTTAAATGACTAAAATAAAAGTCCAAAAATAAAAGATAAGATAGCAAAAAGAATCTACCTTAATACAAATAAAACAAATTTAGAAAAGTAAATTTCAAATAAGAACAGTTCAGTAAGAGGAAAGAATTTTTAAGAGCAGAAAGAGCAAAGTGTACTACCCACCATCTAGGTCAATTAATTTACAAATTAATGACTTTAAATGTGTATATATTGAATATGAGATAGTTGATGGCATTTCCCTTCAGAGAATCTCATTAAAATGATTACCAAGTCATCCTGATTTTCTTGAGCACCCTCTGAATTTGTGCTGATGGCATCTGGAGAGATTGCACCATAATTCTGTATATTTGTACTGGCATTTGCAGTCTCTGCGGGGCTCTGGTAAATTGTAGCCAAGTTCTTCTTAATACCTGAAATAATATACAAGTAAATTAGCACAGACTATCCCTTCAACTCTTTCTCTAGCAGAGCCTCGCTCAAAAGGTAAAAAAATCAAAGAAAAATTAAATTATGGTTAGTAAGCAAATAAGAAATAAATCCCCACAATAAAATGTTAGAGATACTAAAGTACTAAACATAATATGAAAAGAAACCTGCCACAGTGGATCAGCCTGTTCCCAAGCAGCTGCACTGCCGGCTTAACTAGCAAGCTCCAGTCAGGCAACTTTGTCCCCCCTCTCATCCCACACCGACTAGTTCAGTCTCACCTCTTCATTTCAGGGTCCTACGCCCTAATTCCTAATTTTATCTTCTATCTGAAGTTACTGCCACTATCACCAAGGTGATCATTCTCTGTCCTTATCTGCTTCTCTTCATTTCTCAACATGTTATACTTCAAGATTTCTCAAATTCTCTATGGTAAAGGGCAATTTTTTAATAAGTTTGTGTTCACAGAACAATGTGGGGGTTAAGGGTGCTGACTCCCAAGCAGTAGAAAATTCACAAAACTTAACTGTCACTCCAAAAACTGAAGAGACTGCAATTGATAAGAAGCCACACTGATGTCTGTTCATACTTCTCTTGACTATGAATTGTGCCATGTGTATAAATTTTCATGAAGGTTAACTTTTTTGATTTGTGCACATTTTGTGGTAGTAAGTGATAAAAAGAGTATTACCTGCATATATTTTATACATTCATGACATCCTCTTTCCTTGATTTTTTTGTTATTTTTAGACCACTCAACTCATCTACAAGTTTTTTAAAATTGTTACAAATCTCAAAAAAATTCCAATTTATTTACTGAAAAAAATATGCTTGTTATAAGTTGACTGATACAGCTCAAATCTGAGTTTTCCAATGGCCAACTGTACTTTTTGAAGCACCATAAAAATGAATTACTAGTAATATTACATTAGAAGCAGTCAAAGACATACAGAACACAGCCTCAACTTTTTAAAATTGCATTTACCACTACATAATCAGCTTTTAACCAGTGTCTGGCAACATAGCAGGTACTCAATAAGCTATGTATTGAATGAATAAATACTTTGAGGGGCCAGGTAAGATGCATATTAGTACAATTGTAATATTAGGAGCTAATAAAATCCCATTTCACAGGGAGCTCCTAATAGAGCCAGAAGATTTCACTGACAAAATATTATTTAAGCCAAAGTATACTGAAAGAAAAAGAGCATCCTAGGCACTAGTACAAAGACCCCAAGGTGGAAAAAAATTTATCATAGTAAAGAAACCAAGTGACTGAAATACACTACAGTATATTCAATATACTAAAATAAATGTAGTATACTAAGCACTTGGGAAAACAGAAGAAAAGGTAAGCCAAGGCCACATCACACAAAGCAATGTCAGTAAGATTTTCAAAATTTAATAGCATTATAGCAAAGGGAGATTATTAGGATTAAAATGGAAATCAAAATGATATCATTTATAAAGAGTATTCTGCCCATGGGATGAAGTGGAAGCTAAGAACAGCTGTGAGGCGACTAGTTAGGAGCCAGTGCTGAGGTAGCAGGCCAACCATAGGTTTGTTTCTCTGCTCATAAAAACATACATATCACATCACAAAACCCCACAAACAACAAGTGCGGGTGAGGGTGTGGAGAAAAAGGAACCCTATTACACTGTAGGTGGGAACGTAGACAAGTATGGAGAGTCTTCAAAAGACTAAAAATGGGGCCTCCCTGGTGGCGTAAGTGGTTAAGCACTGCACTATGAAGAAGCAGTCCGCAGCCTCTGCAGCGCGAGTTCAATCCCCGGCCGGCCAGAGAGAAACCCCCATAGCAAAGCAGACCTCTCCTGTCTCGCCTGCTGCTCCCCTCAGCAGAGTGTTTCAGTCAGTCTGCCTGTTCTGTTCCCCACGCTGTCTCTGGTGAATCCTCTCACCCCACCCCATCTCTGGCCTGTACCCTAGCTTTTGTATGCATAAATAAAAAAGACTAAAAATGGATTTACCATATGACCCAGCAATTCCACTCCTAGGTATCTATCTGAAGAATACAAAAACAACAACTCAAAAGGAAACCTGCACTCCTATGTTTACAGCAGCAGAATTTACAATAGCCAAGATAGGGAAACAACCTAAATGCCTCAAACAGGTGAGTAGACCAAGAGGTGCATTACATATATACAATGGAACGCAACTCCTTGATCAAAAAAGATAAACTCATGCTATTTGTGGCAAGAGGGATGAAACTGGAAGGGTAATTACAAATGCAGAAAAAAAAAATTATGAACAATAATATGAATTGCAGCATTTCTATAACCATGATAAAATAAACAAACTACCTGATATCAAGAAAATAATTAAAAAGTCATGCTATAATCTTATGACAATTTAACAGAGACTAAAAATATTTTCAAAGAAATTTAAGAAAATGCTTACAACTGATAAAAAGGGTAAAAATATACGTGTATATATATATATAGTATAACACAAAACACACACACACACATATATACATACACACATGAACATATATATAAATTCATAGAGCAAATAATAGTTGGTATCTTACAATGTGAGACTTTTGAGTTATTTTATTTTCCAAACTGTTTGTCTATATTTTCCAAATTGAGTAGTATTTACTTTTATTACTTATTTAATTTCTACAACTATCAAGAAAATCACTGTTTTTGTTTTTTTTTTTTTTTGAGAATAAGTAGGATGTTTTCTATAGGAACACTGTCTTTGAAGTATATTTTGATTTTAGAAAAAAATTCTCCTTTAAGTTAGGATGTTGGGGAAATGGTGCCTAGGCAATTAAGCAATCATTCTGCGAGTCTAGAATGGATTTGAATGACCTATAATATCAGTAGATCAGTAGCTCTTCTACATTTAACGGGTCAATATGCTAGAAAGGAGACTGCTATGAATTATATATAAGGGAGTTGGATTAGGCTTCCAGGTTACATTTGGTTATCACTTCCCAACTCTGGGAAAGTAGTATAGTATATTAGCTGGCTGAAAGTTTAGGCTTTTTTTTTTTTAAGATTTATTTATTTTATGCATATAAGAACTGGGGTACAGGCCAGAGTTGTGGGGGATGAGAGGATTCACCAGAGACAGAGTGGGGAATAGAACAGGCAGGCTGACAGAAAGACACTGCTGAGGGGAGCAGGGGGCGAGACAGGAAAGATCTGCTGTGCCATGGGGGACACCTCCCTGACCAGGGATTGAACTAGTGATGCAGTAGCTTCGGGTAGCTTCATAGTGCTGCATCTTAAACCCTGCGCCACCAGAGAGCTCCCGAAAGTTTAGGCTCTTAAGTCAAACTGAGCTCTAAATCTGCTTCTATTTTCTCCCAGCTTCAGTTTCAGAATCTATGAAAATGGAATTAATAATAATAATTCCCTCATTTAGTTGTTTTGAGGATTAAATAAAGCAATGTATTCTAGATTCACATGGCAGAGTGACGAGGAGCAGTCAATGAAATCTGCTGTTGTTATAATTATCATCGATGATGTAGGGTAGACTGACCACTATCTCCCACCAGCTAGAGTAAATGGGAACATAGTAGAGCTTTTTCCTGACTTTTATTTGAAGAGAAAGTTTGGTTAAGAAGAAATGAGTTGGCATGAGATAGAAGAACTTAGACTTTGAACTCTACCTGGGTTCAATTGTTAATTCAATCACTCACAAGCTGTGTAATCTTGGCAAGCAGCTTAACTTTTGATTCCTCATCTTTAAAATGGAGATTACAATAGTTCCTATCTCAGATTTATTAGGTTAAATAATACACATACAATGGTAACTGGTATGGTAATTTTCATGTAAATGTTAGTTTAGGAAAAAAGCAAATAAAAAGACAGTCCCAGCTCTATCTATAACAGTGTAACTATAGACAAATAACCGTTAGGAAGCTCTGATGCAGCAAATTAAAAGAATAAGTACTTATAAGGTTAAGACAAATTGGTACAGTATTAAAAAAAGTATAGTCTTTAATGCCTTAATGATAGGGATTTCTAAATCATTTCTAGCGTTCATTACCAAGGTATTGCTCGCTCTGTATAAAATGGGGCAATCATGTAGTTCCACTGTACATACTCAAATACATGAGAGAACCCAGTCTGGAAAATGCCCAGTCAAAGGACCACATTCTGAGACCTCATCATGCAAAGTAAATCCACTTAATCAAAACTCCAGTCTCTGTGCTAAAACCTAATAGCATTAACAACGTCTGCTTTATGATCTGCATGACTGTATATAAATAACTGCTGGAGGTGAGCCAGCAGGGAGTATCTAGTAAAGGACGCAATGGACAACCATTAGAAAGTTACCCTGTATTATGTGTGAATAAATAAGTTGGGGGGCTGTAATTAATTATTGAATTAATTACACTGAATAACTGAAAATACTTAAGAATTACTTCTAAGATTTGTATACAAAAAATATGAATTCTTAAAGCATACGTTTTACCTTTTTCCAAAACTATGTGGCTATCACTGCCATCACTTTCTAACAACTGTTCTTCCAATATATTGCTGTCAACAGAAACAGTATCCAATGAGATTTGTGAGGAGCTTCTTTCCATGTTCTTGTAAGAAACACAGAGTGGAGCCAGGTTGGGTGAGCAACGTTCCTTAGATTTTCCACTGTTAACAAAAACATTAGAAAATCATCACCTATAAGGAAAAATTTCTTTTTAAAAAAATACTGCTAGTGAAATGAAAATGTACATAGAGCATCCACAAGTTTTAAGATATATTTTATAAGTTCACAATGTTTTCATATTTTGAAGAACCTACTCATCCATGTGCTAACTCTAGCAAAGTCACTGTGTCATGAGGTTTTCTGTTCAAAACCAAAATACGCGTGCAATTTGCACTCACATGTGCGCAAACGTATGTACACACACCAACATGCACACACAGGACAAAACAAAAGCCCCTACATTTCCAACAAGCATGCTTTTACCTTAAATATGTCTGTGATTTCAGTGTCCTAACTATGGGTGCTAGTTGTTCTTTACTGATTTCCAGGTTCTCCGAAAGTGAAGTTGTTTCTGGAAGCAAATCTTCAGTCTTCAAGATCGACTCCATGGCTTCATTTTCTTTACTAGTTAAACTATTTGAAAGTATGTTTTGATTACCATCATTATCAAATGACAGCTTCCTTGAATCTTCTCTGTGGTTTAAGACACTATTTGAATTTGTATAAGATGAATCCTTTTTGTCATTTCTTTCTAATCGAATTTCTCCTGAGCCACTTTTACAAACAATTCCACTACTTTCATCTTCGCTTATTTTTCCTAAATTTTTATCTGATAAATAATCCAGAGAAGAAATACCTTTTTGCAGATTTGTATCACTAGCTGATTTAAAAAGCAAAGGTTCCTTCAAAGGGACATGGCTGAGGTCAACACTCAAAGATCTGTTGTCTGACATAGGATTACTTTGACTTATACGACTACTAACTTTTCTCTTTGAAGACAAAACCTTTCCATTTTCTGTTGGCAAATAATCAGAAACCACTGGGCTCGTATTTTCACAAACATGAGCCTTAACAGTATTTGCTTGATCCACTGGATGTAGCAAAAGAGCCACGTCTGCGCTTTTAAGTAAAATTCCAATGCAAATGGATGTCTCACTAGCAGGTTTGCCAGTCACAGCTTCCACATCTTTCCTCAAGTTCTCTGAAAGCAGTATAAGTGACTCGTGGAGGAAAAGCAGGAGCAGATACTGGTAGTGATTAATCTGCACGCTGACATGCTTATGAACATGAGCCAAGACATGAATGTCTGCATCTGATGAAGCGGAAAATTTTAAAAATGTATTTGAAGGAGATTTCTGATGACCATCAGTCAAGGGCTCAGACTCTGTACTGTAATACTCCTTCAAGAGCCTCTTCCTCTTCAGTCGGCCACTCAAATCACTGGATTCACTTTGTGATGTATTTAAAGATACTTGACTACAAGGCTGCAGCTCTTTCTGTGACGCTGCATACCTTGCAGGTTTACAAATCCAGATAGAAAGCGGGAAAGACTCTACAAAACTTACTGGCCGTCCCTTTCCACTTTTCATGCCTTCATAATCTATCCAAAATTGAGAAAAGTGCACAGCCCAGACGTCTGTGGCAGCAGAAGTTTTAAGTGTGTGTTTATTCAACTTGGGAGTAATATTTCCTTTATAAACTTCATGCATTTTGGTATCTTGCTCATGAGCATGTCTCTGGAAAATTGGATGCAGAAGATTAAAATTGTCACAAGACTTGGGGAAGCTGGTGTATGTTTTACTGAAAAAATCACAATCTTTAAAGTCTTGAAACAAAGCTTCTAGATCAGAATGCCGACAGTTTGGACAATGTCTTGTATTTGTGGCAATCATTTCAGAGCTCTGAACAGAAATTGCACGTGGCTGATCTCTATGAGATTCAGATTTCATTTCAGAGGGAATAACAAACTAGAAGAAAGAAAAAAATTATATTTAACTTATAAATTCATAGATCTTAAAGACAAAATAATCAAGAACATGACTTAGGCTCAGAAATTCCTTTAGAGACTCCCCCTTCCACCAAATGTACTACTTTCCTGTCCAAACGTAAGATGCTAGGTCTCTCCTCCCAAATCTTTATATTAAATCAAGTAAGAGGGGGGCTTAAATGATTAACCACCAAGAAAAGAAAAATCTTCAAAAAACAAATAAATAATGAAGTATGTAATGAATAATGAAAAATGTATTTACACATACATACATAGTTATATCTATTTGCTTATAACAGATCACAAAATAAACAGAACAAAATTGAAAGCAGGGGGAGGGGAGCCAGTCTCTTAAAAATTCTATAATTGAACATGAAAACTGAAAATGAAATATCAAAATCAAAATTAATATTGCAGTGAAGTTGCTGATACTTGAGCACCTATCTTAATTCCTGGAAACCAAAATGCTGTCAACGTTTCTTCTATAAAAATGGTTTTTGTTTTCATAGTCACTTGTTTATATGGTACCTTTAACATTAAGCCATCAACTCGAATATCAACATGTTCATCAGATTTTGAATTGTCATTCAACTTGTACACAGCCATAAATTGATTAAGACTCTGTTTTAAATCCAACAGAAATTGATTTAACCAAAGAATACTTCTTTCATCCACAGTAAACTGTAGTGCATTCAGTTGGCTATAAAGGTTGGGAGATGGAACTGTGGAGAAAAAAAATTTTAAAAACAAATTTAATGAACAGTTTTAAAATCTTTCCTAAGAACAGAAAAAACATTTTTAACAAAGTTTATTCTTTCTTAATTAAGATAAAAAGTTTTGAGATGTTCTTCACAAAATTAAAAGTGATATGCATGAATGATAGCTAATACAGATAGCCAAAAAAACTTTTTTTACATCTCACTAATTAAAAAATAGTTCAATATAAGACTGACTATGTAATTAGGAAGTACTGCTTAGATTCTTGTACTAGTGTAATAGTTACCAAGATTCAGACTTCAAAAAACCTTACCTTCTTGATGAATATCACATCAAAATTGCAGTTCTAAGTACTACTCTTAAGAGGTAAAGTCCTCTTTACTTTTACACATGCTTGAAGTTTTTCCATGATAAAAAAATGATTTAAAAATAGTTGTATTTGGGCCTCCCTGGTGGCGCAGGTGTTAAAGATACAGTGCTATCAAGCTATCATCTATTGCCAGCCACTGCAGCACAAGTTCAAGTCCCATCCAGCCAGGGAGCTGACCCACATGGTGCAGCAGACCATGTCTCACCCACTGCTCCCCTCAGCACTGTGTTTCAGTAGATCTGCCTGTTCTGCTCCCCACTCTGTCTCTACACCTTTGGCTTACACCCCAGTTCCTGTATGCATAAATAAATAAATATTTAAAAAAAATTAAAAGTTATAGCTAAATAGGTCTCTGGGGAGCTAGCGCTTAAATTGCTAGAAAAGCAATTTTATATCTTTATTAGGAAAAAAGGTACATATTAGATCATGGGATTACAATTCTTTTGGCACATTTATAAAACTGGTAGAAATAAACCTAGATTAGAAATTAGTAATCCCAGAAACAGTCTTCGCTCTAAAAAAAACCTACTAGTTCAAGGATGCATTATTTAAGAAATACATGGGAATGGTGGCCTGGCAATAGCGGGATTATCCAGGTACAGACAAACGGCTGTGAATACCCTGGGAGATAGTGTGATACATGGAGAAAACAAATAATAGTTTGGATTTAGAAGAAACATAGACCTGAGTTTCAGTTTTGCTATTTTTCTGAAGAAATGTGTGAACTTAGCTTTCTCATCTTTTTCGTCAGATAGACAGAAGACAGAAACAAATGAGAAATGTGTAAAAGTCTATTGTAAAGCATAAAGATGGTGAGAACCAGACACCAAAAGGTTAGCAAAAAGAATGATTAAAGCAATGAAATAGTTCAGTGTTTATTTCTCCAAAGTAATTTCCATGATAGCTTCTTTTAATTTAACAACAAAGACAAGTGCATCCGAAATTCCCTTTAGTCAATATTGAACAAATGGGCAAAGTAGGTCTAAGTATTTTGGGGGTTCCATTATTAAAGAGAGGATATAAAGTTTTTTAACTCTAATACCAAAAGCTACAAAATACTTTTCCTCAACTATGATTTTTAACTAAAATAATGAAAAAGGTACCACATAAACAAAGGTGAATTTTAGTTTGAAAAACTCCTAAATTAACTGAAATAGTAACATACAACTTTAACCCCAAAGAACACTAATGTAAAACCATTTTAATCTAGGAAGTCAAGGTAGCTTACAAATGAAAATTCATATAGCTCAGTGTTTTTAAAGGCAAGTGGCAAAGTTGTCCAAAAAATACACATGGGCATAAACAAACAGCAAAAAATTTTTTTCTAGTAGTTAAAAGGATGTAATTATTTACTTTCCAAAGAAAAACCATGTCATATAATTGAATATAAATGAGGTTTGATTAGAGGGAAAAAGTGACCTTATACTACAAATAAACTAACTTTCATTCATCTTTCATTTAGCATACAACTACTCAGTACAAAAATGAGTCAAATCTCAAGAACAAAATGAAGCATGACTACTACATGATTCCTGACTTCAAGGATGCCGTAAGGCAGTGAAAGAAAAGAACATACAGATAAATATGTGAAAATGCTACACAAGAGTTAGCACTAAACACAACAATAACAAGAATAAAGAACAATGAACTGTTGTTTCTTTTTTCACATTTATAAGTTACCAAGAAAAAAACTTCAAAATAATGGACAAATAACAAACAAATAGGAAACTCTCTTACTTGGAAAATCCTTCCCATCTGGGTAATAATATTCTGTGAATTCTATATAAACAGCTGACATTTCTTGTGGAAGATACAAGGATTTTTTATTGCAAGAAATCATACTTTTGGGAGAAGAACGACATTGTTCTGCTGTGGAGACCTTAAGAAAAAAATTAAGTTAACTGAAGTAATATTAAATAAAAATCCTTTCCAAAGAACTTATGCAACATGTAAATCACTTAAAACTATTTGTAACAATGTTTTCATGGTTAACTTCCAGTACAAATTTTATTACATACTTAATTTCACAGTAAATTATTTTTAAATAACAACAATCAACTATTTACAAAACTACTACCTCTATGGATTCTCATCAATTACAAAATCAACTTTGTACAACATTCCTGGTAAATTTACTATCTTGAACTTTAAAATAAGACTTTCTATAAAATAATACAAATAAGTACTTAAGACCAGAATGCTTCCCTGATATAAAGTAATAATAATCCTTGCCATACTTTCTTTACTACACAAGAGTTTAAGTTTGGGGGCAAAAATTATGGAGATGGGTAATGGTGATGGTATCACAACAATGTGAATATACTTGTTACCAGTGAACTGTACACTGTAAGAGATAAAATCTGAGTTGTATATATTTTTAACATAATAAAATTAATTTTAAAATAATAGTTACAAATGTTTCCATCAAATAGTTTGATCTCGTCAATTATTTTTCCAAAAAGACTACTAATGACAAGGTTCCTATTACACTTGTTTTGTTTCTGTGTTTCTGTGTATGGGATATCAACCTCAACCATTTAAGATTATAGGTAATTCCCCCCCTTCAATTTGATACCAATTTACTGAAATTTTATCATTAATTCCACTTCAGTAAGATTCACTGTATATAGAATTTAAAGAAAGAAGCAACTGTACAATAAGAAAATAACTGTTAAATTAGGGCTTTTCAAACTTGGCTACTGACATTTTGGCCTAGATAATTCTTTGTCCTGGGGGCTGTCCAGTGTATAGTAGAATATTTCACAGCATGACTGTTCTCCACCCACTAGATGTCAGCAGCAATCCCATCTAGCTCTGACAACCAAAATTATTGAAAACCACTAAGTAAAATGAAACATTTCTGAAAAACTAAGTCTCAAAGTCACAGATATATGAATTGTGGTTTATTTTCTTTTATAAATTATAAATTCATAAATTATAAAACACATCTGAAATCCCTTATTTTTTAAAATAGGTAATAAATTCTCTTGTGTTAATCAGAAGGACTGTATATTAGACCATGTTGTATGATTATAGTCTGGTTAAGTATAAATGGAACAGAATACTTAGCCATAAAATATGTTCACAATATAACCAATATTTGGTAGTTGAAAAAGCAAAAGAAGTGTTTCAGTTTCTTCTAAAACCATTATGTAATAAGGAATCTGGGCTCCAAAGACAGAGCGGGCCTTGGTCCCTGCTCCTGTGAGGCAATTCTAAACCCTGGGAATAACCTACACATGGTGGACCCCTGAACCAGCACTGATAGTTATGCTTACAAGATAAGTCACAGCGGAGCTGGCAACACCTGATAGTCTTCCTAGTTTTTAGAGGTGAAAGCACTGGGTCACCAGGTTTATCAGTCCACCTAATTAAAGACTGTGTTTAATTAAGTGTGCAAAGCATTATGTCTATGGTTAAACATTCCTGCCAGGATGCTAACGTGTCTACTTTTAGCACTCTCCCAAACACCAGTCTATGATCTCCTCCTGTGGCTGGTTATCACCTGTATTCTTTCCCTGTGACAAATGCGACTGAGTATAACTGATTTTAGCAAGTTCTGTAACTTTTTCTAGTAGACTGTCTAATCTGTGGGTAGTAGAGGGAAACCCCCAGAAGTTTTGTGCAGACATTGGTATCAGAAGTCCTGTGCAGACTTTGCAGTCAAGAGAACCGTGCCTTTAACCTCAGTTTGGCTAATTCTGGGTAATCATCTAAAAAAAATTAGGGCTCTCCCTGTTGGCGCAGCGGTTGAGTGCTAGGCTACGAAGCTGCCCACAGCCTCTGCAGCGTCAGTTCAATCCCCGGCCGCCGGTGAGGGTTTGACATGGCGCGACAGATCTTTCCTCCCAAGCCCACTGCTCCCCTCAACTGTGTATTTCAGTCAATCTGCCTGTTCGATTCCCCGCTCTGGCTTTGGTGAATTCTCTCACCCTCTTGCACTTCTGACTGTACCCAGTGCTTGTATAAATAAATAAATCAATCTTAAAATTAAATTAAATTTAATTTAATTTAAAAAATTAAAAAATTAACATTTTCTATGATGTTTAAGTTTGCCATTTCAAAACTAGTCAAGATGTTTTGAAATAAAATTTTAAAATAAAAGTTTATAAGAATTGCTTGCAGAAGACACTAAAGACGTTTCTCAGAAGAATTAAAAACAACAACATACCTGGTATATATTGAAATCACCAAGCCTAACCACAACAGAACTGGACATTAACTTTGCTTTGGATTGTTGAGATAATACTGAAGTTGTTGTGGAAGTCCCTTTCAGTACTAAGTCTTTTTCTGCGGGAAACAAAAACTCCTTTCAACTTACGGTAAAATTATCAGTCACAGTCACTCTTTTATTAAGACAGTTAGTAGGAATATAGATAAATACTAATTTCTTAAATGAGATAGGTGATATTTTACATATAAATATAGAAATATAAGTAATTAAAGGATTATTCCTTTTTGTGATGCTTCTTTTTTAAGCAGAAAGCATACTTTTATCATATTTATGATATGCATAAAATAACCTGCAGCTGGACTTCTCATTAAAAAGAGAGGTGTACTAAAATAGTCTACTTACATATTACTCTTATTGTTCATATGAATTAAAATAGTTCTTTGATCCATAAGCCTATGATCTAAATGAGGTGCAGTATTTTTTAGTATTAACTAAACATATCACTCATAGAAAATATATTATGATCATAAACATAGACACAAGAACACTACAATTAAAATTAAGGGAAAGTCACAATGCTGTTATAGGTAAAATACCTGTTTGTGTGTGCTGGGGAGAGGCATGTGTTGGGGATTTAGGAGGTGAACCTACATTCTGATCCTTTACAGCCTGTTTAAGCATTTCAACGTTGCATTCAAATTCATGTAACAACTCATTGGCCCATCCATTTTTTGTTTTAGTTGCATCACTAAAATACATCCAGTGATTACAACTATCTCCTATAAAATGAACAAACAGATATTTCACTCAAAAATGTACGATTTTTATTTATTTATGCTATTATAGCAATGCTTCTAATGAGATTTATTCATGCTTTCAAAGGATTCCTTAATCTTCAAATAAGTTTACAACCTTCTCTTAAATGGAGGGAAAGAGTCAAAAGTACAAAACCTGGAAGAATTTCTACCTAGAACCCATTTTACTTAGAAGTAGCGCTGTTGGTCAACTTTCAACGAATGCTCAAACACCTAGTAAAACTCCACTGGCCAGAATACAGATAGTACCATCACAGAACAAAGTCCTGACATAAAACATTTATTGCAATGTGACTGAAAAAAACTTATCTAAAAAAGAAGAATTACTAAACACTTAAGAAACTATTGAAATTTGTCAAGATGGGTATCTGTCACAAAGATACAGGTATATCTATATTTTATTTAAGATTTTTTGGAGGGAAAACCAGGGTTATTAGTTTTATCTATAGCAACTAATACATGTAAATCAAAGAGTTAAAATAAAATCTACCTTATAATTGAAAGTTTTACTTCCCCAAATAGAAATCATTTCCATAGTTAAAAATAGATATTTAATCTTATAATTTAAATATTTAAGTATACGTCAGTAACTTATAAATCAGGAGGATAAAATATAAGACAAAACCCTACAAACAAAAATGGAAACAAATACTGTAATCTTTAAATTCTGTCAGGTATTATTACAGAAATGACAAACACTGGGTGATGGAAATTTGTAAACAGAAAAGTTTTCATCACTTTTTTAAAGTTCTAAAAAACGAATTATAGCTATTTGTTTTTCTTTTTTTCTTATTTATGTGAATTAAAAAATAGACACATACCAAAAAAGGCATATATAATATGTGGTCAAATTAATTAAGTTGGCCATAAACATGTATGCTTTTTGTTATTATTTAGGAGAAAAGAACCTATCAATATTTGGGCTTCTTACATCTTATTTATTGATGAAGTTAAAAAGTAAAGCTTTTTTATAAGTTCCTGTATAATTTAGTTAAAACCAATGTTATTCTTTTGTTTTACATTCTTTTATAATCCTTTAGTATATAAATATATCATTAGAAATTTTTAAAGATAATTCGGTTTGTCACAATTAAAATCGCACAAATATATATCCTTTGCATTCTGATATTTTTTAATTCTTAAATCATTTACTTACAATAAAGCCATTTTCTGACAGTTAAACTTTCTAATACTGTACATAAGTATCAATATAAAATGCATAATAGTTCCTGTGGCAATTACATTTTCTTGGTAAGATACTGCCAAGTAAAAAGCAAATGTGTCAGGGCCTTCTGGTGGCATAGGGGTTAAGTAAGTATCAGTGCTATCACTATTGTGGCCTGAGTTCAATCCCCAGCCAGGGAGCTACCCCACATGGCCAGGGCAGACCTCTCCTGACTCACCCACTGCTCCCATCAGCAGTATTTTCATTCAATCTGCCTATTCTGAGCCCCACTCTCTCTGGTGAATCTTCTCAACCTCCACACCTCCGGCCTGTACCCCAGTTCTTGCATGCATAAATAAATAAATCTTAAAAAAAAAGAGCAAATGTGGCAATCTTTCCCCTTAAGAAAATAGCAAAATAAAACAAAATGAAATAATAAACAGGCTATATAATTTTAGAGTAAGATTTGCATCCTTTAAATAAATCATCACACATACCTGCTTTGTGATAAGGATAATAATCTATAGTTAGTTGATTAAAAGACAGTTGCATAGCCCCTCCAGTAATACGTCTGTTTGATTCTAGAAGAAGAAAAAAAGATGGAAATGAGAGAGAGAAATATTAAGCTAATATCAGGAACAACTGATTTACCATACTTGAGGTCCACATAGTGATACAGTCACTCTCTCTGTAATCATTAAAGATTTTAGGGAAGTCAGTTCAGTTTATTAAGTATTTACGGAGTTCCTGTCATCTGCATGGTCCTATGCTAAAAGGTAAGGATACATCAATAGCAGAACTTTTATATTTACAGCCCTAACACACATGAAGCATTGTTTTAAATACTTTAGGTATGAGATAGATAAGGAAATTGAGACACAAAGAGGTTAAATAAATAGGCCAAGGTCATATATCCAATAAGCATACTGAAAGGAGGAAATGTTAAACACTATATTGTATCATCTAGTCTCTTACTAAGAGGAAATTGAGTCTATTAGGTTAGTTGTCCAAGATCACACAGCTATATTAAGATCAAAAGTATATCATTAGTCAGTGTTATTGCAACATAAAAATCAAATTGTAAAACAGCACGAACAACTCAACAAAAAGGAAAATGCTTAAGGTACAACTATGCACACACTCTATATTAATTTAATATATCAATTTATCGAACATTTCAGATCTTTCTCATTTTTAGAATAGACTGATTATTGATGTGTTCTATGAAGATGGTATTCTGATGGAGGGGTATTCCCTTTAAATAGCATCATTCGGATTATTCTTCGAGGAACTATAAAGAGTAAGGAATGTACACTTTGTTCTTTGTTTGTTACTTAAACTTGACCTTTCATTTTATTATTTTGCTTTGCTTTAACTTCTTTGGGTTTTGTTTTCAAAACACTACAGCTTTAGTAGCTAACTATAAGCTAAATAAAACAAAGGCAGACAAAAGCAAAGACAACAAATGTCTCTCCACTCTCTAAATCTTCGCCTTTTCTGCTCCACCCTATTATCTGGTAGTTAGTATTTGACTGCCTTGTCTGATGAAGGCAGGGTAACTTCTACTCCTAACATTGGCATTGGTATCAACATTCACTCTCAGTTTTAAAAATCCAGAACAATTTTCATAGATACAGATTATGACTCAGTTCTGAGGTATGTAGATCAGGTAGTTCTGTTTTTAAGAGATCCTCAGTTTGATTTTTACATTCCCCAAAGTCTGAGAACCACTGTCCTAGGCCTCACTGAGCCCTCCCAACACTCATGGGCAGAGACACTTTCTGGGAAACAAAAATTCCCAGCACCTACGTAAGGAACCACAGATTTTCAGAGTGATCAAGGGCACATTCCTGCTTATCTATGTCTACCAAATAAGCAAAGTAAGAGAAACAAAGACTAAGAGAAAAGAAAAAAACTTCCATAACTAGAATTTTGCTTCCTGACCAAATTTTGGGAAGACTAGGAATACAGGAGGCACAAGAAATGTAAAACAGTCACACAGGTGTGCTTACATGTACCTGGGATAAGAAAAATGTAGTAAACCACCATGCTAAAAACACTTGAGCATGGACTAAAATTTAACTTATGGACTATTCTAAAATTATGAAAAAGTTCATTTCACAGGAAGTAAACCCAAGATTTAATCATCCTCTAAAGATGTCATCTATCTAGACTTTAATTATTTCAAATCTAAATTTACTAATGCAAAGATTCCTAAAAATTAATTGTGAGAAATGCTACTAAAGCAAAAATAAATTTTTATACCAAAGATTATGCTTATACTTACATCTTTCATCTATATTTCTCATGTAAATGATAAAGTTATGACCAGTCATCTTATAGTACAGCCTACATATTACATTTAATAAAGTTTTACAGCATTTAGAAAAACCAAACAGTCTGAAATACACAGCTTCATTACCTTTTTCTTTAGCATGAATATCATCACATATGTGTAGATCTAAATGAGAAACCACTAAATGATGAGAGGTTTCTTTAACATCGAAGTCATTGAATAGTTTCACAATTGCATCATTTAGGTCAGGAACATTTGAAGTCTGTGGTGTCTTCACTTGCTGGGTAGATGGGGTTACTGTAGAGGTCTAAAAGATTCAAAACTGTGTTATCACTGCAAGTTAATATGTAAAACTACACACACAACAAAATGTAAATATTTTTAGTAATAAACTCATGAAAAGTAAGCTAACGTATTTTTTCTTGTATTGATAACTCAGATATAACCTAAAATACTTTCTGCATTACATAGGAATAAAACTAAAATCTAAAAAAATTAGAAAACTATACACAATTTGAATATGAATCCAAAATATTTTGGTAAATATCTCTATAGTTATATTACATATTTATAGATCTACTTGTTTTATAAAATATATGTATCAATTATTTAAAGGCAGCTTATTTGAATGTTCCTTTTATTAAAATTTTTAAAGAGAAGGGGCTTCCTGGTGATGCAAGGGGTTAAGTCTTAGCACTATCAAGCTATCAAGTTATTGGCAGCCGCTGCAGCATGAGTTAGATCCCCAGCCAGGGAACTAACCCACATGGTGCAGCAGACCTCTCCTATCTTGCCTGCTGTCTCACCCCCCACACCTCTGGCCTACACTCCAGTTCTTGTACGTATAAATAAATTAATCTTAAAAAAATATTATTAAAGAGGGCCTCCCTGGTGGTGCAGGACTTAAGTCTCAGTGCTATCAAGCTACTGGCAGCCATTGCAGCAGGAGTTCCATTCCCAGCCAGGGAGCTGACCCACAAGGCACAGTAGACCTCTCCTGTCTCACCTGCTGCTCCCTTGAGCAGTGTATTTCAGTAGATCTGCCTGCTCTGCTCCCTACTCTGTCTCTGGTGAATCCTCTCACCCTCCACATCTCTGGCCTATATCCCTGTTCTTGTATGCACAAACAAATAAAAATGAATCTTTAAAAGAAAAAGAAAATGATCCAGAAGTTATGTAATGAGTTATCATTACACTGTGTTTTCCCCTGCCATGAGATAACTAACAGTTTTATTAAAAAATTCAGCAATTCAATGTCTTCAATTTTTTTGCATTATTTTAATTATTACATTCCCTCCTTGACTAAAATTACCCAGCTTTCTTCCTGTTAGCCTTACTTTACAAATTTTAACATTGTATTGTTTTAACTTCCTGAAGAGAGGTATTAATAGCAAATATTTTTATGTCACCAGTAGCTAAAGTACCTCCTACAGAGTACCAAAGTAGTTACTATCTAGAAAGACATACATTTAAAATGCTTTCATATGTTTCTTTTGATATAGTACCTAATTTGGAGCTATGTATGTGTGTATATGTATACAAAACTGCATAGCAAGATATCGAGATAAAGAAGATTCTTGGATTCCAGGTCATACACAATCTATTTCACATAAGGACAACAACTAGCCATTGCCCTGATTTTTAAACCATTTACAAGTAATGCAAGTTCCTCCCCATTAATTAATAGCATACCTGTGATGGTTCAGGAGCCATACTCTTTCTTTGTTCTGTGGATTTTTCTATAGCTTCACTAAGAGACTTTGCATATTGTACCATAGCCTTCAACTGGGAATTTGTTAAAACCCATAATAAGTCATCCAACATCAGAACTAATTTAGTTGCTATGACATTGCAGTCCTTTAACTGCAGGGAAAAAAAGATTTATAAAATTAAACCAAGAAATAAAGCTTAAAATGTACTTGCATTTAAAAAAAAAGTCTAAAAAATTTTTGAATGGAATTAAATAAGGATCCTTCTTTCACTCACAAAATATTTACTGTGTTCTCATAATGTAGAATGAGTATCTCCAAGTATTAGAAATGCAGCAGGAAAAAAAGATTTAAAAAATTCCTATACCTTAACAAGTACAAATTACACAGCTACACATATTTAAGTAATTTCATATTTACAGCCAATGCCAATAAGCCATATTTTAATTCAGCTAATTTTAGAGAGCAGGGCATTAAAATTAACCAAATGGTAATTTTCATTACTTTTTATATTTCAGAGTATTTGTATTAATTGTCACACTTTGAAAAATTTTTTCCAATTTAGTACTGCTATTTGGGTACGGTGATACAAAAGGGATTGTGGAGATTTTCTTTGAATCATGGTTTTAAAAGTTGTTGCTCCCTCAATAAATTTTATCACAATTCATAGGGAACTCTCAACTTCTGAATCTCCAAGCAGTCATCTTCACTTACTAGTCACACCTTGATAACCTTCTAAAGCCAGCAATTTTGGCTGATGAAAATTGGAGGCTTTGCTGTTTAACCACTCCTGAGCAAGATTCAGTAAGAGCAATGAAATTATTAGATACTTTATGTTTAATGAGTATTTGACAACTGAGAAGTATATTCAATTTACAAAAACTAAAAATCTAAAATCTAACAAACAGAAAAATGTTATTACTACAGATTTCTTAAATAATGCCTCAGCACCATATTTCCTTTAATTTTGGATTGCTTTACTAAGTCAATATTTCAGCTAAAATTTACTTAGAATTTCTTATCAATTCAAATAGTAGCACATAAATCAAATAGGTAACACTATTTGACTTACTCGTCTTTTAAGTGTAACTCTGATTTTTGATTGGTTGGTTATTAGTCGTACAGGAGCACACATAATTTCGAGATGTGAACTTGTGGTAGCATCTGCCTCTATTCGAATCATCTGCCAATTTATTTCTTTAAATGTCAAAACCTAAGGAGAAGACAGAGATTAGCTTTACTTACTCATGCAAAACAGAATGAAAAAAATGTGTTTTGGAATAAAAAATGTACCCTTCACTAATTTTCATCACATTCTAGATATATTCACCATACTTTTACTTTCTAAAACTGTGTAACTCCAACAAATTCACTCATTCATCTTCATAATTCTACTTATCATCTGTCAAGTTGTAAATATAAAGTAAAAAGAGGATTTGAATAATCAGCAATCAAAAAAAGATAAACTCATGCCATTCGCAGCAACGTGAAAGGAGCTAGAAGGAATTATGCTTAGTGAAATAAGTCAGAAGGAAGAAGAAAAATATCGGATGGTTTCACTTATAGCAAGAATATAGGGGAACCAAGTAAGACATCAGTGTAAAAAACAAATAACAGTACAAAACACAACAAAGCAAAAATGGATAATTACAAATCAGAGACATCCTGTAGGGGAGGAGGGAGAGGGATCAGAGGGAGGGAGAGAGGGAAGAGCACAGGGGACTGAGGTGATGGTACACGGGTGCACTGGGGAAGGAAACTATGGGGACTACACCTGAGGGGGTAGGGAGGAGCAAATATTGTTTAAAAATGAACAATGATGTAAAAATTTTTTTAGAAAATTAATAGAAAATTAAAAAAGAGGATTTGGATAATGTACCCAAAAGAATTTAAATAAAATTTTAGTTTTACAAATTTAAACTTAAATCCCAACTACCTGAGTATTTACAATAGGACTTATCAACTCTGTAAATTGAGAGATTTATTATAATAAAAATACATTGAAATATTCTATAATTAAATTAAGAAAAAATATGTCAAAACAATAAATTTAGTAGTATGTGACTCAAGATAGCATTAAGAAGTATTAACATTAAACATCCTATTTTGTTAGAAATAAAATATTTTTGAAACAAAGAAAAAATTCTTTACCTCCCCTCTCTGTGGATCCTGAATTCGTGTAAATCTTAAGTCTCCATGTTCCCACTTTGTATTTACACTATAGATCCGAAGCTGGGAAAGTTCAAAGGACGCGTTAAAGGCTTTTGCTCCAATGCGAATCACGATGGAACTCACAGAAACAGTAATTCCCTCAACTACTTTTTCAGCAAAGCCATATTCACTGGAAAAACAAAACAAACCAAAATATAATGTACTAAGACCATAAAAATCATGAAAAGAGAAAAACTTAGCTATTAATACCACACACAAGTATCTAAATTGCCATACTATTGTTCATTTTATTTAAAAAACCAAATTTTTGTTAAAACGATAATATAAACTGGTTACATGTAAGTCATAAATATGTTCTTCTCAAAATAATAAGATTTTAAATTGGAGGTTACTCCCTAAATTAAGTTATTATTATCACTATCTAAATTTGCCCATTCTCGGGGCCTCCCTGGTGGCGCAAGGGGTTAAATACTGCACTATGAAGCAATCTGTAGCCTCTGCAGCATGAGTTCAATCCCTGCCAGGGAGCAATCCACATGGCGCAGCAGACCTCTCCTGTCCTGCCCGCTGCTCCCCTCAGCAGTTTACTTCAGTCAATCTTCCTGTTCTGTTCCCACTCTGTCTCTGGTGAATCCTCTCACACCCCGCATCTCTGGCCTGTACCCCAGCTCTTGTATGTATAAATAAATCTTTAAAAAATAAATAAATCTGCCCGTTCTCAAAAAGCATTAGGTCAGACAATTGGCATCTATCTATAAAGTAAGTAATTCTTGACACAAAGAAGTTACAGAATCCAACTGAAACATAATCTCTTATTTAAGAGCAAGGTCAAAAAAAGCTCATATTGTCTAATTCAAGTCATCAGATATTTACTGAGCATTCATTATATGAACAAATATAGGACATAAACAAAACCAAAATACAGTTGTGGCATTACAGGCCTTGCAAGTTACTGAGGAGGGGAAGAAATATATATACTCTAACAACTATATAGTTTGTAATTAAGTGTTCCAAAATAAAATCAGTAGCAGACTTGCTAAAAAAGAAAAGGCTTATAATAAGTAGGGAGAAATACAGCTAGAAAAGATGAGTTTTCCACATAAGGAAGGGAAACTTTAGAAAAGGGAAAAGCATAATCAAAGGCACAGAGAAAAGCATAGGTCACATTTCAAGAGAAACGAGTAGTAAAGTACACTGGTATGGATTATCAGTATATTTTGCAGGAGGGATGGTGAAAGCATGGCCAACTGAACAATACTGCAAATGTGACAATTCTTAAATCCATATCTCTATACAGATCTCTTGCTGGAACTTCAGACTGTAAAATTCAAATGTCCACAAGATATCGCCACCTAGCTGCCAATCACATATTTCAAAGTTAACACATATGAAAGTAAAATCCATCATCTTTATTCATCTAGCATATCCCTCCCCTATTCCTGTTGCCACACTTCTTGATTTACTACATTAATAATATGAAAATTACTTCAACTTTCTAAGCCCTGGATGACTTACCTTTCAATTCAGTTAATAGCTTTGTAGGTTGTATGAGAATTGAATGAAATAATGCATATATACCAAACAGCTGATCATCTGACTCATTAATACTTTATAAAATAACATATTTATAGTCTATAATAGTATTATAATAGTATATTATTGATATTATTGATATTATTAAACTGAGTCTCAGTTTCATCATGTGTAAAATGAAAATAATACCTTTTTCAAAAGGTTTCTGTGGTCCTTAAATGAAATGATGTATGTGCTATAATTTATATATTCCTTGGTTTGCCTGTGATAATTTGTTATAAAAGGAGGTGACCATCTACTTTAGGTTTAGAAAACTAAAAACTGAAGAGGAGAAATTAATCAGTATCCCATGGAAGGGCTGCTTTACTACTAAGGACAAATGTTGTTCACTTAGACATATCCCTGGAGTTGTAATGAATAATTCTACAATAACTCTGTTCAAATACCCTTTGGAATATACAACCCCAACTGTTCTAATCTATTTGAAAAAACGTTACAGTTATATTGAAGGCCCTATCATCAGAAGGGTGAAGTCTGCAGCAATGACCAAGGTCTATGTTTTTCTGGTTATGTCATCCATCATAAATTAGGTGAAATTCCAGTTTACAAATATATCTGTTAAGAGTTTGATTAATCTTTACATAGATGTTTATCTCCTTCATGCAACAAAATTGCAGCAACAAAATTAAATTTCTAAATTTACAATGTTTACTAAGCCATTAACCTGTACTTACAGGTTCTGCAAAGTAGGAGCCAGCATGTTAATTATCAATTTCTCTCTATTTTAATCTCTTAGCTAGAAACAAAATCAAGCAGATCTATGTTTCCCTAAGTTGCATGACTATAAAGAATTGTTAAAAACATCTATTATGTTTTTGATACCCATTCTAGACCTAATGAATGATGATTTAAAAGAAACAGCAGAGAATAGATTTAATAAGAAACCTAACTGATAGCTATATGAAGCAGGTCTGGAAAACAATGAAATAAATTAACCATCCTGACATAGGTCAAAAATTATGGATTATCATCAGCATTAAAAGTTGTAATTATAAAGCTTATTGACATGAAAACACGAACTGGGAAGAACACCATCAACTACCCTTAATACACACTGACAAAATAATTCATTTCTGCCTCATCTAATTAAAAAGTCATTAATATCAATTTCTCTACTTTTCCTCTTTCAATAATCTTACAAACATCTCTATTTTTGCTCCAGTATTTTCTTACTCTACTCAATTTAAAGACAAATTGCTCCATTCTAGTCTATCAAATCTAAACTTTAAAATGCCAAATTGCTGAAAGATGCGTAAAATACAAAGAAGTTAATATGAAAGCTCTTTCTCCAACACTGCTATCTGAGACCAAATATAAACTGTTCATAAAAAAATAGTACAGAAATCCTGCCTTGAGAAAATAATGTATAGCACACAAGACCCAACTTTAATGAATGTAAAAACAGGCAATTTTTAAAAGATCTTTTTTGTTTAAATGTGAATTCTTTTTGCAAATATGGCCATAGATTTATTATTTTTTTAAAAGTAACACTGATTTACAATGTTGTTTATATTTTAGAGGTAAGACCCTTCAGGTGTTGCTACTATTCTAACCTCTTAAATAGGTTTTAGGAATTGTTTCCCTGCTTCTACTTTATTAGAGTCTGATTTTTATCTATCTACTAAACCAATCTGTGTAAAGAGTGAATGTTTTATATTTAATCAGTTTTAGAGCTTTATTTTGAGGTGCATAACTTTCTAAGGCATCAACTTAACTCTTAAGAGTCCTAAAAGTTTCAACGATGCATAGAATAAACTACATGCAGGGAAATTATTCAAAGACTAAAAGATTATCTGATTTATAGAATACCTAAGCTCTTCTGCTTCCATTTTCTGCAACTGCTCTGTCTTTGGTTGATCATTACTATTTAGTAGCAAAGAAAACAAGATGAATAAAAGACACTAAAAGTTAATCTGCCACTCTTAAAACAGATATACTTAAGATGTAAAATATTTGATGGGAAAGGTATGAGGTAAGGGGATTTTATTTTATGTATAATTACTGCACATAACAGTACTGACTATAAAAGTTCTCCCTTTGCAAGCCATATAGATTAATGGAAATGGCTTACCTTTGTCCGGAAGCAGTTGCAATTGGCGATGGACCATTAGGTGCTCGTGGTTCTTCACATGTACTCATTTCCATTATTACTTTATCCAAGGACTAATAAAGATATATTTGAAATTTGAAATGTAAGTAACAGATATTTTCAATGCATGTTATGAAAATATTACTTAAGACTATTTTCTGGTTTTTGTTTCTATTTCTTTAGTAGCAAAGTAAATAGTAAGTGAGCAGAGTTATTTCAAGTATCTTTCTAAAGGTCTAAAAAGACAAATATCAAAAGTGAATAATGTATCTCAGTCTTTATCAATTTACTTATTATCTGGTGGAAAAGCTGGGTGTATTTCCAGAGTACAAGATACAAAAAGAAACAAAAAATCTACAAGTAGCCTTATACCGCTGAGATCATCAGATTTTACAAAAAATGTAATCTACAATCCTAAAATATGTTATATTATCAATAAATGACATTATATATTATTGAATAGGATTGAACAATGCCTAAAAGCTCATCCCTATTTAAGATCTACAATATAAGACATTTAGTTACTAACATGTGAAAAAATAAACACTTTTAAAATGAAAAATGGGGCCTCCCCTGGTGGCACAGCAGTTGAGTGCTGGGCTGCGAGGCTGCCCTCAGCCTCTGCAGCACCGGTTCATTCCCCGGCTGCCGGTGAGGGTCCCACAAAAAAAAAAAAAAAAAAAAAAAGTCTGTAAGTTCTTTTTACTAACACAACTCCAGTGATTTATTCTAATTATTATCTGAAACTATCTTTTATTTCTTTTCTTGCTCATTGGAGTCTCCTCCATAAAAATACAAAGCACAGAGTAGAAATTCAAGAAATATTTGTGTAATGAATGAATCAATAAACAAGTGATCAATTTTTCTTCAATTTTTCTTAAAAAGCAAAGTATATTAGAGAGCATATTATTTAATTTGCTACATTAGTGAAAGCAGAAAGAGAGAAATTTTAGATAAAATATTGTTTAAAAAAAGAATCTCACAGTGTATCAATAAAGAGCTATATGATATAATAAAATATACCAACTAAATCATAATATTCCAGATATGAAACACCTTAAAGATCTTTCCATTTTAAAGTTCCAACTTTTCACTTAAGTATTGAAAAACCAAACCTCACTAAAATAAAATGAAAGCTAATTAGAGGTAGTATTTTTCTATAAAACAAGAGATTAATATTAACAGAGTAATCAGATCACATGCATATATAAAGTTTAATTCTGAGGCAACTTAGAACTCACCAAACAGATGGGATGTGTTTTCAGTTTTGTCCATGGAATCTACAACAAAAATTTTTTTTTCTTTAAAAAGAATCATTAAAAAAAAAAAGTAAAATACTTATCAACACAGATGCTCTCTTATTATGGTGAGAGACATACCAAATTTTATCACATGCCCTTTTTCTTAAATTACAAAGTAATAAACTGACTATAATTCCTTCATACTTTTAAAATCAGATGTGGGCCTCCCCTGGTGGTGCAGGTGGTTGAGCGCAGCACTGTGAATCTGTCCGCAGCCTCTGCAGCGCTGGTTCGATCCCGACCAGCCAGTGAGGCAGACCTCTCCTGTCTAGCCCGCTGCTCCCCTTAGCAGCGTATTTCAGTTGATCTGCCTGTTCTGTTCCCCACTCTGTCTCTGGTGAATCCTCTCACCCTCCCACGCATCTGGCCTATACCCCGTTTCTTGTGTAAATAAATAAATAAAAATCTTTGAAAAAATAAAATAAAATCAGATGCAATGTACCTAACTTATATAAGAAAATACTAGTTATATTTTCTCAGCCATCTTTTTGAATAAAAATTTCATATTTTTTTTTAATTTAAAATTTATTTATTTATTTATTTATACAAGCACTGGGTACAGTCAGAAGCGCTGGAGGGTGAGAGAATTCACCAGAGCCAGAGCAGGCAGAACAGGCAGACTGACGAAACACATTGCTGAGGGGAGCAGCAGGCGCAGCAGGAGAGGTCTGCGTGCCATGTGGGACACTCACCAGCGGCCAGGGATCAAACCAGCACTGCAGAGGCTGCGGGCAGCTTCGTAGCCCAGCACTCAACCACTGCACCCTGGGGAGGCCCCAATTTATCAATCTCTACATCTTCATAAATAAAGTATTTACCCACTACAAATTTAAAGTATTCCATTTGACAAGAAATCCAACAAAAAAGTATCATTGGCTATGTGCCAAATCTAAACAATTATTTTATTATAAGGTATCAATAATTTTGTTTAAAAGTTAAAATAAAATTTAAACAAAAATTAAAATCTAATCTTACTAAGATTAGATACTCAAGATTAGTATATGACTTCAACTAAATTCATAAGGCATACTTTTAGATAATCATTTGGACAAAAATATTTTTCTTTTTGCATTATGTTAATGAAAAAGCCTCCTTGTAGATCTAAAAATATTTTATAAGATGGGGCTGAAATTAAAAATGAAAATAGAAAATGCCTTGCACAAATATCAAATTCTTACCCTAATAGATGCTTTATTACAAAAAACTTTGTTGATAGCTAGCCATGTCGGCAAATCCAACATATTCTGAAGCACCTCTTCATCCAACTCCAAATTTTTCAGTTCACCTTCTCCCTTAAGGGTACTTAGATTTATCTTGTCAGGAGATAAATTTTTGGTAAATCTGGAAGAAAGCACACATTGACATTTATTTTAGTGCCAGTTACTATACTCCATTAGAAATCATTGTACTACAACCAGGAATCATTCCAAGATAAAGCATAGCAGAGCTGGTCCTCGGACATCATTTAGTTCATTTGTTGTTATGTTGACACTGAACAAAATAACTTTAATCAAGGATCTGGTTTCCTTATATATAGTTTCTGTTAAAGTTAGTTTCCAAGAGGCTATTGAGAATGATGTTAGTGAGCACTTACTGGATATATTCCTTGTCCTACAAGGGCTCTGAGGAAGGGTATTATGCAACCCTACTGAATAGCTGATTTGGGCATTTTTCATGTGAGATTCTTAAAAATGCCATTATTCACAACTCTGAATTATACAAATAGCATTCATCCTCTCTATAAGAGTTTACTACAGTGTACATGTTTAATAAAAGTGCCAAAGTTACAAAGGAAATTGGACCCTGAATTCCAATTAAAAAAATCAGATTCTCTCTGACTTAAAAATGAAGGTTCTTAAGCCATTGAAACAAATAATGGAAATAACAATAGTTACAACAATAGTGAACATTTCCCAATGTTCACTATGTGCCAGGTTCTTTGCATGCATGCATTACTTCCACAGTTAATTCCCATGATAACCCATTGGGGTCAATACTATTCTTTCCCCCATTTCTTAAGGTGAGTAAACACAATAAGAAATTTTAACTTACTTGCCCAGTATCACAGATTAAAGTATATATCATTCATAAGAAATTCTATCTCCAATTTAATTTATACCAAAGTGACACATCTGCAAGAGGAAAGGCCTTTAACTCTGAATTCTACTTTGGTCCCTTACTACATTACTTCTCTGATGCTCAATTTGCTCATCTGCAAAATGGGGAAAGTAATACCCACATCAAAAGATTTTACTGAGGATTAAATACAGTAAAATACAAAGTATCTGCTACAAAATAATACACATTAAGAGTTTTTTTTCCCCACCCCCTTTTGATTAAGTTATAAATGCGCTGATTGTAATTTTAACTGGAGCAGTATCAAAAAGTACATGCTTATCCAAATAGAACTCTAAAATAGTAAAGCTCTATTAAGTTACTCTTGAAAATATCTTACATTTATGCTACCCATCTATTAAAATATTTTAAATAGAAAACTGTCACATCTTCAGCTATTAGAAAGTTGGCTTCTTATATATAGTAAGTAGTATATACATCAAATTATTTCTATTATTCATTTTAGGGTTTTATTTATATTTCAGTTTGTACAGTTTTTTCCAGCCATTAATTAATATAATTTTATGCCTCTTCCAAAAACAGAAACAGAGAATGGTTCTTCAGCCATATCTGTCTTGGACTGATAAAAAGACTTTCACTAAGTACATACTAAACAAAAAGAAGAATATTCACAAAGTATAAGGCAAAGAAGTTAGGTGTCTACCTATGCTTCTTCCAAGTATTGCTGCAGGCAGTTTGGATAAAATTTCCATTTGAAGGTCCCAGAAAATTGTATTACTCTACTAAATATTATAATTCATTAAGTTATGATATTGGGTATGTTCATAAAGAGAACAAATTGTTATCTGAAATAAAACAAACCATTTTCGCTCACTATAGGTTAATTTATAAACTCTAAAAAGTTAAATGAACGTTTTGAGCTGGACTTTTATTTGGTGAAGATGGAAGCATGAAATCTATATAAAACCAAAGTAGGTATGTTAACAAAAAACTCAAAAAAAAGTATAAAAGAGAAAAGTGATTGACCTGGATATGTCAAAGTCATAATCGCACAGTAGAAAATCATACCACATAATTAGATAAAAATGGCATTACTCTCACTGATTTTATTTTTAAAGTTCAGAACCCACATTAATATATCATTGCTATGTACATTATGGTATACAAAAAGGTTCATTTTAAAAGTCTACATGTGTCTTTTATTTCTAACATTAGTATCATGAAAAAAATTTAAATGTGAATATATAATTTATTGGCTAAGTTTATATTTTAACAATGTAACAATTTAAAAACACACTTAAAGTATTAAAAGAGACTTCCATTTTATCCAAAATCTTAATTATAC
Source organism: Talpa europaea (assembly GCF_964194135.1). Lineage (NCBI taxonomy): Eukaryota > Metazoa > Chordata > Mammalia > Eulipotyphla > Talpidae > Talpa > Talpa europaea. Next base: position 13,942,391 of record NC_140083.1, on the reverse strand, counting down.
ATAACATATTTTCTAGTATCAACAACAAAAATAGCCAACTAACAGGAATAAAATTTCCAGGCAATTGGAAAGAACGGTCATTTAAATTACATATTTTATAAGCAATATGAAATTATTAGTCTAAATTATATGCAAAGAACTATAATAAATAAACATTTACATCAAAACAAAAAGAGCAAGTCCCTATAATCAACTGTTTATAATTTTGCTCAGGAAACACAGCATAAATACAAGAAAAGTGAAGAACTTCAGCTGTGCAAGAAGAAAAATTACACTATTACTTATACTTAATCTCTCTATGGCTCAGTTTCCTTACCTATAAAATGGGGATTATAACAGTACTTGCTTTATGGGTTAAGCTTCAGCACTATGAAGTTATCAGCATTTACTACTCAGCATGAGTTTCATCCCCAGCCAGGGAGTTAACCCACATGGGACAGCAAACCTCTCCTGTCTCATCCACTGCTCCCCCTCAGCAATGTATTTCAGTAGCTCTGCCTGTTCTGCTTGTTCTGCTCCCCACTGCATCTCTGGTGAAGTCTTTTACCCCCTGCACCTCTGGCCTACACCCCTGTTCTTGTATAAATAAATAAATAAATAAATAAATAAATAAATAAATAAATAAATAGAGTATGATCAAGAAATATCTATCCAACATTTTAGAACTTAGAGGTACCACAAAAAATTCTTCATACCACTATTTTATTCTCCCTAGTTAGGCCCAATGCAAACTCTTGAGTAAACTAATAATTGAGTACAGATAATACAAGAACCAGTATTTTTGTGTAAGCAAATTTAATAGCTTCTGCTTGATTTTATTCAAAGTAATACTTCTAGAAAAGAGAAATCCTTTAGGACAACATGTTAACTTTATATGAGGGAGGATGTTCTTGAAGAGCAAGCATGTACTTGGAGAGATGTCTCAAAATCTGATAGACTGCCAAGTCCTTTGGCGAGGAACATTAAGTTATTAATCTGCAACTAATTAATGCTTTCACAGTCCATAGACTTCATCATACAGCCAAAGTTCCCTCTAACCAAATCCAAAAAATAATGAGTTTTTTTTTTAAGTATACAGACGCACAAACAAGTGAAACAAAAATTTCACAAAGTGATAGTTAATCTGATACTTTCTATACTAGTTGGTTTTTTTAAAAATGATCACAGCATACTACACTAATTTCATAAGCTATGACCCAGTTTAACAAACAATATGTAAGTATAATACATCATGACTAAGAGCTAATTTCAGGAAATTACAACCAAAAACAAACTAATATAATTCACCTTTTTAAAAGCAAAATACACAATGATCCCAAAAGATGTGTGAAAAAAGCATCTGAAACAATTCAACAGTATGCTTGGAAAAATAACTCTCAAAAAACACTAGGAACAGGAGAGAATATTCCCAAAATGATAAAGGTCATTTATAAAAACCCTACAGCTAAAATCACATTTTCTGACAAAAGACTGAAATGTTTTTCCTAAGACAGGGAAAAGGCAAGAATGTCTGCCCTCATCACTTCTCTTCAACATTGTACTGGAGGTTCTAGCTAACACAACACAGAGAGAAAAAGAAATAAAAGGTGTTGACTTTGGAAAAGAAGCAAAACTTTTTTTTTTCTCTCAGATAACACAATCATCTCTATAGGAAACCCCAAAGAATCCTTAAATAAGCTATTAAAACTAATAAATGAGTTTCATAAGGTTGCAGGATACAAGTCCAGTATAAAAAATGAAACCAATCAAAGAGACATATCAAACGAAAGGACTCCACATGACAAGGCTAGAACACTGTAAGCAACACAATAAATATGGGATTTGAAACCAAAATACAAAGTAAACAGACATGAATATACAGAGATATACAATATGACTGAATAAATAAATAACTGGGACAGAATAGAAAAACTTCCCATGCAGATTCCAAATAACTCATGCAGCTATTCCATCCCTAGGGAGGTAGAGCCTAAGTCCTCACTTTGGTGGGCTACACAGAACACTTCCTTCATTTATTTTTAAAGATTTATTTTTATTTGTTTATGCATACAAGAACTGGGGTGTAGAACAGATGTGTGGGTGGGACGGGGAGGGTGAGAGGATTCACCTGAGACAGAGTGTGGAGCAGAATGGGTAGATACTGAAATACACTGCTGAGGGGAGCAGCAGGTAAGACAGGAGATGTCTGTGCACCATGTGGGTCAGCTCCCTGGCTGGGGACTGAACTCTTTACTTAAAAGTGTACACTAATTGTCTGTTCTGCTCCCCACTCTCTCTGGTGAATCCTCTCACACCCCCCTGCACATCTGGCCAACACCCCAGTTCTTCTACATAAAAATAAATAAATAAAACACTAAAAAAAAATCTTTGAAAGAAAGAAAGCTGTTCACTAGAAAAGTGGAGAAAAGAGTAACTTCTCCGATTTCAGTGGCGAGCCTAACAAACATTACATCAGCCAGGCTATCAAAGTCAACACAACAATGATAAGACATGTTGTCTAAGAAAGTTTCACATTCCAGAGGAGCCTAACGAGACATAATGTCTATACATAATAGGGTATATAGCAATGCGAGCCTTGAACAAAAACAGGACATAGGTTAAAAAAAAAAAAAAGAAAATATGGGCGATAAATATTTATAAGTAATTTATAAATATTAGTTCATTAATAGTGGCGATGATAAATATAAGTTGTCGATTAGAGAGGAAACAATGTGGGGTATATGAAAACTCTGCAATATCATTAAAACTTTCCTAAAAAAATCTAAAACTATTCTAAATTTTAAAATCTTATTAAAAATCATTGAGCTGCATATCATGTATGTCATATTTATACACATTTTATTATGTTAATTTCACTCAAAAACAAAAAGTCATCACAATCACAATAAAAATAGCAGTTGTGTTTCCATGGATATGCTAGCAATAAATAAGCAGAAACTGAAAACTGGATTCTCTGCCATCTCCCTACACCTTTTCACTACAGCTCAGTGCTTCACTATAGTTCAGTGTTTGCTAGCCAAGTCCAGACATGGTTGACAATTTCCCTGTTAGTTGTACTGGCAACAGGAATGTTAAGTATGAGCTTATGACCAAGGCATCCTTAGCTGTCCAGATTGCTATCTGGGGGTTGGTGTCTTTTTTCTTTTCTTTTTCCAGAATGTAACTATTAATGATGGGGCTTGAGGTTTGTTTTTATTTATTTTTCTTTTTAAAAGGAGAACTCTTGTGTTTTTTTTGTTTGTTTGTCTATTTATTTATTTATTTGTTTATTTATACAAGCACTGGGTACAGTCAGAAGCGCGGGAGGGTGAGAGAATTCACCAGAGCCAGAGCGGGGAGCAGAGCAGGCAGAAGGACTGAATTACACTGCTGAGGGGAGCAGCGGGCGGCAGGAGAGGTCTGTCGCGCCATGTGGGACCCTCACTGGCGGCGGGGAGCAGCGGGGGATCGAACCTGTGCTGCAGAAGCTGCGGGCAGCTTCCCAACCCAGCGTTCAACCGCAGCGCCACCGGGGAGGCCGGGTTTGTTTTTATTTTAATTTGTTTCATCAAGTTAAAGTCTTATAAGGCAGAAAAAAATGGGTTCCATTTTGGAATGGCTAGTTGACAGTATGTGATAAGTGTAACAAACAGGCCGTTTTCAGAGATAAATGTGACAAAAAAAATATGTAAGACCTATATACACTGAAAACTATAAAACATTGCATAGAGAAATCAAAGAGGACATAAATACAGAAATAAGACATGTCAGTAGATCAAAAGACTTAATATTGTTAAAATGTCACTTCTACCAAAATAGATTTATAGAACCCAAACACCCAGCAAGTTTTTGGCAGAAATAAGCTGATTCTTATAAAATGCAAGACTGGGAATATCAAAATAATATTGAAAAGGATGAACAGAATTGAAAGACTTGTACTACCCAATTTCAAGATATTAAACAATGATAGTAATTAAGATGGCTTGACACTGGTGTAAAGATAAAGCAATAATCAATAGAGCAAACAGAGTCCAGAAACAGATGATTTTCAGCAAAGAGTAACAACAATTCAGTAAGAAAAAAATGTTTTCAATAAATGGTGTTAGAGAAAATGTACAGCCATATACAAGGAAAAAAAGGGAAAAGGAAGACTGTTGACTCTCACATCACACCATAAACAAAAAATTAACAAAATGGATTACAGAGTGCAATCTAATAACAGAAACTATAAAACTTCTGTAAGAAAATATAAGAAAGTCTTGGTGATGGCGAGCTTGACAAGTTTTCCTTTAACTTAACAAAATAAGCAAAAACTGTAAGAGAAATATATATGAAGTTACACTTCATAAAAAATACTTTGGTAATATAGAGAACCCTAAAAAAAAATCCATAGAAAAACTAATTAAAACAATAAACCACTTCAGTAAAATAGCAGGTTACAAAATCAATATACAAAAATCAGTAGCCTTCTTGTATGCTATCAGCCTAAAGGAAGAAATTAAGAAAGCCATCCCATTTACAATAGTATCCCCCCAAAAAAACTGAATACCTGGTAATAAACCAAACAAAGGAGGTGAAAGACCTATACAAGGAAAATGATAAAACGTTAAAAGAAAAAGAAGATACAAAGAAATGGAAAGAAATTCCCTACTCATGTTATCAAAGAATCAATATTATCAAAATGGCCATTCCACCCAACGCAAACAGAGTAAATGCAATTCCAATAAAAATCTCAATGGCATTCTTCAAAAAAATAGGAAAAATTATTGCTGAAATTTGTATGAAATCACAAAAGACCTGAATAGCCAAAGCTCTCCTCACTAAAAAGGGGAATAATGGGCATGTTAAGTCAACCACTCAAGGTTCTCCACTTACCCTGTGAATCAACACCAAAGCAGAGCCAAGATTATAATCAAATCTGTACAATTTTAATTTAAAGGGCATTTTAGGATCAATTACCATTCCATTATCATATTGATCAATTCGCAAGTCAACAATATTTACTGAACATTTACTAGGTATCACAGGAGATTACGGTAATTCTCATCCTCAAAGAGCTTTCAAAATCAATTTGTGAGACTTATTAAATATTTAAAGAATAATTTTTTAAAATGAAATCTTCATTGTTAATGGAACAAGAATCAAGGTGAGCTCATAATAAATTATCTTTTCTTTTTAAACATTCTCAAGTTACAGAGTCTATTTGGTGTGGTTATTTTATAATGTGTATGTAAAGAAAAATCAACCAGTCTCATCTAACCAGTTTTCCACATAAACATTTAAAGAATGTAAGAGATTACAGACTAGCAGCATGTGAGCTGTTTTGCCCACAGATATGTTCATTTGGGTTGTACATTATTTTTAAAAACCTTAATTTGTGGGCCCTCCCTGGTGGCACAAGGGCAGCAACGAGTTCCATCCCTGGCCAGGGAGGTGACCCACAAGGCACAGCAGACCTCTCCTGTCTCTCCCGCTGCTCCCCTTAGCAGTGTATTTCAGTCTATCTGCCTGTTCTGCTTCCCACTCTGTCTCTAGTGATTCTTCTCACCTTCCGCACATCTGGCCTACACCTCAGTTCTTGTATGCATAAATAAATAAATCTTTTTTTAAAAAAAAAAAAACCTGGTTAACATTTAACATTGGTAACTTGCATAGATTACAATATTCAAGGATCAAGTTTCAAGGATTGTATATAGTAGGCATACATGAATTATAATGCTTCGGGTAGCTTAGAAAGAAATGATGAGCCTCAAAAGATGGACTGAAGTCAGATATGAAGGGGTCTCACAAACCATGACAAAGAATGTGATTTCATCCTACACATCAGTATTGTTCCCATGAGCCATTCGAGGGCGTTTAGCAAGAAAATAAATAAGATTAACACTTAGAAAAGATCTCAGTAAGTATGGAATAGAGGACTGAGAGCAAGCGCAAACAAGAATACTTAGCTGCAAGCTGATGTAAAAAGGAGTAAAATCTGGGTAGTGACAGCTGAGATACTTAAATCTTACCAGTATCTGCTTTATGCCACATAGTTATGTACTAGGTTCAGGATAAAGTAGATAAAACATGTACAGAGGAGCTGTAGCTTAAACTTGGAATAAAATTAAAACATCTTATTTCAATAAGGTAAGCACAAATCAGAAAAGATATGTTTGAGAGATGTACTCTAGAAAAAAACCAAAAGATTACTCTTATAACTATACTTCATGAACAAAGACTCCAGAGGATTTGCTAGAGATAGTATATATAAAATCACACCCATCCTTGAATACCATTATAAGCAACAAAAACCCATAACTATCAATTTCCTACAGTGAATTTCAAAGGTGTGCGTAAAGGCCTACCTAAGACTTGGCATATTTCCCTTGACAATTTTGGCTGAGATCCTGATACCCAAATTACAGCATGGAATCAAGGAAAACAAAAATGGTACACAACATTTAGGTCATCATGCCTATATAACTGCTGGCTAGCAAATGACCAACAAGCTTATTAACTGTGCCATTACTTCTATGGTAAGTACGTAACGAGTTGCACAATTTTGCCTAGGGTTAGCGTTTAATTACCAACTTCTTTTTCTTTTCTTTTTTTTGGTCATGAGGCCAAACATGTATTTCAAGAAGTAACTACCATTTTCTTATTAGACTTATAGAACAGGTCTGAAGTAGTTATGTGGATAAATTCCTAAAGCAATAGACATGTCCAATAATACGAATTTCTAGGTTTTTCACTGAGTCCTATGTTGAAATTCAGCATCATTTCCACAAAACTGGTTTTATAACATCATTACTTTCCTTGACAATGAATTTTAAAAAGGGGCCAGGGGAGAGGGCAAGATGGTGCGGGTGGAAGGACAATTACATTCTTCAAAAATAAATTATATTTCACTTAGGTTCTTGGAGTTACTTCAAGCTCTTAGATGAAGATTATAATAATCAAGTGCAAAAAAAGGACTCTTAAGTCCTTCAGTGAGAGAGTTGATCAAAATATCCTCTTTATCAGTCTTCTCAACGCTCATTAAATACAGTAGATTATAAAGCTTTACCCATTAAAGAACAGATCAAATGCTAATTACTAGTTCCAAATAGCTGACTCTTATAAAACTCTAGCAACATCACAGATAGCTGGTTATAACTTTAAGTGCATTGCTAAATTTATATGTAAGAAAAAAAAAATATTTTGAGAGGAATTGCATGAGCCTGTAGGGCTACATGTAAAGAAAATGAAATCAGTATCTGACAAAAACAATACAAATTAGAAAATATTCTGAAAGTATCTTTATGTGGGGCATAATAAGTGTTTGCATTTGTAGAAAAACAAAAAGAAAATGATGGGGAATAGAAGTATTACCTGAGGGCAGGAAATTCAGACAAAAGATCCCTATTCCTGGTGAAAGCAAGGAGTCAGTTGCCAGGGTCTCTGAGATTCCTCTGGTACTCATTTGGGTGATTATGAAATTCACAGCACATCAAGCTCCACCACAGCCAGCAGGGATCGCTGCAGGGAATGGGTACACAGGGGACACAGAGGGAGCAAGTTTCAGGGAAGGAAAAGGAAAGGAATGATATGATAAAAATATTTAGCTGTGATGCACTTAAAAAAAAAAAAAAAACAAAAACAGTTGTATTTCACACTGGATTAACTAGTGGCAAAAACTGCTTAAATTCTAAGACTATGATTTTCTTCATTCTCTCTAATACTGTTATTACTACGACTCTAATGAATTCATGTCTTTTTAAATTCTGTATTAAAAATATTAACAAAAATGAGGCAGCTAGATTGTGCAAAAGTTATACAAAGACTTAACTGTACAATTTAGCATTAAATGAAACCAATTAAGACATGCAAGCAATCCAAAGATAAGCTACCTACAAATACAAACTGTAAAATCAGTTTAACTTCCAAAAAGTCAAGTTAAATTTGCAATTATCACTTGACTTCATTGAGAATACTAAATAGTAAAATTACCTATGAAAAATAACTATAGACCAAAGAAAGATGTAGCAATAACCTATATGTACTCAAAGGAAGTCAGAAAACAATAGTATTTATCAGGGGAAAAGTTTTTCATCTAAAGTTTTGGGTTATAAATTTTAAAACCTGCCAAAAAATGTATTCAGGGCAACCAGTTTGTGCGTTCTGTCTTCTATAAAGACCAAAGTAGTATAAATTAATTTATCTAGTCAGTTAAAAGTGTTTCTGAACAATCAATACATAACACAGTGCTGTGGCAGGTGCTAAAGATACCGCAACAGGGCCTCCTTGGTTAAAGTCTGAATGCTGTTAAGCTATCTCTGGCCACTGCTGCAAGATTAGATCCCTGGCCAGGAGCTGACCCACATGGCATAGCAGACCTCTCCTCAGCAGTGTATTTCAGTAGATCCACCTGTTCTGCTCCCCACTCTCTCTCTGATGAATTCTCTTACCCTCGCCTGCTCCCCCGCACCTCTGACCCATACCCCAGTTCTTGCATGCATAAATAAATCTTTTAAAAAAATAAAAACATAAAGATACCACAACAAAGGAGAGAAACACAGTCAGTGCATTCAAAATCCAAAGCTTATATGGGTGATTCTCCCTTACAGAAATGACAATCTAGAAATAAAAACATGATGCTTTTGCTTTAATAAAATAGAATACTTTAAGACCTAAAGAAGTTCAGTGCAGACCAGTGAACACAATCCTAGTTACCGCTGCCCATGAAGATGAACAAAGTAAAGTCTGAGAGAATGGCCTGTGATGAAGGGATGTAGACAATCCAGCTGTTCGAGTCAGAGAAAACAAATTTAATCATCATCCATCTAATAGCGCCCAAGCTGTTGTTCAGGTGTTTTTATTTCTTTGTTTCCTGGAAGTTCCTCTGAGATTTAGACCACCTCTGTCTCAGTGTCTCAACTTCCACTGAAGTTGCATCTAGTTCTTTGTGCCTCACTTATATTCTGTCCTGAATTATTTACTCACTTATGCGCCAGTCTTTCCAAAAGACATCCTAGCTTTTTAACTTTTATATCTTCTAGAACTTTCCTAAGGTTGGGGGGAAAAAAACACGAATGACTTAAAAATGGGATAATCATACTTAGAATATTCCTCTTACCTATCATTAGGTAAGAGAACGCCTACATTATATTGATGCCCTTTTTATAGTACAGCTCAATTATATAAAATTACATCACAGCAGAAAAAAAATTTGGAAAAGTCAATAACACCTAAAACAGTTTTACCAAATTTTTAAATCACTGAATTTTCTGATATTACTGTTTATTCCTAAATATTAATTCTTGACAATGAAATTATACATAAAAAGCTTACAAATAGGCAACAGTAAAGAAAACAACAAAACTGCTAGCCTAGCAATGGCAAGAAGTCAGAGATAACCTCTCTTAATGGTAGTTTTGAGTAGGAAAAAGAGCACATACACATATAGTGTACAATATACAAAACTGACTGATTAAGACATTCAAAATTTAAATAAGTGTTGTAAAGGATTCAAAGAAAGAAGAAACCTATTAATAACTGTTGATAAGCAAGTGAACCGATATGGCCATTATATTTGGCAATCTAGATTTATCTGAAAAAACTAAAAATGTAGGGCCTCCCTGGAGGTGCAGGCGGTTGAGCGCAGAACTGCGAAGGTGTCCGCAGCCTCTGCAGTGCCGGTTCAATCCCCGCCGGCCGTGAAGATACCCACATGGTGCAGCAGACCTCTCCTGTCTCGCCTGCTGCTCCCCTCAGCAGTGTATTTTAGTCAGTCTGCCTGTTCTGTTCCCTACTCTGTCTTTGGTGAATCCTCTCACCCTCACACACATCAGGCCTGTATCCCAGTTCTTGTATAAATAAATAAATCTTTAAAAAAAAAAAAACTAAAAATGTAAATACCGTAAGGCCCAGCAATTCTAATGTTTCGCATCATCCAAAGAACATGAAACCATCGACACACACAAAAAAAACCTCTATGCTCTAAGATGTTTATTGCACTACTGTTTACAGTAGATAGGTCATGGAAGCAACCTAAATGCCCATCAATAAACTATCAGATCAAGATGAGGTAGAGCCACACCATGGAATACTATTCAACCACAAGGAAAAACAAAATGCAGCCATTTACTGCAAAATGGAAGAATTCAAGGGAATTATGTGTAGTAAAGCAAGTCAGAATGAGAAAGACAAATGCTGGACATTTTCATATGAGTGACTGGACAAAGGAAAATGACAAAAACGAGTGGACATTAATAAATCCATCAAGTGTCTGAGATTAAGAGGCAGGGAGAGGGAGAGAGCAACAAGGGATCATAAAGAACTACAGTGGGAGAAAAAAAATCCCACAATTTTATTTTCACACTGAAACTTCTACACAAATGTTCCTAATTGCTTTTCAGTAATAGCAAAAAATTCAAAATTTATACACAACATTAATTTTAGCTAAGAGAAATCTCAAAATAAGTCAATGAATTAACACACCAATAGCAACCTAAACTCTGAAAAATCAAGCAATTACAACATCCTGAATCATGCCTCAGCTCTAAATTTTAAGATTTATTTATTTATTTATACAAGCACTGGGTACAGTCAGAAGCGCGGGAGGGTGAGAGAATTCACCAGAGCCAGAGCGGGGAGCAGAGCAGGCAGAAGGACCGAAGTACACTGCTGAGGGGAGCAGCGGGCGGCAGGAGAGGTCTGCGCACCATGTGGGACCCTCGCCCAGTGGCCGGGGATCGAACCGGCACTGCAGAGGCTATGGGCAGCCTCGCAACCCAGCGCTCAACCGCTGCGCCACCAGGGAGGCCCAGCTCTAAATTTTAATAACTTAGTCTTGATACAGTAAGTGCACATATTTCACCCATAGAAATAGTCATAAAGCCTTTCACTTGTAACTATAGTCCATCTGAGCTTAAGTCACTAATACCAACTGGTAAAATACCAGTATTTAATGGGAATATTAAATTGCTACTCTTAGTTAATATGCAGAATTTAAAACATACAACTAATAAGAGATCAACTTATGAAGGATATGTTTAGACTGGTAACTGCAGTACTATGGCAAAATGTAATACTGCACAAGTGCAAGTGAAAAGAAATGGAGAAATTATGCTTCCTCATTTTCAAAGAATTGCTAGGCAAAAACACCAATTTCCCCAGTTTCAAAGATTTGCAGTCAAAAAATTCCCTAATTTAAAAAAACCTCTTAAGGGACATGCATCAGAATGGTGATAAACTATCAAAGAACAATCAGGAAAATGCTAAAAATTGAGTGAAAGAAAAGTTAATGACTGGGTGGGGACAAAAAAAGCATACAGAATGATGAAATGAAAGAGGTAATACATCTACTCAACACTATTAGGTCTTGGGAAAGTCACAAATCTCAACATTTTAATAATGTTTTCTCTGAGATAAAACAAATCCCTCCTATTTCCAGAAGTGTAACACTCAAACCGCTTTTCAGCAGCAGTTTTCAAATCAACCTCTTGCATTTATTTTTTACAAGAGTCAAGGTCCAGTTTTAGTTGAAAATCAGTACGCACGAAATGGGCACCTGCTTGATTCCATTCTTCTACATAGTGAACTTAATAGCTTAAGGAAAAAAACCCACCCTCTGAAATTCAATCCATGAACCATTTTGCAGTAATTATCATAAACAAAACAAAAGTCACGCAAAAAACACTGATGCTGTCACACTAAAACATGGTGTAATTAGTTCACAAATAAAAGGGGTCTTCATTAGATAACTAATGGGCATCCAAATTAATGTATCCAAAGCCAAAAGTCTGATCTTCTCCAACTTAGTTAACACCCACATCATCCTGTCAGTTGGTTATGTCAAAATGTTGGAATCATCCAAAATGTTTCTCTCTCAGTCTACATCTTATCTGTCAGCAAATCCTGTCATGTTCCCTTCCAAGTACATCGAGAACCTGACTGTATCTCAAAGACTCTACTGCATCCACCTTGGTCCAAGACAATACCTAGATAGTCAATACTTTTAAGTGGGCTCCTGCTTCTGCCTTGGCCCTCCTATTATTTATCTCCCACATGGCTGCAGAGTGATCCCTGGCTCAAAACCTTGCAGTGGCTTCCAGCCTCTCTCAGGATAAAAGCCAAAGCCATTACAAGGCCCCACAAGATCTGGCCCTTGTTTTCTCTTTGATCTCATCTTACTCCACTCATTTCATTCCTCACTCCATTTCACCTCTATTGATGGCCATAATATATTTTAAAAATAAGCATGACGCAGTTCGGGATCTTTGCATTTGCTCACACTGCCTCTATCAGACCTGTCTTCTCAAATATCACCTTCTCAATTAAAACTCTAGATCACCAGATTTAAAACTGCAAACTGCATTCCCTTCTCCCTGCATTTCCCAATCCCTTCCCCAGTGTTATTTATTTCAATAGCAGAAGACACAAATGATATAATATACTTCACTTATTTTACTATCATACTCCTGGATTAAAATGCATTGGGGATAGAGATTTCTATTTTGTTCTCTGCTATGTCCAGCACCATGGACCAGGACCTGAGACAAAGTAGCACTCGCTCAGTAAATATTTATTAAATAATAGTCTGTCTAGTGCAAAAATCAACATTATTGGAGACTAAAAAAAAACCAACTAGTCACCTTGTAACCAAAATAATTTTTTAAAATTCTCAGACATATAATAGTAATAAATTTAGTTTAATTTAGTTATAATATTAAAAGGTAACATTTAACTCAGTTTTTAAAAAGCTGTCTAATCCAAGTAAATTAAATCTGTCTAATCCATATGAAATCAAATTTCATATGGCAGTAAAATTCTAGAAAGACCTTATACTTAGTCATTCTACCCCTGCTTCTTGTGCCAGAATATGAACCACTAACATTTACAAATAGCTGAGGCCATTTCTTACTGAACCTATCCACATAATAAACTCTATGGGTTTTACCATAGAGTGAAAGACATAATAATGACTCTATCAATAATTATATGAAGTTATCATTTAAGAAAATAATTTTCACAATCAAAATAATGTATTTTTTTTAAATGTCCAATACAGGGGCCTCCCTGGTGGCACAAGGGTTTAAGTCTCAGCACTATGAAGCTATCCGCAGCCACTGCAGCATGAGTTCCATCCCCAGCCAGGGAGCTGACCACATGGCACAGCAGACCTCTCCTGTCTCACCTGCTGCTCCCCTCAGCGTGTATTTCAATAGATCTGCCTGCTCCCCACTCTATCTCTGGTGAATCCTCTCACACACACCCCCACCCCCAACCCCGCACCTGTGGCGTACACTTCCGTTCTTGTACGCATAAATAAATAAAATAAATCTTAAAAAAAAAAGGTCCTTTCCTTTTCTCCCCAGCTATGTGCGGCTGCCCTCCCCTCACATAGCCTAAGCCACCCTAGAATTACCTTGTGAGGCACAACCTAGAACTCCCATCACTTTGCCATTCAGTCATAAGACCCTGCAAGTGTCCAACCCTTTCTAATCTCTTCAACAAATATTCCAAACATTCTACAATCTTCTCAGGCTCTCTACGCCCCACCTTGCTTTCTGTTCCTTCCCCTTCATTTAGGGAACATGTCTTGTTGAGACTGTCAAATAGTTTCTCCTACCTATATTCTGGCCTGAAACCAGCTCCTTTCCAAGTATGGGTAGTGCTCTAACCTTCTCATAAATTCTGTAGGATACTGATATCCTCCCTATATGCTCTTTTCTACTTAAGTTCATCAGAACCTCTGTAGACCTCATACTGTTCCACCTTAGATAATTGCTTCTCAATCCTGGGTTCCAAAAAAGCCAAACTGATAACCAGGTATCTTTAAAGATCATATCCCTCTTTTGTGCGAAATTCTTTATTTTCAGTCACCCCTGGAGAATGCAGTTCAATTTCAACATAGCCAATGAGGTCTCTGAAATCAAATTTAGTTCAGTGCCTATTACAGACACAAATGGAGCAGCAAGTCTGACTGCAAATAGTTCTCCCTATGACCATTCCTATCTTTGCTATATAAACCTTTGCAATTGCTAATTGATCCGTAAAAAGATAGAAACAAGACAAACAGGTTCTCTCTCCTAGGAATCTGAAACTTGACAAGAAAGGTCAGAGGCTGGGAGTCATGACAGACAGGACAGCCCCTGAAAGTAGTGGGTCTCGGCCAAAAGCTATTTTGTCCCCCAGCGGGCACTTGGCAATGTCTAGAGAAATTCTTCATTGTCAGGACTGTGGGAGTGCAACTGGTATCTAGTGGGTAGAGATCAGAGACACTGCCTGACATGTCACAATGCACACAGCAGCCCTCCACAACAAAGAATTATCTTATTCAAAATGTCAATAGTGCTGAGGCTGAAAAACACTTCTCCCAAAGGAAGTTCCATGAACTCTTCTAATAAAGTTCTAGGCGATGGTTGGCTTGCCATTTCAGATTCTGTGACCCACCCCTGGTTATCTACTTCCCTTTCACCTAAGTTAAAGAGCAGATTTCCCCCACCCCATTTTATGAATCAGAAAAGTCTTCAGAACTTCCAAATGTTCCCTGAGCGGCAAAAAATCACTAACCCACTGCTTTCAACCACACAAAGACGCTACCAAGGTGTGGTGCAAGTCTGTCTTGCTATCTTCCACTCCCCAATATATCTCGTGCCCAGCACTGAATGCCCTGAACTTAGCAGGAAGGGAAGAGGGCAAGTGGATGCGAATCTTCCCTACCCCATTTCAGGTTCTCATCGGTCTTCAAGCTTCTATTTTCTCCCTCCATACCTCTTCTTAAGCCCATCAGTACACACAGTTACAAATAATGATGTCTTGAGCTAAAAACTAGCTCCTGCACTTATTTCCTTTCTTAAATTTGTGAGAGCTGTTCTGTAAAACTTCCCATCCCCCTGAGAAAACAAACCCTCCTAGCAAAGCCTCCAAAATATACTCTGTGCCAGATAGAGTATGAAAGTGTTAAAGACAAGACACCCAGTCGGAAATGGAGTCACTTCTACTAAGCTTCACATCACCAGTGACTAGCTTAATTATAGTTTCAGCCTCTCCCAGAAATGGAATCTTAAACGGGTCAATCAGAACTAGGTCAGTACTAGTGAGGCAATCCACCTGACTGACCCCTGCCATCTCCTAGGGGAAAGTGACCTTCCCACAACCAAGCTACTTTTTGCTAGCATAACTTCCTTATTCCTGCTACCTTCTGTCTATGCGTCTCTAATTCTGTGCAGCTACTTGGGAGTCCTTTCTATGTGCTTGACGGGACAGCACCCTATTCAGTTGAATAAAACCAATAAGATCTTTATAATTTAGTCAGTTGAGGTCTTCCCTGACCCCAGCTCCAGAGGAGAGTGCAACCCCCCACTACCATAAGGTATGCATTTGGGGAAATCACAGGGGTGAGCATACCCCAAGTGCCCCAGGAAAGCTTCTAGATCATGGTGGTGCCTCATTTTTGCTTTTTAAATAAATAAAATCATTTTATTATTTGTTTTTTAGTATTTTTATTGTGTATTAATTTTATTTTCTTACATAATTTTTGTACAATATTTGATTTCTCCCCTGCCCATCACCACCTCACCCGTGAACCATCACCACAGTTAGTCCCTTGTGCTCGCCCCTCTCCTGTTTTGACCTCCCCCCTCCCCCTTCCCTGAAGTATGTCTCAGATCTATAATTTGCCTGCTAATTCTCTGTGGTGTCTTTTTTTTTTTTTAAAAAAAAGGGGGATCTGGGTAATTTCTCCTTCAAGTGTATTTCCGGTTTTACTTCTCTTAAAACCTAACTGCTGACACCCCCTCCCACCACCACCACCACCATTTCTCTCTCTCTTCCCTTTCAGATCACTTTCAAGTACACAAATTGTTTTATTAACAAGGCCAAGACATACTTGAGATACAAAAAAAATAATCAGGCAGAGAACAGTTATAGATTCACACTTCCCAAATAATTCAGCATTCAACTGGAATGCCTACATTATGCTTGTCTCCAAGCAAAAATTCCTGCCCTTATGGAGTTTATATTCAAACACAGAAGACAAAGGGCAAATAAACAAGTATACATTACAACACATAAGGATGAGTGCTACAGAGAAAAGGGAGCCATGAGAAAGAATGTTTATTATTAGAAGGTAAAATGTTCTAAGTATTCCCACTAAATTATATTTCAGCTGATATGTCCAAAACAGTTACATATTCATTACCGGATTATTAAAAAATTAAGCTTGACCCAGGTAATTTCAAAAATTCATCCCTACTTGAATAACTCTAATTTATTACATCAGTCAACAGCATTTCAAAAATTCATCTCTGAAAAAATATCCTCATCACAACACAGTTATTAGAAATCATACAGATTAAAAAGTAATCCTAAAGTCTCAATTCTGAATATGTGGGATAATGACGTAAGCCATTATCTCTGCTATTAATTTTTAAGAGCCCTACTCAACAGCTCTACTAGAGAATTAAATGCCAATGCCCTAAAGCACTCATTGATTAATTTAACTTTTCTCTCATGCATACAGGCTGGAACTTAGTCTTGTACCATCATCGTTGGGAGAGTGAGAAAACACATTCAGATCATTTACTATAGGGCTGAAATTTCTTGGGGAACTGAATATGAGAAAGACTGGGGGACATCTGACAAGTCACTCCTTACCTACACAATAAAAAAAAAAAAGAGATAAAAACATTTTTCAAAAATAATTCAGTATGAGATCATACTTACAATTGTAAAAGAAAGTTTCCCATTAGTGATAATACCAAAAAATGCATATTTATAGTGCTGCTACAATGTGTTACTTTTTCAGAACCTGTTTGATGTTAGTCAATGTTATAAATGAAGAAAATAAAATACTCGCTGACTTACAGAAATACTGATTTTTGTGTCCCAACACACAACCTGTGGTAGTCATCCATGTGGAGAACCAAGAATAATTATTGACAAATACAGATCATTATACCCAAGGCTTTCCTAAAATCAGTTCAAAGTAATCGCTAACTTACCAACAACAAAGAGAAGCCTCCGACCAAGAGCTTTTAATTGGCTGCTAACCACTTGGAAACAAGATACCAGATGAAGGAAAAAAAAAAAAAAAAAAAAAGATCCTACATTTAGCCCGTGTCTTGAGACAAATATGGAGACGCCAGGAGCAGTTAACAAAACTGCCAGCTTTACTGAGTCATGTTTCTGACTAAAACCGCGTTATGAAATGGAAAGAATATAAAGTCTTGGGTTTTGTCACCACAGATGTTGCCTCCCTTCGTGTATCAGCCTCAGATTTTAAAATGCAAAAAAAAGAAAGAAAAATCTGTTCTGTAAAAATGATGTGGGGCTAAAAAAGCCTCCAGAAAGAACTTGCCAAGGTTGGGGACTCCGCTTATTTACCCAAAACAAATCCTAACTGTGCAAACCGGCACACCCTCAAATGCACCCGAGCGGGAACGGCGAAGCGGGGTGAATCCAGACCAAAAACAGGGGTGACATTTCTCCGAGAAGGCAGCAGCCGGGATGCGGGGGTCCCCCGAGCGCCCCGCGCCCCGGCTAACGGAACCGCTCCGCTCCTGGGCGACAGGCCGGGCTCAGCTTCCCCCCAACACGCACCCCCGACACCTGGGTGACGCCCGGGCTCTCCAGCCACCACGCAGGACCTCCCCGGAGGGGTCCCCGACGCCCCCAGACGCCGCGTGGCGGGGCGACCCCAGCCGCGGCCCCGCGAGCCGGCCGGGCGCGGCGCCGGCCCAGGGGCTGGTTCTGGGGCGCCCCGAATCCGCGACCCCCGCCCCGGCCGAAGGGGGGGCCCTCGCACGCCGCCCCCACCCCGCCGCCCGGGCGGCAGCGGCCAGGCCCGACGCGCGGGGCGCGCTGACCTGGAGAGGTGCTTCAGGATCTGCTTCTTGATGAGCCCGGCCATGGCGCCGGGGCGCGGGGAGCCGCGCGCTCCCTCGGCTGCTCACTGCCGGGCGAGGGGCTCCTGAGACTGGGCGCCCCGGAGAGCCCCGAGGCCTGGGCCGAGGCCACAGCCGCCGCCGCCGCGCCCGCCGATGACCCGGAGCATTGCGCTCAGGCCTCCGCGGCCGCTGCCAGCGCCATCTTGGCTGCGGCATCACCTAAGAGACCTGAGGGAGTGCGGGGGCGGCGCTGTTCGGGGCGGGGCGAATGGGGAAGAGGCGGGGCTATCGTGGGTCCGGGGCGGGGCGAGAGCGGGTTCGGGGCGGGACGAGCGGGGAAGGGGCGGGGCGAGCGCGGGTTCGGGGCGGGGCGAGCGCGGGTTCGGGGCGGGGCGATCGCGGGCAGGGGCGGGGCGAGCGCGGGCAGGACTGGCCGGAGTTGGAGGGTGGGCAAAGCGGGAGCGTGCAGATGGGGCTGCCGCCTTCTCTGTGGACACCAACCCTGCCCCCCTCGATTGTCCTGCCTCTATAGGGGCATTTGATTACCAATCCCAGAAACTTCAAGGCCTTCAGCCTAACCCTCCCTTTTGTCTTATTCCTGTCTCCACCACTAAAAGCCGCTGTCATATCCTGTTTCTCTTCTTTATTTCCTCAGAATTTGTTCCAAACACTGCGGGGCTTGCTTTACTCTCTTTTGCTTACTCAGCTTTCTTCTTCATATACTTGCCTCTGTTTCTTCCCCTTTGCTGAAATATTCTAGTTTCCCCTGGCTAAATACTATTTTCAACTCTTAGCAGAAGTACAAGTTGGCAACTTGTCTTTTTTTTTTTTAAGATTTTTTATTTATGCATACAAGAGCTGGGGTACAGGCCAGAGGTGTGGGGGTGAGAGTATTCACCAGAGACAGAGTGGGGAACAGAACAGGCAGATTGACTGAAGTACACTGCTGAGGGGAGCAGCAGGCGAGTCAGGAGAGGTCTGCTGCGCCATGTGGGTAGATCCCTGGTCAGTCTGGGGATCTAACTCATGCTGCAGTGGATGCAGACAGCTTCATAGGTTGTGTCTTAATCCCTTGCGCCACTAAGGAGGTTCCCCTGGCAACTTGTCTTAATAGAGTGGAGGGTCTGAGAATTACAAGACCTAAGTTCAAGTTCTGACTCTAGTAATCTCTAGCTGAATAAAATAATTATCTTTAACCTAAGTTAAAGCATTTGTAAAATAGCCTAATAATATCAGCCTTATCCATCTTGCTAGGTTGTTGTAGCTAAAGAAATAGGATGTAAATTTCTCTTGAAATTGTTTGAAAAAGGAAGGAAACTGTTGAAATAACGGGATCTATTACAGTGCTCCACCTATATGCCACTCAATTTCAAACCAACAGTTTTCACCGCTGAAAAATGTTGGAGTGTCATTTGATAAGGTTAAAAACTAAGCCCCCACCCCTTGCCCAGCAGGAAGGTTCTGGAGGCTTGGATAAAGGGTTTGATAAGTTTGTTATAGGAACCAGGCCATAAGACTGATCACTTTGGGCCTCCCCGGTGGCGCAGTGGTTGAGTGCTGGGTTGCGAAGCTGCCTGCAGCCTCTGTAGCGCCGGTTCGATCTCCGGCTGCTCCCCGGCCACCAGAGAAGGGTCCCACATGGCGCGCAGACCTCTCCTGCCGCCCGCTGCTCCCCTCAGCAGTGTACTTCGGTCCTTCTGCCTGCTGTGCTCCCTGCTCTGGCTCTGGTGAATTCTCTCACCCTCCCGCGCTTCTGACTGTACCCAGTGCATGTATAAACAAACAAACAAACAAACAAACAAATAAATAAAACATGCCTCTATATATAAAAAAAAAAAAAAAGACTGATCACTTTGACCATGAAGAGGCTGTTCCGTGTTTTAACCGACCTAATGAAGGTCAAGTACTGGAAGCTCCAGTTTTCCTGGACACCACCCTGTTACACTTAGAGAATGCCATACACAATTGAATGATAGCTATTATTATTTATTCAATACGCAGAGGAGGAGGGGTCAGGTAGGTGGAACATAACTGTGGAAAAGAGACAGAAGTTATGAAACAATTATGAAAAGTTTCAAGCTTTTTATTAGTTAATTATAAAGGTATGATTTTCAAAAAGTATAAAACATGGCTGTTGTACGAATATATGGTGAACATGCATCAAAGATTTTAACTCATAATGCAAGAATCAACCAGCTAGGATATAAAGCTAGTTTACTCATTATGATTTAAATACTCTTTATTGCATATATTCATTATGTATTTAGATTGTTAGCATATTTTTAACTCTTAAAATTATACAGTGGTTAAATATGTGTGGGAGGGGGGAGAAGCAGTACTTCTATGTTTGAGAAAACATGGGAAGGAGAGTGCATGATGTGAAGGTGAATAGAGTCAGATTTTACTGACCAGTGTCTCCTGGTTTATACTGGCTCGTGAGAAATTGTTGTGTGCATCTTTTAGCAACGCTGTCTTTGGCGACTTCAGGATAGCTTGAAATAAGCCTTTTATGGTGGTGTTTACTGCACAGGAAATAAAAACACTACAAACCAGGTGATTCCCTGGGGAGTTGGTTGTTTAACATTTATACCACATATTGTAAAATAGACAGAAGGGGGATAGCAAATGTATGGACAGTATTTCATAAGCAATGTCAATCTGTTATAGGACAGGGAGACGGGCAGCCCAAACCCCGCAAACCTGCCTATTGCCTATTCTAAATGGGTTCTGCCATCCGCCTCATCAACACAAAACATATGAGACTTTAATGGGAAGGAACTTTAATAAAACTAGGAAACAATACAGGTAAGGCAAAGAGTCTAGTTTCTAAATGAAGCACCCAAAGTTACCCGTCCCCTCGTGGGTAAAAGTCCATCCATATGGGATTGGCCCAGAGCAAGGCCCCAAAGCCTGCCACAAGTCCAAAGCACCTTCCAGCGGGGACCCACAGAAAAGGGTCAGAAACAACCAGACAAGCCCAGAAGGAAAAGAGCAAAATCAACATCAAGATAAAAGCTACCATTGTCACCTCCCGATGGGTCTCACCCACATCTGTGTCACCCAGTCCACGACCAAAAGACAAGTACAGTTTCTTCATATGTCTTTAGGCTCCATGCGCCTCCTCCAGGTCTCCTGGCTCCATCCTGCTTTCTTCCTCAGTCGCTTCTGCAGCTTCTCTTCCTCCTCAGCTCCAGCCTTCCTTGGGTGGGGCAGGGAACCTCCCCCTTTCCTGGGGACCACCCTGTTACAAAACCAAGGGAACACTTCTATGGTAAGGCAATTTGGGGAGAATGATCATATTTTTGACTTGGAAAAACATTTGCTGATAATTATATTGGCAAAATAGAGAATAGATCATAAAGAAACAAGAATGGAATAAAAGGGCATTAAGAAGGCGGTAGCATTGTTTTATTTTTTAAAAGATTTATTTATTTATGCATACAAGAGCTAGGGTACAGGCCAGAGATGCAGGGGGATGAGAGGATTCACCAAAGGCAGAGTGGGGAACAGAACAGGCAGATTGACTGAAATACAATGCTGAGGGGAGCAGCAGGCGAGACAGGAGAGGTCTGCTGCGCCATGTGGATTGCTCCCTGGCCCTGGCCGGCAAGGGATTGAACTCATGCTTCAGAGGCTTACAGATTGCTTCATAGTGCAGTGCCTAACCCCTTGCGCCACCAGGGAGGCCCATTAGCATTATTTTAGGTAAGAGATAAAGTAGTATCAGTAAGGATGGAAGAAGGTAAAGGGCAGATTCCAGAGATTAAGTTTAGGGCACGAGTTGAAGGTAATTGAGGTTTCTAGCTTGGGGCACTGGGTGGATCTTGGGACTCAGCTCTAACTGAGATAAGGTTCAGTTTTGCATTGGTTGCTGTGAAGGTTATCTTGGGATATCTGGTCATAAACATCCTGGTTACAGTAGGGGAATGGAAATTATACTATAAGATTTATCAGTGTTTAATAATAACTGAAGCCAAGTATGAAAAATGATCTTGATCTTGGAGCATGTAAATGGCAAGGAAACAAAAAGAAGTTTATCTGAGAAAGAGCTTAATATCAAGAGGAGCACCGGGATTGAAAGAGCATATATTTAAAAAGGAGATATGAAAAGAAATGATGACTGCTGTGTGATGTAAGTATTGTAAAATATCCTTTGCCTTTGGAGTATTTCTTATCACTTTAATATTTAATTTGAGAAAATAGAATAACTGAATTTAGGCTTAATTAACTTTGGACATTCAATGACTTTTTGATACCAAGGGATTTAGATATCAGTGAAAAGAGTGCCTAACTAGTTTGCCACCTATGCAAATTAACAGAGAATGATGATGTAAGAAAATAATGATGATGAGGATAACTACTGTTAGACACTTAATTTTTATCACTTTCTCTTTATAATTCTGCAAAGGGGTGTACCGTTATTCCATTTTACAGGTGAGATAACTAAGGTGCAGAGAGGTTGACTAACCTGTCCAAGTCATCTAGTGATATGATTTCTCCCAGGACTTTGAGTGCAGAAATTGCATTCTTAGCCACACTATCTCTTGGACTTCAACAATAGTACCTACTTTGCAGTTATAATATTGGTTTAAAAATGAATAACAGACCCCAAAGGGACTCATTTTTTGCCAAGTCCCACCAAGATTTAACAAGTAGTCCAATTGTTATTTCAGCCTCTCCCAGATGTGTAATTTTATTTTATTTTATTTTTTTAAAGATTTATTTATTTATGCATACAAGAACTGGGGTGTAAGACAGAGGTGCGGGGACAGAGTGGGTAACGGAACAGGCAGATTGACTGAAACACACTGCTGAGGGGAGCAGCAGATGAGTCAGGGGAGGTCTGCTATACCATGTGGCTTGCTCCCTGGCTGGCCAGGGATGGAGCTCGAGCTGCAGTGGCTGGTGACAACTTCACAGCGCTGTGACTTAACACCGGCACCACCAGGGAGGCCCGAATTTTTTTTATCCGGAAACATTAAATGCTGCCTATTGGTCATTATTTTCATCAGCCAAGGTTACACATTTTGTTGCAGATTCTGGATTCCAATACAAAATTCATTCCCTAAGCCATTAGCAATTAGCTCAGGGTACTACAGGATCACTTAGGAAGAGCACAGAGAGATATTTTAAGGAGGGTCACAGAGAGATAATGTGTAAGACGTCAAGAAGACCTTTAAGATGAGGAAAAGAATTCGGTCTGTGGAAAAAGCAAACAGGGAAAGAGTATAAGCTCAAGTAGAAAGTCCAAGCAGTTGACTGAAAATTTTTGCAATTCAAGGTGGTTGATTCCTATAGTCCCACGGGTATTGGCACTCAGTAAGGTTGGAGAGACTTCATACAATTCCTTGCTATATCTATGGTTTCAAACTTTATTTTTCAAGAAATGTCACAATCTGAAAAAGATTATTGAACGCACAACCAGCTGGTTCACATTTGGGATTGGAAGAAACTTGCAGGAGCAAGCCAACTTGTGCAGTAAAGGACAAATACACAATTATATTGATATGTTTTTCTCCTTTTAAAAGTTAAAAAAATTGCAAATTAACAGTAACTAAAATGTG
The DNA here is from genome assembly GCF_964194135.1 of Talpa europaea. NCBI lineage: Eukaryota > Metazoa > Chordata > Mammalia > Eulipotyphla > Talpidae > Talpa > Talpa europaea. The sequence continues at coordinate 13,918,993 of NC_140083.1, read as the reverse complement.
AAGATCTGAAAAGACAAACCATTATGTAGAGATGCCCTCTCCTCTTAGCTTTAACATAAACAAATCAGATTCTGTATCCACAATCAGTAACTAAATTGTTAATATTTTTTAAAGATTATTTATTTATACAAGAACCGGGGCACAGGTCAGATGCGCGGGAGGGTGAGAGGATTCACCGGAGACAGAGCGGGGAGCAGAACAGGCAGACTGACTAAATACACTGCTGAGGGGAGCAGCGGGCGGGGCAGGAGAGGTCTGCCGTGCCATGTGGGAACCTCACCGGCTGGCGGGGATAGAACCCGCGCTGCCAAGTCTGTGGACAGGGGAGGGACAGGGGAACCCGCCTGCGCCACCAGGGAACGCCCCTAAATTGTTAAATTTTAACAAGACAATTTCAATTTTCCGTTTCAATAAGATTTTCTTTACAATTTAAACAGACCTTTACTGTACCTAAAAATACTTTCACTCATACATAACCTCATACATACATTTTTTAAATTATCAGTAAATTTATAATGCAAATACAAAGCGCTTAACAGTGGGATCTGGTCACAATTTTTTTTAAATATCAAAGCTTTTATGATTTTATGTATTTATTTTTTTAAATAAATTTTATTTTTATATTCCCCATATAATTGCAATCCCCTTATTTTGACCCCAATCCCTCCCCTCCCCGCCCCCCATCCCCCATAGAGTGTCTCTGGTTCATAGTTTTTGTTGATTTTGATTTTCACTTTCTTATAGTTATTCATTTTCCTGGTCCCATGTTTAAGTTTTCTAGATTCCTGCTATGAGTGAGACCATCCGGTATTTTTCTTTTTCTTTCTGGCTTATTTCGCTGAGCATGATCCCTTCCAGCGCCATCCATGTTGCTGCAAATTGCATGTGTATACACCATGGAATATTACTCAGCATTCAAAAAAGGGAGCTGGTCACAATTTAACCAGCTGGGCTTGGCAGCACTAACTGACTCCCGCTGAGGAGTCCGGTCGCCCGCAGGCTCCGGCTTCCGGCGTCCTCCGTTGCTAAGGAACACCGGAAGCGCGCCCTCGGCGGCCCCGCGGAAACCATAGAGTGCCGGAAGAGGGGTGGCAGAAGGGCGGGCAGGCGCGCGGCGGCGGCGCGGCTCCCGCCAACATGACAACCCTGGTGCTGGACAACGGAGCCTACAACGCCAAGATCGGCTACAGCCATGAGAACGTCTCGTGAGTGGCGCGGCCCCGGGGCGCCGACCTCCGCACGCGCTGGCGGCTTCCCGGGCGGCGCTTCGGGCCGGGATGCCGGGGCCGCGGGCGCCCCCGCGCGCCTTGCCCGGCCCAGGGATGCGCGCGCGGGCGCCGCGCCTGGGGTCGCGGGGTCGGGGATAATTTGGGGCCCCGCGGCCCGGAAGTGGGACGTGGGTCTCGTTTCGTAACAGGAAGTCGCCCCGAAAATAGTCGCCAGGGAAGAGGGGCTCGACTGTGGCCCCTGATGCGAGGCTCACGATCCGGGGCAGCGTTTTGCTTTTTTTTTTTTTTTTTAAATTATTTTATTTTATATAATTCTTACATCATTTTTCATTTTTGCACAATGTATGCATTTTCATTTTGGTTATAGTCCCCATATAACTCCCACCCCCCTTATTCTGACCCTAATCCCTGTTCTGTCATCCCCCACATCCGACCCCCCCGCGTGTCTCTGGTCTATAATTGCTTGTTGATTTTGATTTTTACTTGATTGCAATTGTTATAGGACAGGGATCCCTGCTCAGCTCCACCCTCTTGGGTGGGGCAGGGAACCTCCCCCTTTCCTGGGGACCACCCTGTTACACAATTAGTCTTTTTCCTGGTCCCTCATTTAGGTTTTCTAAATTCCTGCTATGAGTGAGACCATCCGGTATTTTTCTTTTTCTTTTTGGCTTATTTCGCTGAGCATGATCCCTTCCAGCGCCATCCATGTTGCTGCAAATTGCATGTGTTTATCTTTTTTGAAGGCTGAGTAATATTCCATGGTGTATATGTACCACATCTTCTTGATCCAGTCATCTATTTTTGGGCATTTGGGCTGTTTCCAAAGCTTAGCTATTGTAAACAGTGCTGCTATAAACATAGGGGTGCAGGTGTTCTTTGGAATTGATGTTTCTGTGTCCTTTGGGTAAATACCTAGGAGTGGAATTGCTGGATCCTGTGGAAGCTCTATGTTTACTAGGTCCAGAAATCTCCACACAGCTCTCCATAGTGGTTGAACCAGTTTGCACTCCCGCCAACAGTGCAGGAGAGTTCTTTTTTCTCCACATCCTGGCCAACATTTGTTGTTGGTAGTTTTTTTCATTTCTCACTGGTGTGAGATGGTATCTCATTGTAGTTTTGATTTGCATTGCAATGTTTTCTTGGTGAAGTGCCTGGCATAGCATCAGATCCTCAGAGGGTTTCATGATGGAAAATATGAGAATCAGTCTCAGTGACTGGAGACTTTGTAGGCTTTGTATCTAAGGTCTGCGAAGTGCCTATTTGCTCACCTGGTTTTAGTTAAGCAGAAATACATGTTTTCAGTGCCAAACATCTGTATATATATAATATATTTGAATCATAATATATAGTATATAAATATAAGTATACATATTTATTATACAATCAATATCTTATTCAGATATTCAAATACTAATAGTAAATAGCTTATTATTCAAATAATAAGCTATTTGAATAGCTATTTGAATAATTATTTGAATCATAAACAGATTTAAAGCCTTGCATTTCTTCTAGTGTAATCACAGGATTTTTTTTTTTCTTACTTCTTTTTACTTTTTAAAAGAGGGTAACCAACTTACTTCTTACTGTCTCCTGGAAGTCGTTTTGGTAATGTGTATCATTGTTCGTATCCTTTGACATAGCAAGGATCGGGACTAAATTAGATGTGTTTGGTAAGAAGACAGGGTGCTCTGTTTTCAGCATTGTGTGTGGGAGCAGAGAAAAGGTGGGGAGAGGAGGTAAATGATGAAAATCTGGAAGTTAACTAAAATTATAGTACAGCCACAAGATTGAAGCTTTTAAAATCATGTCCTCAAAGACTGTTTAAACAAATCCAGAAAATGCTGACAGTATAGTAATAAGCAGGTGGAAAACATTTTTATAGCATTATCCCAATAACCCCCTATATATGTGTGTATATATGTGAACATAGATATAAATGTCTATATATACGTACACATAAAATACACATTTGTTTACACTGTGTATAATGGATCTAGTTTGTCTTCCTAAATAGATTGTAAGCTGATGGTGGTCTGCAACCATATTTTAAACTTCTCCCTGCTCTGTACCCTAAATCTTGCTAATTGCAAATCTGACATTTTTGAATTTGTCAGCCTTTCACCAGAAAGGTATTAAGAATTTGTGCATTACAGTCAGAAAACTAGAAACTTGACCTAAGCATCATCTGTGCAATGGCAGAACCTATACCTACCTGTAAGGGTTTTTTGAAGATTATATGGGAAAGATAAAGGGTCCATTATAAAACTGTTACATACTGGAACCTTAAAAAAAAGGCATTTTAGGGCCTGGTGGTCTAGGGGTTAAGTCTCAGCACTATGAAGCTATCATAGCCACTGCAGCACAAGTTCCATCCCCGGCCAGGTAGCTGACCCACATGGCATGGCAGACCCCTCCTGTCTCACCCCCTGCTCCCCTCAGCAGTGTATTTCAGTTGATCTGCCTGTTCTGTTCCCCACTCTGTCTCTGGTGAATCCTCTCACCTCCTTCCCACACCTCTGGCCTACACCCCAGCTCTTGTATGCATAAACAAAATATATCTTTAAGTATCGATAAATGTATTGTTAGGAACTAAGTATTTAGAGAATAATTATTTGTTTCTCTTTTTTACAGGGTTATTCCTAACTGTCAGTTTAGGTCAAAAACGGCACGTCTTAAAACTTTCACTGCTAACCAGATAGATGAAATAAAAGACCCATCTGGACTTTTTTACATCCTTCCTTTTCAGAAGGTAATGCAGTATGCCATTTCAAGCATCATAGATAAATTTACAGATAATTTAAAAATGTATATATGAGATTATGTATGAGTGAAAGTATTTTTAGATACGAGTAAAGGTCTTTTTAAATTGTAAATAAAATCTTATTGAAACAAAATGAAAATAAGTTGTCTTGTTAAAAATTAGCAGTTTAGTTACTGATTGTGGATACAGAATCTGATTTGTTTATGTTAAAGCTAAGTGGAGAGGGCATCTCTACATATTGGTTTGTCTTTTCATATCTTCACATTTTGGTTACTCTTAATTTGTAATTTTTTAACTTTTCAAAGGAGAAAAACATACCAATATAATTGATTTGAGGTTCAAACAGCTTTTAGACTGGTGAAAGTAACCACATGTAGAGAGAAATCAGTGATTTGAAATATATTAATCTAATTTTTAAAGAAGTTGTTCAAATATTCTTGATAATTAAATCTATAAAAAAAATTTTTAGGGCTACTTGGTGAATTGGGATGTTCAAAGACAAGTTTGGGATTATCTCTTTGGAAAAGAAATGTATCAGGTAACAAATTAGAGTATGTATTCAAATTTCTATTTTCATGCCTTACTCAAATAAAAATTATAATTTATGTCTTAATTTATAAATTTTTAAATATGTTTCTAGTATATATTTTAGTTCACTTGACATACTGTGCCTCGCTTTGACTTTCTAAATAATAAGTAAATGCTAATGAATATAATTTTGAAGTGGAATTTGAGGTTGAGAAGAGATTGTATGAAATTTAAGATTAAAATTTTATTTCACATTTCTGCTATCATTAGACTCATTTTTATTTTCACAATCAAATATTTTACCTACAGATGAATGTGTGACTCTTTACCAGATGAGAATTTTATGCTTTTAAAAGCTTATAATGTGACTTTATGTATACTAAGGACATGTTCAAGCTTTAATGCTTCTTAACAGGTTGCAGGAAAGAATTATGTAAACATTTCTAATTCTAGAGCTTCTCATTCTTTTATCTTTCAAAAGCAAAAATAATAGTACCCATACTTGGGGTTATATTCTCCATTACTTTTGTCATAATTACCTTTAAACAATTTGACGGTACCATTTTATTATTGTTACCATTTCGAGGGTTAGTACTTAAATAATACTTAAAGTGCATTAATTTTATAAACTCCATAGTTTTAAATTCTAACTATGTCACTAATACCTGTATCCTAGGATTATTGTAAGGATTAAGTAAGGTTGTTTGTATAATTAAAACAGTTTTTATAACTACAAAGCTATGAAACTATTTGGATTTTTCCCCCCAGGTTGATTTTTTAGATACTAACATTATTATCACAGAACCATATTTTAACTTTACTTCAATTCAAGAATCAATGAATGAAATACTATTTGAAGAATACCAGTTTCAAGCAGTATTACGAGTAAATGGTGAGCTAAAATTTTGATTGAAATTGAGTTATGTGAATATGTAAAAATAGGCTAAAGAAAACACATAAAATCCCAGAATATTAACATTCTTTTAGATTTGAAGGAAATAAAACAAGGAATTTAAAAACCAGATGGACCTTTACAGATTATCCTAGTCAGACTTCTTTTACTTCACATTTTTACTAATATATATTTTCTTATCATTATTACTGATTGAAATACTGTTAATAGCTCAGGCTGCCAATATGAGGGAAAATTGTAAACAGCATATAGAGGCAGGTTTATTAAAGGTTAGAATTACATGACTACAATGAACGTCTTCAAATATTTAGCTTGCAGAATTTACATTGATATGAGCAAAGTACTATGATGGCTAAGTTGCATAATCTCTCAAACAGTATTCTGAAGCAAGGGTGATTTTGCCCCTTGGGAGACATTTGGCAATGTTTGGACACATTATTGGTTGTTCAACTGGTTATTTAATTTCAAATCTAAACTGGTTGATAATGGTATCTACTTCGTAGAAGACTTCTAAACATTTTATATTGCACAGGAACGCTGGAATTATCTGGCCCCAAAAATATTAGTTCTGAGGTTGAGAAACCCTGTTATTACCTAGGCTGTTACTTTCTAGTTGCATGACTTTGGACACATTATTTAACTTCTCTGTGCTTCAGTTCTGCTCTGTAAAGTGAGATTTTTGTGAGGCTTAAAACACACACACTCAGCATATAATAAATCCTCAGGAAAAATTAACTGATGTTAAAATAATTATTATAAGCCATGAAATGAATACAAAGTTTAAAAACTCACTACAAAAATTGATTTTTGAAATTTAAACACTGCAAAGACGTTGTGAAAGAATTTAATGTTTTTAATGTTATTTTGCATTAACATATTTTCTTATAAAGGAAAATGTTTTATTTGTGTTTGCCTTGGTTTGCTGCCTTTGTTTATTGCTTTAAATTTATTATACTTTCATGTAATGTGTTTATTTTTTTCTTTCTTTTTTCAAATAGCTGGGGCTCTCAGTGCACATAGGTATTTCCGAGATAATCCTTCCGAATTATGCTGCATCATTGTAGATAGTGGATATTCCTTTACACATATAGTTCCTTATTGTAGAAGTAAAAAGAAAAAGGAAGCAATTATTCGGTGAGTTGCATTTAATTTTCATGTTTCTTGGGATAAAATTGAATGAAAGGCAAGATAACTCAATCAAATTTGAATTCTCCCTTTTTAGGATAAATGTGGGAGGAAAACTCTTAACCAATCACCTAAAGGAGATCATATCATATAGGTAATACTTAATTTGGACTCTTTGGGAGGATGGGGTGCTTGCAATGAACTTTTTAATGTAATTTAAAATTAGTTTTTAAAGATTTATTTGTATTTACTTATGCATATAAGAACTGGGGTGTAGGCCAGAGTTGTGGGGAGCATGAGGATTCACCAAAGACAGAGTGGGGAGCAGAACGGACGGATTTACTGAAATATGCTGCTGAGGTGAGCAGCAGGCGAGATAGGAGAGGTCCACTGTGCCATGTGATTTAACTCCCTGGCCAGGGATTAAAATTATGCCGCAGTGGCTGGTGATAGCTTGATGGTGCTGAGACTTTACACCCTGCGCCTAGAGATTGTCTCAGCACTATCACCACCTCAGCTTGAGTTCAGTCCCTGCCAGGGAGCTAACCCACATATGACGCAGCAGACCTCTCCTGTCTCACCTGCTCTGCCCCTTTGCAGTGTATTTCAGTAAATCCGCCTGTTCTTCTCTCCACTCTTATTTCTGGTGAATCCTCTGACCTCCCCTACCTCTGGCCTACCCCCAGTTCTTCTATGGAGGAAAACAATAAAATTTCCATTGAAGTAAAGCATACATACAGAAAAGTTTACAAACCATGATTATAACTCTGAGTTTTCAAAAAGTGAATGCACCCAAGAAATCAGTAGTTCAAGAGGTATATTACTAGCATCCTAATCCCCTTTCTGTTTCCTTCTAGCCTGGAAGGCCACTGAATTCAAATAGGATAGATTTCATCAGGTTTTGTGTTTAGATATGTAAAATATTAAAAGTTATGTACATCAAAAGCTTTTGTAAACAAAACTCAGATAAAGATAAGCCTGAGAAATAAGCCTGAAACAAACGTGATACAGATTTATCTTAACTATAGTAAGAGCTCTTAGAGTTACTTACAGATAAAGGACATAAATGGGTAATTCTTAGACAGGAAAAAAATATTAAATATCCAGAGTAATCACAGATTCAATTTAATATGTATTGAGCATTAATTTGGGAGCTTGGGATGTGTGAGTTAGTTAACAAAACAGACAAGAATTCCTCTTCCTTATGGCACTTCCTCGTAGAGCAAATGTATATTAAATGACCATTTTTACAATCCAAAATAATATAATTATTTTCAAAAGATGATGCTGCAGATTTGTAATATGGGCACACTTATTTGCTGCCAATCAAAGTGTAACTTGAAATAATTTTTCTGGTAAACAATTTGGCTGTATAACAAGAGACAAAGTATTTTTTACTCTGTGTCCTAGAACATGAATAAATAATGAGATAGTCAGAAGTAGATCAAAATACCTATATTTCATTGATTCTGAGTTGTTTTTTTTCACACTGTAACCTGGGATGAACCTTCCAATAGGTTGATACCTTGGAATTGTCATGCTTTAATTAGCATATTATATTATCCTTGGTACAATAGTAGTCCTTTGAGCGGGTGAAATATGGTGTATATATAGATGTCTGTTATTACAAAAGCAGAAAGAATGAAACGAAGAATTTTTTTTGAGCATAGCGACTCTCTAAACACTAATATGTGATTACAATCATTTACTTTTTATACCTCTGGTAAGTAGGTGATCTTTTACCTTTCTAAGGTTGAAGAGATGAATTCCAAAGAGATAAAATAACTTGAATACTAAGTTATGATTAAACTTAAGTCTGACTCCAAAGTCCATGTTCATTAATGCACAAGTACCTTTACTCCCTGACCTAAACTTCCAACATTAGGAACATAGATAAATCCATTTTAATAGGTTCCTTCAACTGAATATTATAGGACAATAAAAAAAATTTTAAAGCATATGCAACAGCATAAGAAAATGTTCATGAGATAACCTATAGTCTAAAACATAAAATGTAAATATGTGCAGAGAAAAATATTCAAAATAAATAGCTTTATATTTTTGCTTTTTTTTTAAATATCTTTATATTCTACATTAAGTCCATGTTTTCTGTGACTCACACATCAAATATTAAACATATACTATGTGCCGGGTGCTCTGTGCTGATTCATAATACTTCTATAATTGGAAAAGAAAGTATAAAAATAAAGTGCAAGGAGTTAAGACCTTTTAGCGATATCTTATTGAGAATGGTTTCATTAAACTATGACATCATGTTAGATAAACCTTAGCTCTTAAATCCTGATTCCAATTAATTTTTTCATTACAAATTTTACAATTTTTATCTGTTCAGGCAGCTACATGTTATGGATGAAACACATGTGATTAATCAGGTGAAAGAAGATGTATGCTATGTGTCTCAGGATTTTTATAGAGACATGGATATTGCAAAGTAAGTATAATGGTAGTCTTAAGAATTGGGAAGTCAGTTCTTAGGTAATGTTACATAGTTAAAATACTTCATAAGTCTCTTTTGTTTCCCAGGTTGAAAGGAGAAGAAAACACAGTCATGATAGACTATGTTTTACCTGACTTCAGTACAATTAAAAAGGGCTTTTGTAAGGTAATTTTAAAAATCCTCAATCTGGAGCTAAACAGTATCCTTACTTATATTATGGTTGCTTTTTTCTGTTTACTTAAGAATTATTGACATAGTTGACCTAGGGTTGAATTTTAATTCATGTTTGTCCTAATGTGATCACATTAAAGCTGAAAAGGGCAAAATCCAGTGCACTTCCAAAGTGTTGAGAAATTTATCTTGAATGCCAAAATAAAGTAATAATTAGGATAATTTGAAAACTTTAAACTTAAATCTTAAGGAGAAAAAGTCTCTTTCAGGTGATTGAACTGTCTCAACTAGGTTTGGGAATCTTTCTCTTTTTTAAAAACAGTTCTCCCCTGCCCTGCAACAGACAGCCTGTCTGCTTATTTGACAGTTTATTGCTAAACTCAGCCACTTTCCTCCATGCTGCCCATAAGCCTCGTTTTCTCAAGCCTTCACCTCATACCATGAGCCTGTACAGGTGTGATTGTTTCGCCACATGACCGTTGTATTACTCATGACATTTGGAAAGGAAAAAACTCATAAGCTGCATAATGTTGTTTGCATTTCTTTTATTGGCCTGTGGCAATTATTAAACAAAGATATCTAGTTCTGGCTCTTTTCCCCAGTTAGACATTTGATCCTGCTTAAGTCACATGATTGTATTCTGTAAACAGATTCTGGTTATGGATTCAATATAGTCACCTTGTTACTTGTGTACTTCACGATAGTTGAGTCAACAGAGGTAGTTGGATTGAACTTTTGCCAGATATTGGAATATTATATCTAGTGTTTATTTCAGGAATAATGGTGTAATCTTTACTTAGTCAATTAATATTAAAAAGTTTATACATTTCTACATTATAAATACTTGTAGCTTAGTAATTTTTAAGATTTAGAAACTGTTATATTTTATATATATTAGAATTAATACTGAAATGTATTGAAGTAATATTTGATTAACTTTTTTCATTGATACCTGATATACATGCAGCAACTTTCAGAGCTGATAAACATGAAATTAGGAAATCAATATGTAAAGTGAAAAATAGCTATATTTGAGACTTTACACATAGATATTAAAACTTGGTTTTTGAGGGCCTCCCCTGGTGGCGCAGTGGTTGAGCGCTGGGTTGCGAGGCTGTCTTCAGCGCCAGTTCGATCCCCGGCCACCAGCAAGGGTCCCACAAAAAACCAAAACAAAACAAACCAAAAAAAAAAAAACTTGGTTTTTGATAATTTATTCAAATACTTGGGAAAAAGTTATAACTTTCATTTTCTACTGATGATGGTAATAATAATAATGTCTTAATATTGTTACTAATTGCAACTGATAAAGATTCCTTTTTTATCTCTAATCAACAGAGAATGCTTACTAAACAGTAATGCACTTGACTCACCTAAATTGAGAAAATTGCCCTCATAATTAATGATGATCCCTTTCTTGAAAAGTCATTGTAATTTAAACTGGTCGGTTCTTTAATGGAAATTTATGGGAAATGTGCGGTAATCATGGTTTACATTGACTAAAATAGCAACTGCCAGCAGCCCTTATAAATTCTTTCATTTGTTTATAGCTATAAAATCTTTTTGGAATTGTATTCTTGGAAGCAGGAACTACTTGTAGTTCCAGATTCAGGGACAACTTGTAGTTCTAGGTTACATATTAATGAGTAATGACTTAAGAGCTAACATTAAACAAAGATATCTAGTTCTGACTCTTTTCCCCCGTTAGACATTTGATCCTGCATAAGTCACATGATCATCTTCTGTAAAATCAGGTCTATGGACCATATAACCTCTATTTTGTCAACTGAAATTTTCCAAGTCTACATCTGCCTCAGGTTATTTTGAGTATTGACAAAAATAGTTTTATCCTTTAACTCAAGTCAATATCACTTTATAAATGATTATGCAGATTTGCAGGATACAGTTTCTATTCTGTTATGAAAAAATAGTGTTTTTGAAGGAATAATATACTTCTGATTATCACTATAAGTTTAGTTGGGTTAAAGTTATTTATAGTTTTCCTTGTTCTTAGAGTATGGTGAATATTATACTTAGAATATTTTTTATTTAAAAATGTTTTTAGTATTAAATTTGTAAATGATAGAAATTTTAATCATTCACATCCCGCTTAAGAGAGGCAGTGTAGTAGAAGAAATTTATTGCATATACTTTGGTTTACTAGATGAAAGATCCCAAGCAAAGTATATATACCCTTGCTGGGCCCAGTTACATTATCAGTAAAAGGAAAATATGCCTGCCATATAGGGTTATGTGAGAGTCCAGTGGGATAATGTATGTAAAATTCCTGATACAATGAACTGCACAGTGTTGGCTCATATGACATTATTCAAGAATTTATTGCATACTCATAATAAATTGATTAGGTAGTGGATATATGATGATGAATAATATAGACTATGAAGGATAAAATAGATTGTGGAGAATAATGGAAGAATATTTTATTTGGGAGATGGAAAAATCCTCTCTGAGGAAGCAGAAATCTGAAGATAGTAGATGACTTATTGTAGTAAGGAATCTATAATATTCTTTAAACATATTACTTTTTAATGATAGATTAAGGCTTTTCATATATGTAAAATATTTTTTTCCTTACAAGGATTGGGATATTTGGGAGGAAAACTGCACTATATATAAGTCAAATTTATACTGAAATGAAATGTCCGTAAGTGAATCTAGAAGAGCTGATAAGATTGAGAGGGACCATAATTTTTTAAAGCAAAATGTTGTAGAAGGAGATTTTTTTTTCCTGACTTCTTCAGGGATATAGTTTATAGAATGGGTAGATTAGCAGAAAATAGCAAGCATTTCAAGGAAAGATCCATGTAATTTGCCTAAATCACTTAGAAACTGATTTTTGATAGGTATTGAAGAAAGAAATTTGAAGATTTAAGCTTTTTGTATAGGAAGAGAGGTAATCTTAATTATACTAGCACCCCAGTCCAGTAAGTAGCTTACATGAGAATGAACACAGATAGTGGTAGAAACCTAAGATATAATACATGCTTTTTGCTTAGAGTATGCTCTTTCTTCTCTAGAAACTGGAATTATCTGCTGTTATAGGTACATGATGAAGTTAATTCCTCTGTTTTCTTTCTTTCTTTTTTAAATTGTGTAGAATAAAGCCAGATCATTTGGGGGGAAGTAACTATTAGAGCCAGTAATCATTAATTTTTGTAGGTTAGGGCAATAAGAGAGACAGCCATATTATTCTGTTTTTTGAGATTACTGAAACTTCAAGAACATGATTAATAGTTTAGTATTATGTATTACTGATTACTATTTGTGCTTGATAGTGAGCTTGATAATGTAGTTTAATTTTTATCCTATTTTTCTTTAAGCCAAGAGAGGAGATGGTGTTAAGTGGAAAATATAAATCTGGGGAACAAATTCTTCGTCTGGCCAATGAGAGATTTGCTGTTCCAGAAATACTTTTTAATCCTTCTGATATAGGCATTCAAGAAATGGGAATTCCAGAAGCTATTGTCTATTCAATTCAGAATTTACCTGAAGGTAAGTTCAACATAAAGCATTGAAGAGTAATGATATTTTTTTTAAAAACTGTAAGACTTCTCTGTGAACCCAAGAGAAGTCATCTGTTCCTTTTAAATTTTTCAGCAAATGGCAAGTCTGTTATATTTGCAGAGATTAGCAGGTTCCACGATGTGCTTTAGTCTTATAAATTTTATATAGGAAAAGTCATTATGGTCTGTTTAAGTTTCAAGAAATTCATCTCTCCCTCCATGAGTATTAAAGTGCCATATACATTTCAGAAATTCTGTACCATATACATTTCAGATTTGCACAGAATAGGAATTTATATTATTTTTAAAGATTTATTTTTATTTTTTCATGTATATAAGAACTAGAGTGTCGGTCAGAGGTGCGGTGGGTGAAAGGATTCACCAGAGACAAAGTGGGGAGCAGAACAGGCAGATCTACTGAAATATACTGCTGAGGGGATCAGAGGGCGAAACAGGAGAGGTCTGCCCTGGGCATGTGGATTGAACTCAGGCTACAGTGGTGATAGCAGCATAGCACTGATACTTAACACCTATGCCACCAGGGAGGCCCCAGGAATTTTTTATTTAGTTGTATAATGGTTATTAGCTATTAATGGGATTGGTTTATTTCTTCCTTTTTTTTTAATAATTGGATGAATATGCAGGAAGTTAATTTTAATGAGATTGAAGTAAGGTGCTTCATAGTAATGTCTAGTTACTATGATTTTGATTTAACTAATGTTCTAGAGTTTACATCATACATCTTCTTAGTTCATAAGGAACCCTCAGGCATTGGAGAAAAGCTAGCACATGCAGTGTCTTTTCCTCCATTAAAAAAAAATAAAATAATGAAAAAGAAAGTCACATAATGCCATCATCTGAATTCTTCCTTAAGTACTTTCATATTAATATTTCATATTTGTTGGAGGCGGCCACCCTGCGTAGTAAGCAGAAGGGCCTTGACCCGAGTCTCTAAGGCATGTGAAAACACATGTGTCTCGGAGGAAAACCTCTGAGTGACAGGACTTGGTGTTGAGAGCCTGGAAAGTGACCTGCGTGGAGTCGGGCTTCTACATCTCCACAGTCTGAGAATAACAAAATGGAGAGATCCTGCGCAGTAAGCAGAAGGGCCTTGACCTGAGTCCCTAAGGCATGTGAAAACACATGTGTCTCGGACGAAAACCTCTGGGTGACAGGACTTGGTGTTGAGAGCCTGGAAGTGAACTGCGTACATCTCCACAGATTGACAACAACAAAATAATGAGCGAACTTCCCAGGCTCAGGCTAGGAGGCGATAAGATTATGTGTGTGAGAACTAACCGCCTGGTATCCTACTGTCTGAAGTAAATAGATAATAGTAAGAAAATAGACTAATCATTCATACGTGTTATCATTATGTGGTATGCTTTGATGTTACACCTGCTACAATTAAAATAGTATATAATAAGCACTAAGACAATGAAGATTTGCTGCATGCTGGACATGACAGTCCCCCATGTCTGATTTCCTTCACCGTCGCAGGTCAGGACTCACTAGAAGTCCACACATATTCATTTTCTATTTTATATAAATTTGTAGTCATGAGCTATACAACATTTTGTACTATAATATTTTAATATTGTGCCATGAGACTCAATGTCAATATAAAGGAACTCCTAGTTTGTAAACAGAAGCATTAGCTAGGATGGCCAGGACCTATTAGTTCCTAAAAGATTTCCCAGTGGTGCTTAGGCTTTTAATACTGGCTAACATTTTGGCACTAATGTTTGTCATCGTGTAACTTTAATGAGGTATAACATAAGCCTATTTATTTCAATATTATTATTAATTGTATGTATTTTTTTACTGTCACATGTCAGTACTACACAATAAAGGTCTCAGCTGGATAATGTGGAAATTTGGACAAGTTAAAATGTCACAAAGGACCTCACTTTCCTCCTTACAGTAACTCACAATCTCAATCTACAGTGAGAACCCCTCCATTTTAAGTAGAACAATTGTAATTATTAAATATCTGGTACTAAAATGTTAAGTTGGATATGTATAGCTTGCATGTGTACAGTAAGTATCCAATAGTGCAGCCCTTCCATCTTTTAAAATTTATTTTCTTACTAACATCAGTTTACAACACTGTTTATGAATCAGAGTACAGGATCACACCCATTTAGATGTGACCACACCACACCCACCACCAAAGCACCCATAGTTCTCCATCATGGTCCGCTGGGTCCCCTTTATACTTTGCTCTCCAGCCTCCCCTTTTTCTTCTCATAGCCTCAATTCTATAGTCAGATATCTAGTCAACCCTTTCATCTTAGCCTTTCACTGAAAGAGCATGTTCACTGTGTTTACATTTTCTTATTTGTGTATAGTCTCATTACAATAGCTTATATATTATAACCTATTTGGTTATAAAAATCTTACATGGTTTTTCAATGGGTGACAAATCCCTAATTGCTTGTACTTAAGCCCTCACTGTCATCTTTCCAGAAAGATAAGAGATTTTCTAATGCCTTTTTCTCTCCTTTCTCCTTTTTTTTTCCTTCTAAAGAAATGCAGCCACATTTTTTTAAGAACATTGTCTTGACAGGAGGAAATTCCCTTTTCCCAGGATTTAGGGATCGGGTTTACTCAGAAGTTCGATGTCTCACTCCAACAGATTATGAGGTTTCTGTTGTGCTGCCTGAAAAGTAAGTGTTGGTTTATCTAGAAATAAATCATGGAACTCATTTTATAAATAAAGGCATCTAGAACTGGTTCAAATCAAGTTCTACCATTGTGGCAGGTATATTTCTCCTGATGAAGTCATTTTCCTTTGCTCAAAAATTAAAATGATAAACCTTCCAATGCAGTGAGTTAAATGGGTATGAAGTGTATACAGTGCCAGCCATAATAGTTGGCACATAATAGGTGCTCAATTAATATATGATCACTTCCCTATAATAAATCAGTCCTTATTCCTAAGACATTTTTATAGTCAAAGTAACCAGGTTATACTCTTTGATTTATCTGATTTATATCATTTCTTGACAGTTTCCCATTAAGAAATTTAAGAATTAAAAAAAAAAAAAAGAAATTTAAGAATTGAACCATTGAGATAAGTTGTATCGATATATATTGTTTTAGAATGTTTGGAAGTAATTTTAAATATTCAGAATTTTCACATTTAGCTAGTCTTTTCACTTCATTGAAAACTGGTATCTCCTATCCTGTTTTCAGAGAAAAAGCAGCTATCATTTCAATTTTAGTTCTAAAAAAATTAGCATGGAACTTTAAAACTGTGAGAAAGGCTTGCTAGCAGATATTTCTGTTTAATATTTTCACTTTGTAAATTAAAAAGCAAGGGTTCATGACTTGGCAGAAGCTTTATAATGCACTACTAGCAGTGACCAGACAGCAATCCAGTTTGTTCCTTGAATTAGCAGCTGGTAACAAATATATATGTAAATAACGCCCCATATCTCAGCTTAAAAGGCAGGGTTGAAAACAAGATGCCATATACCTGATTGTTTAATTCTAATTTTGATTTAAAGCTAAAGTAGAAGTTTTCTAAAATCAGTAGTGGTGAAATAGAATTTTTTATCCCATCACTTAATTTTATGACTGTAAGATAAAAGAATAAACTACCATTAGATGTGAGAATGATTTTTATGAACATTAATGTTTTTGTACCCTTTTTAGAGTATGTGGCATATTAGATTTTTATTCTGTATTTAAAATGCAAGTCATGGACACGTTGCAGGCCAAGGGACTCGCATATGAAATAGTTTCTAATCCTTTAGTCAGCAAATTTTTATTGCATATCTACTGCTTTTATTTCTCAAAGGTAATGGAATGTAATAAATACAACATAAGAAGACACTTTTTTCTTTTGGCATTTTTCAGATTTGAAACTTTGAATTGGGAGGAACCATTAGAAATATAATTGAATCATAACCAAACTAAATGTTTTATGTGCTCCAGCTTTAAGTATTGTCTGTGTCTTACCATGTAACAGTTGTCATGCAGTATTTTTTCTTAATGTTTTTACTTAGCAGAGGCAACAGTGTAGCAGCAGAAACAGACTGGGTTAAATCACAGTTCTAGTCTCAACCTGACCTCACTTTCCAAATCTGTAAAATGGGAGCTATTTATAGCTATTTATAATAGTTATTTCATGGTTTTCTGTGAGAATTGATGGGATGACATATCTTTGTCACATACAGAATTTAGACTGTTATTTTTTTATCCTTTTAGGCATTTTGGATCTTTTGTTTATATTCTTATTTTTTAGTAGGTATAAAGGATCCATAAATTCAGGCTATTGGGGGAAAAAATGAACATTTATTTGGAGTAACCAAAGTTCCTTTCTTTTCTGAGTTTGTATTACACCTATGACGCTTATGCTTATTTCACACTTTAAGTGATTTTCTGTTAAATCAAGTTTAGTAGAGATAGAGATTGTTAACAGTTTAGTTCCTCATTAGTTCCTCATTCTAGCATTTTGCTTCTGTAAAACCATTTATCTTTATTTACCTTTATTTTTAGCCCTATTACTTATGCTTGGGAAGGTGGAAAATTGATATCAGAGAATGACGATTTTGAAGATATGGTGGTAACAAGAGAAGATTATGAAGAAAATGGACATAGCGTCTGTGAAGAGAAATTTGATATTTAAGGAACATTTCTGAATGAAAGTTTTGACTAGTTGTGACTTTAAGATTTAAGTACGGTGTTCTTATCAAAGGAGATTAAGGACCTGGGTTACCTCTCATCTTAAGATAAATATTTGAATTTATGTAAATACTTTGATCCATGGCTAATTTTCAAAGGCTTCTCAGCCTTTAACTGTAACTCAGTCAATTCTTTTCATTTCGGAGCTAGACTACTGTACAGAGCTGCTGTTTCTCAGAGTTAATGTTTCATTCTAAGATGAGTGAATGCATTTTTCATTTAATTCTTCATAGCTGAAAACACAAATAACTATTATTGGCCAGTTGTACTTAGTAGTTTTGTGTGACTATGACTAGGAGTTGACTGCAGTGTTTTTAGTCTGATAGATTTTTCTCTCTTGTAGAAGTGTTTTTTTTTTTTTTTAATGTCATTTTTATTTATATGTACTAAAGTTGAGCAGACTAGTCTTGTGTATATTTAATATTCTTTTTTACTTAAGTTTGAAAAGGTGGAGACTAAATTTATTAAAGTGTTTTTGTGTTGGCAGAGATGTGTCCCTTCACTCAAAAAAAAAAGTGTAATGTATGCTTGTTAAAATGTGCATACTTGGGACTATAGAAGTTTTTAAACCAAAATACTAACATTTGTAGCATGAGTTTTTTTTTTTTTAATAAGCCTGTGTTTACTATAAACTTTTTTTTAAATCCTAAAAAATTGTACACCATTTTTTTGATGTGTTATACTCTACTGAGAATGTGTGTATTTACATACTTACTATACTTGCTATCCTTACTATAGCAAGCTAATTATGCAGGGTGGGCTCAAAATGCTTTATTTTTGACACAAAAATTCATTTATGAATTGACTATAGACCCTAATTTTTTATCTCAAGCATCAAAGCTCTCATCCATTTCAATATCCACCTAACTTTTGAAAGCTTTTTGCTACAGATGTTTTAATATTATGTGGTGAATTGATTTCAAAGAACATTTGACATTAGCTCTAAATAAAATTATTGAGGTGGTATATTAACTGTATCCATTACTTTGGGACAATATTGATGATGATAATTTGAGATTCACCAGAATTTGAGAGAGAACTTATATGCATCAGAATTTATACTTTGTCATTGCAAATTGCATGCATGAAATAACATGTTTTAGTTGCCAACTGGGGAAGGGCATTGATGAATCTAAAACAGTAGGTAGAAGTTAGGTGTGGAAGGTGAGAAAACTTTCATTTTTTAAAGTACTAAGTTCTGGGCCTCCCTGGTGGTGCAAGTGGTTAAGATGCAACCTGTGAAGCTGTCCGCAGCCTCTGCAGCACGAATTCGATCCCCAGCCAGCCAAGGAGCAACCCAGATGGCATAGCAAACCTCTCTTGACTTGCCCGCTGCTCCCCTCAGCAGTGTATTTCAATTGCTCTACCTATTCTGTTCCCCACTCTGTCTCTGGTGAATCCTCTCACCCGCCTCTGGCCTGTACCCCAGCTCTTGTATGCATAAATAAATAAATCTTTAAAAAAAAAAAAAAAGTACTAAGTTCTGGTGTCCCTTCACAGGCAATGTTGCCCTTTCATGTTGTCTTTACATTCTACAATCAAGAATCACTGACACATGTCCTCAAAGGGCTGTGGTCACCCTTTGGTGGCAGAGTGTCAGACTATCCTCCCAAAGGGACCCAAGAAGTGCTGCTATGCCCTGTGTGTGCATGGGTGTGTGCTCACACTTAGTTCTATCAGTATCTTGGTTTTAAGTTTTCAGATTTGCCCGAGATTGCTTTGCATAGCAAAAGAATCCAGTTCATCTACTTTCCACCTCTCTTTATCCCTTAAACACTTCCAGTGGAGAGGAGGGAGGTAGATGAGATCAAGGAGGAATGCACAGGGAGCACTTCAATGACATATTTGCAACATTTCTCAAGCTGAGGGGTGGATACGTGGGTGTTCTTATATCAGAATCTATATATTATGTGTATGAAACAGCTCATATTATATTTTGATGGATTAAATCCTTCAGTGAATCTAGCAAACAAAAAGGATACCACTGATGAGTAAATGTGGAGGAATTTATAAAAGATGGAAAACGGCCTCCCCGGTGGCGCACCAGTTGAACGCTGGTTTGCGAAGCTGCCTGCAGCCTCTACAGCACCGGTTCAATCCCTGGTTCGATCCCCGGCAGCCAAGCGAGGGTCCCACATGGTGCGCAGACCTCTCCTGCCACCTGTTGCTCCCCTTGGCAGTGTATTTCGTCCGTCTGCCTGTTCTGCTCCCTGCTCTGGCTCTGGTGAATTCTCTTACCCTCCCACACTTCTGACTGTACCCAGAGCTTGTATAAATAAATAAATAAATCTTAAAAAAAAAAAAAGATGGAAAAAAGAGAAACAAGAAAATCCATCTCCCAGATCAGGGCAGGAGAAAACTACCAAGGAGATAACAATTGGAGAGAGGGGCCTTTTGATGAACTTTCATACAGGATCACAAAACCCTCACATGTGGCCTATTCTTAGGTGCCCATCCACATATTTCTTTTCTACAGCTTCTTGTTCCCAGGTTTCTTACCTGTAATTCTTGAGTCTCTAATCCTCTGGTATAACCATTACCTGTCATCTCCAGTCCCATCTTCATGCAAATTGAACAATCACAAGTGCTGCTTATGGTTCAGCTTCCTCAGATCATTTCCTTTCCTCGCTTCAGGTTAGGCAAGCACAGTGGTATGCCATTGTCAAGTGAGCATGGTACACAAGAGATTGGGCCCAGACTGGAAATATAAACTACATGAGCTCCCGCTCAGTGCAGCTATGCTTACTGCACTCTTTACCTTCCCCTTAAACTATATCTATGACCCCATGGTGGTTCACTAATACAAAAGAGAAAAAAGTTAAACCTGGTGTACAGAGGGTCTGGCATAGGTCAAATATTGAATTACACCTGCAATGAATTGAGTTGTTGAACAGTATCTTGGTCACAGGGTTAAGGGACAGCGCTGGGAATACAAAACCCACTTTTTGGTTTTTATGTTCCTAACTCTAGCACACAAGTTTTTTAAATAAATTATTTTATGTAATTCTTATATCATTTTTCATTTTTGCATAATGCATGCATTTTCATTTTGGTTATATTCCCCATACAATTCCCACCCCCTTTTTCTGACCTTAATCCCTCTTCTCCTTCCCCTGCCCCCCACTGTAGTGTGTCTCTGGTCTATAGTTGCTTATTGATTTTGATTTTTACTTTAGTGCAATTAGTCTTTTTCCTGGTCTCTTATTTAGGTTTTCTAAATTCCTGCTACGAGTGAGACCATCTGGTATTTTTCTTTTTATTTCTGGCTTATTTCACTGAGCATGATCCCTACCAGCTCCATCCATGTTAGCACACAAAAATTTTCATAATAAAAGCACTCCCAAATCTACTTGTAGAACATATAGAAAGTTAAGATTTTTTTCAAAAATGGTCACAAGAATTGCTTTCTATCTTGCACATTTTTGTATTAAATATATGAGAAAAGTTTTGGCTCACCATTTCTTTTGAATTAGAAAATAGATAGTGGGCCTCCCCTGGTGGCGCAGTGGTTGAGCGCTGGGTTGCGAGGCTGTGAAGCTGCCCCGGCCACTGGCGAGGGTCGGCCACTGGCGAGGGTCCCACAAAAAAAAAAAAAAAAAATATTTAGATAGTACCTGATAATGTGAATAACCTGAAGTTTGAGCAGAATCGTAAGCATCATAAAGTAGATTAATTCTCCTGGAAATTCACTGAATATTTCTAGCAAAAGGTAAGTGTTTATGTTGATAGGAGCTAGATTTCATTTTTACAGGAACAATTCTTTGCACATAAATTCCTCAAAAAAGTTCAGCTTAAAACTGAATGGTGATATCCTGGGGAATTCTTTTTAAGCATAATAACTGTAATTTATGGAGCTGTCACTAGGTGGAGTGGTATGCTAAATTAGGAATTTTTTTTCAGGACTTAACCTCTCAGCACCTTCAAAAACCATTCAGTAAAAGTCAATCTTCTCTGTAAACAAAGTATTGTATATGTATTGCTCAAAATAAGCTCCAGTAGGGAATGTTCCTAAATAAGCTATAGGGATGTCATTTAATTTAATATTAAAACATTTAATGGCTGCTGAACAACTCTAGTTTTTAGTAATTCCACTATTTCTAAGTTATATTTCACCTTATTTTAAGGTGGTCTGTTGCTAATATTTTCCCTTTTGAGCCCAAATGGATCAAAGCCAACCTCTCAGGTCTTATACTGAGAGTATATGAATTTCTTCTCAATTGTAAAAATAAGCACTGAGACTAGGGCAGATACATCTTCTAGTGTTGTAGAATTGATTTGTTTTAAATAGGCAGGAGCTTAGAATTCATTTAGCTTAATGTGCTTGCTTTAAAAAAAGTTTTTTTAAAGATTTATCTCTATTTATGCATACCAGAACAGAGTTGCAGGCCAGAGGTACAGGCGGTGAGTGGATTCACCAGAGACAGAGCGGGAAGCAACACAGGCAGATCTACTGAAATACACTGCTGAGGGGAGCAGCGGGCAAAGACAGGAGAGGTCAGCTGCACCTTGTGGTTTAGCTCCTTGGCCAGGGATCAAACTTTTGCAGCAGTGGCTGGCGATAATAGCTTGATAGTGCTGAGACTTTAACCCCTGTGCCACAAAGTAAAAGTAAAAGCAAAATTTAGGGGGGTGAATATATATATACATATATATATATATATATGTATATATATATATATATATATATATATAATCAAAGTTTTGGGTCTCTCCCTAGAAGAATGCCATAAGCACACATACACAAAAAACTGCACACAATTTCAGAAAATGCAGTGTACTTTTGGTCCTCTGAAACTATATCATAGACTTAGTTGAGAACTTTTATCTCTATGCATTCAAACTCAAGACAACTGAGACAAATGATACACTTTTGAACAGAAAGAAAACTGATGACGTTAGTTCTGCTAGCAGGAATAAAGTCTCAATGATTCTTAGACAAACTTTTTATTAGATAATCAAAGTGAGGATTCAAACCCAAAAAGCAATTCAATACATTTTACTCTGTGAGAGCTGTTCCAAGTATGATAAATTTGACTTAAGGTATTTGATAGGAACAATGAGTCATTGACATTAAAGGCTTTTTAAAAATATGTCTATTCAAAAGGGCAGGTTTATTATAAAAAAGAAAGTTATGGATGTTTGCAAGACAGATGTGGGGCAAAAGAGCTACCCCTGAAAGGGACAGGGTTGTTAAAAAGGCCTCCATGGTCACAGATGGCCAGTCTTGGGAAGAGAGATGCCTCTGCTGCTTTGCAAAGGGAGGAGGTTGTTGAAGACAAACACTCGCATAGTCACAGGCAGGCAGGGCAGCTGCTGCCACAGCATAATCATTCTTTACAGGTTTCTGGTTCTAAGTTGTTTTGACCTAAAGATACATTGACGCTGTCTACGTGTACAGGAAGTCAATGCTGGGATTTAATCTCTTCCTCTCTAAAGAAGGTATGGTTGAGATGGAAAGGCTCAGTGCCCACTGTTTAAATACTCTTTAGTTAGCTCCTTGGTCACTAGATGTTGAAAAGGCTGGCTTACTCATAGGCAGCAGATTTTGAGTAATTGTTTCACAGACTTTAAGTCCATGTTCTCCTCTTTGCTAGAGCAGGGTAGGGTGATTCCGAGAACATTTTACAGTATGTTTACAGTCTAATTTTTTTTTTTTTGTTCAAGTACTTATGCTCTGAGTTTCTTGTTCCCTGTGATGAAGATCACAAGAGAATGGTTTTCAGTTGCTGCCAAAAGGGATTGACTCTAACCTATGCCATATTAATCAGAGACTATCACATAGTGAACTAACCACCTTAAAAACAGAGAAAAGGAAAGAAAAAAAAATCATAAAATACTACATGGACTAAAGAATTAAGAGAGCGCAAAATCATACTTTAGATATTTATGAATTTAAAATTTGTGGCTTTTAAAATCTTTTATTTTGTGTTAACCTACATGATTCATAGTCTTTAAGTCCCAGTAACCCAAGGGGTTAACTTAAAAATAATACACACTTGACCCTTGAGCAACAGAAGTTTGAACTGTGTGGGTGCACTTATACATACTTTATTTCCCCAATAAATATTCACTGCAATCATTGGTTTTTTTATTACCAATACTTGAAATAAAATAAATATGCATTTTCATCTTTTTTATTTTTGATGTCTAGTATTAGTGATGTTTAATATCTATGTAGTGTTTTGTACATGTAAGACAATATTGATGTTGATACCGACAGAGGGACAATCACCTTGTAAAGAGAAGATGTAAACTTACGGTATCAATAAATATAGCACATAATTGTAAATGTATTTTCCCTTCCTTACGATTTTCTTAGTAACATTTTCTTTTCTCTAGCATCCTTTAAGAATAGTGTATATAATACGCATAATATAAAAAAACGTGCTATTGACTTTATGTTATTTATGAGGCTTCCAGTCAATAGCAAGCAATTAAAAGTTTTGGGAGAATCAGAAGTTATATGTGGACTCTTTTGCATGGGGGGTCAGCACCTTTAACCTCTGTGCTATTCAAGAGTCAACTATATATTAAAGTGTATGCATGTTTTCTTTAGAGAACTCATTATGAAATATTTTCTGTGGGAAAAAGAATCTTAAGGAAATGATCAGATCCCTAACATAGCAGCACCCAGTAATTGTAGCAGTACAAAATTTAAGTGAATTCAGCAAACATGAAGAATAACTTGAATTCCCTTTTAAAATTAAAAACATCTTTAACATATTTTAAGCATGATTATACTTACAATACTCAGAGGCTATTCTGTCCCTGAAGTGTAAGTACTAGTTTGAGGAAGCTACCAGAGAGCTGCTCATCTTTACAAATTGTAGTTTCTTGTAGCAGAAATGTTAATGCAAAGATTGCGGATGGTGTTTTTGAAATTCCTTAATTAATTTCTTTTTTTGTTTCAGAGAGATGGTGGGATTACTATTAATTTCAAGAACCAACTGGTGAAGATAATGAATTTTCTCTTCCTTTTGTTTTTCGAATTCCTTATATGTCAAACGTTGGCAAAAGGTGAACCCTTTAGAAGAAAAATATAATTGGATAAACAAATTTAAAAAATGACTAAAATGTACTTATCCAAACTGGCCTTATGCTGGACTTACATTTTTTCAAAATGTGGTAGATAACTACTACTTACACTCATGTTTTCATTGCAGAGTAAGAATACTATAACCTCTTTTATGACATTAGATATTTATTACAGGCCTAACCTTGGCTCCTTCCCAACTTGGCTATAAAAGTCACTTAATGATAAAGTAGGAACAAATCTGAATTGATACCTGATATGGCATCTGGATCTTCTCCATGTAGAATCATCTTAAGTTTCTTACTAACCAGATCCAATAAAATAACTGGCGTCTAAATAAAAACAGATATTTTCAAATATTTAATACAATTTCTAGCCAGGACTCCAACATAGAAAAGGAAAAAAAAAACCAAACACCTCAATATTTATGACCCATGAGTAGGGATGAGGAATGCATGTGTTGGTGGGGAGGGGGGGGGGAAATGGCAGAAGTCCTTTTGAATTATAAAGGGTATGAAAACTTTTAATGTTTTTTAGTTTTGTTTTTTTTTTAAGATTTTATTTATTTCTTTATACAAGCACTGGGTAGCGCGGGAGGGTGAGAGAATTCACCAGAGCAAGAGGGGGAACAGAAAAAGGCAGACTGATGAAATACACTGCTGAGGGGAGCAGTGGACACAGCAGGAGAGGTCCACGAGCCCTGTGGGACCCTTGCTCGGCGGCCGGGGATCGAACCAGCGCTGCAGAGGCTGTGGGCAGCTTTGAGCCCAGCGCTCAACCGCTGCACCACCAAGGGAGGCCCAATGTTTTTTAGTTTTTAAAATTCTATTTTTCTACTTGAATGTATGTACATAACCAAAAAACATTCCAGACTAACAGCAGACTGGATGGGTACAGTCCTGTAATCTGAAACTAGGTTAACCAAACATTTTGAGATGTCCTCTTAAAATAATAAATTTATGTTTCCCTAATAGCACTAGTAAATAATAAATATCTTACATTATAATTATATAATCCATATGTAAATAATAGCTCTACTTTAAATAATAGTAGTTCATATATTAAAATGTCCCTTTCTTAAAATAGGTAAATAGTCTTTTTCCAAATTTGGTTAAACTAAAGGTAATCCTAGGCTATAACACATTATCTGCTGGACATAACCTCTCAGCTGATAGTGTGACAAGGGTACTCCCTGGATGTACCAACCCTGAAGTTCATATCCAGACAGGGCTTCATCCTGGAACCTAGACTACCTTTCCATTAGTTTCTACTTTTTCTGCCAATTTGTAGTTATGAAGCTGTCCCTATTCATCACTTTATGATTCAGTAAAAACTGAGTGAGTGTTATGTTCCTGGCTTTGTTCTAGGTGATGAATAAGCAGATCAAGTTTCTGAACTCATAGAACTTACATTCTCAGGAGACAAAGTTAATGTTAAAAAAAAAAAAAAAACCCAGCAAATATATAATATAATTTCAAATAGTGGTAAATGCCATCAATAAAACATAAAACAGGGTAAGGGGCTAGAGTGAAGCTGGGCAACTATCTCAGATGGTTCAGGAAGGTTTCTGTGTTTCTTAGAGGATGACATTTTGAGTAGAGAACTGAACAGATGTGAAGGAGGCATAATATTTGGGAGAAAATGTTCCAGACCAACAGTAGACTGGATAGGTAAAGCCCTGTATCTGGAAAAAGCTTGGCATATTCTAAAGCCTTATCATACCCATGCCCCCTTCTCCACCTCCATAAATATTCATGCCATAATCTCAAGAAAACAGTCACCAGAGCCCTTTCTCCATGTTTCCTAAATCCTACCACCTCATTTCCTCCACTCATGCCAAGTTCTTTTCTCCTTTTGTGGCCCACTACATCAGTTCAGCCACTCTGTTTCTTTATGCTGCCAGTTCTAATGTAGATAGAAAAATAAAAGCGTCCTTTCCAACATTTGGGCCATACATAGGAAAGAGGTAAATTCTTTCACATAGAGGCAGGTTGAGAAAGAATGACATTCCTTCAATGACTTACACCTCTCTAATCTCATCTCATGCTACTTTCCCCTCTGATTACCTGTTCTTTGCATCCAGGCACACAACACCCCCAGGGCTTCTGCTCTCTGCCCAAGGCCACTTGATCTCCACCCTCACAGACATTTGGTCACCTTTGTCCCCTCTTCCAATCTTTGCTCAAATCTCACTTTCCTTGTGAGACCAACCTTGTCAGCCTATTTATATGGTAAGTAATTGCTCACCCCCACCCTAAACCTGCCTAAATCCCCTTAACCTGCCCTTTTGATTTCTTCAATTGCATTTATTGCCTTCCACCAAACTAAGTGATTTGATGATTTACTGTGTGAGGTGTTCTAAAATTATCTATTGTCCCCCACTTGGATATAAGCTCCTTAAGGGCCTAAATCTTCGTGTTCTGTTTGCTGATGTTTTCTAAACACATAGAACAGTGCTTGGCGTATAATAGTGCACCAGGGACAGGCTGACAAAATTAATTGATATACTTGTAAATACTGACACTGTTAAAGTCTTCTTCCTTCCCTTTAGTGTGCCTCAAACTTTGCACATTATACTCAGTAAATTATTTATTGAGTGAATGATTTGCCTTTTTGTTCGACATGAATATCTTAGTAATAAATGTGTCCAGGCAAAATGCCAGAGATACCTTGAAGAGCTCAGTGTGAAACTCCAGTAGAAACCAGACTAGTTGTTCCGCCTGTACTTTTAATAATGATTTGGTTTGCAAAACTGCTTTGGCAAGAGTTTTCAGGACCACAGTTTTGTTATCACACTGTAAACAGAAAGATAATATTACCTTAAATGGTTTTTAAAAGAAAAATAGCAGAAAATTGTAGACCTGTTATTGTAATGTTTTTTCACCTGCTTTTGTAACTTGTAGGCACTAGGTTCTGATGCAATAGCCATAAAAGTAAGTAGCCGTCGTAATTCTTCTCTAATATTGGGCAGCAACAATCTCAGATATAGTTGTGTTGCCTCAAGTGCTTTTGCTCTTTTCTCATTTTCTATTACATGCAAAACAAAGAAGAGAAAACATGGGGGGGAATGAAGAACACTATACTTTAAAATGGAGAATATGATCAATTAAAATGCTATATATTTGGTTTAAGGATTCTTTTTACTCTTAAACACCTTTATTATAAAATACTTCAAATACACAGGAAATTATATTATACTATAAACCTGTGTAATTACATCCAGCACAAACAGTGTTAAACATGAAATTATATGGCCATGGCCACCTACAAAGCTAAAAAAGTGACATGTTATTATGTCAGTCAATTTTCATTTTGCTAAAGTCACCAAATGAATACATCAAAAATTATTATTTCCTGATATCTCACTTCCCTAATTCTGTATTAAATCAAATGGTTTCTTAAAATATCCCCATGGCATAATGTACCTTAGAACTAGTGGCCTATGCATTAGTTATATATAATGGTAAGAGTTACATAGTTGGCAATATTCATAAAGGAAAAAAAAAAAGCAAGCTACAAGAGAGTACCTTGACACACAGAAGAAAAACATTAAAATTTGTAGTAATTGTATAACACATAAAATTTTCTACTTTATATCTTTAAAATGCTTTTTATATAAAAGTGAAAGTTTAAATATTTTCTCTTACCTAGAAGTTCAATAATTCCTGACTGAATATCAAAATACTCATCAGTTAATAGGCAATCTCTCTCTTGATTGTAATATTTTACTATGACATCAAAGAATATCTTCTTCTGTATATTCAATCTTGACTCTTCATTTCTGTTTTGCACTAACTGCTGACTAACTGTAACTATTAACTGGTCAGGGAAATATTCCAAGCATTCAATTGCTGCATTAAGCCAGTTGTCAATCCTGGAAGAAAAAAAAAAAAACAAATCAATGGTTAACATTTCCATTTCACTACCTACACACTGCTTGATAAAACATAGTAAGCTTCCATGTGAGGGTTTTGGTTATTTCTTTCAGTCTGATTAAAATCTTTGCTCAAATAGTTTATTTAGATAGGGTTCCTGAGTGATGCATTCTACAAATTCTTGACGACTTCAAGTGTCTTTCTTTCCTCTTATTTCCCCTCTGACAGGTGAATGGTATATCCTGCCTAACATGTGGGATTTACTGCCTTCTACATCCTAGAAGTCACAGATAAAATGATTAATTAGAGGTGGATTGCTTTCCTTGTTACGGGTAACCTCTTTCTTCCTGAAAGCTTATAAAGGCAGACTAGTTGCTACTTCCTGCAGAGGCATATAAAAAAAATGCTGTTTCTATTCTGGTATCACTATAATCTCCCTTATTGAAGGGCTGAGGAAATCTCAATCCTTTGGACTGTTCTTGGCCTACTGACTTAGAAAAACCTGTCATGTGCAAACAAGACCACGATTACTATCTCGTGGGTCCACAGACCTCGGATCACCAAGCTCTTTCCAAGATCTGAAGCTTGGAGTTTAATGTTCTTCCCCGTTTGGTGCATGTGGAAGAAAATCAGTTTTCTCTGCTGGAATTCCAACAGTACCCAAAATCTTGTAACTACAATTAGCACCTGGTTTATTCATGAGTGACAAATATCTTGGAATTGGGAATTAAAGATAGGGGAATTCATTCGGTTTATAGGGTTCCCTGAACCTCTTCTCTATAAGTGAGGCTGATACTATGGTAAGGCTTATCTTACTAGATTGCAATTTTTTTGTTTCATAAATGCATCCCCTACTAGACTGTGGATTGTTTTTAGGGCAGGGATAAACTGGCAGAAACTGTGTGATATTTATATTAACTTAGGGTCATAACACAAAAATGATAGGACTTTGGAAAACATTCAGAACTAGTGCAGAGAGGTAACTACCAAGTCATGACAAAAATCATAGGAAAGAAACCACCTTGCTTTTCAATGATCTTGCAGGTGAGACTATTAAACCAAATGGAATTCATGGTGATTAGTTTATAAAACAAAGTGTCAGTTTATACATATGTATATGTTCTCACATCTTTTAATACCAAAGACAAAATACATGACAGAGCTTTTTACCCATAAATTATTAGACCATAAAAATGCTCACTTACTCAAGAATACATAAGTTTGGAATAACATCTCTGTCTAGACAAGTGTTTGATATAATGAGATCTTCCTCTTTACTTAAATGAAAATTTTGTGTTTTAACTGGAGGCTCCAAAACATTTTCCAAGAATGGAAGGTCAATCAGTTGAAAAATACGTAACAATGTTTGTTGCTTCCAAACATCTTCCACAGCTTAGAAAGAAAAATAATGTAATTACTAGATTGATAAGTAACATACACAAATACAACCAATATCCAAATAATACAAAAGAAAAGCTACTTTAATTGTAACATAATTAATTTAATGAATGATAGGGTAATTGAAACTCACTAAATTACAATTTTTCTTTTCAAGAACGACCTTTAGGGTCTCCCCTGAGGGCGCATGCGGTTGAGCGCAGTGCTGTGAAGCTGTCTGCAGCCTCTGCAGCGCCTGTTAGATCCCAGCCAGCTGGCGGGTGAGGGTCTGACATGGCGCTGCAGACCTCTCCTGTCACGCCCACTGCTCCCCTCAGCAATATATTTCATCAGTCTGCCTGTTCTGTTCCCCGCTCTGTCTCTGGTGAATCCTCTTACCCTCCCGCGCATCTGGTCTGTACCCTGGTTCTTGTATAAATAAATAAATCTTTAAAAAAAAAAAAGAATGACCTTTAAATAGACATCAGGGTCATGAGTCATTGATCTCATTTTCTGATTATGTTGATTATAAAATGATATTATCCATCTTATAAGGTCAACAAATGTACAAAGCAACTAGTTATGCTTATAAATTATTTTGCACATCTAAAAGAATATGAGATTACAAATTATCATTTTAGGGCCTCCCCAGTGGTGCAGCGGTTGAGCGCTGGGTTGCGAGGCTGCCCGCAGACTCTGCAGCGTTGGTTCGATCCCCGGCTGCTCCCCGGCCACCGGAGGAGGGTCCCGCATGGCGCACAGACCTCTCCTGCTGCCCACTGCTCCCCTCAGCAGTGTACTTCGGTCCTTCTGCCTGCTCTGCTCTGCTCCCCCCTCTGGCTCTGGTGAATTCTCTCACCCTCCCGTGCTTCTGACTGTACCCAGTGCTTGTATAAATAAATAAATAAATAAATAAATAAATCTTAAAAAAATATATATAAAATTTTAAAAAATTAAAAAAATTATCATTTTATTCAAAGTGACACATAATTATATTTTATGGTTTTTAAATTAAAATACAGGACTAGTCTAATCTTAACTAGATTTCTGGTCATTCCTGTCAAGAGTTAAATTCCACATTACCCTCATCATCAGATCAAAATTTATGTTTTGTTTTTCCTTTAAATGAAACAATGAAACAAAATCATAAATGCAACAGTTATATAAAGCTCTCACTGAGTTCCCAGGCCAGGGTCCTATGTATAAACTTGACCCATAGTCATGATTTGTTTGTTTACCAAGTGTTTTTGAATCCTCAGGGTTCTCTGCTAGTCCCTCTTTTCACTCTACACCCTTTCTTTGGTCACCTTCAAGTTTCCTTATCACACATAAATCATGCTTGTCTTGCTTTTGTTATAGTTTGAGCAAATACAGTTTAGTTTGAGCAAATGCCTTAATGAATAGTTTATGTATCTTTCCTAATTGCCCCAGTATGGGGTACTTCTTTTCACCCTAATGGCATTATAGGGAGAAAAAGCACAAGTAGATGATTAACAGGTGAAGCATGAAAGATTTTTAGGGCAGTGAAATTATTCTGTGGGAGGCTATAATGGTGGATACATGTCATTGTAACATTTGGCACAAACTCCCCCCCCCCCCCACCACCTGTGAATCCTAAAGTAAACTATGGGCTTTGGGTGATCATGAACTGTCAGTGCAGGTTCATAGACTGTAACAAATGTATCCCCCTGCTGTAGGGTTTTAATAGTGGCTGTAAAAGTATGAGTTCAGAAGGTCCATTTGGAACACTCAGTATTTTCTGCTCAATTTCTCTGTGAACTTAAAATTGTCCTAAATAATAGTCTATTTTCAAAAAAGCCAATTCTTCCTATAAATTTCTGAAAAATATAGCAAAAATTTAAATTACCTTCTTTGGAAAGTGAAAGAACAGGTTTGTCAACTATGGTATTTGGAGGAAGAGCCAAATTCCCACTCCCATGAATAAATTCTTCAGTTCTTTCCTCAGCAAACTCTTGTACAATAGGATTTGAAATCATTTCATCTTTTGGTCTGTTAAGAAAGAATATGTAATTTTTTCCATTATATACATATGACCAAAATTTCAAATCTACATCTAATTGACTTATTACAACTTATTTTGGGGCTTCCCCGGTGGTGCAGCTGTTGAGCGCTGGGCTGCAAAGCTGCCCGCAGCCTCTGCAGCACAGGTTCGATCCCTGGCCGCCAGTGAGGGTCCCACATGGCCAGCAGACCTCTCCTGCAGTGCCCACTGCTCCCCTCAGCAGTGTACTTCGTCAGTCTGCCTGTTCTGCTCCCCACTCTGGCTCTGGTGAATTCTCTCACCCTCCCGTGCTTCTGACTGTACCCAGTGCTTATATAAATAAATAAATCTTAAAAAAAAAAAAAACTTATTTATACATTTCCTATTTCCAAAAAGGATTTCAGGCATCTGAAATAGATAACATAAACAAAAGGTTAATAGATAACATAAACAAAAGAAGACAAACCAGGATTATAAATATGTAAAGAGAAAGAATATATGCTATTTCTAAACTTAACATTGAAGCTTATAGTTTTTGCTACAATGGAGTAGGTCATTTTCAAAACTAGGAAGCATATAATTTATCAGAGGAAATAAAACTTTTTTCCTGGTATAAATTCAGAAAAATTTACATGATAATGTCCTCTACACAGTGTTAGAACAAATGCAAAAGTAGATTAATTTTTGCCTGGTTATTTCTTTTATTGACTTCTGGGGAAAAATAACAACACAGAATGTGTAACATTCCAATTTAGCTCAGTGATGACTATTCTACCAGGCTCTAATACAATAAATTATGCATCTTGGTTAACACTAACCTTAAAGTTTCCTTTGCTTTTAGTTCCTTAATAAGCCCGTTCTCAGCATCCTTTTTTCTTTTGCAAAAACTATGAGATGATTTATTGCCTAGAAACCTGTAGAGACAATTACTTGAATCTTCAAATTCCAATTTCTTTTCATTTTTGAATAGCTTCATTCCTACTGGTTCAAATACTTTATTGTTCATTAGAAACTGGCAAAGACGTACTCCTTTAAGACGAGAGATGTCATTGCTACTTAGGCACATACTTTGCATAAGATGACTTAATACTACATCAACAGCATCAGAACCAGTAAAACAGTCTTTGTATGTTCGTAAATGATGCCGCCTTCTTTTGATTTCTACTTGAGTTTGAAGGGAATGAATAATACTGTCCCATA
The DNA here is from genome assembly GCF_964194135.1 of Talpa europaea. Classification (NCBI taxonomy): domain Eukaryota; kingdom Metazoa; phylum Chordata; class Mammalia; order Eulipotyphla; family Talpidae; genus Talpa; species Talpa europaea. The sequence goes on along the minus strand of NC_140083.1, from coordinate 13,886,105 downwards.
GCTGAGTAGCTTGAAAAGGACCAGAACATCCTGAAAAAGAATATTAAACATATGTTTCTACAATTTTAGAGTACATGAAAATATATATTTTTCAATTTTGATAACCTTATGCTTTTTATGGCACGTCTGTTGCTAATGTCTTTAAGTTTCTTCACTTCCCATCTTACACAAATCTTATAATATATTTACTTAAATTATACCATGTTTGTCTAGGAACATGCTTTACCTGAAATATATTTTTATGTGAATTTACGAATCATTAACATTAGATAAACTAGTAGCTATACTTATTCTTAAATATGTCCCAGAACATATTTAAAAGGAATGTACCAAACGTATATTCAAGTTTTGATATTACAGAACTATGGCTTCACCAGGATCTTTCATTTTTCTTTCCTCTTTTTGTGTATCTGACCAATGGCAAGCTTTTCATGAGAGAGATTTAGGACAGGAAGTTGAATGAAATCACTGTCAGCCATTCTTGCTGAAAAAAAGTTTGTGATGAATGAAAACCTGAAAATAATGCCCATCACCTGGGAAAGAGCTAAATAAATTATGCCACTGGCTTACTACAGAATATTGTGTAGCCTTTAGGAAGAATGAGGTTCACAGCATGAAAGCATTTCATTAAGTAGGAAAAACAAAATAATTTAAAAACAAAAAACCAGCAAGCTGAGCAGAACTATTTGTATCATCTTATGTAAAATGAATTTCCAACTTACATATAATATATGTAAACCAACAGAATGAAGGTCTGGAAGGTAAACTTCAAACTATTAGCCTTTGAGAAGTAGGGTTGGAATGGTGGTTGAAGCAGGATGTTTGCTTTTTTATTTTATATACTTTTAAATTTTGATAATGTGCATATATAATTTTAAAAATTAATTGGGACAGTAATTGTTTTATTGGTCTATAATTCACACAACACAAAATACAGCCTTCTAAAGTGTACAACTTAGTGTTTTTAGTACATTCACAAAAGTACATTCACTATTACCTAATTCTGTACCATTCATTATTCCAAAAAAAAATGAAACAACTAGCAATCACTTCTCATTTCCCTCTACCTCGTTAAAATTTTAATTAAATTAAAAAATATTTTTATTTATGCATATAACAACTGGGGTGTAGGACAGAGGTGCGTGTGTGTGTGAGAGAGAGAGAGAAAGAGAGAGAGAGAGAATTCACCTGAGACAGCAAGGAGGAGAAGAGGCAGATCTACTGAAATACACTGCTAAGGGGAGCTGCAGAAAAGACAGGCGAGGTCTGCTGAGCCCCATGTGGGTCAGGACCCTGGCCAGGGATAGAACTCAAGTTGCAGTGTCAGACTTGGTAGCGCTGAGATTTAACCCCTGCGCCACCAGGAAGGCCCTTAATTAAAAAAAGAAAATTAAGGAAAAGAGAATGAATGGAAAAGTGTAGAACGGTGTTTCTAGCTTTGTGTTGTTGATGTTAAGAGTCCAAGAATGTAAGCTTTTCCTTTGACTATGGGTAACTGGAAACAGGATGCCCCATTTGACATAATAGTCTAATACATATGACAAAAAGAGGGGTGGGGGTCGGAGAGAGAAAAGCAGAAAGGCGTGGTAGTTTACAGGAGGCGGGGATGGGGCGAGCAGATAGGCAGGTAGGGACCAGGGTGGGGTGAGGTGGGTGCAGAAGTCTGGGAGGCTGGGAGTGGTGCCGACCATGGTATGCTCCGTGCACCGAACAGACGAGGTTAAAGAAATAGTACTCGAGCTCAAGGAACTCGCCACCTACACCTGCACGCCTCGTTCCTGTAAATGTAACTCGCTGCGCTGTGCCAAACCCTCCTGGATGCGAACCCGCAGCTTAACAAGTCCCCAAGTGACTCGTGGGCAAATTAAAGATTGAGAAGCGCTGCCTCCCCGGTCTCCAGGAGGGGAGATCCCGAAATGGTCAGTTCGCAGCCCCCGAGTCCAGCGCCGGAGCGGGCCAAGGTGGGGGCTACTAAAGGGGCGAACCCCCGGGCCGCAGAACCTGCTCCCCTCAGTGCGCCCCCCCTTCAGGACACATCTGGTTCGGAGCTGCAGAGTTACCTGCCTTCCTCTTCCGGCAGAAGCCACCTTCAGGGCTGAGGAAGCTCGCCCCGCCGCGCCCGGGGCCAGGGAGCTCGCTCCAGCTGCCCAGGCTCCGGAACCGCTGGGTCAAAAGAACCGCCATGAGCTCGCGCGCCGGCCCCGCCCCCGGCCCGTAGCCCCGCCCCCACCTGGCTGCCGGGGCGGAGACCAGGACGTCCGGGCCCGCCCCTTCCGGTCCACCCGGACGTGACGTCATGCCAGGATCGGCCGGTCTTTCGGGCTTCTTCCCCCTCCCTTACTCTTCCTCCCCGGTCCCTCCCCTCCCCTCCCCCTTCCCTCCTCCCGCTCCAGCCTGTGAGGCGGCGCCGGTGGAGGCGGCTATGGAGTGAGGCGGCGCGGCCGGGAGCCGAGGCCGACCGCGAGCAGCTAGGGGGTGTGGGGGGGCGGGGGAAACGCCCCTGCAGCGCCCTCCGGGGAGCGAGGGGAGAGGTGAGTGACCGCCGCGGGCTCCGGGCGCCCCCGCGCCCCCGGCCCCCCAGCCTGAGCCCCGAGGCCGGCGAGGCGGGGATGGGGAGGGGCCCGCGCCGCGAGGAGGCCGCCGGGGCCGCCCGGGCCGGCGACTGTTGCTTAGAGACGGCCCTGCGGGCAGCGGGCCGGGCGGGGGGCGCCTGCGCGAAGCCGGCCTTGGGGGAGCCGGGCCGGGGACCGGCGGGCTCGGGGGCCGCTTCTGAGAGCCCCCCCCGGGCCCCCCACCCCGAGGAGGCCCGGAGGCGGCGGGCCCGGGCTGGAGCCGTCAAGAGGAAGGAGAGCCCCCCCGCTCTGGCTTGGGGCTCGGGTTTCCGTGGGGGGACCTTGGTTCCCTTTGGGGAAACTGGACGCTGCTTCGGGACGGGTGAGACAGCGCCCCGAAGTTCTGATGCGCCTCTGATAACCCGGTTCCCGGCCTGGCCCTGCTGCTCTGCGTCCTGCTCTGACAGCTGTGGTTCTGGAATGGAAGATTATTGTGTGAGAGGTGGGTGGGGCAGGTGTTTTGTTAGGACTGGAAACCCCTTCGGGGGCTCCTGCATTCTTCTTTGGACTCTCGGGTGGAGGACGGTTTGGATCGATAAAGCTGCAAGAACTTCTCGGGATCAGAGTGGATGCATACTTGTGATCAGTGATAACGAGACCGATTTTGTCAGGTCTACCCCTTTATCAGTCTTCATGAGATGCCAGACTCAAGCGCCTTCAAGGCGCTAGCTATGTAGGTTGTGACTTAAAATTATAAGTTGCAGACTCGTTTTTTTGTAGACCAAGTTTAGGAATTAGCTGTCTAATGACATTTTGTTTTTAAGGATTCTATGAGTAGGAATTTTTCAAAAGAGCCTATCTCTGCGTTTTGGAAAATAGAGCTTAACAAAAATGCTCCAAAACAGACTGGTACTGTGTAACCCAGTCATGTCATGGCTTCAAAGTCAGGTGCTTGTAGCTTCCCTTTTGGACTTTGCAGCCTTTTTTTGATGTGACTTCCTGTGTTATTTTTTTTTAACACAAATGTAAAAGTTTAGAAAGGAGTGTGTAAGTAAAAATTTGGAGATCATTTTAAGCTGTAGTCATAAAAGATCCTTTTGGGGGATTGTGTAAAGGCAAGAAACTTTATGGAAAGTAAGGATCTTATTCTGTTGGGACTCACTTTACCACCGAGAAACCTCATGAAAACCTGTTCTTTTAAGGACCATAAGCACTCAAAGTACAATGGAATATTTCTGTAACAGATCAACTCTACAATTGAAAAAAAAAATCATCCTCACATGTTTGAAATTCATCGTCTACCCCTATCCCCCAAGAAAAATAGGACCTCTTGTTTACCTCAAGTGACTACTAGTCTCATCACCCATCCCTTTCTATGGGTATAGACGTTTGACAGCTTCTTCCCACTCATGCTTCATATCTTATCTGTGAATAGATAGATCCTGTTGATTTGGCCTATTGAATATTTCTTTAGTCTGTCTATTCTTAACCTTCACCACTAGTCACTCTAGTTCTAGCCATCTTCATTTCTCATCTGGACCCCTTCACTAGCCTCTTAATTGCAGTCTACCTACCTACATTTACGGTGGCCTGCTCTGTAGCTTTCCACATCTGACTGATTTTCTACACTTGATCTTAGCCAAAAGGCCGAGAAGCAATGTGACTGATTTTCTAAATGCAGATCATTTCACATGGTCTTCAGGTTTAAAATCCTTCAGTGGCTTTTGTTGTTTTTAAAAAAAACTAAAGTCTTTAATAGCCGTTTGGGGACCTCTGACTTTCCAGCCCCATTTCCACATTGCTTGCTGGTGTTCTTTTCACCCCTAGTCAGTCACTGCACTTCTTTGTGTTATGCTTCAGGTACATAGCTTTTGTTATGATGCTCCCTCTGTCTGGAAATGCATTTTTCCTCCCTTTCCCATCCAGTGAATGCCTCATCATTCAGCTCATTTCGGGGGAGACTTTCCTGATTAAGATAGATTGCCCTAATTATGTTTTCTAATGACATCATTGCAGATTAATACTAATAAATTAATGAAGTCTTCCTTATCTCCTGATACTTAGTAATAGCTTAATAACTGTTGGTAAATGAATGAATTCATTGAATGCATACTAAATATGCCAGGAATTGTACTAAGTGTTTTACTTGGATCATCATCTGTAATCCTCAGGGTCACTTGAGGTCTGGGTGGCATTTCCTCTTTTTCAAATAAGGTTAGGGAGTTCCTTGGTGGTCCTGGCCCTCATAAGCATTAGAACTGGCATTTGGAGTCAGGTTTCCTGGCCACTGACGTTTGTGTTCCTAATCATACAACATTTAGTTCTTACATTATGCATCAGAATCACCTGAGGACCTTGCTCAAAATACAGATCTCTCCCCCACCCCACACACTTTTGTAAACTCTGATTCTAGAGGTTTGACAGTAAATAAGCACATAAAGGGTTTAACATGTTATGCAGTCATTTAGATGTTATAAATTATTTAGCTGTTCACCAGCTTGAAACCATTGTCTTAGACAACACTTCATTACTTAATGAGTTTGTTTTTATGTTTTACAAATTATTTCAGGTTTTATAGTGTCTTAAATTAAGGAAGATCTGTAGACCTAAGGAAAGTCTTGGTTTTCATTTAGTCTAGATTCCCACACAGTTTATTTCTTTCCCTCCTTCTCCACCTGAAGAGGCTAACAATGAGATGCTGTCACCACACTGCTACTTTGTTTTATTACAATAATTTCAAGAATCTGATTGACTCCTCGTAGTAAAAACTACAAGGGCTGAAAACTACAAGTGCCTTGAAAAGGGTACTTAATCTGCCCTCAGATATCTTTGTTCAAATTACTTGACATTTAAACATAATGCTGCTTTCTAAGCCCATATGTTGCTTTTCAGATCGTCTGTGCAGTGGCCTTATGTTTGTAAACAGTGATGGGAACTGAATGATTTACTTGTTTCTCCTACTGCACCTAGCATGGTGCTTTCCACCTAGTAGGCACTTCACTGTACATTGCTCGTTTCTTCACTTTCTGTTTTTTAAGTCAGGTTTATCTTCTCTAAGTAATATTTTCTTGCTCACCTGATAATTAGATACTTTCTGTATTTTGAAAGGAATGATTATATCCAACTGGTATAATCTTTGTTTTCTGAATAAGATTAAACATGATTTCTGTGTAGGCCAAAGAATGGTATTAACCATTATTTGAAAACTATATCTTTTTTAAAACTTCCAGTGATCTGAGTGCTTTCACAAAGAGATCATTGTACTTTAGCTATAAATGGATACTCGTTAATATAATTCTTATTTCAAATTACCAGATTTCATATTATGAATATTTATGTAAGACTGTATAGGTGCTATCACTTTACATTCAGGCATTTATGTAGCAAGAAACTGCAGGCATTTATGCCTTTTTAAAGAATAACACAAACTGTTTTTAGTTCATTTGTATTTATTTTTCTTTCAGTTCTTTGTAATCGGTGTGTATTTGTGCTAACTGAAAGTGTAGTCTTCCCTAGGTGCTTGGAGACCAGTAGTTACTCAACATTATTTCATTGTCAATGTAATTACAGTAACCTTTTTATTCCCATTACTGTATTTTTAACAAATGCAGGCTAATTCCACATTTTAATATTTTATTCTTGGGGAAGTAAGGGACTCTTTTTGCAGTGTGCTACTTGAAAGTTACTCTTCAATAAAGACTATTTCCAGGTTTTTAAGCTTACATGATTACAATCGCACTAGATATCTCCATGTTGAATGTCATTTAGGCAGTTCTAATTCCACATATACAAACTCTGTTCTTCCACAAAACAAACAGTTGTCTCCTAGAAGTTCTGCCTTGATAATTGGACATGTGATATGGATTCCAGCTTTTGTCTCTTTCTTCTATCTAATTGGTCACTATGTTCATTTAGTTCTAAGTCATTAGAATTAAACTTTCTTAACTTTCTTGTTTTGTTTAACTTTTTTTTAAAAAAAATTTATACACACAGGAGATGGGGTGCAGGCTAGAAGTGTGAGTGGTGAGAGGATTCAGCAGAGACAGCGGGGAGCAGAACAGGCAAATGGACTGAAATACGCTGCTGAGGGGAGCAGCGGTCGAGACTGAAGAGATCTGTGCCATGTGGGTCACCTCTCTCACTGGGGATCGAACTCATGCTGCAGAAGCTGTGGATTGCTTCATAGTGCAGACGCTTAACCACTTGTGCCACCAGGGAGGCCCCTTCTTTCTTAACTTTTCTCACTGCTATTTCCTTAATTAAAAAACCTCTCCCTCTTTTAAAATTTGTTTAAAAATTTATATATAATACATAAAAGTGCACAAAAGTCTAATGTGTAATTATAAAATAAACATCTATGTAACTATTATCTTTGAAACTCCCCCTATAACTACCTAACTACCGTCGCCTATCTTCCCTATCCATGTTGCTGAGCGTCCTTTGCTTTTGTTTTCCATATGTTCTAAAATTAATCATCCCTGAACTCTGTAAAAAGTTCTTTTCAGTCTTGCTATATTAGTACCTTTTCTTTGTGTATATTTCATTCTGCTTGATGGGGTGATTATCTTACTCATAACTGAAACCCACCTGTGGCTTAACATAATTTTAGTAGTTGTACCGCAGTGCCCTTGGTCATCTGGCTTTTCTAAGTTTCTTTGAGAAGTTTCCTAGAAAGGAATTCTGTTTTTCTCTGAATTGCTGCTTTTACTCTGTACTTCTCCCTTTTTAAAATCTAGTTTATTGCTTTTCACCTTTAAAGACATCGCTAACATTTTTGAAAAAATGTTAATTTGGTTCCAAAATGTAGATTTGGTTCCTCGTCTTTTTGTTCTGTAAAACGCTGTGCATGTTTTTATTTTGTGACATAGGATCACAGTAGGCTAATACTGTGGTTGATTTCCTTCTCTGTCTCTTTCTCTTTTGCTGGTAAGATTTTTCATGGCTCAATTTTCCTTCTTCCAGTTTCTTTTATGGTATCAGGTATATTGTTGGTATTCAATAAAATATTAAATAATTTGCCAGATGAATTTCCCTCTTTTCCTACCTTGTGTGCAGAGTTGACTCTGGATGATGATTAGACAACTCCAATTTGAATATTAACTCAGAAAACATCCTTTGTTTTCATTCTGAAAGCTGTTTGTAGTCTTAAAATTATTGACATAGTCTTGGCACACAGTAATCCCTCTTTTTGTAATATTCCTTCTTCTTTAGTACCTGAAAAACACTTTTATTGAGCCTATCTTTATGTTCCCATAGCATGGTACATTCATACCTGTAGTTAATTGCTATTTAACAGATATTTGCCTTCCTGAGTCTGCTGCTGGAATGAATCCCTAAAGAGCAAAATTGTTTCCATTTTACATCTGTATTCCCAGTGTACACAAATGCATGACATGTAATATGTATATAGTGAGGCAGAGCTAGAGGAATGCATCTGTAGTTTTTAAGTAAGGTGGCCCTTCACCTCCCTATCAAAATTAGCAATAGGTGTTCATAGAGTACATCTTGGCAAAGCAATACATGTTTTCATAATGCCAATGACAACATCTTGTAACTGCTTACAGATATGCAGCATTTAATTAAAAGGGGAAAATGAGTCTTTATTGCTATTTACATACAATTCAAGTCTTTAATAGACGAAAGTAGGTTATATATTACATAGATATAATTAATTAATAGAGAAAGCAGGATACAAACTAATGCTGCCTTAGTCCAGTGGCCTTCCAAAAATTTTTGTGTATACTCTAAATAATTTTGAAAAACTTTACTCCTTTGTGTATTTTTAAGTCAGTGGTATCTGAAATTTTTTTTTTTAAGATTTATTTATTTATACAAGCACTGGGTACAGTCAGAAGCACGGGAGGGTGAGAGAATTCACCTGAGCCAGAGCAGGGAGCAGAGCAGGCAGAAGGACCGAAGCACACTGCTGAGGGGAGCAGCGGGCAGCAGGAGAGGTCTGCGCGCCACGTGGGACCCTCCTCTGGTGGCCGGGGAGCAGCCGGGGAGCGAACCGGCGCCGCAGAGGCTGCGGGCAGCTTCTCAACCCAGTGCTCAACCGCTGAGCCACCGGGGAGGCCCGGTATCTGAAATTTTTTATCAAGAGTTTTCGATAGTTGCAAAGGATCTAATTTCTAGATTTATGTATATTGTGGTTACGTTTGACTTCAATCAAAATGCTGAAATTTTTACTTACCAATTGAAATAAGTGTGTTCCTATACATCCTGGTGTCAGCCATCTTATTTTTTAATTGCATTTAAATGATAGATAGTGGTCTTACTGTTAACATCTGATCTGGAAGAAATGAAGCACAACTCCTTTCAGTGTTTCTTTTTTTTTTTTAATATTTATTTATTTATACATAGAAGAACCAGGGCACAGGCCAGATGTGCAGGAGGGTGAGAGGATTCACCAGAGACAGAGCGGGGAGCAGAACAGGCAGATTGTGAAATACACTGCTGAGGGGAGCAGTGGGCAAGTCAGTGGGCAAGTCAGTGGGCTGTGCCATGTGGGTTGCTCCCTGGCTACCCGGGGATTGAACTTTGCTGCAGAGGCTGTGAATTGCTTCATAGTGCAGTGTTTAACCCCTTGCACCACCAGGGAGGCCCCCCTTTCAGTGTTTCTTACCAAACTTCTTTTGGCTTTTAGGAACTTCCTGTCAGAATTAATGCAAACTCAGTCAGAATTAATACATATTCAAATTGTGTTCTCCCTGTTCTCCCCACCCCACCCTTAAAGTTTTTTATATCCAGAGATATATCCTTTGATAAGATGTTGAGAAAAATATTTTTCTTGGTTAAGTGGAAGAAAATTGTGAAGAGTTGATTAAAGAAAGCTTGTATGACATAGATTTTTTTCCTCAATTAAATCTGCTTTAGGAAAGAGAACATATGGAAGTTGAAGATTTGAAAAGTGATAGGGTTTTAAACACTCTTTTTGGGCAATGGACCTTTTTTTTTTAAAAAAAAAAAAGATTTATTTCTTTAGGCAAACAAGAAATGGGGTATTGGCCAGAGATGCAGGAGTTGAGAGGATTCACCAGAGACAGAGTGGGGAACAGAACAGGCAGGCAGACTGAAAAAACTGCTGAGTGGAGCAGTGGCAGACAGGAGAGGTCTGCTGCACCATGTGGGTAGCTCCCTGGCCACCCGGAGGATTGAACTCCTAGAAGAGGCTGCATATCACTTCACAATGTGGTACTTAACTCCTTAACGCCACCAGGGAGGACCTGCCATGGACCTTTTTGACAAAATCTTTGGACTCCTTCTTAGAGTAATATTTTAGAGTTAGCCTATCAATTTCTACATAAACCTCTGGAATTCTGTTTAGGTTATATTGAATCTATATCACAATGGGGGAAATGGACATCTTGACAATATTGAGTCATCCAGTTCGTAAACATAGTCTTAACCATATACTAAAGACTTCAGTTTTTCTGAACATTTTTTGTTGTTTTCATTATTTATGTCTTGCATATCTTGTTCAATTTATTCATACCTTCATGCTCTTGAAATGGTATTTTAAAAATTTCAATGTTCAGTTGTCTTTTTCTTATATAAAAATAAGTCACATATAATACAAAATACGTATTCAGTATACAAAAGAATGTTTTGTGTGTGTGTGTGTGTGTGTGTGTTCTGCCATCTTGCTAAAGCCACATGTTCTATTAGCTTTCTTTTAGATTCCTTCTGATTTTCCGTGTACGTGATCATATCATTTGGTAATAAAGCTTCACTTCTTCCTTCTCAATCTGAATGCCTTCATTTCGGTCTTTTTATTGCCTTAACCATTACTTCTGTTAGAATATTGAATAGGGGGAGGGAAAGAAGGACATTGAATTGAAGTGGTTAAAGTGGATATCCTTACCTTGTTCCTAAACTTAAGAAGAAAGTGATGGGATGGGGGGCGGGGCTCCCTGGTGGCTTGGGGGCTAAGTCTCACTGCTCTCACATCCTAGGCCTAAGTTTGATCCCAGGCCAGGAAGCTCACCCACCTATGGCGCAGCAGACCTCTCCTGTCTCACCTGCTGCTCCCCTTAGCAGTGTCTGTCAGTAAATCCGCCTGTTCTGTTCCCCACTGTCTCTGGTGAATCCTCTCACCATCCCCCCACACCTCTGGCCTACACCCCAGTTTTTCTGTGCATGAACAAATCTCTAGGAAAAAAACAAAAGAAAGTGATCAATCTTTTATCTTTAATATGATGTTAACTGTAGGTATTCAAAGATGCCAATTATCAGGATGAGAGAGTTCCTTTTCTGTTCTTTGTTCTTAGTTGAGAGTTTTTATCGTGTGTGAATATTGAATTTTGTCGGTTTTTTTTCTGCCTTTGCTGAGATCATGTGTTTTATTTTCCCCATTGTTCAGTTAGTATGGTGGATTACATGGATATATTTTTGAATGTTTGGACTACCTTGCATTCCTGAGATAACCCCATTTGTTTGTGGTGTTGGATTTGTGTAGATTTGAAGAGCTGATGTTTATTTTTACATGTAATGAGGAATACGGATATGCGCTTTTCCTGTTGCATTGTTATTTGGTGTTGATATCAGGGGCAGTGTTGACTATATAATGTGAAATAGAAAGCATTTTATCCTTTTCTGTTTTTCAGAGGTATTTGGATGGATCTAGATTATTTCTTTCTTAAATCTTTCATAGATTTCAACAGTGAAACCTTTGAGCCTAGAGTTTTCTTTGTGGTAGGGCTTTAGTTAAGAATTGGAGTTCTTTTATAGGGCTATTCTGACTTTCTACTCCTTCTTGCATCAATTTTGGTAGTTTAGTAGCTTTCAAGGAATTTTCTCATTTCATCCAATTGGATTAGTTGGCATAAGGTCATTCATATTATAATACCTTATTAATTTAGAATCTGTAAAATATATGTAGGACCAGAATCTGTAGAATTTCCTCTATTTCTGATAATTGGTCATCTGTGTCTTTCTCTGTAAGATTTTATTGATGTAACCAGAGGGTTAAAAAAAGATTTTTACTCCATTAATTTTTCTTTTTCATTCTTCTATTGTAGTATTAAATTACATTAAGTCTGTTTAATTGATTTCTGCTCCATATTTCTACCCTATTTTGAGTTTAATTTTTCTCCCTATTTTAGCTTCCTAAGATGGAAGCTTAGAGAATTGACTTTGAAATTTTTTCTCTGCTTATAGTTTTGTAATATAACAAATTTAAAAACTATAAATGTCCTACCATGGACTGCATTACTTATATCCCGCAATTTTTTATTTTAATCCACCTCAAATAAAAAGAAAAAAAAAGAAAGAAGGTAATTATGCTGAAAAAGACATCCGAAATTTTCATAGGGATGCCTTTGATGCTTTGTTGAATACTAGGATGCACAGGGAAAAGTTCAAACTATTTTGAAATGGATTAAAATAAAAAATTGTGGATTATTTAGAAGTGTTTAATTTCAAGCATTTTTATTTTTTTCTAGCCATTTATTGCTGATTTCTAGTTTAATTTCATTGTGATTAAAGAACATACAGGGGAGCAGAACAGGCAGATCAGTGGACAAGACAGGAGAGGTCTGCTGCACCATGTGGGTCACCTCCGTGGCTGAGGATCAAACTCGTGCTGCAGTTGCTGTAGGTAGCTTCATAGTACTGATGCTAACCCCTTGAGCCACCAGGGAGGCCCTTAGAAAATATTCTTTATTTTCAAATTTTATAGTTGAATAATATTTTAATAATAATAAAACTTTTTATTAAATTTACATTTATTAATTAAATCAGCTTTGGTTCCCTTCAAGTTTTATACAGGTGTTTTAATGTGAAGGAAGATTTAACCCTTCTGTATCACTTCAAGTCTTAAAAGGTCCATGTTATTGTTGAGCAATGTTCATGCCAATGTGAAGTGTGAATGTTTTTCCTGATTTGTGACAACTGAGGTTGGAAGCAATTATTTGGTGGCTACACTTAAATTTTCACTCAAGTATGTTGGGTTCTCAGAAGATAAAAACAATTTGTGGTTTTTAATCTATATAGGATTGTTTTGTTCACTGTAGTATATTAACCTTTTTAAACTAGATAAGGACTTCTAAGTACTTAAACTTGTAAAACCAAATAATCAGTGGCTCCCTTTCCTATTTTCTAGGTAATTGTACTACCCAATATTGCAGCCATGGAGTCGATGCTTAATAAGTTGAAGAGCACTGTTACAAAAGTAACAGCTGATGTCACCAGTGCTGTAATGGGGAATCCCGTCACTAGAGAATTTGATGTCGGTCGACATATAGCCAGTGGTGGCAATGGGCTAGCTTGGAAGATTTTTAATGGCACAAAAAAGTCAACAAAGCAGGTAAGTGTGAATTCAGACTCCAATGTGAAAAAACAGACGTGCTATACCATAATCTATATGTATGCATTTACTGGTTAATATGAAAAATAATGGGTTCTGTATTTCTTATTTCATCTATGAAGTCATATAAGTATGTGCTTTTTAAAAAAGATTTATTTTATTTATTCATGCATACAAGAACTGGGGTGTAGGCCAGAGGTGCTGGGGCGATGGGGAGGGATTTGGAAGTATTCACCAGAGACAGGTTGGAGAGCAGAACAGGCAGATATTCTGAAATATACTGCAGAAGGTAGCAATGGGCGAGACAGGAGAGCTTTGCTGTACCATGTGGGTTAGTACCCTTCTAGGGATTGAACTTATGCTGCAGTGCCTTGCAATAGCTTGATAGTGCTGAGACTTTAACCCCTGCGCCAATAGGGAGGCCCAAGTATATGCTTTTAAGTCCACCCTGCCTCTCCTAGATACAAGGGTATATTGCCCCCATCTCATAATTTAATTTTGCTTACTTAAAAAATAAACCTGTTAGTTGAGCAGATGAGTTTAATAAACTGTAATATTTAGCAAAGTGCATGTACATGTTTTAGACAAAAACTTACTAATTCCTTAATTTTCCTTTCTATATTTGTCAATAAGTTATTGGCAAAATCCCCAGTTAAATTTTTCCAACATTAATTGCATTTTTATTCAGTGCATTCTTATTCCCTCTTTTATTCTATAGTCTTGTAGAAAATAGACTTGTATAGTCTTTTGTGTTTACCTGAAATTTTTTTTATTGAAAGGCAATATATTTATGGGATCAAATCAGTAATAAGTTTTGGGGTATATTGATTGCAAAATTATTTTTTAAAAGATTTATTTATTTATGCATACAAGAGCTGGGGTACAGGCCAGAGATGCGGCAGGTGAGAGGATTCACCAGAGACAGAGTGGGGAGCAGAACAGGTAGATTGGCCGAAGTACACTGCTGAGGGGAGCAGCAGGTGAGTCAGGAGAGGTCTGCTCTGCCATGTGGGTTGCTTCCTGGCCAGCTGGGGATCAAACTCATCCTACAGAGGCTGCAGATTGCTTCATAGTGCGATGCTTAACCCCTTGCGCCACCAGGGAGGCCCTGATTGCAAAATTATTAAAAAAACAAAAACAAAACAAAAAAACCCTGTTCTTTTAGTGGAGGACTATTATCAAGTTTGTAGTTTTCAGATCAAGTAGGCATTCTGAAACCACAAATGATTTCTAAAAAAATAATACAATTTGAGAAGATTTAGTCAAAAAAGATTGACGTATTTTTAACTTAATCTAAGTAAAATTTTAGATTTTGTTTTGAGAAAGGAATGCTATCCCCAAATCACTTGAAAAATAATGAATATGATACTTGGCATTCACTACTGGCTAGTCATGAAAGGTTCATAAAATCAAGTTCACAGGTTACATTGTGTTTCAAAAACCATTACTAGTGGCTCTGAGAGTTAGTTTGGTAGAGGTCATGATTGCTGTTCAGGAACCTTAGACATATTGGTATACATTAACTTAGATTTTATTACTTAAACTATCTTATTTTCAGCAAGATTTTAACTTTGCAGGAAGCAAGCTAGGTTTTATTTTTTATTATTTTTTTAAAGATATTTTTATTTACACAACAAGAACTGGGGTGTAGGCCAGAGGTGTGGGGGGTGAGAGGATTCCCCAGAGACAGAGTGGAGAGCAGAATAGGTGGAACTACTGAAGTACACTGTTGTGGAAAGCAGCGGGTGGCACAGGAGAGGTCTGGCTGTGCCATGTGGGTTAACTCCCTGGCCGGGGATCGAACTCATGCCACAGTGGCTGGTGATAACATGATAGCTGAGACTTTAACCTCTGCACCACTTGGAAGGCCCAAGCAATGTAGCTTTTAAACATTATATATTAAGTCTGTTTTGCAAGCTACAATCTGCATTTTGTTTTGTAATTTTTTGTATAAAAAGTTCAAATTTCAATTAAAATTAATAGTTCCTAAATAATAAGTGGATGTTCTATTGGATGATTGTTTATACTACAAATCTCATCTTTTCTGTATGTTTGAAATTGTTCATAATGAAAAACTGAAAAATATTCAAGATGATAGTGAAAAGCTTTGAGAATTGCTTGTTTTTTGGACTGCCAGTAGGCAATAGATAATCTGATTATCTATTCTAGGTATTGATTTGGTGGGAGATACAGAGACACTTAAAGCATGGCTTCTTATTGTAAGCTTGTTTTATATCTATATAAAGGTGACAGGAGTTTTTACACAAGTGGTAAATGTTAGCAGAGTCGGTAGTATAAGCAGTCAAAGAAAATTAGAAACTACGTGATAGTATATTATTTTGAAATGTTTAAAGGTGCAGGTTTAGAGTTTTCTCTTAGGAACTGAGTGTGAGGCCTAAAGGGTTAGTTAATTAGTTACAACTTTGTTGAAATTTGTTAATTTTAATTAACTAGTTAGAACAGTGAGAACAGAGTTTAAGATTATTGACAACCCAGTCTGATCTATGTAGGAATCTTTCATCTTCAATCTAAAATAATCACTGAAAGTATTGAGGGAAAATTTTGTGTTGTTTCTTGTTTATTAAATATGAACTTTATAAATAAGCTCGTTCTAATTCAAGAGTGGTGAAAGTGCAAGAGCTTAGGGGCCATTTCACCTGATTTTTTTTTAAGACTTAAACCATCTTGAAAAAATAAACACATTTAAATTAGATGCATTTATAAAATGTGTTATAGCATAACACTTACTAAAATAAGATTTTGCACATGGCTGGTGAAATAGGAACTTGAACTTCTAGGTCATTTGTTTTTAGTTCAAATTAATATATAACACTCTAAGCTCTGGTTGTCCTGTATTTCATAAGGGGCAAATGAGCTAAGATTATGTGTTTATATGTGAATGCTATTTAAAACCCTCACTCAGCTTAAATGAGTCTTTCCCTGAAGACATTTTTCATGTTTTACTGGGGTGTCCCATATTTTTTTGCCCTAGTGGTGTATTGGGTAAGAATGTCGCCATTAGAGTTGTAATCTTGACTTCATTCCACCGATTGTGAAATCTTAGATAATATATTTATCATCTTCACAATGCCTTCATTTGTGAAGTGAGGATAACTTATCTCAGAATTGCTGTGAGGAATGGAATAGATCCTAAAAAAAGTGCACAAATGCTTCGGGATGTTCAAATTGAGTTATCAATATTCCCTTTATGTAATCACTTTCCAGAGACTATCCTCTAAATACCTTTTTACTTATACATAAGAAGACTCCAACTTAAAACAAGATGTGTTTGAAAAATGTATTGGTTTGGAATTCTGCAGTGAATATCTATTGTTAGGTGATTAGGTTGCCAGATCAGTATGTGAGAACAGTAATCATAATGTAGCAGAAATAATTGGAAGAGAACAACAACAGTATGGAAAGATGCTATTTTTTAGATAATCATAGTAAAGTAGGTTTAATTAAAAGCTTTGAAAGGGACATAGAAATTCTGAAGAAATCATTAAAATTCTTTCAGAGAATTTTGGGAGGCTTGCATTAATTCTTTGCTGATTTCTGCTTCTAGTTTTATCATTTTTCTTTGCATTTATTCTGGAGATCTAGCATCACTGATGTATTGTGTGGTGGTGATACATGAGCTATCAATAGCAGTGTTTTCTGACTAATTTGTTAATATGGGCTAACGATGAGAACTATTTTGCCTCGGGTAAATGAGAATGAAGGAAGAAGATAGTTGAGGATGTATGTTTCTGTAGTATATAATTAACTGATCTATCTCAGAGAGAGGAGATGGAGGGAGTAGCTTTCTATACTACTAAATTATTTCCAGTTAGTGCCCAAAACAAAATGGGGATAGGGTGGAATGAGAGAATTAGTGAGTTTAGGTCATTCACATCCAACAGATGCTTACAAATTAGTTGTTCCTATAAACAAGCATTCCTTGATAAATAACCTGTCTTTCAAAAAGCATTTCAGGATTTTGTAGCATATGCCAGAATTATCTTCATGAAAAGCTTTTTGAATTTTTTTTGTTGTTGTATGTTGTGATTTTATTTCATTTTGAATTTTTAAACACTTTTAACTTTTTTTTGAATTCTGGTTAAATAAGAGATTACTCCATAGGGGAGATCACATCACAGACAGTGTATGTGTTATCTCTGATACCAGAATTCAAAGATGGAGATTTTTTTTTTTAATGTTCTCCTCTGTGTCTCATGCTTTTAAAAATGTTTAGACTTACTAGTCATGAAGTAACTCACTTTTATTTTTTTTTATTTATTTTTTTTTTTGTAACTGACTTTTAAATGTGATTTCCTTGGCATTAGTTTGTAGCTGTTTCTATTTGTATTGATAGATTGTTATGATATGCAAATAAGATTTTATTATTTTTATATATTCTTTATTAAAATTAGTTGTATAATTCTTTTATTAGGAAGTAGCTGTTTTTGTCTTTGATAAAAAGCTGATCGATAAATATCAAAAATTTGAAAAGGATCAAATCATTGATTCTCTAAAGCGAGGAGTCCAGCAGTTAACTCGACTACGACACCCTCGACTTCTTACTGTTCAGCATCCTTTGGAAGAATCCAGGTAAATTTTTTTTAAGTTTATTTATTTATTTTTAAAGATTTATTTATGCATACAAGAACTGGGTTGTAGGCCCAGGTACAGGGGTGAGAGGATTCACCAGAGACAGAGTGGGGAGCAGAACAGGCCGATTTACTGAAATTCACTGCTTAGGGGAGCAGCGGGCAAGACATGAGAGGTCTACTGCGCCATGTGGGTTAGCGCCTTAGCTGGGGATCGAACTCGGCCATAGAGGGGGTAGCACTGAGACTTAACCAACAGGCCTAGGCCACCAAGGAGGCCACACCTCTCCAGGTAAATTTTTATAAAAATTTACATTAGAGATTTACTGAGCAAGCAATGAAAAATAGATTTATAAAAAATAAAATAGCTCAATTTAAATGGATCAAATTTATGTCGAAGGAATAGAATTGAATTTTTAGTGGTGAACTTAATGTGGTATATACAGATGTTGATTTATAATAATGCACACCAAAACGTATTTGTTATAATGCATTGTGATTTCAATTAAAATAACAAAAAATAAATAAAACCTTTGTATGTAATACACTGCCAGTGAAAAATTCCTATAAACTTAGTATTGTGTTCTAATGGATTAGTTACTTCCCTAAAAGTTATTTGCATATGCTGTGTACATTCTCCTTTAAAAATACTTTATTTTGTAGTGAACCTGAATTTGCTTACTCTGTGCTCAGCACCACAGTAGTCAAATAGAAGATACAGGAGATATGTTTATTGAACTGAAAATGGCTGTGGCTGTTCTCAATAACTTGCTAGAATTGTTGTCATCCTTTTCACTGAGTCAATACGTGGGGCTATTTTTATGTGTGTGCCGGGTACTACTGTAGACATTTGACATCTGATACCCAGCATGTCAGTTCGTAACCCTTACTTACTCTATCATTTTCTCAAAAATGAGCTCAGGAAAAATTGCTGAGGATAATAAAATTAAATTTATGTTGTTTTATCTTAACTGGATTCTCTAACATGTGTTTTTAATATTTCTTTACCTATCATAGATTTATAAACCTTTTTACATTATTCATAACCTTTATTCTTCTTTCTTAAATCAACCTTAAATCAGGAGATCTTAATCAAATGACTTGCTAATTGGGTTATGAACCCAAGGATTTTAGGGGAAGGGAAACAACAGACAACAGGAGGACACAGAGCTGCAAGGTTCCAAGCTTTCCAAGTCTCTTCAACCAGCACAGTTTTGCTTTTAACTACTTTATATGTTAAATCTCTCCATAAGTCTAACTTTGGAATCTTCAGTAACCCACTGTTGCTTTACCACATACCTCAAAGACACAAGATACTTTCAATCTAAAAAAAAAAAAAAATAGCTAATATTTCACCATTTGAAAAACTGTACTAAATGCTTCACATTCAATTCTCACAATTATATAAAATAAATAAGGATCATAAATTGCTTAAGCCACATAGTTTAAGGGGCAGAGCTGGACTCCATCTTGTTCTGATTCCTGAGCCCATGTTCCATATTCACTGTTCCATATTGTGCATACCCAGAAATATACTCATAGTGTTACAAGGCAACCCGATGTGAAATGGGTTGGCCTCACTGTGGGTCCTCGCCCACACACTTAAAAAGGACTTAGAATGAGACTCAACTGCAGGCACACATAAAAAGGTTAATAAAGGGTTTATTTACATAAAGGGGCAATAAATGAATAACTGAGGGAGAAAGAGAGATAAATTGGTGACTGTGTCCTACCAATTCTATTGAGCTGGAACCCCAGTAGCACTCTGAAAGCTGGTGAAAAACCAAGGGCCCCCAAGGCCCAAGGCCCACATGTCTGGTTATATACCAAGTCTGGCTGCTTCACTCCACCCTCAGTTCCCAGCAACCCTCTCTTTGGTGGTGATGGCATTAGGGAATTTGTAATCCTTGATGTCTTGGATCTCTTTGGTCTGGGATGGGGGTGGAGTCCATAACCTGTGTTTGTGGAGTTTGTTCAGGACATCCTTTCCTCCCAACAATATGTCCCTTGCATAAATATTTTTATTGCCTTTTCATGAATAAGCCCAGAAGACATTTATATTTGTATCTTATGCAACGCTCACTAATACGAACCCTGTATCCCAAAGTGGACTAAGTTTTGTTTGCTGTACCTGTGCTGAGCTTTTCTGACTCCATGCTTGTTTGTGCTATTTCTTCCGGAGTGTTTTCCATCAGTGTCTGTAGTGTCACCTATCAGTATCTTATCTATCGTTATTTTAACTAGTATCAACATGGTAAATATATTTGACTTTTTTTTATAATCACAGTTTAAGTCTCTTGAGAAAAGGATTGATGTGTGATAGTTTTCGTCATCATTTTCTTTGATAAGTATAGAACTAGGGATTTATTGGCAATTATGAAGAGAAACAATTCAAATATGAAGGTATTTTCACTATGAGGTTATAAAAATTGCAGTAGCATTGACAGAAATAGGAATGTTTTAGGGAGGAAAAAATAACTTCCGTTTTTCATGACTTAATAAGGTAGAGATGACACTGGAGTTGTCCAAATTAAATGTTCTATAAAAAGAGTTATCCAAATGAAAACTCAGAGTTGGAGGATGTCTATAGGGGTAATACTTAGGATGTAATTAAAACTGTGAAAAAAGGAATTTTTATGAAGAATGAATAAAAAGAACAGAGTACCAAAGGTAGAACTTGAAGTGAATAGGGTAAAGTTGAGTCCAGGAAAGAAACAGGAGTGATCGTTGTTACATGGCAGGAGGAAAATTGGCATGGAAGGTAAGGATGTCATGGAAGCCAAAGAAGGGAAGAAAGTTTCCACTATGTGGGCCAAGTAAAAAGAGTAGGGACTGAGAAGAATCCATTACATTTGATTATCTGTTATTAGTAATAGTCAATAATTTCAGTAGGTTGGCAGTTTGGAAGCTAGAAAATATATGCAAAGGAGCCCAGCAGAGAAGACATTATATGAGTAACATCCCATGGGAGAAACTTAGAGGCAATGTTAGGAGGACAGTTGAAGAATCAGTGATATACTGAGGTAAAATTTAGGGAAAATGAGGTCATTGATATTAGATGAACTTCTTTTCTTTTAAGTAGAAAATGAGGAGTAATGTAAGTAAGTGTGTTAAGTGGACGGTGGAATGAAGAGTTAAATGAGATGACTTAGAATGTTCTTGAATGTTGGAAAAAAAAGACAAGATTAAAAGTGTATTATGTGATTTTATGCTGTGAATTTGTAAAGGCTTGGGTTTTATTTTTTTCTTCAGCTTGTGACATAAGCAAGAGCATAAAGGAAACCTGTGATGGTTACTGCAGGGTGTAAAAGGGTTTGCTCAGTAGGGGGTAATACATTGTTAGTTTGTTTCTGGAGCAGTTGGTGGTGGGGAGAACTGAGAAGGAATCAAGTATAATCAGGACCTCAGGGCTGAACACTTTTGTCCAGTGAAGACTCTGGGGAAGCTAAATTTGGAAAAGGTAGTAAAAGTGTAGGAAATAAATTAACAGTAAGTAGCTGTGGTTGGGGGAGGCAGATTTTGAGACTGAATATTGCCCTTCTGATTTGTGACTATTGTGATGGTGAGAGTTGTGAACCTTTCAACTTGAGCATAATCGTAAATGTTGATGTTGCCAAGGATGGTATTTTGCTCCAGACAGGGAAAAAATAGGAATTGCTCAAATAAATGTCCTGGGGATCATAGGAAACTATAGAAAAGACTTAAGAGTATTTAAATAACAACCAAAAAAAGAGTATGTGAACAGTTTTTCCTCCAGTACAGTTCAGCAAATGAATACCCATGAATACCTAGTACCCATTGTAATCATGAGCTCAGAGTGAAAATAAATAACTTGATAACATCATTGATGATGACTGGGTAGTCAGGACTCTCCTCAACCTAAGCACTTTGTCTTTCTCTCACACACATACTGAGCTTATCCACATGCTTTCATTTGAAAAATTGGTTCAGGGTAAAAGAAAAATTATGGACAGTCGTAACAGTAAAGGGCATACTTGCCATTAAACAGTTAGTACCCAGTCGCAAGAGATTTCGTATAGCTTTGTTACTACACTGTCTTTTAATTCTTCATTTCCAGTGCTTATGTCTAAGGCATAAAATGTTAGGATTTCCGTTTCAAATGCTAGGTAAGTGTAATAGCAATAATAAGCGTCTATTGAGTTCACATGCTAGTCACTTTGCTGTGTACTTTGGGTGCATTATCTTATCTGATTTTTATAGTAACCCTTTAAGGTGGGTCTTTTATTACCATTTTACAAATGGGCAAAGTGAGGCTCAGAACCATGATTTCCAGAGTCACTAAGTCAAGGAATAGGGATGCTGAGATTTGAAGTAGGCTATCTTCAAATTTTAAGCTTTTAATTATTACTCTGTAAAGCATTTTGAATGTTAATATCTAACATTTTCTGAATTTTTAAGTCTTTCAAAGAACAGTAAAAAGTTTAAAAATTGTGACACCTTTTAAAATGATAGAGAAAATGGATGAAAGTAAGATTGCTTTGATTGAAATAGGAATCTTTCTTCCCAGCTCCTTGCTACAGAGGTGTCTGTGGACCATCTATAGGATCCTTTGGGCATATTCTGAAAATGATAGCCTTTGGAAATAAGGATAATATCATAGGTATAATGTAACAATATTTTAAATCAATACTTTGGTTTCCATAAAGAATATCAGTCACCTCAAAGTACAGCTGAAATAGCACTTATTTCTTGGTATTTTTGCCTTAAAGAACTGTTATAACATTTAACTTAAAAGACTGAGTGATTTATCTGGTACTGCTCATGTACAAAGCTTCTGACTGCTTTATTTGTTTAAATTTGTTATATTAATGCCTTCTTGTTGGTAGGTTAATAGGACCACTAATATTTGAAGTATTATTTGGATTTTGCTAATGTTGAAAAAAGTGATAGTAAATAACTATCTTTTTTAAAACAGGGATTGCTTGGCATTTTGTACAGAACCAGTTTTTGCCAGTTTAGCCAATGTTCTCGGTAACTGTGAAAATCTACCCTCACCTGTATCTCCAGACATTAAGGATTATAAACTTTATGATGTAGAAACCAAATACGGTTTGCTTCAGGTGTGTATTTTTATCTATCATCTGAAAAGATTTCCTTCAATTCATTTTTGGATATTTTAAATTTAATAGTATTTCTGTGTTCTAGAATATTTCCACAGTTTATTATTAGCCTTAATTATTTGAAATGTATCCTTTGGAAAAGGGCACTATTGGTTATAGGTAGTTCTTTTTTGATATTTTTGAATTTTAAGCCATATAATGCATTTCATAAGGAAAACATTAAATAATAAAATAATAAGATCTTAGTAAAAATAGAAAATTCATCTTTAAGGAAATTGTTTAATAGGTATCAAGAGCTATTAATTGCCTTTTTTGATCTTTTTCTGATCTTCTTTTCCCTGCTTGCCAAAATATTTTTATTTATTTATTTTAAGATTTCTTTATTTATACAAGTATTGGGGTACAGGTCAGAGGCGTGGGAGGGTGAGAGAATCCACCAGAGACAGAGCGGGGAGCAGAACAGGCAGATGTACCGAAATACACTGCTGAGGGGAGCAGCGAGCGAGACAGGAGAGGTCTGCCGTACCAAGTGGGAATCTCCCTGGCTGGCCGGCAATCGAACAGCACCGCAGAGGCTGCAGACAGCTTCACAGTACTACGCTCAACCCGCTGCGCCACCGGGGAGGCCCTGCCAAAATATTTTTAGCTCTGTAAATTTATGTAGTGGGTTCTTAATTCTGGATTTTCCCCACTACTGCTTAGATTGTCCTGGCAACTTAGAACTCTACACTTCTGCATTTATGATGAAATTTAATTGTTACCTGACATGTAGAAATATTTCATTATGAGAAGCAACAATTATGATTTTTTTAATGAGGTATTTATTTAGTTGTAAAAGTTTTATTTAATGTAGAAATGCCTGGTATTTTCCATTTACAGGTTTCTGAAGGATTGTCGTTTTTGCATAGCAGTGTGAAAATGGTTCATGGAAATATTACACCTGAAAATATAATTTTGAATAAAAGTGGAGCCTGGAAAATAATGGGCTTTGATTTTTGTGTATCATCAACCAATCCTTCTGAACAAGAGGTAATGAAGGATTTAGTCTTTTTTTTAAAAAAAAAAAAGATTTATTTATTTATGCATACAAGAACTGGGTGTAGGCCAGGTACAGGGGGTGAGAGGATTCACCAGAGACAGAGTGGGGAACAGAACAGGCGGATTTACTGAAATACACTGCTGAGGGGAGCAGCAGGCGAGACAGGAGAGATCTACTGTACCATGTGGGTTAACTCCCTAGGCAGGAATCTAACTCATCCCGCAGTGGCCAGAAATAGCTTGATAGCACTGAGACTTTAACCCCTCTACCACCAGGGAGGCCCTAGGATTTAGTCTTTAAGTATTTTAAAGATGTGAAAATTTTTTATTGTATCTGGAATGGACTGGAGAATGTATTCGCCTGATGAATATTTAGAAATAGGCTATGTACTCCAATGGTATGTTTAAATATTTGACCTGACAGAACATTTCTCATGTTCTTTGTACTCCTTCTTCAGCTTATAGTTCCACAGTAGTTAGTGTTACTAGAGAAAAGCATTTTAGAGTTAAAAAAAATCTCAGAACTTTCGGGTTAAATAAGCTTTTTCCCTTAGAATATCAACTAGGCTAACAAACATTGTGATCTCTAGCAGAATTTCCCCCACTTCTTAGACCACAGAATCTTCTTTAGGGATCGTGATAACAATTAATAGCAATGATAATAATAGCTAACATTTACTGAAACATTTTTCTAAAGACATTTTATGTATTTACTTAATCCTCACAACTTGGTTAGGTATGGGAATAATACAGATGAGTTAGACTCATAGACTAAAGTAACCTAAGTTTAGAGAGTGGTAGAGCTAGGATTTCTAACACCTGTTTCTTAGTGATTATGATTCCTGCACATTTAAACATAGAAAAATACTGTAGTATTTTAGGTTTTTACTGTATATAGTTATTAAAGGGACCATGATTTGACCTAAGATAGGTGTGTAATTTAAGTAAACATTTTAAGGGAAGAAGTAGTAGTATTGGTTGAGTATATCTATGGGTCAGGCACTGGCCATACATTTGTTTAATCTTTCAACAATCTTTTTGAGCCTATTAACTAAAACAATAGCCAGCTAGTAAACGAAAGGCAATCTATTTGAACCCATAAAACTTGAAACCTGTAAAACCCTTCCATATTCATACTGCATTTCATAATAATAATGTCTTCTACAAGATAGTACTAGTAATCTCAAAGTTTTTATTCTTATATTTCAGTATGTCACCCTTTCCAGATGTGGGAATTTGGGAATTTTAGGTTTGCAGATGGTGGTAACATTTTTCTTGTACTACTAAGTATGAGTTTAAAACAGATTGCTGCTGTTTGGTTTCCTTTAATTAGAAATATTTAATCCATGTAATTTCTTTTCTGTCTCATTATAGCTTAAGTTTCCTTGTAAAGAATGGGACCCAAATTTGCCATCACTGTGTCTTCCAAATCCTGAATATTTGGCTCCTGAATACATACTTTCTGTGAGCTGTGAAACAGCCAGTGATATGTACTCCTTAGGAACTGTTGTGTATGCTGTATTTAATAAAGGGAAACCTATATTTGAAGTCAACAAGCAAGATATCTACAAGAGTTTTAGTAGGCAGTTGGATCAGGTATTTGCCTATAAAATACTTGCATGCATTAAAAATGTTTTTTTTTAAATTTTTTTCCTAAACTGTGTTCAGAAAATACTCTAAAGTGAACTTTTAACTTTGCGTAGTATCAACTTAATAAAAGTTAATTCTATAATAATGAGGGCTACTTAAAGTTTTAACTGCTACTGCAGTTTTAACCATGATATTTATTAGCATGAATATTGGAACATGGTCTGAAATACTGAGCATTTGTTTTAGGACTAGAAACAATTTCTTTTTTTTTTTAAGACTTTATCTGTTTAGATTTTGCATAGAAGAACTGGGGTGCAGGCTAGAGGTCCAGAGGGGTGAGAGGATTTACCAGAGACTGAGTGGGGAGCAGAACATGCAGATCCAATGAAATATACTGCTAAGGGGTGCAGCATGTGAGACAGGAGAGATCTAATGTGTCACATAGGTTAGTTCCCTGTCTTGGGATCAGACTCAGGCAATTGTGGTGGGCCTTCATGGTGGTAGCACTGAGACTTAACTCCTATGCCACCAGTGAGGCCCAGAACTAGAAACAATTTCAGATATTAAAGATAAAATTATTTTGCAAGAGTAGAACTAAAATTTTTTCAGTCAAAAAAAATATTTTTCAGTTAACTTCAGAAGGTTTCTGAAACAGTTGACAATATAAATGCATATATTTATATCTATTGTTTTCACTCTTTTGAATAGTTGAGTCGTTTAGGATCTAGTTCACTTACAAATATACCCGAGGAAGTCCGTGAACATGTAAAACTACTGTTAAATGTAACTCCAACTGTAAGACCAGATGCAGATCAAATGACAAAGGTGAGTACATAGAAATTCCTGCCTAAGTGGAGGGTTAAACATGAACTAAAGGAGATTATAGTACTTCTAAAGTAATAGTTATAGTCCCCAGGTAACATTTATGTTCTTGAATGTTTTTAATATTTAAGTGTCTTTGAAGCAATTAAGCTGTAATATAAAATAAAATTTTAAAAAATAGAGATCTAATAGTCATAAATAGGTATGCAGAATTTCTGGACTAGCAGGAATTCATCCCTTTAATTCACTCATATAATTGTGGCTTTAAATAAATAAATTATACTCTGTATGCCTTCAATATATTTTACTTAATCTTTAAATATTTTGAATTATGTAGAGAGAATGTTAACTCCTTAGTCAACATATACTGATTCTCAAAATATGAATTTGAAAAGTAATTTGTTACTACTTTCTTTTCTGATTGTTATAGACTTAAGTGGCCTTTCCATTTTATAAATGTTTCTATATATCTTTTTATCATACTATGTTAGTTTCAGATGTGAGAAATACTTTAAACTTAATGTTTGTCAAAATCATTTTATTTTACTATTTTTAGATTCCCTTCTTTGATGATGTTGGTGCAGTAACACTGCAGTATTTTGATACCTTGTTCCAAAGAGATAATCTTCAGAAATCACAGTTTTTCAAAGGACTGCCAAAGGTTCTACCAAAACTGCCCAAGGTTTGTTGTTCACCAGTTTCTTTTAATAGCCAGGATTTTAAATTTAAAATGTACTTTTACTTACTATAGTGGCTTTTCCAAAGAAATGATTATAGCTTTTACCGTAGGTGCATAAATGACTATTAAGAAGCTGCAGAGTGAAGCCAAAAGTTAAGTTAACCTTTTTTGCATGGTCCAAAAAAAATCATTAAATAGGGTCAGATGAATTTTGAAGGATACCACCTATGCAAAGGCAGCACTTGGACATTAAATGTTAGAAGGGAAGTTCACTGTCATTGTGGAGATCATTGCTTCTCCCGCGATTAAGGGGCTACTTCTATGTTGATTCCAGCCTCTCCAATTCCCTTACCTCTCCTTTTTTTGTTTATTGAATCATGAATGGAATGTAGCCTACTACATGTTGGTGAATGCTAAAGAATCTACTGGATGGAACACTAGTAATTCCTGGTTGGAAAAGTATCTCTCGTGTTTACTCTGTCAGATACTCACGGATTACCCACTGTTTTTTTAGCCCTTTACATCTGTGTATGGAGAATAATAAACAGGAAACATAAAATACTGTCCCTATTCTCAAGACTTTTACACTAAGTATAAATAGGGTTAATGTGCATAAAACCATCAGCATTTCAGGGCAGTGTTATACCTGTGTTTTGCAAATCATAAATGTTGAAGGAATTAAGAGAAGAGACATACTAGTGAAGGCTTATGAGCATACTAGTTTTGATTTATGAGTGGTAGGGTCATTCCACCTGTGTTTGAATCCGGTTGTCTTCATCTCAGTACTAGAAGTATGTCTTGGACAAGTCTATACTCTTACAGCTTCCCCTTTTTCATTCCTCACTTCTAAAATGAAACTAAATAAAATTTTCTGGTACATAGTAAATATTTTTACATGTTTCTGCAACTTAATGGCAACAACTTTTTAGTAAACCACCAACTACTTCATTTGATGGTATTATGACATTAGGGGAGGTTTCCTAAAGGTAGGGTGACTGTTTTCCCCCTTTTATCAATGATACTTCCCAGTTATATTTTTTTCTCCTGTTTTATTTTCAGTAGTACCCTATTTTACTCTCAAAAGTATTCCAGTTTCAACCATAAATTGTATGGTGAGTTTACTCAAAGAGGTTGGAGCTTTTAGATTATAATCTCAATGTTAGTACTAAAGACCTAACATAAATTTTAGTTTTATAAAAAATAATTTTTTGCTTTACAGCGTGTCATTGTGCAGAGAATTTTGCCTTGTTTGACTTCAGAATTTGTAAACCCTGACATGGTACCTTTTGTCTTGCCCAATGTTCTACTGATTGCCGAAGAATGCACCAAAGAAGAATATGTCAAATTAATTCTACCTGAACTTGGCCCTGTCTTTAAACAACAGGAGCCAATCCAGGTATGTTTGTGTGTGCGTGTGTGTATTCGCATAATTACTTGCTGTTATTCAATGATGTTAGTCAATGATGACTAGCATTGAAAATGAAAAGAATGATCATGCTACTTTTAAAACATTGAAGTAACTTTATGATACTTTATTTTCCATTAGAAATTAATTTGCATGTTTGGAGTGAATCTTTCCTAAAATTATAGTTGGTGTTTGCAAGTAAATATTTAAAAGTCTCCATACGTTACCATCTTAGAAAATAAATGTAATAAGAGTTTGCATGTTTTACTCTTCTTGTTCTCTTTGGTCTTATTGAAAATTATAAGCTTGGGGAAAGAAGTATTTTTTTTTCCTGCACTTTTCAAATATTTTTGTTTTCTCTGCTGGACAGGATCTTTAATCTGTAAATGTTTTGTGCTAGTTGATTTTTTTAATTTAACTGCTAATAAACACTTTCACCAGAAGTGAGAAAATGCTTACAAGATCATGGAAATGATGTGTATGTGTGTATTATAAATTGAAAATAATAATCAGGTTCTGATGCAGATTCCATTATGATAATTTATTAGCCGGATTCAAAGTAGTCTTGATTTATGAGCAGTAGGGTCACTCCACCTGCATTTGAATCTGGTTGTCTTTTTCCCATTACTAGAAGTATGACTTGGACAAGACTTTACTCTCTTGCAGCTTCCCATTTCTCCCTTCTAAAATAAGACTAAAAGAAATTTTCTGGTACATAGTAATTACATGTTACTGCCACTAAATGGCAATAACTTTTTAGTAAACCATCAACTACTTGATTTAATAGTATTATGACAGGCTGTGTGGGCCTTTCCTTGAAAGAAAGAGAACAGAAGTGTCCGGTGGTCAGAAGAGTTCCTGTGTTCAAGAAGGGGTTGGGCAGGTGAAGGAACTGCAGATTCCAAAGCACAGTACCCCACACATTGTCAGGGTGTCAGGAAAGAAAGTTAGTGGAGCCACATGTTATGTCAGTTAAGATGGTAGCTAAGGAAACTGTCATCTGAATTCTTATTTGCCTCCCTACTTTGGTATTCTTTTTTTCCCATAGTAGTCAAGTTAAAAATACCCTCTGAAGACTTTTAACTGAGAATTCTGTGTGAATAGAGGTAGGTTATGTGTTGGCAGCTAGGTAAGAAAAATGAATAGTGAGGGATAATTGAAAATGTTTCTTTTTAGAAGTTTTCCTTAGAGTTCTTTATACTTCTGTACCTTTTCCTTCTTTTCTTGAACTTCACAGAAGCTAAGTGATAGAATGATATTTTAGACTGCTTTCAGGCTTTTATTATTTTACTCATTAGCTTTCTAGTTAGCTGGTATTTGTGGGTGACTGATATATTACTGTAGATATTTGAAAGTTAGGTAGTCTTTATTTAAATGTTTAAACTGAGGGCTTCCCCGGTGGCGCAGCGGTTGAGCGCTGGGTTGCGAGGCTGCCCGCGGCCTCTGCAGTGCTGGTTCGATCCCTGGCTGCTCCCCGGCCACCGGAGGAGGGTCCCACATGGCGCGCGGACCTCTCCTGCCGCCTGCTGCTCCCCTCAGCAGTGTGCTTCGGTCCTTCTGCCTGCTCTGCTCCCTGCTCTGGCTCTGGTGAGTTTTCTCGCCCTCCCGCTCTTCTGACTGTATCCAGTGCTTGTATAAATAAATAAATAAATCTTAAAAAAAAAAAAAATGTTTAAACTGAAAACAGATAATAAATATTGTGCTTCCAGAAATGTAAAAGACTTGATATGTATGTTTTTATCTTCCATGCCTTCAGGCTAGCAACATGGTGAGTGTCAAAATATGTAGCTTACTATTTTGAAGAAACTTGAAATTTTGGGCATATATGTAATCTCATAAAGAATCTAGCTTTAATGCATTATTTCCTTTTTCTAAACAGATTTTGTTAATTTTTTTGCAAAAAATGGATTTGCTACTAACCAAAACCCCTCCTGATGAGATAAAAAACAGCGTCCTACCAATGGTTTACAGAGCACTAGAAGCTCCTTCTATTCAGATTCAGGTATAATGTTTGACTTATTTTTCTTTAATGTTGGCTTTGATTTTTAAATCAAAGGAAAGAGGTAAAGAACATATTTGGTTTGAATCATAAAATATTTTATATAAAATTCATTAATATATGTTAATATTTTATATTATTCATAAGGGTTACTAAACTACATCTACTTCTAACTAACTTAAAGAATAAATTGACAATTATCTGTTTTATGAAGGAAAATGATTCGTTGCTTTTATTAGAAATGTGCTATTCTAGGAGCGTGTGGATTTATTGTAGTTTGGATCATTGTGTAATCCATTGTATAATCCAAACTTCTAATGTGTAATTGACATATTGAATGAAAATGTCAAAGATATATTTGCCTTGCTCTTATGAAAATATTAAGCAGGTACTTCCCATATTCATAATTTTCTTTCACACTCTGCAACTCAGTTTTCTATTTAGAAATTCTCTTCACTTCTGCAGTGATGTTCATTTGTAGATAGTAATTTCATGTGACCATTTTTAGTCATGCTCTTGGTACACCAGGAAAGGTGATATAAAACACATATCCTGCCAAGTTTTTTTACTTCCATAACTCTAATATTAAAATATTGCTTGTATGGACCTGGAAAAAATTTTCTGGATTGCTACTAAATGTATATTTTAGTTTATAGTTTGGGTTTTTTTTTTTTTTTTTTTTTTTTAGTTTGGAAATTAGTGTGTTCAGACAGAACATCTCACTGCTAAAATGGTTTTATAGCTATAAAAGTTTATAGTCCCTTTGCCAATATAGGAATTCTGATAAAGAAAAATATAGAACTTTGATTTTGAAGTAACTGACCAGAGCTTTTCTTTTAATATAAACCTAATATATATTTTTTCAGTCTTTATCTGATGAGCTCTTTTGTTTATTCAGCATTGTGAGACTGATGGTAAAATTTTGATTTCATTATAAGGTCATGACTTTAAACATAAAGATATGCTGCTTTTGTTCAAATGAATGACTGGGAACGGTATACTTCTATTTTTCAGCCCTTCTCAAAGAAACAATGAGTTGTATCTTCCTGAAACACTCCCAGAGGCCCTGTGTAGCCAATGTAATTTTATTATCTGAAATTAGAGAGGAGAAGGAAGGTTGAGTGATGTGAAAGGCTATTTTCCTTCATAAGAAGATTAGTTTGGCCAATAGATAACAGCCAGTATTTTATTAAAATAGTTAATATGTAATTCAGATTGACTTGTGCAGCTTTGATGACTTTAGAAACTACCATTTCTGATTCATTCAGTACAAGTCTTTAGTTGTCTGTCCAGTTAATTAGAATCAACATTGCTGGGTGAGAGTCTGATAAAGTTAAAAGCTTCAGTTTTGGGAGAGTCTTCAGCAGAATTAAAATTTTTTTCCTCAAGTAAGTTGAAATTCATTTTTGGAGTTAAGTTTTCAAAGTGACATTTGATTATAAATATGTAAAAGGTTAGAAAAGATAAACATTTGGATAAGTAAAAGATACGTTACAGGAGTTAGAGTTCTTAAAAGCTTAAAATATTTTTGAAAAGCATTTACCTTTAAACATTGAAACTATGTCCATTCTCCCCTTCATATTATCAATTATTGAGAAAGTAAGTACACAATAAACAAAACTCCCGAAAACCGCCTAATTGAACTTCTTTAAAGTTTTGGGTTTTTTTGTTTTATTCAATCTCCTTTTCTTATATGTTACATATTCCATCCCATGGATATATTAATAACTATAACATCTTTATTTAAGAGGAATAGTTTTACATGACTTTGCATTTGATTTTTCACATCAAGACAGTGGTTCTGTCAGAAATTAAAATGGAATTTTGGTACCATAAGTTAATCACAAAACCTAGTAAGGGGCCACTGCAACATGAGTTCGATCCCCATCCCAGATTCATGCTTCCTGAGCAGAGAACTAACCCACACGGTGCAGCAGACCTCTCCTGTCTCACACAAATGTTCCCCTCAGCAGTGTATTTCTGTAGATCCACCTGTTCTGCTCCCTACTCAAGTCTCTGCTGAATCCTCTTCTCCCTTCACCTCTGGCCAACACCCCAGTTCTTTAATCATAAATAAATAAAATAAAATAAATCTTTTTTAAAAAAAGCCAACCTAGTAAATTTTTGAGTAAGGTCTTCTGAACTTCTGTCCTCATCTGTAAAAGTTAACAGTGATACTAGTATTTTTCTATCAAATAGTTGTTGAAAGGACCCAATGACATACATAAAAGTTCATTTCAAACAACATGATACATTAGCTATGCAAATGCAAAATGTATTTTAATATGTGAGAAAAAGGGTGAAAGAGTCTTTCCCTAAGTGAGACTGATTTATTTTCTTAATAGGAACTCTGTCTAAACATCATTCCAACCTTTGCAAATCTTATAGACTACCCATCCATGAAAAATGCTTTGATACCAAGAATTAAAAATGCATGTCTACAAACATCTTCCCTTGCTGTAAGTAACTGCATATTAATTTTTGTTTTTCTTTTACATCTCATTAAATAATTTTCATATTATTTAATAACCCTTTTATAGTTCATTTATATATTTTGTCTTGTCTGTAGGTAACCCACACATAGTACTGTAAAAGCAGGCAATAGTAATAATTTCCCTTGGTGTGTATATAATTTTTGTAATATTGCATTTCTGTCTCCTAACTTTAGTACTTCAATAGAAAATTTGAATAGTTATTTTTCTTAATCCTTTTATGCTTTTACAATTATTTTGTTGGTAGTTCTAGAATAATCATGAGAGTTTAATTTTGTGTAATTCTAAAAATGTTTTTGAGTAGCTTCCTTTCGTAAGCTGCCTTTATTTTTATCTCTAAATTTTTATTCCGACTTACTTGCCTACTTTCAAAAAAAGTGAAGAGTACAGTAAAACAATAAGTTAATAAGAATACAAGTGGGGAGAAATAGTTTCACTCAATAATCTAGGCCATGGGTGGTTGCCTTCTTCTGATACAAAATTTCAACACTAAGTTACTTGGTAGTCTAGGAGGTAAAATAAATAACAGTCTCATGATCTCATATTGGGAACAGAAACTGTTCTCAACCACCATTGTAACACTACATTATAAGAATTTATCCCACTGACATTTATTCATAGAAGTGACATTGAATTATCCTAGTAAATAGGGAGAAATAGCTTTAAATTAATCAGATTGATGTCTGATAATGGGCATATTACTAGATTTATATTTTGTAAGGATCTTTGGAGAAATATGAATTAGTTAATTTATTCCAAACTTAATCTTACTTTATTTTAATAGGTGTGAAACAGAATTACTAAATATCAATTAAATTCTTCCTTTACTATAATAGAAAGAATTTAAATAAACATTTGTAGCTTAATAGAATTATAGACAGAAGTAATCTAAACAACATAGTTTTACTTTCTGCTGTCTAATCCATTTTAATTTTTTTTTGATAGAAAGACTCAGAACACCATAGTAGCAAAATTTTATTTACTAATATGAATAAGTATGAAGTGAAGTCAAGAAATATGAGTGCTTATTTTGACTCCACTACTGACTATCCTTTGAGAAAATCACTCTTTGAGTCTCTCTGAGTCTCTTTTTTCATCAACATTAAAAGGATTTGAAAAGCAGTCCTTTTCCCTAAAATTCCTTGATTTATGATTACATTTCCAAAATTGGTGGTAGTATATATAGCTTAAAATTCAGTTTTGAAACTGCCCTTTAAGAAATTGCATAAGTCATGATATTTTATGGTAGCATAAATTTATTTGAGCATACATTTTGAGTGAGTGCATGCTAGTTCAGTTCTGAGTATGTATGCAGAGGGAGGTGTGAAGTATGGCTACTTAAGTGATCTGTATGAGTGTCCATGGATATTTATAATCTTTTTAAAGATGACAGCTGAGCCCTTTAGAGCATACTGTTTACCATAATTTTTTGTCTTTTATTTAATATTATATTTTATATAATTCTTACATCATTTTTCATTTTTGCACAATGTATGTATTTTCATTTTGGTTATATTCCCCATGCAATTGCACACCCCCTTATTTTGACCCTGATCCTTCCTCTCCCCACCCCTCCCCCTATTCTCCTCCCTCCTTCCCTCCCCCCGCAATGTGTCTCTGGTCCATAGTTGCTTGTTGTTTGATTTTTACTTTGTAGTAATTAGTCTTTTTCCCGGTCCCGTATTTAGGTTTTCTAAATTCCTGCTATGAGTGAGACCATCCAATATTTTTCTTTTTCTTTCTGACTGACTTCGCTGAGCATGATCCCTTCTAGCTCCATCCATGTTGCTGCAAACTGCATTTGTTTGTCTTTTTGATTGCTGAGTAATATTCCATTGTGTATATGTACCACATCTTCTTGATCCAGTCATCTATTTTTGGGCATTTGGGTTGCTTCCATAGCTTAGCTATTGTAAATAGTGCTGCTATAAACATAGGGGTGCAGGTGCCCTTTGGAATTAATGTTTCTGTGTCCTTTGGGTAAATACCTAGGAGTGGAATTGCTGGATCATATGGAAGCTCTATGTTTAGTAGGTCCAGAAATCTCCACACAGCTCTCCATAGTGGTTGGACCAGTTTGCACTCCCACCAGCAATGCAGGAGAGCTCCTTTTTCTCCACAACCTCGCCAGAGTTTGTTGTTGCTAGTTTTTTTAATATGTGCCATTCTAACTGGTGTAAGGTGGTATCTCATTGTAGTTTTTTAATAAATATATTTAGAACAGTAACTCAGGAATGGATTTGCATTTTATATTACCACACTCAGTGCTTCTACCTTCAATTGTAAATTCCTGAATTATATTTATAGACATAAAATTCTTGAAGGATGAGTCATGAATTAGAATTGTATTTTAATAATGTCCCTGAAAATAAAGAAAAGGTGGGCCTCCCCTGGTGGCGCAGCGGTTGAGCGCTAGGCTGTGAAGATGCCCGCAGCCTCTGCAGCGCTGGTTCAATCCCCAGCCGCCAGCAAGGGGGTCCCACATGGTGTGCAGAACTCTCCTGCCATGCCCGCTGCTCCCCTCAGCAGTGTATTTCATCAGTCTGCCTGTTTCGTTCCTTGCTCTGGCTCTGGTGAATTCTCTCACCCTCCTGCACTTCTGACTGTACCCAGTGCTTGTATAAATAAATAAATAAATCTTTTTTTTAAAAAAAAAAAAGAAAAAGAAAATAAAGAAAAGGCAATTCTACACAGAGCTTGGTATAATGCTACAAGAGTTCAGTTTCTTCGTGACTTATGTGATTAATATTTTACACGTGTCAAAAAAGAAAATAAAATTAAATATTTCCAGTTTCTCTTTCTATATGTATTAAGTAGATTGCAATAATTCCTTTTATAAAACCAATCCTCAGAGCAAGTTAAGCCTTCAGATATCTTTTTGACTTATAATATTCTTTGTGTTGGAATTTCAGAAAATATTGTACATTTATGTATTATTTTTCAGAAAAATATTTTCCGTCTTGTTTTTTTAACCAAGTTATTTTCTGTTTTTATTAGTTGTTAGGATTTTTTTTAATTGAAATTTTACCATTGTTATGATCCTGATTCTAAGTATTAAATCTTAATAAACTCAAGCTAAAAACTAGGTTGTGAAAGGTTTGTCAAAGTAGTTGTGACTATAGAAAAAGTTCTGATGAAAAGAACCCCTAAATACAGGTTTTAGTAACTGGATTAGAGGTATATTTAGAAATAGAAAACTTTATGTAGGACATAGATGGATGCTTTCCACATGTCATTAAAATACGTACTTTTAATGCTTAATTGGTCCTGAGTTAGAGAAAAATACTGGAAACTCTATAGCACTGATCAGTTTGTGGGAGAATATAGTTATTTTATAATTCAAATGTTTCTCAAGAAAAGTTCTTATTAAACAGACATAAAGGTTCTCAGATCCTAATCACCTTATTAAAATAATATAAAATTAAAGTCATTCCTTATCTTTAGCTAACTGGAGTCCTGGTAAAAAAGTCATAAATTGTTTCAGAAGCAAGTCAGGGGAATTAGTATTTAAGTGAATTTCCTATATTAATATTTTAAACCTACTTTCTAGAGGTTTCACCATCTCTATATAGAACTTAATACTTACATATTTTGTTTCAGATTGCAAAGGCTTTAAATAACTAATGCAATTTACCTCTTTTAATAGGTTCGCGTAAATTCGTTAGTGTGCTTAGGAAAGATTTTGGAGTACTTGGATAAATGGTTTGTACTTGATGATATCCTACCCTTCCTACAACAAATACCATCCAAGGAACCTGCCGTCCTCATGGGAATTTTAGGTAGCTGAAAACTTAATTTGTTTGATGATACTTTATTTAAAGCATGCAAATAAATTTCCAATCTGTAAAATTATATACTTCTCTTTAATGTGTGTATAGCATTTAGTAATTGAAGAATGATGCCACGATATAACTTTGCTTTGTGTTAGTTTTAGCAAAAGCAGTAGAATCTTGACATTTACAAAGAAATAAGACATTTGGGAATTCTAACTTCATAAATATCATGCTAGCATGTAGTTTTCCCTATAAAATGGTACCAGATGAGACAAAACTCTTTAAAATGCTGATTCCAGTCTTAATAGTAACACCTAATGTTTACTTAGTATCCAATTTATAAGATGCACCATACTGAGTATTTTCTGTTATCTTATTTTGTCCTCTCCAAAATCCAGTGACATAGTGTAATTATTTCTCTTCATAGTATGAGAAACTAAGTTCAAAGAGGTGAAGTAAGTTATTTAACATCACACTACTGTTAAGTGGAAGACCTCATTCTTAATTTAGATGTATTTAAATCTTAATCATTGTTTTTCTCTACTAAGTGATATGTTGTACTCTGTTAAAAAAAAGTCTGAAAGGGTCTCCCTTGGTGGTGCAGGCGGTTGAGCGCCATGCTGTAAAGCTGTTCGCAGTCTCTGCAGCACCAGCTCCATCCTGGCTGGCTGGCGAGGGTCCCACATGGTTCTGCAGACCTCTCCTGGCGCACCCGCTGCTTCCCTCAGCAATGTATTTCTTCAGTCTGCCTGTTTTGTTCCCCGCTCTGTCTCTGGTGAATTCTCTCACCCTCCCGCACATCCGGCCTGTACCCCAGTGCTTGTATAAATAAATCTTTTTTAAAAAAAGTCTGAAACTGTAAATAGAGCTATAAAAGCCTAATCTGGAAATGCCATGGGTCTGCAATATTTATAGAAACAGACATAGCTGGAGATCACAAAAAAACATTAGTAGGCTCACTTATTTACTGAATTTGAACTCTTTTGTTAGTATTGAAGAAAACTATGCATTATATATTTTTAATGTTTATTGTAGTGCCTGGTCTATAGAAAGCCATTAATATATTATGTGTAAGAATGGTTAGCAAGTAATTTATTTTAAACCTCTGTAGACTGAGAACTTTTGGGATATGGTGTGGACTTATGAACTCAGAGAATGTTAGTCTCCTTAAGGAGTTTGGCGGGCCACCCTGGTGGTGCAGGGGGGTAAGTCTCAGAACTATGAATCTGTCACCAGCCACTGCAGCACATATGATCCCTGCCAGGGAGCTAACTCACATGGCACAGCAGACCTCTCCTGTCTCACCCACTGTTCCCCTCAGCAGTGTATTTCAGTAGATCTGCCTGTTCTGCTCCCCACTCTGTCTCTGGTGAATTTTCTCACCACCACCTCCCTCCGCCCTCCCACCCCCGGTACCTCTGGTCTATACCCCAGTTCTTGTATGCATAAATAAATAAGCCTTTAAAAAAAAAAGGAGTTTGGCGTAGTGGAAAGACCCCAAGCCTGGTTGTCAGTTCATTCAGTGACTTTGAAAAGTTTCCTTACCTGTCAACTGAGTATAAAAATAACATCATTGTAGAATTCCTGTGAGAATTCGTTGAGACAACTGTAGGGAAAATAAGGAGCATGGTGTCCTGTAATAAGTGAAGTGTACATTTATAGGAGAATAAGGAGAGTGGTGTATTCTGAAGCTTTGGATTATAATATGCAAACAACATGAAAGCATTCAGAAAATGAGCAAATATGCTCAGTTTATGAAATGAATGCTATATACATAGCATAATAAGAAGGGTCTTATTCTCATTTTAAGATCTGTTAAAGAAAAATTTGTAACTATACTATTTATCAAGACACTTCATATAGATACACTGTCTTCTGTAATTTCCGTTATTTTATTTCATGGTATTTAGTTATAAACCTTGTTTTATTCTTTTCTATCAGGTATTTACAAGTGTACTTTTACTCATAAGAAATTAGGAATCACTAAAGAGCAGCTGGCTGGGAAAGTACTGCCTCATTTGATTCCCCTGAGTATTGAAAACAATCTTAATCTCAATCAGGTAGGGATATTTTTGTTTTTTTTTTTTTTTTTTACTTTATTCAGCTTACTGTTTTCTTCACATTAACTATGGGAATCTATTACATGTAAAGATTGCTTAAGCAAAAAATTATGAGAGCTAAACAAAAGGTTGTGGTTTAAAATTAGGGGTGTGAGAGGTAGAAGGAGGAATTACTGAAGACTTTATTGGGAGGCAGTAAAGACCAAATGTTAAAAGATGTGTAGGTTTTAGGGCTACTTCAAATTTGGGGCTGAGAAGTTGACATGAACAAAGAAAATATTCTTATCATATGTCTGGTATGTGAATTTGTTACTTTACTGCTCTATAACATATCTCCAGAAACTTAGTGAAGTAAAGCAATATACATTTGTTATCTTACAGGTTTTGTGGGTCAGCCAACCCAGGGCATGGTTAGCTGGATTCTCTACTGTTTCTCACAGTATCCCACTCTAGGTGCGGGGTCTCATCTGTAGCCTTAACTGGGAGAAGACTCTGCTTCTAAGCTCACTTACATACTTGTGGGAGGATTTCATTCCTTTCAGGCTGTTGGACTCTGGTCTCAGTTCCTAAGTCTTTGTCAACTGGGTGCCACTTTCAGTTCCTTGCTTCACGGACCTCTCACATGGCAACTTGTTTAGTCAGAGTCAGAATGAGAATGTCTGCTAGAAAGATGCAAGTAACAGTCTTTTTATGTATAATCAAGAAAATGACATTTACTTTTGCCGTATTGTGTTGGTTACATGTCCTGTCCATACTCAAATA
Source organism: Talpa europaea (assembly GCF_964194135.1). Lineage (NCBI taxonomy): Eukaryota > Metazoa > Chordata > Mammalia > Eulipotyphla > Talpidae > Talpa > Talpa europaea. Next base: position 13,846,957 of record NC_140083.1, on the reverse strand, counting down.
GGAAATTAGCTATAGCACATGAATAGCAGAATGATGTGATAGTTAAGGATCATTTTAGAGTCTATGCCACAGAGAATGAACAGTCCAGTTAGACTCAGAAATACCTATAACACAGTAAGGTGTAATGAGAGAGAGATTAATTGAGATTAGAATAAGTAGACTTCGAATGCTTGTCTGCTTTCGATATTTGAACTTTCAAGTTATAGTTAATGTTTGAGCACAGGGTAATGTGTTTGTAGATTATTGCAGAAATAGCTTTTTGCATATCTCTCTTACTGTAGTTAACATACTATGTATTTTTGTCTGACTCTTTCAGAAGGCTGATTATTATAACTTATGCTTCACTATATCCCCAACGTTTAGTGTAGTGCCAGAAACAAAAATAGTTAACTGAATTGAGAGAAAATTTAGGTACACAGTAATGACATGGATTTTGTTCACTATAAAACTGGTGTTTAATGGAGTACTGTGGAAAAGACTGGGAGGAGCTCTACTGTTTAACAGAGTGTCATATAGGCAGCCAGGATTTGACGTTAGGACTGAAAATGAATTGGAGCAGTGAAGAAAGCAGAAAGGTGGGAGTTAACCAAGAGAGCTTTGGCAGTGGGATTGCTGGGTGAATGTAGCTGTTTATTCAGAGAAATTTGTGAAACTAATCAGATCTAAAATTTCATTTGCAGAAAGGTAAGCTTTTGAAAATTTGTGTCCCTAGATTTCAGTTTTTGCCTTAATAGTTTGTTTCTTCATATCTTGGGTGACGGGGTTGAAATTATGATTGGCAAAAACAGGAGACTGAATATTGGAGAAGGCTAGGATGATAATGTAACTTTATCTTTTGGTCATTTTTGTTTTCAGTTCTCCTAGTTGTAGCTTAGGATATTATGACTTAGGTATTCCTAAATGCTTATTTCCAGATATTATTAGTTTTCGTCAGTGTTATGTTTCATTTTTGAGGGGCCCATTTTCATCAACAGAAATATCTTGATTCCTGTCTTATTTGTATTTTAACAATAGCATGGATGTGGTGTGTTTTCTTATTCATTCCATAGATAGGGTTTCTAATTCAATACTGCCCTCTTCTGCCATTTCTGATTTAAACAACCTTAGTGTATTATACATTAGCTGAAAAAGAAAGTAATTTAGGGAATTTTTTTAGCATTTGATTAAAAAGAACAGTAAATATGCATCAGTTGAAACACAATCACAACCTCTATTGGAGGAGGGTTCCTAAGATCACTCCCAGATTTGATGATTCACTAGGAAGACTCACAGGCCTCAGCATGTATTTGTACTCATATCTATGATTTACTATGGTAAAAGAAATTGGTATAGCAAATTGGTAAAGGTGATTATAGGGCAATGTCTGGGAGAAACCAAGTGTGAACTTCCAGAATCATCTCCTGGTAGAGTGACAGAGAGTGTGTTTAATTTCTCTGGTAATGAATTACAACAATATTTGTGAAAATATCGCCCAACAAGGAAGTTTATTAGAGATCGTTGCTCAGAGTTTTTACTGGGGACTGATCAGGTAGTACCCTCTGCCTGTCTAGATGCTCAAATTCCAGACTCCCAGGAGGATAGCAAGAGTTCAGCATAAAACCTAGCTTTTGAATAGTTTAGTCATAGTGAGCCATTATTAAGTTAATGGTGAGCACTCTTGTAATACCTGATTTTCTGGATACCAGCCAAGGAGCAACCTTGCTAGCAGTGCTTCCCAAGGGTAGTAATTCCTGCTTAATGTGCTAACTCTTGTGCACTAATGAGATTCAGCCATCTGGGTGAGTCTCACAAACATCATGAAGCCAGATACAGAACATTCAGATCTACTGAGTGAAGATTTATATGAAATACAAAAACAGTCCAAACAAATCAACACTGCTAGAAATCAGAATGGCATATCCTCATAGTTCATGAGGGTGGGAAATGACAAGAATGGGCATAAAAAAGCTTCTAGGGTGCTGACTATGTTCTGTTTGTTTATCTGGCTACTAGTTAAATTCAGTTTGTGGATTTTTGAGATGTGTGCTTATTTCTAGACTTTCCTGTTAGTATGTTACACTTCAATAAAATGTTAAAAAAAAAACAGCTAACAAGTGTCAGGCATGGTAATGTACAGAATGATGCCTTTTGTTACTCTCAGTGTGAGATAAAGAATAAAACCAATGACTATGGGTGATTTGGTGGTGGGTGCAATATGGTGCTGATACCTGAATGGGAGGGGATCCTATATTTCCAAAATATCAACAATAATATAAGCCATGTCACCTCAAATAAATACATGAGCAAATGATAGAGCAGGGTAACAGGCAGTGTATGTCAGTAGAAAAGAGTGCAAGCTTTGGAGACAAATTTATATGAATTCTAATTCTGTCATTAAAGTTATTTTATATCTCTCAGTATGTTGCTTTCTTGCTTACTTAGCCTGCGTTTCCTCATTAGTAAGATAAAATTAGTAGTAACTTTACTTTGAAGAGTTGTGAATAAAATAGTGTATTACAAACACCCAGCACAAAGATAGAGTCATAAGATTTGGGGAGACGAGGAAGGCCATTTCTAGATTCTTTGTGTAAATTTTTAAATGACGATCCTAGAGTACTATAAGAATTTTTTAAACAAAGTTTAACCAAAGCTTAAATTATGTTGAGACAAGTCTTAGATATATTTTGTATATTTTGTTTGAAAGTTGAATTATGTCTACTACTTTTTCAGAAAACTAAGTTTATTTTATCTAAACATGTTATTTTTACAACAGTATGAATAAAGAAGAATTTTTAATGCATTATTAAATGAAATGTTTCCAGTTGTGCATAAGTTCAGTATTTGGTTTTGGCTTATGCTGGGAAAATCAGTTTGAAATAACAACAATGGGGTGGAGGGTAGTCAATTTATGTAAGACTTCTAGATAATAACTTAGACATTTCAGGATATAAAACTCATTGAGATGCCTGTACCCCAGCTATTGTACAAATTAAAAAAAAAGAGAGGGACATGTTTTCTTGAATTGAAACATCTCATCAACTGTATTACCACCATGTAAAAATGTGATAAAAGTTTGCAACATTACACTGATTTCATTACATTTGTTGCTAACATTTTAACTGTATCAATTTCTTATTAGTTCAATTCTTTCATTTCCGTCATAAAAGAGATGCTTAGTAGATTGGAGTCTGAGCATAAGACCAAACTGGAGCAGCTACATATAATGCAAGAACAACAGAAGTAAGTAAGGTTGAGTACAGTTTGCACATTCTCTAACAGTAAAATTGAAGTGACCTCATGATTGATTTTCTGTAATATGGACTAGAAATACTGGTGGATTTTAATTGGGCCATGTGTAAAACATTTAAACTCTTTCCAACATATAAATAAGTTGCACTGAGTATTGCTGGAAATCTACTATCAAATTTGAGTACAGAAGTGAACTATAAATCTTAGCAATTTCCCTATATAACAAAAATGCTATTTTTGAGAAAATCTTTTGTCAGCATTAGTAATTACAAACTCACAATAGTAATTCAGGTTGCTGATCACCAAAAGCAACACTTAACAATTATTTATCAAATCTCTGAAACCCTAGCATGCTGATTTCTTCCTTCTTTTTTCTCTAACCACAGAATCATTTATAGAGCAAACATCCATTTAGAGTTTTCTAAATTCCTTGCAAAATACTGATATTAATAGAAAGAAGGGAAAGGTAAAAGTTGTTTACTGGAGAATGCTAGTTTACTGAAATCAAATCTCCATTATGTCTTTACCCCAGAGCTCAATAAATGATTTTAGTATACTAGCTACAATTCAGTCCTGAGCCCAAAGGTTTCTGGAAGTCATTTAAAATTGATATCAGTCATATGCAAGACCAAATAGAAACTCTTTAGCTTTTGCCCTGGTAGCATGAATGTTTATAGAAATAAATATATGTGGTATAGAATGAAATGAAAATATCCCTTTGTATGCTATTTTGTGACATATATATATTTGTAACATTTGATGAATATTAGCATAGGAATGCTGCAATAAATTTCAAGTGTTAACGTTAAAAAAAAAAGACATATAGGGCCTCCCCGGTGGCGCAGCGGTTGAGCGCTGGGTTGCGAAGCTGCCCGCAGCCTCTGCAGCACCGGTTCGATCCCCGGTCACGGTCACAGGGTGAGGGTCCCACAGGGAGCGCAGACCTCTCCTGCTGCCCGCTGCTCCCCCCCGCAGTGTACTTCGGTCCTTCTGCCTGTTCTGCTCCCTGCTCTGGCTCTGGTGAATTCTCTCACTCTCCTGCACTTCTGACTGTACCCAGTGCTTGTATGAATAAATAAATAAATTAAAAAAAAAAAAAAGAGAACTTTAAAAAAAAAAAAGACATATAAAGGTTAATGTTGGGGGTAAGCAGACATCAATAGCAGAAAAAATGAAAAATATTTTGACTCTTCAAAGAATGTAGTTGTAGTTTAAGTTCAAATAAATTCCATGTCAATGAACTATTTTTAGCATGAGTACTTAAAAATATGCATATCTCTTTATTGCTTTGTCATAATTAAATTCTTTTGTAGGTCTTTGGACATAGGAAATCAAGTGAATGCTTCTGAGGAGACAAAAGTGACAAATATTGGGTCTCAGGTAAAAAGCTATTTAGATTATTTTGATTTTTTGCTTAACTTTTGTTTTTCATGAGGCAGTTGATTTTTAAGTAGTAAAGTCATGTTTTTATTGGCCTCTATTCAAATGGTGGCTTTTTTCTATTTCAGCAGATTGACAAAGTCTTTAACAACCTTGGAGCAGACCTCCTGACTGGTGGTGAGTCAGAAAATAAAGACGATGGATCACACAATAAACATAAAAGAGTAAGTTTCTTGACTATTCTACTACTCTTGATTATATTATAGGACTTCCTATAAGCCACAGATTTTTGTTGTAAAAGCTGTTTAGCATCTGAACTAAAACTTCTTGAAATTTAAAAACTACCAGTGGTATAGAACTTGACCCATGTTGAGAATAAACACACCTAAGATTTACTTATTACTATATTCTCGACCTTCTTGTAGTAACATTTCTAGATAGCCTGACTCCTTTCTCCTGTACTTTGCCAGCCATACCCTTTGATGAATTCCACGGTTCCTCTTCTCAGCTTCAGAGCTTCAGTTCCCATCTTGTTGGCATCGGCTAAAGACTCATGCTGTCCTTTTATTTATTTATTTTTTTTTTTTTAAGGGAGACAGTAGCTCAACTCCCCTTGATCTTTTTTTTTTTTTTTAAAGATTTATTTTTATTTATTTATACAAGCACTGGGTACAGTCAGAAGCACAGGAGGATGAAAGAATTCACCAGAGTCAGAGCAGGGAGCAGAGCAGGCAGAAGGACTGAAGTACACTGCTGAGGGGAGCAGTGGGCGGCAGGAGAGGTCTGGCGCCATGTGGGACCCTCCTCCAGGCGCCGGGGAGCAGCTGGGGATCAAACTGGCACTGCAGAGGCTGCGTGCAGCTTCGCAAGCCAGTGCTCAACCGCTGCGCCACCGGGGAGGCCCTCATGCTGTCCTTTTAGCTTAGGTTTTCCCTACATAATTTTAATTTCTCTCCTACTAACTACAGTTCTAACAGTTTCAGTTCAATTTTTTCTATTCATTTTGAGCCCAACATTCTCCAATCTTAGGCCCTCTTTCATTTCATGATGAAAACATGAACCTTTTATGGTCTGTTGCCTTTCACCTTGACATTTTTTAAGAATATCCATCATTTATTTTTGTAGACTGACCCACAGTTTGGATTTGTCTAATATTTTCTCATATAAGATTATGCATTTTTGCAAGCGTGCCATAGAAGTGGCGATGAACCCTTCCTGTTTGATCATGTCAGGGGGTTCATGATGTCAACATGACTTATTGTTGGTGAACTAACAGTATTTTAAAAGTCTGAGAACATGTTTTTCTTATCTGTTTCCTGTTAAAATTTTGCTCTCTCTCTGATTTTGCACAATAAGTTGTAAAGTACTTTCCAGTTGAAATATTGGTTAGCATCCAATGTAAAAATTATATCAGAAGAAAGACAAATACCAGATGGTCTCACATGTGGAAGATACAGAAACATAAATAAGGGTCAGTCAATACCAAACCAATAATAAACTCTTAACATCTGACTGCAAAACTGAAGCAACCAGAAAGGGGGAGGGTGACAGGGTGGGAGTGGGGAAAGAAAGGCACTCAATGGAACATGTAGGATTATTTGGGCTCTAGTTGTGGGCATGTTTTGAAACTTTTTTTAAGATTTATTGTATTTATTTATGCATACAAGAACTGGGGTCTAGGCCAGAGGTACCGTGGGTGAGAGGATTCACTAGAGACAGAGTGAGGAGCAGAACAGGCAGATCTGCTGAAATACAGTGCTGAGGGGAGCAGCAGGCAAGGCAGGAGAGGTCTGCTGTGCCATATGTGTTAGCTCCCTGATTGGGGATCGAACTCCTGCTGCAGTGGCTGGTGTGGTATCTTGATAGGGCTGAGACTTTAACCCCTGCACCACCAGGAAGGCCCTGAAAATACACATTTGTAGAGATTTAAACCTGTAACTTCCAAAGATACAAGGTAAACAAGCTTTACCTCAGTGAACATAATTTGGAGGAAAAAAAGTCAATTTATGATTTCTGCTGAGGGCAATTTTCTTCTCATTCAACAAAAAGAAGTATTTGTATGTGTAAAACCATGGGCATTGTGGTTCACAAAATTGTAAGAGAACATAAGAGGTTATAGAAAAGAAAAAGACAAATGTCAAATTCTATGCAAACATTAGGAGTAAAAAAAGCTATTTTTTTACTTCTGTCTTAACTTTTTGGTCAATTTCTAAAGTAATTTTGGTGTTAGATATTTAGAGGTCAATGAGCTCTCCCAACTTTATAAGTTAAATCATCTAATCATATTGCCTGGAAAAAGAGGTTTCTAATAAATGGTTTTAAAATAATAACTTTTCATACTGGAAATATTTTAGTACAGATTCTGTGAGTTTTTCCTACAGTTAAATCTTGTAATAATTTGAAATATAACTTACCTGTGCCAGTCACTAATACAGGAGTTTGCAACCTGCTTGCCGCATATACCAAAACATTTACAAATGAGAAATCTTTTGTCTTACAAGTGGAATTGTGAAGTTGACAGCTGATTTTTGTTTGTTTGTTTGTTTTATTTTAAGGCGCCACTTACACTTGAAGAAAAACAGAAATTGGCAAAAGAACAAGAGCAGGCACAGAAGTTGAAAAGCCAGCAGCCTCTTAAACCCCAAGTGCATACACCGGTTGCTCCAGTCAAACAGGTCAGAATTCATTTCTTTTGCATAGTTTCAAGAATACTTACTCTGAAGGAGTAAGATAATGTGACATTTAGCCTACCTACTAGTGTTTGTAAAAAGGTGTTTCAAAGAGCACTTTCATGAGTAGTTTCTAAGGAGTAGAAGCATATAGGACTTTCTAACAATCACTCTGGAGCCTGCCTAATATATAGCATTTCATGATGGCGTTTGTTACCATTCAGGAGGAAGTTAGATGACTAGGAGAGATTCTTCAGGGAGAAGATCTTTGGGTACTAATTCAGTGCTGCTTACTTGGGGACAACCAAGAATATTATACTCATGCTCTTATTTTTGAGCTAAAAGTAATTTTCAATTTTTGACTTTTCAGTTATACTCAGATTTGCAACCTGATTTAGGAAGATAGCGCATGTGGCCTGAGCAGTATTTATTTCCTGCTATGTTCCAGACTCCGTTCTAGGTGCTGTGGCACTGATTAAGGTCCTCACTTGTAGATATTTTATACTTTCATTGGTTTAGAAATAACTTTATCTTAATTCCATGAATTATATTTTTGTTAACTTTCATTCACTGAAACTATTTCTCTGAAAAAATCTTTGTGGGACAACAGGCAAAATCTTTTATTAGAGCAGAGAAAACAAATTTCCACAAAATTTTGATGACATTCAAAATATAAAAATATTAATAGTATCCTTTTTTGTAATGCTAATCTAATAATGAGATTCTTTGATGGGAAAGAGATATTTCTTTTAAATACAGTTCAAAGCATTCCCTATTGTCAAGCTGATTGCGAATGTTTATCTATAAAAACCATACATAAAAAGATGGCAGCTTTTACCATATGACCTGGCAATTCCATTCCTAGCGATCTACCCAAAGGACACAAAAACACTGATTCAAAAGACCACCTGTACCCCTATGTTTATTGCAGCACTATTTACAATAGGTAAAACCTGGAAACAACCCAAATGCCCAAAATAGATGACTGGATCAAGAAGATGTGGCATATACACACAATGGAATATTATTCAGCAATCAAAAAAGATAAACTGATGCCATTCGCAGCAGTGTGGATGGAGCGAGAAGTAATTATGCTCAGTGAAATAAGCCAGAAGGAAAAAGAAAAATATCAGATGGTTTTACTTATAGCAAGAATATAGGGGAACCAACTAAGACATCACTGTAAAAAATAATAACAGTTCAAAACACAGCAAAGCAAAAACAGACGATTATAAATCAGAGACATCCTGCAGAGGAGGAGGAGGGAGAGGGATCGGAGGGAGGGAGGGAGGAGCACAGGGGACTGAGGTGATGGTGCACGGGTGCATTGGGGAAGGAAACTCTATGGGGACTATACCTGAGGGGGCAGGGGAAGCAAATATTGTTTAAAAATGAACAATGATATAAAAAAATTTTAAAAATTAAAAAAAAAAAAGGATGGCAGCTTAGATTCGGCTTGTGGACCCTGGTTTCCTGACCTAGTATAGACTGTTGACCTTAATTTTAAGTTGTCCTTTGTAATATAATCTATCAAATGTTTATAAAGTAATTTGGCGTTCTGAGTGATAAAGTCATTCCCTCATATTTTTCAGACGAAGGACTTGACAGACACATTGATGGATAATAATATGTCATCTTTGACCAGCCTCTCTGTTACTACCCCTAAAATTTCTGCTTCAAGTACCTTCACATCTGTTCCTTCCATGGGCCTTGGCATGATGTTTTCTACACCAATCGATAATACAAAAAGAAATTTGACAAATGGCCTAAATGCTAACGTGGGCTTTCAGACTTCAGGATTCAACATGCCAGTTAACACAAACCAGAACTTCTTCAGTAGTCCAAGCACACCTGGAATGAACAAGATGCCCCTGGGGACACCTTCCACTTTGCCAAACTTCAATGCAATGAGTGTTTCTGGTTCAAATGCTGCTGGTGCAAAGCAGGCTCAACAAAGACCTACTGATATGTCTGCCCTTAATGATCTCTTTGGCCCGCAGAAACCCAAAGTTAGCATGAATCAGTTATCACAACAGAAACCAAATCAATGGCTGAATCAGTTTGTACCTCCTCAAGGGGCTCCAGGCATGGGCAGTTCAGTAATGGGAGCACAAATGAACATGATGGGACAATCGGCCTTTGGTATGCAGGCCAATCCTTTCTTTAACCCACAGAACTTTGCACAGCCACCAACTACTATGACCAATAACAGTTCAGCTAGTAATGATTTAAAAGATCTTTTTGGGTGAGGTGTCTTGCTTCTATTTTTGAGGGGTTACTTGCGTTTTAATCATGAGTGAGCTGATTTGCAGGTTTATATGGTTGGCTTGGAGGCACTACTACTATGGAAAGTGAGTGGTTCTGCGACAAAACACCTGTTTCCATGCCAGCGTTGTAGTTGTGCGGACTCCTAACAGTTGAGTTTTTTTTAGAACATTGAGGATGTTTTTCCTCCTACCATCTTGTCTTCAGGTTTTTAAAAGACCCAATCCTTACCAATCTCAAAGAGAAAAAAGGCACCTAGTATCTTGAATAGCAGAATTTTTAAAAATCAGGTGTTTATTTTGACTTGTACATCTTGGTGTTATTTAAAAAATTGAGTTGATGGTAATTGCAAGTTGCATCTGTAAAATTCTACATGGTACATAGTCTGCCTTCATAAGTCATTAGTCTTCATTTTTAATGTGAATAATATTGCTGTATTGATTTGTTTGCATTTAGTACGACTGAGTGAAGAAATGATTAGCATAATGAAAAGGATCAGGTCATTTGGTTTTTCCAATCTTATTTTCTTCTCAGATGAACTAATGTTTAGTACAAAGGACAGCCAGTACTGCAAAATTTAACTTAAGCTTGATTTCATTGGTTCCAGCTAAAGGCGTTATTAACCATCTTAAAATGCAAAGTGATCATTGTAAATTATATTTTAGCATGGTCTGACTCAAAATAGTAATGTATTTTTCTGTATTTACTTGGATATATTCAGAATCACTTTTTTCCTACTGTATCACAGCAGAAGAGGTGTGTACTGATTTGTACAGATATTTGACAGAGCCCCCTGATGTGATTTCCCTGACTTCTGCCTTCATCTTTCATTTTGAATTTAACTTCTGAGGTTGCAGCATATATGAATTGCATTTTCAAAAGGAGATTTGTAAGAATTACACTATATTTAATGAGTAAACTTTTGCGATTTCTGCTGTATTGTTTAAAATGTAATAAACTTTACTTCTCTAAAAATGAGCCGTTGTATCTTCTGGCTACCAACTGATTAATTTTCAGCTTTTCATGATAAACTCTGACCTACCACTGAAGCTTAATTTTTGAGGAATTTCAGAAACCTTTCCTTCAAATATTTTAATGTCTATAATTTGCCATTTTTAGAAAGGAAGAATAAATTCTAAGATGAAACACTTTACTTTTCAAAACCTTTCTCTGATATTTTTTAATTTGCTGATTAATCAACCACGGAGCCTTATGCTATAAATGTCATTTGTATTTTGTTAAATTATATGCCATCATTATGTGATAACTTTGAAACCGTCTTTCACAGTGTATATGTATTATCATTGCTGCCTTAGTTAGCTTGTGGTTTTTAATTATCTGAAACCAGCAATCATTTAAAATAAATCATATAAAGTTTAGTATGCTGGCATTAAGTTCATACATTGAAAAATATATATACACATAGTGTATATGTTGACTATACAGTACTTGATTATAAGATGTAATTTAACAATAATATTGCTGGTGGTATTAAGTTAAGAAGATACTTAAAAAAATAAAAATTCAGCTTTACATCTGGTTTCTGTATGAGCTGTTAATTTGTTACATGGTTTTAGAAAAAGGACGCAGAGAAGCTGAAGAAACTTCTCTAAGGGATGAAAGCACTAGGAAGAGCAAAATGTTTTGTCAACTATATTCATCTTGACCAGATTATTTGTCTTGTTTGTAATACACTATTTCTCTTGAGAAAGTTTACCTATGGAATAAAATTTTTTAATGTCAAAGAATTTTTCTTTGTAGCAATTCAGTCATAACTGCTTATTAGGAAATTGCTTTTTTATTTTGCAAAATTAATGTCATTGAACTCTGAATTAAAAAGAAAGCATCTCTAACAACTTATATATATAATTTAAACTTACAAAAAAGATTATTTGAAAAATATATGTAACTCTTAAATCTCAGATTTTGACAATTTCTCATTCATTGAGGTAATGGTGCTACATTTTTACAAATATTTTCCTACAAATTTTTCTTTCCTGAAGGTATTTAAGTTATCTCCATCAATTGAACTGTTACTATTGCCCTTTTCTGTTGGAAAATTGCTCCTGAAAAATAAATACTGCTATTTCCAGGATATTGTTTGTATATGAACAAAATTTTCAAAGGACTATATTATCTTAAAATTATTTCAGAATTGACAGCATTTAAAATCCCTTATGCTTAGAGTAGAAAACTGTAAGTGCTTGTAGACAAAAATTCCAAGAATGATTTCCTTTCATTTGAATTGATTCTTAATGTGATGTATGTAGAGGATATATGAAAGGAAATGGGAATAGACTATGTGCTTGGCTGGGTTTTTGTTTTTATTTCGTAATATGCATATAACCCCTTTTACCTTGACAAGGAAGTAGACTTTATTGTTTTTTTTAAAACCTGTAAAATATCTCTTTTTTTAAAATACACTAAAAAACTATATGGAAAGTACCTGGCAGCAAGCAGAGGATGCACCAAATAAATTTTAGCTTTGATAAAACTTTCCCTATTAAGTTGTGATTTCATATCAAGTTGTGATTTACTGATCTGGATAAAACTTTAGAACAAAAGGAATCTCTAAGAATTCAAACTATATAGACTTTTAAAAGATCTACTTCAGTGGCTATCAAATTTTAACTGACACTCAGACATAATCTTAGACTGCAAAGCAGTCTGTAAAATATGTATGTAAAATAAGAGCTTTAGAAAATGTCTTTGGTATATATAGCATGCCTGCTTATGGGTAAATCAAGATTGTTCAGGCTTTCATGCTGCTGACTTCTGTGGCTATCACCTGCAGCCTTGATTGTGCTAATGCAGGAGGTGCTTAGGAGCGGGGGCTCGCGGCATGCATTCCTGACTGGACACCAGGAGTAGGGAGTGGGCACACGTATGTTGGGCACATCTGAGCCTAGAGGCTGCACAAGGAAGCCCAGAGGAAAGAGCCTGTAGAGATTCGCAGGAGGGGTCAAGTTGCTGTCTCGCTGCTGGTTTGTCTCCCCTGAGTACTATTAAAAAACCTGTGGGGATGATGCCAAGCACTCCAAGATTCTCTTTTAAACTGCTTGAACCAACAGTAAACCTACCCAGCCTGGGATGGCTGCAGAACAATGCTCTATGGAGGTATAAATGCTTTACACATTTGTTCTTGTGTTGGAACAGATCCAAAATTGTTTTTTTGAGAATTATTGTCTCTTCCAGTGGATACTCTTAAGATCACTTATGTGAAGAGATGGAAAGACCTTTCACGGAGGCAGTATCCTGGTTAGAAGGTGCAGTTTCAGAAGGGATGGCATATCTAACCCCAGCTCCAAATCTGTGAGTTTGCCCTTAATCAGCAACGTATCTGTCTCCCAGATACTGTCAAAGAACAGCTCTTAATTCTGTGTTGCTCAGTGTTGAAAATCTCATTTTTGAAAAATGTTTGTGGAGAGGGCCAAAAATTAAGTGAGCCATCCATTTCTCTAGAAATCCTGGATGAATTGAAGTCCACAATATAGGCCTTTGTGCCTGGTTGCCTTGTTTTGGCCACACCTCAAGTTCTTTTACCACACTTGGCTTTGGATGTGTTGTGAACTTAAGTGCCTGCCAAGGATGACACTGTTTCCCTGCAATATACAATAGCTTCTTTGAAGACCTAACTACAGGAGAAATTTGAGGGTTTAGTTTAGGAGTAAATGAGCTTCTAAGCAACTGATTTACTGTTGTCTTTTGTAGTATCTGAACAATGTAACTGATCACATATCTACAGCTGGGAGATTCAGCAAGTGAATAGAACATAAATACTGTGCATTGCTCTGTATTTGCCTTCTGGCTTGAACTGATTTTTTAACTTCTTAATTATCTGTGGCTCTGATTTCCTATTTTTTAAAAAAAGTTTTGAATCATGGTCTTAGAAATTCTCATTTTGGACTAGGGTAGAATATGAATAAGTGTATGGAGTGAATGAGTTTAAATCTTGTCTCTTTTACTAACTGACCTGGGACAAATTTTTCCAGTTATAAAACGAGACTTAACTCTTTACAGGCAGAATAGTATTAAATGAAGTAAAAGTGTGTGAAGCGTGACAAGGGTCCTGGCAGGTGCTCAGTAGATATCCACACCTTCCTTACAATGGGCAGAGGCCTCTAAAATGATAATTACTGAAGCAAAAACAGATAGCCATTGCTAGCATTGTTTTAATACATTTATTCTTCAAAAACCAAGCCAGATAGAGGTTATAGATTTGTCACTGTGAGATTCTTGGGACACAGGTGGTAATGAGATAGAGGCCTTGCCCTCAGGGAACTTGGGCTATAGTTAGAAAGGTAGTGAGTCCGCTGATGGTTACAGGACAGTGTGATACTTGGTGTGACATGGCTACAGGTGAGGGACGCCCACCCCAGACCATGGGAGTTAGAAAGGAGCCTTTGGAGGAGACAGAGTTCAGCCTTGCTTAGAACCTTTTAAAAGCTGTTTTGGGGGGCCTCCCTGGTGGCGCAAGGGTTAAAGTCTCAGCACTATCAAGCTATTGCCAGCCACTGCGGAATGAGTTCCATTCCCCTCCCCACCGCCCCAGGGAGCTACCCACATGGCACAGCAGACCCCTCCTGTCTCGCCCGCTGCTCCCCTCAGCTGTGTATTTCGGTTAATCCGCCTGTTCTGCTCTCCGCTCTGTTTCTGGTGAATCCTCTAACCTCCTGCACCTCTAGTCTACACCCCAGTTCTTGTATGCATAAATAAATAAAATAAATCTTTAAAATAAAAAATAAAAGCTGTTTTGTTACTTAAGAATCACATTTTCCCAAATTAAGCTGGACAACTTTGGAAGCAATTTAAAACAGGTAACTTCCAGGATCCTTTTGAATCCTGAGATTATAGGAAAACTGCTTGAATTAAGGGAAGTCTGGTCAACTCACGTGATTACCAGAAAAAGTGGAATTAACATTGGTTGCTTAAAACCTTTCGTGTTAGGGCCTCCCCGGTGGCGCAGCGGTGGAGCGCTGGGTTGCGAAGCTGCCCGCGGCCTCTGCGGCGCCGGTTCGATCCCCGGCTGCTCCCCGGCCACCGGAGGAGGGTCCCACATGGCGCGCAGACCTCTCCTGCCGCCCGCTGCTCCCCTCAGCAGTGTGCTTCGGTCCTTCTGCCTGCTCTGCTCCCCGCTCTGGCTCTGGTGAGTTCTCTCACCCTCCCGCGCTTCTGACTGTACACAGTGCTTGTATAAAAAATAAATAAGAAATAAAAAAATAAATCTTTAAAAAAAAAAAAAAAAATAAAACCTTTCGTGTTAGATCAAGCCAGGGAGGACAGCAAGGTGAGGAGCAAAATACATGAGATACAGTGTTATTTTTTAGCTAAGAATTTATGCTTTATTGAACATTTCAAAAAGTCAAGAATCTGTTTTTATGAACTCAATAAAGGTATACCCAATAGATAAGTACCTCTCTTTAAAACAATGGCTGATTTCTGGGGGGAGAAATGAGTTATAAATGTATTTAGTCTATGAACTACCAGAAGATGTCACTGTCTCCCAAGCAATTATCTATCACATTGTTCCTTTTACAGGTACATTTTCTTCTTCTTCTTTTTTTTTTTTTTTTTTTTTTTATTTTTTAAAAATTTATTTTGGCATAGAAGAACTGGGGTATAGGCCAGGTATGCCAGGTATGGGAGGTGAGAGGATTCACCAGAGATAGCGTGGGGAGCAGAATAGGCAGATCTACTGAAATACACTGCTGAGGGTAGCAGTGGGCAAGACAAGAGAGGTCTGCTGCATCATGTGTTTGGGATCCAACTGAGGCTTGAGTGGTGGTAGTGCTGAGACTTAACCCCTGGGCCATCAGGGGGGCCCCACAAGTACATTTTCTGAATACCAACAGGCCGTGGCAGATTGGTAAGAATATCTGGCTTCTATCGAATCTGTGAAAAGGGTAGGATATCACAAATACTTGACAAAGTGTATAGTTTTGTTGCAGTTTGATTTTTGAGTCCCAAAATATGAACCCTGTTTGCTGCTTATTGTTTTGGAGTCATCTGGACATTCAGGGTTCCATTTGCACTTTCAAAAAAAAGTTGAAGGTGGGGAAAAATTCTGCAGAATACCCTCTTTCATCTTGACTTCCTCCCACATTTTCAGGTTGCATTTTGACGATGCAGCTGCATTTACAAAATGATCAGATTTTTTTAAAGGATATTTTGTCTTTGAATATAAACCAACATGGCCTTGAATCTTTTTTCCAAGTCACCTGATTCATGGTATGTAAAGCAAAACTACAAAGGGTTTCCATGCTGTAAAAATACTGGATGAAATGAAAGGTAAGTTTTTTCCCAATTACTTACAAATAGGAAATCCAAGGTGGGTACAGTGAGTGTCCACATAGTAACAGTGATGAAAGAAAAATAATTGTTATTGTCTTTATAGCCAAAAGACAGTAGGCAATGATAGTTGTGTGTGTAGGCAGTGGGGGGCTATAGGGAAAGAGACTCTCTAAAATGAAGAATAACTTTTAAAGGCAGAATTGTTGGAGAATTAAATGAGATACTTGAAAGTGTTTTGTATACAAGTTTGACTATTCATAAAAGAATGCCAAATACAGGATGTGGATAACGAAAAAAGAATCATGTTTTTATACATTCTAATTAGCCATTGATAACTAATGCCAGTTACCAATAATGGGCAAATTTTGAAGGATAGAGAGAAGTCCTGGATTAAAAAAAAAAAAAACTTAAGTAAGTTTCAGGATATTATGGGGGGAGGTAGGAAGGAAGAGTATGAAATTTGGGGGTGAACAATAGGCTCGATGGAAAAATTGCCACAGAATTCAAGAAAGACCTTCGAGA
Source organism: Talpa europaea (assembly GCF_964194135.1). Lineage (NCBI taxonomy): Eukaryota > Metazoa > Chordata > Mammalia > Eulipotyphla > Talpidae > Talpa > Talpa europaea. The sequence goes on along the minus strand of NC_140083.1, from coordinate 13,830,602 downwards.
TGATTCTCTTCATTACCTTTGTTTCCTTATGAAGTTTCTTATCCAAAAAAGTGAATCATTTGGTTACTTGCTCTGAGCTTAATTAAACCTCACCTAATTCTTTGATTGGATCTGATAAAATTATTTTCTTGTATAACTATATCTGCAGCATCTTTGGGATTGTTTGCTTGCCTTTTTCCCCCTCTGTCTAGAGGGTAGAGTGAAAAGACTTGGCTCACGGCTAGACTACGAGCTCCCCGTACCACTGGAGACTGAAGTCCTACCCGTTATGAACTGGACAGGTAAGCTTCCCTCATAGTGTTGGGTAAAGGCAGTCTTGCCATTATTGGATTTGGGTTTTAAATGGTGGTTACAATCCAAGATTCTTTATCTGTAAGAAGCAAAAACTATCTTATCTAGACTAAAACTAAAAGAGGGCAATTTGTTGTAAGAGCGTGGGCATTTCATGAAACTCAAGTGTGGAGGGATGGTTGAGTCTCTAGACAGACAGGAACTGGAAGGCCATTAGCAACGCCAGGCACCCTCCCCTGCTTTAGTTTTATTCTGCTTCAGGCCTCTCACTGTTTTCCAGGCCAGTGTTCTCTGCATCTCAGCTCTTAAGGTCAAAGGAGCCACTGCTTCCAGTTACAGTTCGAGGGTCCTACAAGCCTTTCAATTCCAAAGTTAAATGACCAGGAGAATCTGGCATCTGATAGGCTTGTCTTGGTGCAAGTGCCACTGGTAGGGCACCAGGGCCAGTGGCCCTGGGGATGGGAAGCATTATGGTATATATAGAACGCGTGGGAAGCCCGTCGCTATAAAAAGGGATGGGGTCAGTGAAAACAAAATACCCTGAGAATAAGGAATTGCTATAACCTGGGTCAACAATCCTAAAGCTGTCTTAGCTGATACTATTTTTTCTAAGGGAAGTGGCTTTTTTTTAGTATAGAATGATGGGAAGTTATCAAATGTATATCAATGGCTGGATTTTTTTTTCTAGTATGTTCAGTCTCCGTATTCCCAGCATAGACCAGGCTTTTGTTTCGTGACTCTCAGGGGGTTCTGCTCTATACATGATTTCCTCTACCTTTGCTATTTTGAGATGGGAAGCATATGTTTTAATCCTCTTCTGTAACAACTGGATTATGTAATGCTGAGGACCACCCCACTGTGTTTTCACTGTGTTTTCACCCATGGTACTCACTCAACTCTCTGAAACCATGCAGAGTTCTCTCTGATGCCAAGCTGGCTCACACATTTTTTTTTAAGATTTATTTATTTATGCATAAAGAACAGGCCAGAGGTGTAGGGGGGCAAGAGGATTCACCTGAGACAGAGTGGGGAACAGAACAGGCAGATTAAAGGAAATACACTGTTGAGGGGAGCAGCGGGTGAGACAGGAGAGGTCTGCTGCCCCATGTGGGTTGCTCCCTGGCTGGGAATCGGACTCGTGCTGCAGTGGCCATGGTTAGCTTAATAGGTTGCATCTTTTTTTTTTTAATTTAAATATTTTATTTTATATAATTCTTACATCTTTTTTCAATTTTGCACAATGTATGCATTTTCATTTTGGTTATATTCCCTATACAATTGCACCCCCACTCCTTATTTTGACTCTAGTCCTTCTTTCCCCACCCCCCACCCCCACCTAGTGTGTCTCTGGTTTATAGTTGTTTGTTGATTTTGATTTTTACTTTGTATTGATTAGTCTTTTTCCTGGTCTCTTATTTAAGTTTTCTAAATTCCTTCTATGAGTGAGACCATCCGGTATTTTTTCTTTTTCTTTCTGACTTATTTCACTGAGCATGATCCCTTCTTGCTCCATCCATGTTGCTGCAAACTGCGTGTGTTTATCTTTTTAGATTGCTGACTTGTAATCAGGGAAATGCAAATCAAAACTACCATGAGATACCATATCACACCAGTGAGAATGGCACATATTAAAAAAACTAGCAACAACAAATGTTGGCGAGGTTGTGGAGAAAAAGGAACTCTCCTGCACTGCTGGTGGGAGTGCAAACTGGTCCAACCACTATGGAGAGCTGTGTGGAGATTCCTCAACCTACTAAAGATAGAGCTTCCATATGATCCAGCAATTCCACTCCTGGGTATTTACCCAAAGGACACAGAAACAGTAATTCCAAAGGGCACCTGCACCCCTATGTTTATAGCAGCACTATTTACAATAGGTAAGACTTGGAAACAACCCAAATGCCCAAAAATAGATGACTGGATCAAGAAGATGTGGTGCATATACACCATGGAATATTACTCAGCAATTAATAGGTTGCATCTTAACCCCTGTGCCACCAGGGAGGCCCCAGGCTAATGCATCTTTGCTCCCACTTTTTTTTTTTCCTTTTTTGTTTGCTTCTCTCTTTCTCTTCCCTGAAAGCTTACAGTACTGTCTCCTCATCTGGGCATTTCTCTCTCACTCCCAACAGCAAGTTACGTAGCACTCATTATTTTACGAGGAATGCCTTCATTTTCTGGTTGGTTTGTTTCTTCAAAGGGAATATCACAGTTCAACCTGTGTCACAAATTCACTAACTGGACCTACCTCACAGTAAGCCCTGAAGAAAAGGAATGAATGAATAAATGAGTGAAATGAGCTGAAAGTCTTTTATCATCAATTGTTCCAACACCAGACTTCCTGGGTCCAGCACCCATCTCTGCATAGTTTTCTAGCAAAGTGAACTCAAGCAAGTTTATTGAACCGCTATGTGCCTCAGTTTCCACATCTATGGATGATATGATGATAGTACCTACCTCATAGGATCATTTTGGGGATTAGATGAGTTAAATGCTTTTTATTGGGCACCAAAAAGTGCTCCATAAACGTTGTTGTTATATATTTAAATGTTATCGACCTCCTAAATTGCCACTGAACACCTTGTTTAGTTTCAGGAGCAATACATCCTTCAGGAATGATGCATTCTCTCTGTAGTCACTGACCTGTAGGTGGTTAACATGGTCTTCACCTGCAACCATAAATGGCAGTGCTCCCATTCTGTGCTCCAAGACACAAGTAATTGGACATATCTTGGGGTTGAGGAAGGAGTTAGAAGCTCCACCAGTAGATGCTTTCTGTAGCATAAGAATGTGTTTATCCTGTTTTATTTTGATCATATTTGCTTTGGATGAATGGACTCTCTGGATTCAGGAAAAGACTTGGTGGAGTGGTTGGCTGTGGGATTGCCTGCGATCATAATATTCTCAACCTTGAGTGGTTGTGGTTAGCAAAGTTGGTGGCCAGAAACTATCCTTTAAAAGAATACAGGGCTGGCAAGATTTTTTGTGGAATGTGACAAGCTGCTCCTAAAATTTATATGCCAAAGACTTTTTGGTAACACCAAAAGACTTTGAATAGCCAGAAAATGTTTTTTTAATTTATTGAGGTGACTTTTTTTTTTACATCACTGTATATGATTTAGGGGAATAGTTTGATCCCTCATATGTATGTCACCACACCACACCCACCACCAAAGCACCTATAGTCCTTAAGCCAAAGCCATTGGGCCCTCTCCCTGCTTTGTTCTCACCCTACCCTCTCTCTCCCCTAAGTCTCAATTCTTCAGTTATATCGTCTAAACAATTTTTAAATAAAGAATAAAATTGAAGGACTTTGATTTTCCAATTTCAAAACGTATTATAAAAGCTGTAGTCAAGACAGCGTGATGTTGGCATAAGGATAGACATAGGATACAATAGGTGGAATTGGTAGTCCAGAAATAAATGCATTTATGCTTTACATGTATTTATGCTCAAATGATTTTTGACAGAGGTGCCAAAGTAATGCATTAGAGAAAGGACAACCTTTCTAACAAATGGTCCTGGGACAAATGGATACACATATAGAAAAAGCTGAACTCAGAAGTTCACCTCATACAACACATAAAAATGAACTTAAAATCTATCATAGACGTAACTATAAGAGCTAAAACAATAAAATTTTTTTTAAGAAAATACAAGACTTCAGGTTAGGCAAAGATTTATTAGATATTAGATATAGCTACAAAAGCACAGGTCATAAAAATTGAGACCACATGTTGTATGATTGCATTCATAGGACAAATGACATAGGATGTCGTTCATATGACAAAGCACTAAAGACAGAATGTAGGCTGATGATTGCCTGGGCCAGCGTGAGCCATGGGAAGTGGGGATTAACAGTGAATATGAAGGATCTTTTTGGGGTGATAGAAATGTTCTACCTGCTTCATGCTGTATGGTGATGGTTGCATAGCTTGATATAATTTACTAAAACCATTGATTGTCCACTTGAAATGGGTGAGCTACATGACATGCAAAATATACCTCAATAAAGCAGAGGTGACTGGAGAGGTGGGGGAAGGAGGAAGAGAGAAGGAGCAAGAGAATATGTGAGAGAGAATATGGGAGAGCTGGGAGAGCAGGACAACAAGGAGAATAGGTCTGGGCTGGAGCCAGATGTTTGAAACCTGGCAAGTCTAACCTCTCCCCCTCAGCTTCCTCTCAGTAAGTTTGGAGAAAATGATGTTATAAATTACCAAGCAGTGTTGGGAAGAATGCTTAATGCAGCGTTTGGGTTCTAAAGCTCAATAAATATTCTCTGTAATTATAGTAATGGCTCTTTTGGGTAGTAGTATTGAAATGACCAAGGATCCAGCTTTGATTTAGATCAACTTAATTTAAATCCTCAAAAAGTATTTGGACCGTGTGTTGCAGAGGACAATGATGGATCCTTGGGATGATTCCTCAGGGTCAGAGCACAGAGCACGGGTCTTGTCAGGCTGGGGAAATGGCGCGCTGGAGCCTTCCTCGTCAGAACTGCATCTTTGCAGCAGCATCGTTGATGGAAGCATCACCCTCCTTACTGCCCATAAACGTGAGGGCCGCATTTGGTATTTCAACATTTCGGTCATAACCACCTCATGCCATGTGCGACTAGGATGGAGGACAGGTGAGTTGAAGGTGTAGAAGGGAGTCACCACACCCCATATATTAGAATTTCTGGAGAAGGTGATGTCTCCTCTGAATCCCTTCAAGTTACCCACCTGAGGGGTGAGGAGAGTTACCCACTACAGCTTGAGTGAGGCCCCAGAGGCCACAGCAAGCTTACTGATAGGGAGAGCAAAGTGAGGAGAATAGGCTGGAGCCTGTGGAGGACCTCGTGTGCCACGAAGAAGTTGCATTATCCCAAGGACTGTGAGGACCTGGGAGAATCCTCAGCAGGTTCTAGGACAAGCTCTGAAATCTTTCCTTGATGTCCTTTGTGTTCCCATAGTGCCATACATAGCACTCATTATTTTGCGAGGAATGCCTTCATTTTCTGGTTGATTGGTTTCTTCAAAGGGAATATCACAGTTCAACCTATATCACCAATTCGTTAAGTGGACCTGCCTCACAGTGGGCCCTAAAGAAAAGGAATGAATGAATAAATGAGTGAAATGAGCCAAAAATCCTTCTCTATTATCAATGGTTCCAACACCAGACTTCCTGGGCCCAGCGCCCCTCTCTGCATAATTTTCTAGCAGAGTGAACTTGAGCACCACACCTGGAGAGACCCTGCTCCATGGAGCAGAAGCTAGTGAACCCCCTCCTCCCTGTTCCCCACTTGGATTTTACTTTTAGCCTCCTCAAGTGCAGGTGGTCCTCCACGGGCTGCATCCAAGCTTGCAGTTGGCATGGCCAGACCTCAGAAAAGGGCTCGTGAATGTTTCATATGTCCACCCTGGTGCCTGCTCTGGCTGTGAGCCCAGGATCAGCCCAGCGACAAGGGGCAGGTATTGCCGGTTACTACAGCATCACCTGGGAAGGATCGCACAGGGAGAGCCTCGGCCCAGGCCAGGGAGGCAGGAGGGTGTGTGGACAGAAGGGGCGGTAAGGCTGGAGCTAGACCGCAGACGCTGCCAGGGGTCTGGGGACACCTCGTGGGCTGGAGCCCACTGGAGCTTCTCCAGCTGCAGTGCAGGGAGGGAGGGAGGAGCTGCTGGAGTCTGAGTGTGGCTGCCTGAGACAGCGCCACAGGCTGCTGCTGAGCTTGTAGCTTTCAAGGGGCTGCATTCCCAGCCCAGCACCTCTTAGCCTCTTTTATTTGAGGTTGGGGGTGGGAGGGTTGTCTCATCTGGGAAGATCTGGGCTTAATTTCATCTCCTCTTTAATTTTAAGTAGTTACTTCCATGAGAACTGACTTCAAAGGTGTTCATCGAGGAAAACACAGTGTCCCCATGCTGGGAATGCGAAAAGATGACAGTTGCTGAGAGGGATGGTTAACAGCTTGGAAGTGCTCCCCATTCAAAATGCCTTTTAAAGCATTTGATACCTTCAAAGAAAAAATTCTGAAACCTGGAAAGGAAGGACTGAAGAATGTCGTGGGAGATTCACTGGGGATTTTACAAAGGTAAAGTTTGCATGGAAACTTTAGGTTTATTTTGGAGTAACTTCATGTTAGCAATATCAGATTTTGCTTCCTGTTTTTTAAAACTTCTTTTTAATAAGGAGGGTGTGGGTCAGATTAGATGGTGTCTAGAACCCTTCCAGCAACAACAGACTATGTCTGGAGGGAAAAATATATACATCAAAACGCAGGGTCAAATTAGAAGAATGTCAAGACAAGCATTCTGCTCATACAGCAGGATTAGCACTTCCGGCAATGGTGATATTGCATATTGTTTGGCATTGAATTAAAAAGATTTAGAGAGATAATATTTCTTGTCAACACAATGGTTGAGACAAGTATGGTCATGCTTTGAGCTAAAACACTTTTAAAGAATTTTTTGCATCATTTGTTACTATAAAGGAAAATGAGATCTTTGCAAACTGTTTAGCTTGTTATGTAAAGTGGTTCCTGACTGTGTAGTTTTCAAAAAGGATAGTTGAACAATAGTTTGAAAAAGGTAACTTAGAAAAAATTAGTCTTCTTTAAAAAAGAAAATCTCACATGGTTACAATGGGAAATGTTAAGTGCTATCATTGAATTAAATGTTTTTGTCCAAACCAAAAAAAAAATCTTTTTGTATATCTATATCTATATATATGTATATGTGTGTGTGTGTGTATATATATAAAAAAAAATACCTGTGGGCACTTAAGTGGTGAGAAATCTATGGTGACCGCACCTGAGGGGAGAAATCCTATATTGTGAGAAAATAAACAAGGATGTTTTAAAAAATAAAATACAAGAAATAAGTATATATAGTATATTAATGTAATTTCATATTACAATATACTATTTTAGGAAGGAGAGTTTGCCATGAATTAATTGATATGACATTGTAATTTGTGAATTTTTATAAATAGAGGAAATACCTTCTGGGGTTTTATAGATGCATTAAAAAGTAGTTTTACATACAAGGTAAAATGACTCCTTAATCTGTGATATAAATAAATGTGAAAAATACTCTTGATAAGCTTTTTAAGGATTATTTCTAATCCTAGTGAGTGAAAATGCCACCTGATATCTCCCTCTCTTTTTTTTTTTAACTTTTCTGTCTGTTATCTCTTAGATTTAAAAACTGTAGCAGCTAAAGGGCTATTTCTAGGCACACTGAGATTCATCCCACTTCTGTGTTTCATAAAACAGAAGCTGCTGCCAGGGTTAAGTTTTCTATGTATCATTTTAGATGAATTTTTGTGATAAGAAAACTGGGTGGGGCATCTTATCAATTTAATATTTTTTTTAAAAAGGCTTCAATGAGACCTATACTGAATTATAATGTGTAGATGAAAAACTAGCTCAGTGACAGCAGAATACATCAGCCAGACAGAAGTGATTAGAACAGCATTTTCTTTGACGTGTTTCACCCTCCTGTTGAGCACCCTCTCCAGGGATTGTTTTTTGTTGGGTGGTCATTTTTGATTAAAAATGAAGAAGGAAGGCACGATGTCTTCATTGGCATGTTCAAGTGATGACAGAGGAATCCGACAAAGTCAGGAATAAAAGCCTTGACTTTGGACCAACATCTCCGTTATCATCATCAAACTCAGCCTTAATTGGAAAATACTTGACAAAAATGTACTCAGGAATTTTCTTTTCCAACTTGAAGATCCTTTAGCTTACCAGATGGGGTTGCTTAGGGAAATAATACAGTGAGTGATCTCGAAGTCATGTGACCTCAACCCAAAATTGAGCTATGTGTCTGGGATGTGGGAAGCTTCCTCAGAGTTACAACACAAGACAACAGAAAACCAGTTAACACAGTGCTTGAAGGTAGAGGATGCACCAATGAAATGTAGGCTAAGTGTTGTCATTTTCATAATGGTAGAATGGCTTTAGGAAAAATAAAGCCAAACTCAAACCTCTTCATTCTGTGATCCCTAGAGAGAAATTACTGGTAGAAGAAGGGCGAAAGGTTTGAACTGACCAGGTTGACCCTTAGTAACACTGTTCTTTGAGCAGAGTTCTGGATTCAGACTCCTGCAGCAACATCATCTATGCTACTGACTTGGTATTAACCTCAAGTCTCTAAGATAATTAGATAATTCTATGGGAAGTGCCTTGCCCACATAGAACGGGCATTCCTTCTCTTGCTAATGATCGTGTAAAACCAGTCGACAGAATCTCATGTACGAAACAAATGACAAAAATAAAGAAATATTTTGTTTTGTAACAGGCAGGAACGTTTTGAAGTTAGAAACCCTGACTTTCGAACTTGCCCCGCAGTGCAAATCAATAAATGTGTAATAATATTTGAGATTTTGATCATTATGTAAATGGGATTCTTAAGATGCTTTTTATTTATTTATTTATTTTTTTAATAGAGGCATGTTTTATTTATTTATTTATTTGTTTGTTTGTTTGTTTATACATGCACTGGGTACAGTCAGAAGCGCGGGAGGGTGAGAGAATTCACCAGAGGCAGAGTGGGGAGCAGAGCAGGCAGAAGGACCGAAGTACACTGCTGAGGGGAGCAGCGGGCGGCAGGAGAGGTCTGCGCACCATGTGGGACCCTCCTCTGGTGGCCGGGGAGCAGCCGGGGATTGAACCTGCGTCGCAGAGGCCACGGGCAGCTTAGCAACCCAGCGCTCAACCGCTGCGCCACCGGGGAGGCCCTTAAGATGCTTTTTAAACACAGCATTCCCCACGGTCAGGGGGGTGGCAGATGGACAGGGTAGCATTTGAAATTTGCATATGGGGTTGATTAGTTAGACATTACTGGCTTTCCTGAAGAACAGCCATTGATAAGATGCAGTTAAACAAGTAATCAAAGATACAAAAATATTTTAGAAGTGTAAGAAGAAAGACATGCTCATTTACAGTCTGGTATTGGAACAGATGACATAGAAGGTGTTATATTTGGAAAATGATGTCCAGAAATTGCTGTGAAAATTAGTTCAACTTCAATGACAATACGGTTGTCCTCCCATGGCCTACATGGATAAAATAATGGCAAACACTTAGTGTCTTCTAGGCACCATAAACTCATTTAATTATTGGTTATCGGAAAAGTCATGACACATTTTTGCATAGAAAACAGAAAAAATATGCCATGATTTTTCTGACAATCCAATATATTAACAACCCTATGAGGTGGGGATCATTATCACAATTTTGATATTGTCGTATCAAATTTGGAGGAGCTGGAGCACAGTGAGGTTAAGTTGCCCAAGGTCAAGTAGTTGATGAATGAGAAAGCTGGATTTCAGACCGGACATTCTGTGCCCATCATCCCTAATCATGACTCTGTGCTACCTCTCTTACTATGCTCTTTGTTCTTCCCACCCACTGTCTTGAGCTTAAGGCCAGTGTGGGCTTTTCCCCTAATCAGTTGTGATACACTTTTGCATCGTTTAATGATCGTTCAGTCAATGACACATAGCCTGTATGATGGTGGCCCCATAGGTGTGTATAGCAAGGTGTGCACAGGTAAGTTCTGTGATATTCACACAACAATGAGACAGCCACACACAACACCCAAGTTGTCAGTAATTTTGACCATTTTCATTGATTTTTGAAGTAATAACCATAATAATAACATAATAAACAACCTTTATAAATGCAGTCTGCATCACACCTTGGGTTTCCCTTTTGGTTCCTTGATGGGTACACGTTTTCTTCTTTCCCTGCTATGTTTTCATTTTTCTCGAATCCCAGCCTTTCTTCTCTGTCCATTCCTTTTCCACTGTAGAAAAATTGATGGAACCAATGAGGAAGAAAATAACATTGAGCTGAGTGAAGAAGGCAGGCCAGTGCAGAGGTCGGGGCAGAAAGCCCCGCTCTGTGACTGCCCCTGCTGTGGGGTCCCCAAGCGCTACATCATCGCCATCATGAGCGGACTGGGGTTCTGCATTTCCTTTGGGATTCGGTGCAACCTTGGAGTCGCCATTGTGGAAATGGTCAACAACAGCACTGTATATGTTGACGGGAAACCGGAAATTCAGGTCAGTGTCCATCTTCGGTGGGAACATTTTTGATCATAGCTGTGCAAATGCTTTGCTACGTGAAAGAAAGCACCACACCTCATCTACCCACATGACCATGATGCAGAGTGTCCATCAGGTATGGGTGCTGTGTGGAGAGATGGGGATGAGAAGGTGAACAACACAGCACAGGGACCTGTCTTCACAGAGATGTACAAGTTAGTGATTGCAATTTGGGGTTGTTTGTGCTATTGGGGGGTGCACAGGATGTTTGGGGTTGTATAAGAGAGATCTAGCTCAGCTTGTAGCTTTCATGATACCATGAAAGAATTCCCAAGGAAAGTAATGGCTGGAGCTAAAGGCTGAGGAGGAACATGACAAAGAGGACTTGGGGACAGAAGAATGTTTGAAAGAAAAGGCACATCATGTGTGAAACTGTAGGAAAAAGAGCAAAAGACTGTGTGGTGTTAGGGAAATGAGACAAGATTTGATCTTTTCTGTGCCATGAACGCCTTTGACAACCTGGGGCAGACTTACCAATCCTATGTCCAAATAATGTTTTAAATTCTTTATTTTAAATTTTTTTTCAAAGATTATTTATGCATACAAGAGCTGGGGTACAGGCCAGAGGTGTGGGGGGTGAGAGGATTCACCAGAGACAGAGTTGGGAGCAGAACAGGCAGATAGACTACTGAGGGGAGCAGCGGGCAAGTCAGGAAATGGCTGCTGCACCATGAGGGTAGCTCCCTGGCCGGCTGGGGGATTGAACTCATGCTGCAGAGGCTGTGGATAGCTTCATAGGTTGCATCTTAACCCTTTGCACCACCAGGGAAGCCCTGTTTTAAATTCTTAGAAGAATACACATGAAATTATTCAGGAAACCAACAATATTAATATACAAAAATTAAAATATTTAACAATAAAACTTATGATAGAAAAACATAGGGCCATTGTTCTGAAGATATCAGATAACAAAATCTAACTATGATTTTTACAATGCCTGTAATGTTGAAGTTTGAAGTATAAATGAGAGTTTGAGAGAGTGGCCACAGCTGTCAAGGGCTATGAAGCATATTTATGATTTCTACCAGTGACAGAGTGACAGGGTTGACAATGGTGTGCTTCCTACATTCATAACTGCAGAAAATGCTAAATTTCAGTTAACACTTAATGAAAAACAAAGATGCATTTTCCTTCCAGTCACAGGATTCCAGATTGAGGACTCCCAATAAGAGTGGGGGTGAACAGCAAGAGATGGGGGAAGCAGGGTATGGAGGAATTGGGTTCATCTAAGGGATGTTGAACTATGCAGGGAGTCACGGAATGGTTTTCAGCAGAGAGGCCATGCAATCGAAGCTGTGCTCCAGAACAATCCCTGTCCAGTCAAGATCTCCTGATGGGTGTAAAGTGAGGTTGGAATGGAGGCAGGAGATCCAGTTTCCTGGCGGTTGTAGTCATAAGCAAGCATATTCTGATGTGACTTAAATAGTACTGTTTTATGAATCAATCACTGGAAAGATAAGATCAGATTTGTTGACCAAGAGAATTGAGGTTACAGGGCAAAAACAAAATGGAAGCCCCATGGAGACTTAATAAGTATGCATTTCATTGAATTGAACACAACCAGGGAAGACTCGTGGAAAACCATCCTTTTGCAGGGGCATCTAGTAGTTCTCTGGTGGTCCTTGACTGTTTTTGGAGAAAGTTTTAGGTCAGAGCTCCCCAACTGGTGTCTGGCAAATCGTTGTTCTCTGGACCATGCTAGAGGCAGGTGTCCTGGGAAACAGAAGCATGTCCTGTGAGAACCTCCAAGAGGAGGTGAGGTGGACTTGAGGGTAGACGCTTGCTTTCCTGCCATCTCTATTAGTGTTGCCTTGAGCCATTTTGTGAAAAACATATTTATTACATCATCTTTCATTTTTGTACAATGTATGATTTCCCCATGAAATTCCCACCACCAAGTCACCCGTGCACCGTCACTATAATCCCCTGTGCTCTCCCCACCCTGTCCTGATCCCTCTCCCTCCTCCTCCCCTGTAGAATGTGTCAGGTCTCTGGTTCCCTGTTGCTTTTGATTTTTACTTTATTATAGTTATTTTTTTCCTGATCCCTTATTTGCTTCTTCTACACTTACAAGTGAAACCATCCGATATTTTTCTTTTTCTTTCTGGCTTATTTTGCTGAGCATGATCCCTTCTAGCTCCACCCATGTTGCTGTGAATGGCATGTACCTTGTACAATTTTTGCCAAGCACTAGCTTGGGAAAATATGATTTCAGTCTATTAAAAAAAAGTCTTCAGCTGGCCCGTTAGCTTTTTTCACATTTCTCTTTTAGCTGAGAGATGATTTTGCCAGAGGAAACAAGCACCATGGAGAGTCTTCTAACAATTCTCATTTTGATGCCACAGCTGAATCTGTTCTAAAATGATATCCCAGTTGTTTACTTTCACGGGGGAGATAGAGCACAGTACAGGTTTTGGGGGGAGGGTCATGCCATGCATTTTTAAAATACAGAATGATGTGTATTAGCCAGGCTTCAGATATGTATCACATGTATTCTCCCAGCCTTTTGTGAGCGAGCCCAGCTAATTAAAACTTGTCTGCTGCGGCCCAGCTCAAAATGAGATGCTTGTTTGCATTTGTTTGTTGCCTGAAAAGATAGGAATAGGTCAATAGAGTCGGCTTTGAGGCATATGGGAAAGATATGATAAACCTAAGGAACAATGCTGGTGTGTGCTCTTGATTTTCTATGGTTTTGCCCTCTGGAGAGTTCGAGAAACCTATAAAAATCTAAAATATACTTAATCTCATTTTTTTCTGGCCTTAAAAGTCAAAATTGACCATAGATCTTGGTATCCAGGAAGGGAGGGGAGAAAACAGGGGAAGAGGAATATGGACTATGGTGGAGACTGTGGGTGCTTTGGTGGTGGGAAAGGTAACCACAGATGAAAGGAGAAATCCTGTATTATGAATAAACAAACAAGGAGGTAAAATTGAAAAAAGAAAAGAAAAAGAGACAGGTCGTTTAGGAGGTTATTGCAATTTTCCAGTTTGGGTAATTATAGGAATAGAAAAAAAAAAGGGACACTAACAGGAACCTATTCTCGCCCTTAATGGAGAATAAGGAAGAGAGAGAAGTTATACAGAAATGCAGTAATTATAGTGAGGGGAACAGATTTCAGGGGATATCACTAATTTGTTTCTGGAGATTTTAGGTTATCCTTACAGATATTGAGATAGAAGTGTCTGCAGGGCAATTGAAAATGAGAGTCCAGAGTTGCACCATCCATATCTATCCAGAGATGACTTCTGAGCTCCAGAAATGTGACAGTGAGAACAGAGGTCTGTGGGACACGTGCAGAAAAAAGGGACCACTTCAGGTTGGGGGCAGTTAGGGAGCTTCCTCTGAGGAAGGGGCATTTGCAAGGACGCTGTAAAGAAGAAGGTACTTGGCCTGGGCAGGAATTCAAGGAACATGATGCCAGTCCTAGAGAATCCCAATCCGAGTGGTTAAGAGTTGAGGATGGGGTCCTGTTGCCTTTGTCATCACTCTAAATATTGCCACTGGTATTTGTGTTGCAGACACTATCCTAATGTGTTCAATGCAAAATCTCTGAGCAGAGGAATAGCCTACTAGAAATACTCATGCTGTTTATCCCTTGCCAGTGTAGGGGTAGGTAGCGGAGGACCTATTCTCCTCATCAAGAAGTGAGAGACTTAAAACTCTGATTCCCTTGGTTCTTCCTTTGTTCCCTTTATTTCTCATTAAACTAGTGTCAAAGCAATCTAGCAACTAACCTCGTAACCTAGAACTGTTCTTCACAAGATGTTTTATTTTCTTTTTCGCACTAATCCCTAGCTGGCGGGTCATATATACATAATCCCTGGCAGGTCATATATACATATTCACCCACCTATGTTTTATTATATGTATTTGATTACATACATACTTACATATGTACTTGGTATATATATTTATTTAGATTTAAGGCTTTCCATAATATTTGCTGAATAGAGGAAGGAAAGAAGCCCCTTGGTGGGTTACATGGTAGGGCGATGAACGAAAAAAATGTTGGTTGAGTATTTTCTTACAAACACAACTGTACGTGATTTCTCATTTCCAGGCAGCACAGTTTAACTGGGATCCAGAGACCGTGGGCCTTATTCATGGATCTTTTTTCTGGGGCTATATTGTGACGCAAATTCCAGGGGGTTTCATTTCAAACAAGTTTGCTGCTAACAGGTAAGAAGAACCTGTATAACCTGGGTGCTGCCCAGCTCACAGTGGTGCTACTTTTACAAAATCTACATAGTTTGCTTTTCATTTGGGGCTGTAGAATGAACGAAAGGAGCCATCCTGAGAGATAGGAGTCTTAGCTACTAATTCCAAATAATCCTTATCTCAAGAATCTTTTTATTTACTTTTGCATCCAGTCTAATTTATTTTGCAATTCTTTAAGTGACTATGTAAAAAGAGCAATTCACTCTGAGTCACGGAAGAGGCTCCTGGACCCTCAGTAACTCCCCAGATCACCTCTACTGTGTCACATGTGAGTGAGTCTTGCGATGAAAGGGTGTCTGTCCAGGGCTGCTCCTGCCTTGTGCCCAGAGCTGCATGGACAATCTGACCACCGATGACCCTGAACTGGAACAAGCAAGTTGGAAAATAAGTGAATACTAGTTATTGTTTAATATTAGAAGTGTTGAGTCTTTACTTACAAGTTTGATGATGCTTTTGTTACAAAAATATGCTATAGAACTTAACGCTTGTTTATATCAATTAGCCCATGGTTAAATTGGTTTTATTATACGTCATTTTGCTTAAAATCAGAATTTCTAAGAACCTATCAACTGTTAAGTGAGAGCTTACAGTATTGTCAATGAGTCCTAAGAACTCGCCTCTAGATTGCAAGATGTGTTATGATGCCCTTAAGGGTCTATAATAGGTGTTAGAGGAATTAGAAGGGCCCAATTTTAATTGAGCTTCTTCAGGAAGCAGTGAGTTCGCTGTCGCTGATGTTAATCAAGAAGAGGGTGGCCACTTGGAAGAGATGTAGGGTGTGCATGTACCAGAAAAGGAGTGAACTAAATATCTCCAAGTTCCTTTCAATTGTATTTCCTGTGTCGTTTTACATATGCGGATTCTGTGAAGTATACATTTTATAAAGCAGAGATTTTCCCACTCTCAGTCACAACTGATCAGCTGGTCAAGGAATCGATATAGTGGTTTACCAGCGAGAGATTTTTTTAGGGGGAAGGCGAGAAAGGGAAGGGCAGGGAAGGAAGAAGATACAAAACAGAATAAAAAATTCCTTAGTTCATTATACAATTAAGGGTAAATATTAGTTTTGAAATTGTTTTTGGCTGCATTTGTATTTATGAGTATGTATTAGGATGTGATATTAAATATATCTTGTTGTGCTAATGCCATTTGCAGCAACATGGATGGAACTTGAAGGGATTATGCTCAGTGAAATAAGTCAGAAGGAAAAAGAAAAATACCAGATGGTTTCACTTCCAGGAGGAATATAGGGGAGCAAGGGGAAAAAATGATAATAACAACAACAACAAAAACACAACAAAACACAATTTTTAAACAGACAACTATAAATCAGAGACATTCTGCAGGGGAGGGGGATGGAAAGGGATCAAAATGAGGGCAGGAAGAGCACAGGGGCCTGTGGAGATGGTGCAGGGATGAATTGCTGGTGGAAATTCTATGGGGACTACACCTGAGAAAAGAAACCAAGCAATGTAAGAATAAAAAATAAATTAAATATACGTATTTGGTTCGTAACTCAAGGTAGAAAAGTTTGTAAGCCACATCATAAGATTTAAGTATGTTTAAATGTGACCGTATTTACTAATTGTCTTGTCTAATTTGCATCCTGATTTACTGCTGCTTACCTACGGAGTTCATTTTTTAAAAAATGATAAGATTGCCTCCAAGGGCCTCTGAGGTTACTGCTCACACCCCTACCCTAAAGAGAAATCACACTAATAAGATCTCCCAGCATGTAAAAAGCATTGGAGCATCATTAATATACATGAGGAGGATGAAAATGGTGCCTCCTGGGAGGGAGGGGCATGGAGACAGGTGCATGGTGTCCCGTGCTAGGGGCCCCAGGGCCCAGCATGCTTCTCAGATAGTCATTGTCTCCCTTTCTGGTAAAGGGACAGAGTTGGGGGCAGAGTAGGGAAGCAGGAGACTCAGCCCCAGTGTGCAGACATCACGAGGTAAAGGTCAGAATGGGCACAGTGCTTAGAACCAAGCAGAGGGGGTGCGTCTCCATACAGCTCACCTCACACTGCTCCATTTCGTGCCTCAGCTCCTCATCTAGGCACGACATCTCTGTGCACCTGAAGCCTGCCCAGAATTGGTGCAGGGCCAGGAGTTCAGCAATCAAAGCAGCTCGAGCCCATTCTGGGACACCCTGGCATGGCCTCTATTTCTCTGCATCCTCTTCTCTTAATTATCCACAGTGATAGTCCATGAACTTTCAAGTTTAGTTCTGATGTTTAACAGAAGGCCATGACTGCTCCCAATGACACGATATTTTTGCCTCTCAGGGTGTTTGGAGCTGCCATCTTCTTGACGTCCACCTTGAACATGTTCATCCCCTCGGCGGCCAGAGTGCATTATGGCTGCGTCATGTGCGTCAGGATCTTGCAGGGGCTTGTGGAGGTAGGACATTTGCTGGCGACAAAAAAAAAAAAAAAAAAAAAAAAGTGGCTCTTGAGAAAATTCAACTTCAGAAGAAAAACTCCCTTTACTTGGTTTTCCACTTTGTCCTGCTATCTCAACTGTCTGGTGTATGGCTACAATTAGGAATACTTTCATTTAAATTCCTGGGTAATTCTAGATTCATAGGCAATGATCTGTTTCATAGATCATGGAGTTTCAGAAGAGCCAGGAATGCTTTTAGAGATAATCTAATCCAACTCTCTTCATGGAATGGTGATGACATGGAAGCCCACACCCTACACTTCACATGGCAAGGGCTCTTTCCACTAAAACAATTCAAAGAGGCTTATTAATAAATCCGTACCTTGCCACAGCTCTGTGTTTGTATAGACTTACAGAGATTTCACTCCAGAGGCGGGCAGCCTGGTCTCAAGCCAGAGGTGAATGCTTTGGATTTTGCTGGAGTAGGATCTCTTGCAGACTCAGCTCTGCTGTCTCGGGCAAAGGCACCTAGAGACGATATAAGAGCTAATGGGCATGGCTTCATGCCAAGAAGGCTTTAATGGACTTTGGCATTTGAATTTCATGTGATTTTTACATGCCATGGAATATTATTCTTTACATTTTTTTTTCTCAGCACTTAAAAATGTAAAAGCCATTCTGGGCTCAAATGTTGTAAAAAACAAAATAAAATGAATGGTTTGCCAACCCTGCTGCGCAGCAATAGTCCCCAAACTCAGCAATTCACCTCTCAGCTATGTCTCTTCTGTCACATCCATGTATTTGTGCTATTACTTAGTGATAGTTTTTCCTTAGATCAATGCACTTAAAAAAATAGACAAAATCAAAGGCACTTCATCCTAAGCAACAAAGCTTTGAAATCATGAGTTTGATATGCTCATTATAATTTTTTTCAAAGGCATCTTAGACTACATGTGTAAAAACTATTTGAAAGTGCAATTGTTGTAGCATCTCAGCAACTCCCGTGGTCCGACAGGAAAGATGTATACTACACTCTGGAAAATGTTGATGTGGAGGAAAGAACATGATAGTAGCAGTCATGGACATAACAATCTGGTCAGTTGGTGACTCTGAACCTCAGGTTCTATGTCTGGAAATGAGAGGGTGGACCAGCTTATTATGGACCAGCTTTTATACAATGATATCCTATAGCATTATTAAATATAAAGGTCCCCTCTCCCCATCCCCCATTGTATTTTTTTTAAAGATTTATTTATTTAAACATACAAGAGCTGTGGTACAGGCCAGCGATGTGGGGGTCAGGAGTGAGAGGATTCACCAGAGACAGCGTGGGGGGGCAGAACAGGTAGATTGACTGAAATATGCCACTGAGGGGTTACAGCAGGCGAGACAGGAGAGGTCTGTTGTGCCATGTGGGTCAGCTCCCTGGCTGGGGGTCAAACTCATGCTGCAATGGCTGCGAATTGCTTCATAATGCTGAGACTTAACCCCTTGTGCCACCAGGGAGGCCCTCCTCATTGTTATTTCACATGAACTCTATTCAAGTTTCACCATCTGTGCTGGGAGTGAAAATACTTGCACCTGCTATTTAGTGAGCTTTCATATTAGAGCCTGTGTTGAAGAAACAGGACCCATGTTCTAAACACAAACAGAAATTAGAGTCAAATCAAATAATCAATTTTTAACTTTTTTGCTAGGGTGTGACCTACCCAGCCTGCCATGGCATGTGGAGCAAGTGGGCACCACCTTTGGAGAGAAGTCGTCTGGCCACAACCTCTTTTTGTGGTATGTGTATTAGAGTCACAGCAAGTTTTTTTAGTAGTGCTTTTGGCCTCAAGTAATGGAAAAGTCTACTGAGTCTATTTTTTGAACAGTCTTATTATTTTTGAACAGAGTCTATTTTTTTTCATATAACAGATGTTCAAAGGTGAGTCATTGCTGGTCTTAGGTTCTACAGTTTAATGATCCCTGCAGAGTCTATACATACTCCAAATTGCTACTCTATTATTCTCTGAGTGATCGCTTTTTACTCTCTTGCTTGTTCCTCATGGTCACAAGAAGGCTGCCACAGCTCCAGGCATTGCGTTCCTTTTCAAGGCAGGAAAAAGTGGGGATGAGTATCTTACTCACATCTGTTCCTTTCCTCAGGAAAGGAAAAGCTTTCCCTAAACCCCTAACAGGCTTCTACTCCTAATTGAGTCACATGCTTACTAACTGCAGAGGAGGCTGGGAAAGCTATGCTTAGCTTTTCCAGTATCTTTAATAGAGAAATGTGAGAAGGGAATGAAGGTGGCTGTCGGAATAGCCAACAATTGAAATTTAACAAGGTCAAATATGGAAGAGATAGATTCCTCACGCTTACCCCCACCCCTTCTTTTTGCGATGGAGACACTGAACTAAAGTTTAAAGTTCAGTTTTATTGAACAAAACTAAAGTCCAATGATTTGTCCAAGGTCACACAGCTGTTCAGTCATAGGGCTGGACCCAGACCACCTAATTCTTAATTCAGAATTTTCCTTACTACACACTGCTATGTACACATTACCATACAGGTTTTTAAATTAATTTTTACAAACATATTTCAGATAAAATGGATAGCCTCCCTCTTACCTGAAATTAAGGTTGCCTCATTCCAAGCCTTGCCTTAGGAACCTGCATGTAATCAGTGTTCTGAAAGGTCTACCTGGGCCTCAATCAACAACTGAACCAGGGCAGCATATGGTGCCTCCATCAACACAGCCATAAAATACATTCTCAAATATTTTGAGGGCGGAAGGAGTGCAGGAAGGCAACAATGGGGTATAAGCAACATTAGGATCAGAATTTTGGTCTGTCTGAGTTTTCAAGACAGCGTGCTTTTCCTAAGAGCAGCTCACCTGACCTCTTAGCTAAAGGAGAAATAAAGCTTCCTCTTTATTTCTGTGAATATTTTTATTTCTCCCCTTTTTACCACTTTTAAGTAATAAAACTGAATTCCTGGGAATTTGGAAATATACACCAACGTGACTATTCTGAGCCTAGCTTGGAATTGCATGTACAAGTTTTTATCTCTAGCCTCTCTTGTCCTAGCAGTCATTTCTGTCCTCTGGTTTGCAGTTCAAGGTCATCTTCAGTCCCACCACTGATCTTAAACCAACTCTAGACGGTTCTGCCCCCAGTCGACCTTTAGAGCTGTCAGATCCTTGACCTTATTTTCTTTTTAAAGATTTATTTATTTATGCATACAAGAGCTGGGGTACAGACCAGAGATGCTAGGGTGAGAGAATTCACCAGAGACAGAGTGGGGAGCAGAATAGTTGGATCTGCTGAAATACACTGATGAGGGGAGCAGCGGGTGAGACAGGAGAGGTCTGCTGCGCCATATGGGTTGCTCCCTGGCCAGCCAGGGATCGAACTTGTGCTGCAGAGGCTATGGATTGCTTCATGATGCAGTGTTTAACCCCTTGCGCCACCAGAGAGGCCCTTGACTTATTTTCTTTGGTTAGTTTATTTATAAGGCCTTTCTTTCATTTTGATTTGCCAGCAAAAAAAGAGTAACTAGCAACCACTCCCCATTCCTAGTTTCTTTATAGCCTTGAAAGGGCTGATTTAAGAAATGGGGAGATTCTCAAGGGGAGGTTCCCCATCAAGGTTAAGGGCTTTATTATGTTTCTCAGCGAAGGTGTGGCCTTGATTTTCAAAGGGCAGCCAAGTGAAAAAGTCATTAGAAGGAATCCCAGGTTGAAGCTAATCAATTCTTACATGCAAAAAATGTTGAAGGTGGAAGGGACTGTAAGAACAACTAGTCACACCCATTGTTTTACAGTGGAGGAAATAGAGGGTCAGTGTCAGAAGGAAAAAAGGATCTTAATTCTCATGGCTATTGAGGTCAGAACTGGGGACCTTTCCACCACCATTCAGCTATCTTACCTCCCTGCCTCCCCAGGCTGTTCCCTGGAGCCCTCCTTGTCCTGCGTGTACAGTATATGGAGGGACACGGGTGTATCTTCTCCACAGGGCCTGCAGGCCAAGCGCCCTCTTGGGGCTTGCTCAGGGGCTGTGGGTGTGATAGGAGACTACACTGGACAGCTGGAGGAGACTAACAGGCAAAGAAAGACAGTCTAAGTCTAGTTGTAAAGTTTCCTCCATGAAAGAATGCTTCTTACTCTAAGGAATTATTAGATGCTCATGAGTGAGGAAGCAAGACTCGATTATTAAATAGTTGAGAAAGGCTTTGGATTTGTGTAGACCTGAGTGCCTGTCACTCACACCTGTGTAACCCCAGGCAGCTTGCTTCTCTGTACTCCCACCCTGCCCCCCAGCCTTGGGGCTGATGTAAAATGGGGATAATAACTGATACCTATGTCACCATGTTGGGGAGGGTTAAAGTCACAGGTTCAGAATCCTCAGGACAGGACTGGCACATCAGAAGCACTCAGTGTATCTTAGTTGTTAATGGTTATTCCCTGACCCTCCCTGGGTATTTCCCTCTCACATTGCCCCAACCCCCCAGGACAGAGACCACTTTCTACCCACCCACAGCTGAGACAGGCCTGCAGCTCGTCCTCAGTGACACTTGCTGGTGTGCTGCCTTACTGGATTGGGGAAATCTGAGATTAAAAAAAAAAATCATGCCAAGTCATTCTGTCCATGAGGTTGCAGTAATGCTGGCATCTGGGCAGCACTAGCAATAACTTACAAAACATCTTCACGTACATAGTTTGCTCAATCCTCAAAACCACCCTGGGAGATGGAGATTTCTTTCCCAGCTTCTGTCTAGGAAACTGAGGTCCAGAGATAATGAGACTCCCTCAGGCAGCAGAAGTTCAGATTTGGGATCCTCTGGGGGCTTTCACAGCTGTGCGAAGCGGACTCTCGGAAAGAAGGGATTTAATCCCTTTCTCTGGGACCTAATCATTTTCTCCCCAAGCTCCCTGTTCTGAAAGTGCTTCCTTAGCATCACATTCTGGGACACAGAATTTCCCTTTGCTGCTCACCTTTTCTGGAGAAAAAAGCATTCGTGGCTCAGGGGGATTTCATAGAGTAATTTTTGATTCAGTTGATATTAACCAGGAGTTCTTAGGGCTTGCATTATTCCAGCAGATGTCAAGGAGCAGGAGCAGTAGGAGGTAGTTGAGTCCAGGTCACTGCCTCTAGCCCTCACTCATGTCTAGACAAGATAAACATCCACACTTGGGTAAGTATTTACAAGCTTAAGTATTTACAAAGTAAGAAAGTAGCTTAAAAATACACCCATGTAGGAGGTAGATGGAGACAAGAGCCATCTGGCCATCCCTTCCTTCAGGAGTTGAGCTGTTTCCTGATTTTTTTTAAAAAAAAAAAGTCAAAACTATAAGGAGTTTGATCTTTTTAATAGTTTGCTGTCCCTCATTGAAAGGCCTAAGTGATAAGCCTTCTACACTGTGAGCTGGGAAAGGCACATTCCATTTGCTCCTTTGCTTACTGTCCCCAGCACCCAATTTTGCCCCTGGTTGAACTTTGCAAATTTCTCTTTTGATTTTTCTTGTCTTCTGATTCCACCCTCTCCTGTAATGCTAAATCAAGGCACCTGATCAATCTTTGCCTTATACCTGGGTGAAGATAAGGGGCATCCTGGTGATCTTACTCTACTAAAAGTACAACTCTGGGAGTTGGCGTGTCTGCACGGAGGCAGCGTGAGTCCTGCTCAGCCATATATGCCTTCAGCTTGACCACATAAACCCTAAGAGGGTTGAAGGGCTTGTATGACGATCCATAAGTTTCCCTCAATCTTTTCTTGTTCTAGGTTCCTACGCAGGGGCGGTGATTGCCATGCCCCTGGCTGGGGTGTTGGTTCAGTACATTGGTTGGGCCTCTGTCTTTTATATTTACGGTGAGTGATATGACTTTGTGAATTCCCAAGGATGACTCAGAGAGAGGGTATTTTATTGTATAATGGGGCCAGCTAAGAATGTACTATGGCATGTACATTGAGATTACTAGCTCAAGTTGATCATACCTTTGATTCACTGAACATTTCTGTTAAAATTCAGTTTCCTCATTTGCAGACTGTTGTCTTTCTTTAAGTGCAAGTTAATAAAATCAACAGGAAAAATCAGTAAAATACTTTCTCTTGACTGAACATAGATAGTGACAGGAGAATATGTTGAAAATGGAAACACTCAGAGAAGAAAATAAGACCATATCGTCAAATTTTGTTTTTTAACAATGACATGTATTTATTTGCTTAATCTTCACCAAAAGACGGGTTTTTGTTTGTTTGTTTTTTAACTGCAGGTATGTTTGGAATTATTTGGTACATGTTTTGGCTGTTGCAGGCCTATGAGTGCCCAGCAGCTCACCCAACAATATCTAATGAGGAGAGAACCTACATAGAGACAAGTATAGGAGAAGGGACTAACTTGGTCAGTCTAAGCGTAAGTATAGAGAAATAGATGAAGACTTGCCTCTTTTTATTTTTTATTTATTTATCTTTTTGTGGGACCCTCGCTGGTGGCCAGGGATCGAACTGGCGCTGCAGAGGCTGCGGGCAGCCTCACAACCCAGCGCTCAACCGCTGAGCCACCGAGGCCCGAAGACTTGCCTCTTTTTAAAAAGTATTTCTCTCAGTGATTGTGCTATACTCTTTTTTTTTTTTTAAGATATATTCATTTATTCATACAAGAACTGGGGTACAGGCCAGAGGTGTGGGGGGTGAGAGGACCCACCAGAGACAGAGTGGGGAGCAGAACAGGCAGAATGAGTGAAATACACTGCTGAGGGGAGCAGCGGGTGAACCAGGAGAGGTCTTCTGCACCATGTGGGCAGCTGTCTGGCCGGGGATCGAACTGGCACCGCAGCGGCTGTAGAAAGCTTCACAGGCTGCGTCTCAACCCCCTGCGCCACCAGGGAGGCCCGATTGTGCTATGCTTTTAAGAAAAACAAATTGCCAATATATTCACTAAAAAATCTCATGGCATTTTTACTCTCTAGAAATTTAACACACCATGGAAAAGATTTTTCACATCATTGCCGGTTTATGCAATCATTGTGGCAAATTTTTGCAGAAGCTGGACGTTTTATTTGCTGTTAATAAGTCAGCCTGCTTATTTCGAAGAGGTCTTTGGATTTGCAATAAGTAAGGTAAACACAGATGCTTCTGTTGTTCTTGAGCTTTTAAGCTCTTGTTTTCATGGAGAAAATCTTGGCATGATAAAATGATTAAGTTGTTGATCATATTTCATAACAGTTCTTTACCCAGTGCCCTGACCATGAGACATGTTATACATTCTGTGCAGAGTATATAGGGCTCTTATTTCTTCTTAGTAAGAATCAGAGTTGTATGAAGCTGCTTTTATAGATTTATGTTCTACTCAATCTCAGTGTTTTTGAAGCTAACCCAAGGACTGCATGTTAGGAAGGATTTTATTTTTTTCAATAAATTACTCAGTGCATGGTAGTAAGAGCCTCTCTCTCCATGTCATCTCTCTCTCCATAATGGTATTTGTAGCAACAAAGACCATTGACTTGTGTGATTTAGAGAGCCTCTTTCGGACCTCAGCCATTGTCTTTAGGTTATTTACATTTCAAAAGGGAAGGGTATGGATGGTGAACCAAAAACAATAGTCATCAAAGAATTAAGCTTCTTTCTTGCAAAGGCAAGAACAGAAGCCTAGTAGAAGTAGATGTTTGCACAGCTCCATGCACTGGAGATTACTGGAGCGACCACGGAAGAGCTAGCAGAGTCAGTTCATAGTGCCTGCCACGAGCCTGGGCTGGGTGCCTACCGGCCAGCCACATACAAGTACTACACTGTGAGGAACAGAAGTCACTTTTGCCCTCAAGGAGCTTCTACTCTGGTGGAGGAAGGACGAGTCTATGCTTGCAATCATTCATTCATTCATTGTTTATTTATTACAAAACTCTAGCCTATGTTGGTCTCATATAATTAGTGGAGTAGAGAGGAGGCAGAGGGGGCTGGGAGTCAAGGAATTTCATCTCTCTGAAGTAGTTAAAAATAGCTGATGGCTTCCTTTCATTCCAGGTGGGCCTCTTATCCGCAGTCCCACACATGGTGATGACCATCATAGTGCCTATTGGAGGACAATTGGCTGATTATTTAAGAAGCAGAAAAATTTTGACTACAACTGCTGTCAGGAAAATCATGAACTGCGGAGGTACTATGGATTTCATGGGTGGTGGTGGGGTTGGTGGGTTGATGGCTTTAAAAGAATGAGATGAAATTCAACTGCAGATCATATTTTGGTAGTCTTGTCTAATAATTGCAAAAGGTCTAAGTCCATCCCCCGGCAGGGTCTTGAGTGCCTGTCATACCCCTGCCAAGCAGGCACTCAGCCTGAACTGAGGCACCTTGGTTGACAAAGGAGCACACACCTGCAAATGCAGAAACACACTTCTGTCCGTCCTCCAGCCAAAGAGCCTGATTTCCTGCTACACAGCTGTTGATTGTTTATCCTTCCTGGCCATCCTCCTACATATGTAATCCTTTGGTTGTACAATTTATTCCCTTATCTCCTTCTTCCTTTTGTATATAGACATGTTTTAGTAAGAAGCATAAGAAAAGTCTTCTCTCAATAGTCTTCTTTGCTCTCAACATGTACTTACACACACACACACACACACACACACAATCCTCTTTCCTGCTTTTTAAAGTTCCTGCTTTATGTTTTGATTTTACAGAGATAAAGTGGAAAGTGGGTGATTTCCCCAAAGTCTAGGTGTCAGTAATCATGAGCCCATACCGTCTTCGTGATATCTCTTTTTAAAAATAAACAACAAACCCTCTGTTTTCTCCTTATCTCTTTTGTTTTGCTTTTAAAATTAGCGTTTATTTATTGAATACTTTCTGTGCCAAACACTAAGCTGTCTTTTACATTCATGACCTTATTTAATCCTTATAAAAGTAAGTGCTGTAATTAAACCCAATATACAGTGAGGAGATGGGTAAAATAAAAGGAATTATGCGACTGGCAGATCCAGGGCAGGTTCCCAGGTCTGCCTGAGCTTATTGCAATGCTCGTAGTTGCTACTGCTACCTCTCCAGGAGCTGAGTAGGGTTGGCAGGTAGGACAGCTCCATCTATGGGCAAAAGGCCACAATTGGGAGACTGAATTGAAAAGGAGGGATTTGGGGGGTAGGTACTGTGACTCTAGATAAGATGGGCCCTGGCCATTTAGAAGTGGCCATTATCTGGAGGGACACAAGTACAGAGATGATTTGACCCGACTGCCTCTCAGGAATAAAGTCATTAGTTCAGTTTCCCTGTCAGCGATGAATGGGTTAGCTTTCATTACCCCTGAGGTCCAAATTTTGTGCTTAAGCTTCTGAATCATGCAGTGATATCTCTAGCATTTCATTGTAAATATAGGAAGAACATAGGATAAACTCTTAAATACTTTTTCTTCCTTTGGAAATCTACTATTTGGCAAAGATCTTTTTTTACCCTTAAAAAGGAATAAATGTATCATTAGTAAGTTTTATTCTTTGTACAATGTCTTTGTTCTGATTGTTTGGGGAAATTAATTTTCTGGTATAACCTTTGTTGAGAGTGTTAAAAGAATCTTTAGACAGATGCCTTCTTATTTAGCAAGGTTTGAATTGGACTGTTCAGGACAGTAAAGTTTCTCCACAAAATAGAGAAATTAGTGATGGGAGAAAAGTATAGCTGGCGAAGGAACAGTCTGTAAAAATACATGCAGTCGTGACACAGTCTTGTGATTAATCAAGACAAGACTCATGGATCTGTGTGGCTCTAGCAGAGAGCTGTGTATGGACTCAGGGTGGTGAGCAAGAAGCTGAGGTTTGGCAGAAGGAGAAACTGGAAGTGCAGGAGGCATTAAATAATTATTAAATAATGTTCTACTGATAAACACCTGGAACCCTTGACCAAAGTTTTAGCAAAGGGGGTAGCTGATCAACTGTAGCTTAGAAAGATACTGATGTAGGGCCTTCCTGGTGGCACAGGTGGTTGAGCACAGCGCTGTGAAGCTGTCTGCATCCTCTGCAGTGCCGGTTCGATCCCTGACGGCCACGAAGCAACCCACATGGCGCGGCAGACCTCTCCTGCCTCACCCTCTGCTCCCCTCAGCAATGTATTTCAGTCAGTTTGCTGGCTCTGTTCCCCACTCTGTCTCTGGTGAATCTTCTCACCCTCCCGCATCTGGCCTATACCCCAGTTTTTGTATAAATAAATAAATCTTTAAAAATAAAAAAAAGAAAGATACTGATGTAGAGAAGGGATGGGAGAAAGCATAGAGGCTACTGAATCTGTGCAGCTGAGAGGTAATGGGACCCTGAACTCAGACACTAGCAGAGGAGGGGAGGCAGGGGTCACACATTCTTGTGTGAAATCTGATCCTGAAGTCTCTGGCTTGGGCTTTTGATGACTTTTTGTTGAGCTGTTCCCTGTACCCCTGACTGTGCTCAATACTTTATATGCCCTATTTTCATTTACTCTGACCTTGACCTACAATGTTGTTTTATCATCTTGGTTTTCTTGGGATGAGGAATGTATGTATGAAGAGGTTTGACCAATTAGTGTGGGTCCTAGAAACGGATGGGTAGAAGATTGCTTTAGAGAAGAGAAAAAAACATGAGGTGGGGGTTTGCTTTGTTTAGAAATAAAAATTAGGGGAACAGAGACTTGATTTGGGCATGTTATCTTTGGGGTAACCCCAGGACATCTGTGTGGAGATGGCTGGTATCAGCAGACTGCAGAATGAAGCAGCCATACATTTCCCCCACCTCACACCTCCCACCCCCAGCACACTTCATATACTGGACACGATATTTATATCATCTCTCAGTCTGCTGCTGACTGAACTTTGTGTGTGTGTTGATGAGAACACACACTTTATAATTTCCTTGTCCTTTTTTCTTTTTATTGTGTTGGATCACTTATTCTGAATGAAAGGAACAGAAAGTATTTTTGTCCTGCTGTACTTTCTGTGCAAATAGCTTGTGGCTTTCAGAGAGAGGCCTGAGATCTTGGTAAACTTCTGGAAGGGAAGAGTTTGCCTCACGCTTCTCAAGTGTTAAGATGCTGCTTTTGGTTTCAGATATTCTGGGCACATCGACAGTAAGTATTAAGGTGTTGTCATCTCCCTTTTCTGGGAGAAGTCAGAATTTATATAATCAAAGGGAATTCATTGACACTATATAGGAGAGTTTTAGTGTTTTGACATGGCAGGGGCAGCCCACCCATGATACTGAACATCCCTAATTCCAGGGACATCATTGGGACCTACTGGAATCACCCAGTGTTCAAGGGACACCAGAGTGATGTTGGAAGCTCAAAGACTGTCTGGATAATAATTACATAGTCATGTAGTGGGGAGACTCTTGGGCAATGTTGTAAGCACTGTGCCAAAACATACACATAAAAGCTTAGGTCTGTGGCAATACTAATAGATTCACGTCTGATAAATTTATGAACTTGAGTTTAACTGATATGATGATGGCATTTCCTTCCCTCCCCCCCCCCCCCCCATTTCCTTTCCAGGATTCGGCATGGAGGCAACCTTACTACTAGTGGTTGGCTTTTCCCATACCAAGGGGGTGGCTATCTCCTTCCTAGTGCTTGCTGTAGGATTCAGTGGCTTTGCTATTTCAGGTAAAGTGTCCTTTTGGTTTCCAAATCTTCTCTAAGGTCTGGCAAGTCTGGGGGTGGAAGGGGATGGTAAAAGATACTATAGCACCTACAGTATCCTTTAGAATAGAGACCATTTCTAAGGTGCAGGGCCACTGGCTAGGACTTTCACTGAGTAGAGGTGACTTTGTAAGATCACCAAGCCTGGGGCTTTGGAGCCCAAACTGGCATTGTCCTTAGTTGCTCCATCTTGGAAAAAGACACAAAGGGCAGGCGACCCCCTGAGGCAGGAGCAGAGGCCCCAGTTTGTCTCCTGAGAGAAATGGACTGTTAGACATCAGCCCCAGGTCAGCCTACCTCCCCGGGGCTCTTGTGACCTATTCAATCTCACAGCTGCCCTTGGGGATATCAGTGGTTTTGGTATCCCCATCTTACAGGCACAGAACCCAGATTACCACATGCGAGAGGAGAGCTCTCCTATCATATCTCCCAGACTTTACAAGCTCCCAAGGCAAAACTGGAAGAAAATGTAAAACTCAGCTGTTTATCTACCTTTAAAACATATTGTAATCCTAAAAGGCATCACTTATAGAACAATTGACATACCTGGCCTCTGTCCCACTGTATTGTGAAGTAAGTGGTAATGTCACTATTTTAATGGTGAGAAATCTAAGTCAGGAAAAACTGGTACTTTGCTTATGTCACCCAATTGGTGGCAAAAGAAGGACTGAAGTGTGGATCTGCCTGGCTCGAGGCTGCGTCCTTCCCACCACATCTGGTTGCCTAGAGGGTCTGCATGGTGAGGGCCCAGAGTAGAGACATATGGGGCTTTGGAAGTTCTCTAAATCACCCTGAAATAGGGTTTGATCTTATCAAAATAAACAGAGCTGATGAATAAATTAAAAGTACCTTGCAGCTGAGGACTTAGGCTTGGAGGTGCCCAGAACCAGGTATCAGGCCCCTCTTTACTATTTACTCTTTATGGAAGAAAAAAATGTGTTAAATTTTTTAAATTCTTAAGTCGCAGTTTGCTCATCTAGAGATTAGAGAGATGGAAGGGCAGCCAAATTGTGTGGTTGGGAGACAGCCATGAACTGAGCTCATTCCTGTATTCTCTCATACTTTGCATGAAGGAGGCACTGTTCTTGGCATGGGATATTGCAGTGAAAAAAAGGAAAAGTTTCTGTCCTCATAAAGTTTGAAAACAAAGCATTTAAAACCCTTAGTTCAGTGCCAGATATATAATGACATTAGTAAGTGTTCATTGTTGTTCAATTATTCTTCACGCTCGGCCATTTCTTCTCAACCATTAATGTGCACACAAATCAACTTGCAAAGGCAGCTAGGATTCACCAGGGCCAGCATGCAGCTTGAGATTCTGCATTTCTAACAAGCTCCCCAGCAAGGCTAATTGATCTCTTCCATACTTTGTTTTGAGTAGCCAGGATAGAGCAATAAAGACTTATTTCCAGTGGGATGTGCGGAACACTTTCCCTTGATAGCTCTATGATGAAAAGACATTCATATCCTGTCCCCAGAGATATTAAAATATTCAGGTTCATATTGTCCTTGGATTGCCAATTAAACCACCATCAGGGCAAGAGGAGAGAAACCCAATATAATAAATCACAGCCTCTGCCTTCTTTTTTTTTCAGCATTTGTCCCATGCTGGCTACTTTTTAAAAAATATATGTATAGTACACAGTAAACTATGATTTCACCACAAAATCAAATTGTGTAATTATTCTGCTGTCTGCTTTTAAGACATGATTTTTAGACTCACTTAATCCCCATAGCAACCCTATGAGAAGGTGTAGGGTAAAGAAAATGTCAGGCTTTTCTGCCCTCCCGCCATCAGGACAGATGACGGATCTGCGGTCCTGAATGCATGGCTGTTGGCGGGCACCTGGGGTAGGGTGTGGGCATAGGTAGATGGGATTCATCTGGGCTGAGACTTGGCTTTTAAGGGCGGTGTCACGGGGACGCCAGCAGAAGCCGAAGAGAAGCCGAGAAGAGCAGAAGAAGCGGGGAGAGAAGCTGAGAATGTCGGAGAGCCCAGATAGAGTGAAGACTTGCTGGGGGCTGGGAGGACAGCCAGGCTCCCGGCCCTCCAGCACCCCTGCCTGCTTTGTACCGGGTAAATCCCATTAAAAGACCTGCAAAAGCCACTGAGGACTCTGACTCCTCCTTTACCCGGTCTGCTGGATCAGAAAACCTGCACTGTGTCCAGGTCCTGACCCTACAGAAGGGTATTGCTATGTCCACTTTACCAGTGAGGACACTGAGGCTTAGACAGGTGACTTAACTTGCCCAGGTAAATTAAGTGACTGAGACTGGAGTAAATATTTGTCTGATACCACAGTGACACAGTGGAGGGACTGTGGCTATGGGGGTTGGAGATGATCATTCCTCAGATCTGAGATCTGCTAACTTTGTAAGGAGCTCATAGGGATGCCAGGGAAGCTGGACATAATTTAGCATTTAATTAGAGACAAGAGAGCAGACACAGGAGAGATAAGAATGATAAAAGGGATGGGTGAAGTTGGCCTCAGAAAGTGCCCTATATAGAGAAGACAGTCTCTCCCAGCTTTTGTGCATTTCTTCTTTTTTTGCATCTGCTAACAAAAAAAGAAATCTATGAATATCTCAATTGCTCAATGATATTTCCCCCTGAACACCAGGATTGTGCAGCTAGAAACCTAAATGACTTTTCTCGCATTATCTTTAGCTGAACGCAGATGCCTAGGCTTTGTATCAGAATATAATACTCAACAATCATATTAATTGCTTCTTATCACTGGGTTCTTTTCTAATAAAGTATTTATCTCATTCAAATCAACAGTAAGTTTAATTAATCTTGCAGCTGTTTTATATTCTGATTGTCTGCCATTTTGATCTGAAAGAGAAGGTATGTTTATTACAAAAAAGTCTTTCTCAAAAGTCTCCCTGAATGGAGGTAGAATAAAACAACTGTCAGGTCAGAAAAAAAATAGCTTATAAAAAAATCTATTTTCAGGTTCTTTGCACAGAATAAGAATTAAAAAGCAAAGGAAAACAAAAATATGAATTAAAAAAAAATTCTACATTGCCCTGCAATAATTTCAACAGCTCAAACTGGTAATTAATTAAATAAGTATTTATTGTGTACCTACCATGTGACAGATACTTGCTGTAAATAAGAGCTGGAGAACCACCTGTAAGGAAGAGCATATATATATATATATATATATATATATATTTAATAATAAATTTTATTTTTATATTCCCCATACAATTGCAACCCCCCCATTTTTACCCCAATCCCTCCCCTCCTGCCCCCCACCCCCCAAAAAGTGTCTCTGGTTCATAGTTTTTTGTTTATTTTGATTTTCACTTTCTTATAGTTATACATTTTCCTGGTCCCTTATTTAAGTTTTCTAGATTCCTGCTATGAGTGAGACCATCCAGTATTTTTCTTTTTCTTTCTGGCTTATTTCGCTGAGCATGATCCCTTCCAGCGCCATCCATGTTGCTGCAAATTGCATGTGTTTATCTTTTTTGAAGGCTGAGTAATATTCCATGGTGTATATGTACCACATCTTCTTGATCCAGTCATCTATTTTTGGGCATTTGGGCTGTTTCCAAAGCTTAGCTATTGTAAACAGTGCTGCTATAAACATAGGGGTGCAGGTGTTCTTTGGAATTGATGTTTCTGTGTCATTTGGGTAAATACCTAGGAGTGGAATTGCTGGATCCTATGGAAGCTCTATGTTTAGTAGGTCCAGAAATCTCCACACAGCTCTCCACAGTGGTTGGACCAGTTTGCACTCCCACCAACAGTGCAGGAGAGTTCCTTTTTCTCCACACCCTCGCCAACATTTGTTGTTGCTAGTTTCTTTAATATGTGCCATTCTCACTGGTGTAAGATGGTATCTCATGGTAGTTTTGATTTGCATTTCCCTGATTACAAGTGATGTTGAACATTTTTTCATATGCCTGTTGGCCATTTGCATTTCCTCTTCAGAGAAGTTTCTTTTTAGCTCAGGAAGAGCATATATTATTTAACTCAATTCTTGCAGCAATTTTATAAGAATGATTATCCCATTTTACTGACGAAGAAGCTGAGGTTCAGAAAATTTAGTCTTGCAGCTAGGTTTGCATCCTAATTAAAATGCAGAGTTCTGACTTAATGTACCCTTGAAATGCTGGTCAACTTGGTTCCCTTGTCCTTAAAAGCCTCCTTTTTCTTAGCCTTGCCCTTCATTTCTCCTTCTTTATTCCACTCATTCTGCTGTCCTAACAAACAGATTAATAATCAGATGTTGGTAACTTGTATTATTTTACCATCCCAGCAACATTATCTTTTGAGAGGGAGATTATCTCAAGGAGAGGGAGATTCTTAGCAGCAACAGCAGCAGCAGCAGCAGGAGTGGGAGAATTGGTAGTGAGTAGAGCTCAGCTATTAGCCAAGGGTTCTCACACACAGATTTCCCGAGTCTCACCTCAGCATCTTTACGAATTAAGTAGTAATATTATCCCCATATTAGAGATGAGGACACAAATACCTGAAAACTGTTTAAGTGGTGACAATGAGATTTGAATTCAGATTTATAGACTCCAGATCCAATATATATATGTGAAAGTTTTGTACGTTA
Source organism: Talpa europaea (assembly GCF_964194135.1). Classification (NCBI taxonomy): domain Eukaryota; kingdom Metazoa; phylum Chordata; class Mammalia; order Eulipotyphla; family Talpidae; genus Talpa; species Talpa europaea. Next base: position 13,797,415 of record NC_140083.1, on the reverse strand, counting down.
GAGCAGACTCTACCAATGTTTGTGCAAATGTTCATCATAAAATATGATATGCAACATGGTCACTAAGCCAGGCTTACTTATGGTGGCTTTTGGGAAAGAGTCAAGGGCTAAGAAGCAGGATATTATAAGGCAGAGTTTGTTTCTAAGCACACTGTATGTGATTGTGTGATTGTTTGCTTTTTAACTCTGAATAAATAGGATCCAGGCTTTCTACTTTTCAGTATAGCCCTAACACCATTTTTTAAAGTTCTGAACCTGGAGCCACAGGGTCCATAACTCTCCCCACAGAGAGACCTTGGTAAACCTTGTTAAACATCACCAACCAACCACAGGTATTGTGCCTGCTGTGTGCAGACATAGCCTGACATTTCTCGTCCCAGCTCTCTTGGTAGGGATATCCATTTGTCATAAGCTAGAAAAAACCATGTGGATGGATCTTGGGGGAAGGTAAGTATTTTCCAAAATGTCTTTGGTATTCTGTTCTTGACTGTGATTTTGAGATTTTTGACTTTACTCTAGGTTTTAATGTCAATCACCTGGACATTGCTCCCCGCTATGCCAGCATTCTCATGGGGATCTCCAACGGAGTGGGAACCCTTTCTGGAATGGTCTGCCCCCTCATTGTTGGTGCAATGACCAAGCACAAGGTAATATTTTTCTCTGGGGCTGTGGGTTATAGTATCAGAGGTCTGAAGTACTGCAAAATCTTGAGATCTCAGAGTCCTACCCTAGCCTCTAAATGTGTATGTAGTCTTGGCCTTGTCTGAGTCAGTTGAACTTCTTTTTTTTCCTTAAAAAATAATTATTGTTTATTGATGGGAGAATGCCTGATTGGTGTTTGGTTCCACATTCTCTCAACTGAGAAATAAAAGGTAATGTTTGTGTGGGGAACTCCATAAAGACTGCTATAGAAACACAATGAAGAAACTGAGGCAATTAACTCAGTATAAGTGTACCCAAGATTGCTTTATAATTCAGAGTAATTAAACTTTATAGGCTATTTCCATCTATTGCTTAACATGTTCCAGCATAAAAAAATTAGTGCTGTTATACTTCCTTATTGTGAAGAAATAAACAAGACATTAATGACTGTTCCAAGAAACTACAAGGGTGTAACACAATTTTTATTGAACTTTGGTGTATTTAGATTAGGATGGGTGGTAGAATACCATCCCAGATTCTTCCAGATTTCAACCACAGGCATATGGTTTCTTTATCTCTGTCATGGAAAAGATTTCAAGATGCTGCTTTGTGCAAATAAGAAGATTTTGATGCTATGGGGGTTTTACCCAACTATTTGTTAAGTTGGATTGGCTATTACAAAAATATGACTTCTGAAATGTTTTCAGATTCTTTGGGGAAGAAAGTATAGAGTAATTTTTCTTACCTCTTGATAGAAATGGAAGGTAGGAATTGGAGATTTCATAGGCAGAACATCCATGTTCTCTCTCTTTCTGTTCCTGAGTTGATAGGACTTGTAACATAAATACTAAACCTCATACTAGTTTTAAACAAAAATTCACATTTTTTGATAATGTATTTTACCCAGAAAACATAACTACAAATAAATTTTTGATAGTCAAGTCTGAGCATTTTCATGGCTCAAATTATGCATCCAACAGCCAACAAGGAGACCTCATATTTTATCTATCTATCTATCTATCTATCTATCTATCTATCTATCTATCTATCTATGTTTATTTTGGGGAGCATAGAAGATCTGGAGTATAGGCCAGAGATGCTGGGGTGAGAGGATTCATCAGGGTCAGAATGGGGAGCAGAACAGGTGGATCTACTTCAATAAACTGCTGAGGGGAGCAGCAGGTGAGTCAGGAGAGGCCTGCTTCACCATGTGGGTTAGCTCCCTGGCTGGAGATCCAACTCATGCTGCAGTAGCTGCAGATAGCTTCTTAGTGCTGAGACTTAACATATTGCACCACCAGGAAGCCCTAATCTCTGTTTATTGCTTAAAACATTAAATTGGCACTTTCTTTCCTTGCTTAGACCCGAGAGGAATGGCAGAATGTGTTCCTGATAGCTGCCCTGGTGCACTACAGTGGTGTGATCTTCTATGGGGTCTTTGCTTCTGGGGAGAAACAGGACTGGGCTGACCCTGAGAATCTCTCTGAGGAGAAGTGTGGAATCATTGACCAAGATGAACTGGCTGAGGAAACAGAACTCAACCATGAGAATGACAATATTGCAAGCCCCAAGAAGAAGATGTCCTATGGAGCCACCACCCAGAATTGTGAAGTCCAGAAGGAATGGAGAGGGCAGAAAGCAGCAACCCTGGATGAGGAAGAGCTGACCTCCTACCAGAATGAAGTGGGAAATTTCTCAGATGCATTCTAAGGCGTGTTCACGGCCTCCTCACCTTAGAGCTAGAAAGTATCCATACCCATTGCCTTCCCCATAGCCTGGCTCACCAGTGGGTTAAATATGGGGGCACCAGAAGTAAGGGAGAGATTTACTTAGCGTTAGGGAAAAGAGAAATATCTTGTAACGATGCCTGCCTGTGCATATGGAACTTGCTGTAAGTTGACAAAATGGGTGTAAATGTTATTTTTTTATTGGTAGTTGACTCTTCTCTCAAAGGACTGAACTTCTTCAGAAATGAATGACTAGAAAGATAAGAAAAGGTGTATCATGTTTTTCAAAGAAAAATGGAAGGAAATGGGTATATTTAGCCTGGAGAAGAGAAAACAATAGGCGACACTACCTTTTGGAGGTAGCGGTGTTGAAGAGGGCCACTCCCAGAGGGTATCTTGCCAGGACTGAGATTAGTGGGGTCCAAAATAGGTTTTGGGGAAGAAGTTTCCTCTCAAGGCAAGGAAGATATTTTAATTTAAAAAAAAAAAGCGTTGAAAATGGAGTGTGGTTTGTTTAATTCCTTATTTTGGCAGACATGGGGGATGGGAAGCAAATTGGTTGATGTGGCTGAAATATTCAAACACTCAGTGAGGGGCTGCATTCAAAGTCCCTTCAGGTGCTATATGAGCAGAAAGTCAATGATTCTGTGAATTCATCATTTGGAGAAGAGCATAGATCCAAAGGGGAGAGTCAAATAGGTTTATAAAAAGAAAATGTGAAAGCTAAGAAGATAGTCAAATGTCCAGGAATCTGATTGTCCGAATGGCTGATAAGTAAACAGGGGTGTGGCTATTAAATTGCAACCCTCATCATGTCAAGAATGTGGTTAAATAATGTCTCAAATTTACTTATATTATCATTAACACATTTAGTAGTTGAAGAAGTAAATTCATGCATTTTATTTCGCAAAAAATTTTGAGAGTCTTCGGTTTAAAAAAAAATGTATGTCTTTAGTCATTTCCCCTGATGATTATATTAGGAAGTTGGATCAAATGATACAAAATTTTGATTAAAGTATTCCTAGTGACTGTATTTAGAATGATATTCAGGAAACCACAATAAGGTAGTGGTCATTACACAGGAAATACTAGTATGAGAACGTCTGGAACAACTAAGACACACAGTGTTAAAAATTTCATCTCTAATTGCATAAGGCAAAAACATGGATACTCTCTAGATATAGTAAAATTTCATGCTGGCATGTAAAGGATTATTTGAGAATAAAATTATTTTCCTGTTCATCGTTTTTGAAAATTTTGTTTCTACTTTCAGAAGGAAAATATTATACAGAAGAAAAAGTTACAGATTTACTTATAACTTGTTATTGCAAAGTGTTTTTTTTTTTTAAAACTTTCTCATATTTCTTTCTGGTCCCTAATTGTACCAGCAGAGTTGTGGTGTATTTTATAAAAAGAATAATTTTGAGAAACAAAGAATTGCTGACTCCAATATATAATATTCTTAATGTCATTGGGATATAATTTATTTTATTGTACATCTTTAAATAACTTTAATGAGAGAATCCATGTGAATCCTCTAGAAGAGTTCCTGGCATGTAGAAAGTATTTAATTCAATAAATATTAGCTATTGTCATCATTATCATCTTTTAACATTTCAGGGAGATTTTCAGTTGAAAGCATGCTGTGCCTTTTTTATCAATTAACTACAGAATTTATTGTGAAAATCATGCTGTTCTTAAATTAAAAAAGTAAGAAATTTAAGCTATTTAATATTTTTTTCTTCTGCTAATAAAGTAAAAAAATTTTAACATTTTTTGATATTTCTTAAGGTAAAAATGTAGATTTTGACAGAAAACTGTATTTACTTCATCATTAAAGCAATGACATATGCAGAAACCCCACATTTTGATAAATCAAAACCTTTAGGGTACCTATAAATTAGCCTTATATTATTATTTTTTTAAATAAAGCACTGGATTGGGCCTCCCCGGTGGCACAGCGGTTGAGCTCTGGGTTGCGAAGCTGCCCACAGCCTCTACAGCGCCGGTCCGATCCCCGGCTGCTCCCCGGCCACTGGACGAGGGTCCCACATGGCGCGCAGACCTCTCCTGCTGCCTGCTGCTCCCCTCAGCAGTGTACTTTGGTCCTTCTGCCTGCTCTGCTCCCCGCTCTGGCTCTGGTGAATTCTCTCACCCTCCCGTGCTTCTGACTGTACCCAGTGCTTGTGTAAATAAATAAATAAATCTTTAAAAAAAAATCCTTTAAAAATAAATAAATAAAGCACTGGATCATTCATGGTCATAAAAGCCAGAAAAAACATTATTTTGTTGTTATAGGTTTTGCTCTGTGAAGGCTGCGGTGAGCTAGTAATTTGAGCACTAGACAGAGGCAGTTTGCAAGTCATTGTGCATTCTGCTGCAAATACCCATTTGGATTCTGGCATGGATTCTGGCAGGACAGGAAGGAGATCTGAGCATGCTGGAATCCTGAGACAATGAAGGTTTGACTGGTCCTTTTGACAGTATGATAGTCTTGAAGACTTGAATATAATAATAAATAATAATAATAATAATTCTTCAAGAAATTGGCTGGAGAGTTGCTACCAGCTGGATCCACTTGCCTCCCCTCCTTAAAATTTCTCCTGTGTATGCATGTGAGGGGAGGGGTGGTAGAGGTGGTGGGCCCGGGACACTACCTTTCAGACAGGGTTTATGGCAAAGCAGAACCAATGTCCCTCCCCAAAACTGGGCAATGTAGGGTAAATGATGATTGATAGGCTTTTACACCGCTGGCTTCTGTGGCTATCCTCTGCGGCCTTAATGGTGCTAATGCAGGAGGCACTTGGGAGCATGGGCTTGGCCCGCAGGCCTGATGGTGGACACCGGGAGTAAGGCGTGGGCATGTTTAAGTGGGCACACCTGAGCCCAGAGGCTGAGGCTGTAAGGGCAGCAGTTGCAGAGAACAACTAAGAGAGGGAGAAACCACGGGAGGAAGCCAGAAAGAGCCCAAGGAGAAAGGTTCCTGGCCTCCTTCCCTCCCCCACAACCACCCTGCTCTGGGCCTTGCCAGTGTAGTGCCAGCAAGGCCCAGAGCAGGTGTTCTATGATCGGGGCAGACAGGTAAAGAAAGAGTCCTGGAGCCCTGGGTGGCTTTTTCAGGCTTTTAATGATCTTTCTACGCCATTGGTAGAGAGGCCACCAGGTGCAGGGCTGGCAGGGAGGGGGAGGGGAGAGTGGTAGGAGGTGGGGGTGGGGTGGGGTAGGGCGGGAAGCTGGCAGGCCTCCTAGCCCCCAGCGAATCTGGGCTCTCAGGCCTTCTGTCGTGATCTCTCCTCTACTGCCATAAGGTCACCACGCTCTGTTCTCTGCTCGTCACAGCCCTTCCAGGCTCAGCGTCCAGGCTCAGGTGTGCTCACTCATGCACGCCCACGCCACACTCCAGGTGCCCCATTAGGTGCACGTGTAAGCCCACAGGTGTCATTGATGCTAATGGCAGGAGGGCGGGAAAACCTGATCACTTCCATTTACCCTCCGGCCAGCCTGCAGGCTTGTCCCACAACAATTGGTGGAGAAAGAGACTTAAAGCTTGAAAAAGCCACGGAGGGCTCCAGGACTCTCCTTTACCATCTGTCGAATCGATAGACAACCTGCCGGCACCACCGTGAGGATGCTGAGTTGTTTTTCCAGCGAAGTTTTCACTTGGCCACAAATTCCATGTGGAAAGAGTTTCACAGGAAGGAGCAGTGACAGCAAAGTCTCAAAGCCAGGCAGAGTCACTTTTGTCCTGAATAGTGTTGGTGTGGAAGTAGTTACTCAAGTGTCTTTATGTGAGACCTTCATACTTCTCTACTTGGGGTCCACAGGACACCCCCAGCAAATATGAACTAAAAGGTAAGTGTATGTGATGTGGTCACTTTTACCTGGAGAGAGGGTCTATATGTTTATTATTTTTTTTTTAAAGATTTACTTATTTACATACAAGAACTGGGGTACAGGCCAGAGGTGTTGGGGATGAAATGAGAAGATTCACCAGAGGCAGAGTGGGGAACAGAACAGGTGGATCTACTGAAATACACTGCTGAGGACGAGAGCAGTGGGCGAGACAGGAGAGGTCTGCTGAGCCATGTGGGTATCTCCCTGGCCAGGGATTGAACTCATGCTGCAGAGCCAAGGACAGCTTCATAGGTTTTGCGCCACCAGGGAGGCCCTCTGTATATTTCTTTATATCTCCCATCATTTCAGAACTGTCCACGGATCCCAGTGAGGCTAAGATTTACTCAGGATGAGCTACAGATGATACATTGAAGGCACCCCAATAATTAGCTGATAGTCAATGCCTAAGAAACTTTCTTGGAAGCCTGATTTTTTGGCTTACTATCTGGCCTTCTCATCTCCTTCTTTTTGTCTCATCTGTCTGCTTTGTTTAATCTCATTTTTCCACTGTCTCCTTCCTTCATTTGGATTCTTCTTTTTTCTTTCTTGTGCTTTCCTTTCGTTCATTCTCTCCTGACTGTGGGCACTCGGCTTAAAGGGTTGGGGTGGTCTGGTAAGAAAGAGTTTCTCCGATTTGTTTCTCTACCATCATTTTCCACTGTTCCTAGTCATGGTTATAAGATAGTGGAATAAAATAGATAAGCTTATTTTGAAAGAACTTGCATAATTTCTTCTCAAGCCATTTAACATCTGACCATAGTATATAATAAAGCATGATGATGAGCACCCCGGGAAGAAAATGTTAACATCCTTGAGAGATTAATGGGAAATACAATGAGGTGCTGCGAATAAATATCCATAAAGGCTGGTTAAGTTATCACTTAAAGAACCATTAAAAATGCTATTTATACAACCAAAGAGAACCCCACTTGTCTGCAGATCAAATAATTATGCACAGCAAGAGCAAGCATCTTGGCTTTGGCTAATTAAGGAATTTTTTCACAGAATAGCTTTTTATATTTTGAGAGTGCTGGTTGTTTAAAAGTTCTTTTCAAGATTGTATGTGCAAAGATCAGATTTCAATCTTGGACATTTCTAAGAAGGACGTAATGCTCCCTTCATCATTTCAGCATAACATAGAATTGAAACTCCACAGTTTAGAGTTCATAGATACTTCCTTTTTAATCTTTAGGAGCACATTTCATGACAAGTTGTTGTCTCAGACATGATCCTTTTTAAAATCCGGGTTGTTTTAATTCTATTCTTAGTTTGAAATGGGGTAGTCAAATGACTCCTGCTCTTTTTAGTTCTTTATTCATAGTTTCACATGGTTTTGTTGTTGTTGTTTTGTTTTTTTTTTTTTTTGTTTCACATGGTTTTAATATATTTGAGGATAAGATTTCATTTTATTTATTTTATTTTTTTAAAGATTTATTTATTTATTTATACAAGCACTGGGTGCAGTCAGAAGCGCGGGAGGGTGAGAGAATTCACCAGAGCCAGAGGGGAGAGCAGAGCAGGCAGAATGACGAAGTACACTGCTGAGGGGAGCAGCGGGCGTCAGGAGAGGTCTGCACGCCATGTGGGACCCTCCTCTGGTGGCCGGGGAGCAGCCGGGGATCGAACCGGCGCTGCAGAGGCTGCAGGCAGCTTCGCAACCCAGCGCTCAACCGCTGCACCACCAGGGAGGCCCAAGATTTCATTTTAAAGAGGAGGGTGAATGCCCTGGTGTTCAATATGCCCTGTGAGCTGCACTCTCTACTGAAGCCCGTAATATTTAAATCTTCCTTAGAAAGATTGGAGACCGTAGCTTTTATAGATGGATTTGTCAAGTGCTTGGGGTGAAATTGGTTCTCAAAACATAACAATATTTCAGTCCTTATTTAAAATTCAAAAAAAATCCTTAAAAATTTTTTTTAATTGAGGTAACATTGGTTTGCAATGCTGTGTATGACTCAAAGTCATAGGATCACACCTCCTCAGAGGCATGTCACCACACCACACCCCCACCACCAAGGTTCCAGTTCTCCCCCGCACTCCACTGTGCTCCCTCCCCCTTGGGTTTTTGCCCCTCTCCTCTGATAGTCTCAATTTCACAGTCAGATTTCTAGGTTTGTTGTTGGTTTGGTTTTTGTCTGATCCTTTGTTTCTCTGTATGCCACATATAATTGAAGTCATCCACTATTAATATTTCTCCTTCTAACCTATTTTGTTTAGTATTACCCCTCCATTCACTTTTATGTTTTCAAAAGACAAACTGTTTATAGACACATGGTTCTATGGGTCAGCAATTTGGGTAGGGCTCAGCCAGAAGGCTCTTCTGCTGGTCTTTCCTGGGTCACTTTTGCTTGTCTGCTGGCCTAGATGGTCTCCCTGGCAGTTGGTGCTAACTGTTGACTGCACTTTCTGCTCCATGTGGCCTCTCATCCTCCCGTTGACTGGACTGGACCTCTTTAGGTGGTAGACTCAGGGAAGCATCATAAGGAGGATCCAGTGAAATCTGCAAGGCCCTCTGAGGCCAAGTCTCAGATATCCCACAATGTCCCTTCTTTCACAGTCTTTGGATTCCAGGGTTCTAGAGCCAGCCTTGGCTCAACAAGGAAGAAAATAAACTTTGCCTCTCAAAATCACATGGCAAAGGGACATGCACTTAGGAATGGGAGGTAGTAGTCATATTTTTGTGAACAGTCTACCATAGCTTCTCTTCTCTATTAAGATAAAAGCCATGTTTTTACCATGACCTCAGGTCTCCCTTTGTTCATTTCCTTTCTTTCTGTCATTCAAACTCCCTACCTTGTTTTTCTCTCTGTCCAAAGTGCTCCTTCCTCATACCTTGGCTCTTTCTTTTTTCCCCCAAAGATTTATTTATATAAGAACTGGGGTACAGTCAGAGGCACGGGAGGGTGAGAGAATTCACCAGAAACAGAATGGGGAGCAGAACAGGAGATGGACTGAAGACTTTGCTGAGGGGAGCAGAGGGCAAGGCAGGAGAGGTCTGCTGCACCATGTGGGTTTCTCCTGGCAGGCAGGGAATCGAACCCATGCTGCAAAGGCTGTGAACAGCGCTGCGCTCAACCCGCTGTGCCACCGGGGAGACCCTCTTGGCTCTTTCTTGTCATTCAGGTCTCAGTTAAATGCACTTCCTCAGATTTTTGAAAACCACTTTATTGAGGCATGATTGACATGTGAAAAACTACATGTTCCATGTAGACATCTAATGAGTTTGAGGATAAGTATATGCCTATGAAACCATCATCACCATCAAGACCATGGCCATGTCCTCCAACTTCAACTATTGGTATTGCACAGTACGAACACTTTAACTCTCCAGCAAATGTTAGGCATGTTGCTAGCTATAGCCATGATGCTATATAGGAAATGTCCAGAATTTACTTATCTTAAGGTAAATGAAACTTTGTACCTTTCGCTATCACCTTTTTTCCTTCCTTGTGCCAGCCTCTGGTAACTACCTTTCTTCTCTTTCCTTCTATTGGTTTAACTGTTTTAGATTCCACATATAAGTGAGAACCCTCAGAATATTTACAGTTGCCTCTTCCATTTTCTTAGCTGCTCTTTATTTTATTGCTGAATATACTATGGTTGATTTTATTTATCACTCTCTGAAATTATCTTTTAAAAAAATGCTAATTTTCCCATTAGAGTGCAAGGTCTAGGGGAGTTAGGATTTTGTTTGTCTTTTTTATTCCTATACGTACAGGGATGAAACTTTGCCTCCAGTAATGGTTCTCAAACTTGGGTGTGCTATGGGTAATGTCTGGCTGCACTCTAGACAGCGGGTCATTCAAGAGACCCGAAAGAGCGGCCAGAGTGAAGGATCACTGTTCTACTCTGAAAATGCATACAAGAGCAGGGACCAGGGTTGGGTCTTAAAGGGAAGGCAAGATATAAAGAGATAGAGGAAAGAAAAAAGCCTCCCTGTCAGGGTGGACATAGAAGGAGCAAGAGGGGAGAGGAAATGAATGTTGCAGTATGAATAATGCCAGAAATAGCTAGTAGATTGATTCGGTAAACAGTTTGAACATTGCCCATCCTTCTTGAATTTTCCAAGCTAGCTCTGATTTGAAATCTTTTATTCCCTTTTCCACATAAACCAACAAAACATCTTTTAACATTTCAGCATCCACACTTCATTTCTAAGGCAGAAGCAACACAAAAATCATTAAATGACAAATCTTTTACTTCTGCCTTCAGAAAATATATTCTGTGTTATGGGAAACACCTTGAAGAAGCCACTTTGGATTCTTTTTTTTTAAAAAAAAAAAGATTTTTTTATGCTTACAAGAATGGGGTATAGGCCAGTGGTGCGAGGAATGAGAGGATTCGCCAGAGAGAGAGTGGGGAGCAGAACAGGCAGATATACTGAAGGGAGCAGCAGGCTAGGCAGGGGAAGTCTGCTGCACCATGTAGGTTAGCTCCCTGGCTGGGGATCGAACTTGTGCTGCAGTGGCTGTGGATAGCTTCATAGTGCTGAGACTTAAACCTTTGCGCCACCAGGGAGGCCCCACTTTGGATTCTTAAATGGGGTGCAGGACTGATGAATGTGGTGTCCTATGATTGTCAGTTAGAACAGATAGGAGACCAGGGACAGAGAAGGAGGCAGGTACCCCAGTCAAACTGGTGATTTATCCATGTGATGTAGATGAGGTCATGGTCATGGGGACATAAAGTCAAGAAGTGAGAGGCATTTGGAAGAAAGAAGCATCACAACCCATGACAATGGGTCTGTAGTGTCACAGTGAGAAGAGAAGGTTGGCTTTGCACTCCTGGATTGAATTATTCTGCATGAGTATTTACATGACCAGTTTCACAGTTAACCTTACTTAGTGCTGTTGGTTACCAGAAGGGAGTAGAGTGACATGGCAAAGAGCAGAGAGAAAAAGCCATTTTTATTGCCCCCAAAGTCTAGATCCTTTATTTTTTAAGTTGAGATATAATTTACATACCGTAAAATCCATTCTTCTAAAGTGTATAAGTGTTTTTTGGGTATATTCATAGGGTTGTAAAACCAACATAATTATCTGATCCGTAACACTTTTTTATCACCCCCAAAAGAACCCTGTACCCATTAGTAGTCACTCTCTCCGTTTCTTGGCAACCACTTATCTACTTTCTGTTTCTATAGCTTAGCATATTGTAGACACTTCATGCAAATGGATTCATATAATGTATGGCCTTTTGTGATTGAATCTTTCACTTAGCATACTATTTTCAAGGTTCATTCATGTTGTAACATGTGTCAGCACTTCATCTTTTTTATGGCAGTATAATACTCCATTATAGGCTATTCTACATTTTGCTTATTCATCAGTCACATTTGGGTTGTTTCCACTTTCTGGTTGTTATAAATAATGCTTATACCTTGTATTTTTGAAATAGTTTGACTACTTTCATGAGCCCATTCAATATTATTGGAAACATTTGATTGGTTCATATAGCTACAAGAGTAATGCTGTTAATGTGAGTGATCAAGTCATTCTTTTTCTCAAAATCCTGCAATGACTCCTGACTCTTATTAAGAGCTGATCCTGAACATAAACACCAAGGCATAGTTTAATTTGTTGTTTCCTTTTTCTGTCCTTGGCCTCAATTGCCCTTCTAGTTGATCTGCAAACACACTGGGCATGCTTTCTCCTCAGGACCTTTACTCCTTGTTCCCCTCTTACCTCCCAGAGATTTCAGCAGATCCCTCATTCTGTCATCCCCTCCAGATCGTTGCTCAGAAATCATCTCCTCTGCCCTTACTGTTTGAAAGAACACCTCACATGCCTACGTTGTGCTTTGAGCATTCCATCTCTCTTCCTGCTTTTATGTTTTTCTCAGGACTTATTCTACCTATTTGTCTTATTTATCTTATTGTCTAGCTACATTAAAATGCCAACTCTGTGAGCATAGTGTCTGGTAGATAATATGTGTTCATTAAATATATGTTGAATGAATGAAGAGCCTTCAAATTATGCTGCTCAAGCTATCAAAGTCATCAAATTTGTTTTTTGGCAGGAAGGAGAACCAGGTAGAGTGAATGTATGTCTCACTCATGCTGATTAGAAGTGTAATAGGTATAAGTCTGACTATGCTCATTAGTTTGATTAATAAAAAAAAAAACCAGCAATTATCAGAGTTGGTAGAAAAAAAACACCTTGGAATGCTGGGGGACTTGTGAGTCATAAATGGGGTGTGCCTAGTGTTAAGAAATCTGGAATCAATGACTCCACACCTCCGGAAAGCTATTGAGAAGGGTCTGGGTTAGTGCAATTCGTTAATTACTGAGAAATTCCAAAGAAAAAAAGGTGCATTCTAAACAAACATTTATCAGCACATACCATTTGACTGGTCTTCTGTTCAAAGGTTCCTGTTACAACTCATTTTGGCAGCATTGTGTAAAACCGAGGCAGCAGTAAGTGACAAAGGTTTTATTTATCTCCTGGTAATATCTGTTGACTTTTAAAGGGCTTGGCAACCAACAGCTGCATATTAGCCAATCCATCAGGAAGGGTGAAGCAATGTCTGGGGAGGCCCAAGGTTCCCACCAGTGCCCGAAGAACTCTCCCCGCTGCTCAGTGCCACGGCTCCCTGAGAGAGTGTCAATGCACCCTTAACTTGCACGGCTCGTCATTGAGGAACAAGACTCCAAAAGTGAGATGTTCAAAGCCACCTTGTTAAATAAGAGTCTGGCTAAAGTAAAACAAAACTACTACTTGGGAAGAGTTAATATTGTCTCCAATTGCACCTGAAAATTTCTGTATATGACATCACTTTACCAGTATAGCCACCTAGGGAGATAGGTATTATTTCCCCTCTTTTTACATTCAAGAGACTTGACATTCACAGAGACTGAGTCACTCGCCAAAAGTTTCAAATAAATGGCAGAGTTAGGATTCAAATCTACTTATCTTTGACTATGAAAATCTTTGTTCTTTGTCTCTGAAGTCTTCTGTCTCCAAGTGGGGAAACCTCTTTCTCTAACGGTCTTCTCCTTTCTGCTCCTTGACATTCACAAATAACAATGGTGATGATGCTGGTGATGATGATAATGAAAACAAGGTATGTTTTGTATTCCCTGGTTGCCTACCATCTAACCAGCATTATCCTAGTTTCTGGGAGTACATAAGTTAGTAAAAGGAAGAGAAATTCCTGCCCTTATAGAGGAAGAAAAATAATAAACATAATAAAGAAACAATATAGTTTTTCAGAAGGCGGTAAGTGTGAGGGAAAAAAATAGGTAAGAGATTGAGACTAACTGAGTGTGTGGTAAATTCAAATGGAGTGTTCAGGGCAGCCTTCACTGAGAAGATAATACTTGAGCAATGACTTGAAGGAGGTGAAGATACAGCTATTGGGGGTGAAACATTTGAGGCCAAAGAAGAGCTTGTGCAAAGGCCCTGAGGTAGAAACATGCTTATGGATTTGAGAGGAGAACAGAGGAGATGAGGGTGGTGAAATGGTTACCAGAGCCTTGTAGGCCTCTGCAAAGAGGTTACTTGGTTTTTACTCCCAGTGAAACGGGTCTTTGTAGGCGTCAGGGCAGAGGTGTGACCAGATTTCATTTACATATGTAAACAATTCCTCTGACTATAGTGCTGAGGAAAGTGTAGGGGGAGACAGAAAGGTGGCAAACTTGGAGTCTATTTCTCTAATCTAGATAAGCAGAGTGGTAATGACAGAGATAGAGAGAAGTGGTTGGATTCTGCGTAAGATTTGCTGAGAGATTTTGTGAAAAATAGAAGGATCGAGGATGCCCACAGCTTTCCTAATAGAGATTCCCTCCCTGACTCCTCTAAGCAACTCAGTCCTAGAGAATGCAGGGTTCAAGAACCTTCATTATGTGTGTGTGATACCTAGCAAAATATTTTACAATCTGAGGAGATATCAAAATGTCATAAATTATCACTCTATACAAGTTATCAAAATTATCACTCTATACAAGTTTACAGTGTTTTTTTTAATATTTTATAATTCTTACATCATTTTTCATTTTTGCACAATGTATGCATTTTCATTTTGGTTATATTCCCTACACAACTGCACCCCCTCCCCTTATTTTGACCCTAGTCCTTCCTCTCCCTGCCCCTACCCCCCCATAGTGTGTCTCTGGTTTATAGTTGCTTGTTGATTTTGATTTTCACTTTGTATTAATTAGTCTTTTTCCTGGTCCCTTATTTAGGTTTTCTAAATTACTGCTATGAGTGAGACCCTCCAGTATTTTTCTTTCTGACTATTTCGCGGAGCATGATCCCTTCCAGCACCATCCATGTTGCTGCAAACTGCATGTGTTTATCTTTTGTGATTGCTGAGTAATATTCCATGGTGTATATGGACCACATCTTCTTGATCCAGTCATCTATTTTTGGGTATTTGGGTTGTTTCCGTAGCTTAGCTATTGTAAATGGTGCTGCTATAAACATAGGGGTGCAGGCGCCCTTTGGAATTAATTTTTCTGTGTCCTTTGGGTAAATACCTAGGAGTGGAATTGCTGGATCCTATGGAATCTCTATGTTTAGTAGGTCCAGAAATCTCCACACAGCTCTCCATAGTGGTTGGACCAGTCTGCACTCCCAAGTTTACAGTGTTTTAAACTCTAAGTAGCAAGAATCAAAATTCTCTCGGTTTGCTCATGACCAGTAGCTTAAGCTCCTGGAGCCTCCATTTCTTTTTCTGTAGTGTGGGGGTCCCAGCGGTGCTGTCTCCATCATGGAATAACAAGGCCTCCATGAGAACAGTGACTGTGTTTCAATCACTGCTGTACCCAGGCACTTAGAATGGAGCCTGGCACAAAATAGGTGCTCAGTAAATACTTGTGGGAGGACTAAATAAAAGAAAGAGAATGGATGCAAAGACGTGGGGAAAATCCATAGATGTGTGTTAGGTTTATTATTAGTGAAGCAAGACAACTGCTGAGACAAGCAGCTTTGGGGGGAGGCTTGAATTAACAGGATAATTACATTGCTTTGACTCAGCCTGTCATTTCTCATTATTCATATACTGAAATAATGAGGACATCCCCTCAGAATTTCTAGCCTCTGTGGTTCAGACATTTTCATAAGCCAATAGCACCTGGCCGACTTACATAAGAACAGCTTTGATAAGCATTATCTTTTTAATTAAAGACATTTTTGGCTTTTTTTTTTAATATCAGTCTCATTAGAGAAGATCTCTGTATCATGAATCTAATTATTGGTGAAGCTGACAATGAAAACATACAAGGCATAAAAAGTCACAAGGAGCTGAGCTCTAAACCTTAAGTCAGTGAGTTAGTGAGTCAGTTAGTTACTGCATGGAAACAGATCAGAATGAGGTCTAGCAAGTGGTTGGAAGGACCAGCCATTCTTATCTATAAATTAATTCATTCATTCATTCACTTTCCTTCCTTTATCCTCGCTCCCCCTCTTCAGCCTTCATTAAGTCACTCATTTTTGACTGTTTTCTGACAGGGCCTGTGCTAAGTGCAGGCAGATGAAAACGGATGAGACACTGTCTCGGCCTATAACATATTAGCCTAGAGCTTTCTTGAAAGTGATGTGGAAATGGCATCCGTCCAACCCATATTTTTCCTGACACTTTATTTAAGTAACAGATATGCCCAAGTGTGCATCTTTAGGTCCTCTTTTCTCTTCCTATGCAAATGAAATGTCTCAAGCCTCTCTCACATGTCTAGTGGAAATTCAGTGCCTTACTCTAAGCTTTCTGAGAATTCTTGTCAGTTGTTTCTTACTCCAGTTTACCTTCTGATCTTCACTTGTGATCTTGTCTCCTCCTTTCTCTGTGCTAGGTCTGAGTGGACTTACCACAAACAGCCCAAATGACCTCTAACGCAAGGTCACTCTGGGTGAGATTCTCCCCACGTGCTTTGTGTGGAAAATGGGAGGTGGGGTGTGTGATTTAAACCCAGAGCAGGAACATAATTTCACTGGTGGTGTTTGACTTCAGTATTCCTTGAAATGTGTCGGTCATTTCTGGCAATTGCCTCATGAGACTTGTTCTTCTTTAGACCTTGGCTTGATGGACTCTCATGGGACTCTATGCCTCAAAAATCTTATAACCTCTCCTGCCAATTCTTCTAGAGATGGGTGGGGATGGGGGCAAATATGAATATGAGATCAGAAACAAGGCTGGTGCAGAAATCCAGGCAATTGAAGACTGTGATTTGGACCATCAGAAGTGGAGATAATATGAAGTGAATGGACAGACTCAGGGTTTTCCTGAAGGTGGAACTGACTGCTTTGCTGGCAGATTGGATCTGGAGTTGTAGAGAAAGAAAGAAGGTTCAGATGGCTCCACGATTTCTGACTTGAGCTACAGGAAGAATAGAATTACAATTGGGGGCTGAAGCCAAAATCTTTTACAGGTGGTGCCCCCTGAAAGGTGGCACAGGTGAGGTTGAATAGCCCAAGGTAATGCATGGGCAAAGGATTGGTAGGGGCAGAGACTCAGGAAATACAAGGGACTGTAGGAGCAGCCTCCAGGATTCAGTCTTCAGGGATTATTCAGCATTTTCAGGATCTCAGTGTTTTTGGATCTTCAGTGATTGCAGGATCAGCCCTTCCTGCCCCCACCACGTGGATTTTTCAGAAGGCTGTTACAGGCCCCTGAAAGACATGGAGAGGCTTCCGGCAGCCAATCTCAGAGGAGAATCAAGTTCAGAGGCATTTGTAGGTAGTTGAGTGAATGTAACTGTTCCCAGCCTTGCTGCTGTGTAAACTGGAAGGGAAGGTGAAGACCCAGAGCCAGGAGCCTCCCTGAGCTGTGTGAGCATGGGCTGCTTGTCGGGTTGTTTGGCTGCTGCAGCTGCTGTTTCTAATGTGTTTGTCTCATGCTGTGCTGGCTCATGGTGGCAGCTCTGGGGGGCATCTCCTGTTATCTCTTCTGCTGTCTTTGTGAGTTGAATCCTGGCCTATTATCTGGCTGCCATGTGCTCCAGGCCCTCAATGGTGGGAAGATGCCATCTTTGGGGGATGGCCTTTTGTTTAGAGTATGAGATCCATGTCTTCAGTGTGGGGAGATGCCATCTTAGACGCCTTTTGTTAAGCACTTCCAAACACTGGACACTGCTTCAGGTGAGGTAAATGGCTATTTGTGATCTTAGTGACTCTTAGTTTTCCCTTGTTTGTTAAATAAATCCCATTATTGTTGTTCTCTGAACCTGAGTGGCCTTGCAATTGTGCACATGGTGAAAAACTCAATGACTGGTGAACTATTTGGGCACTGTTCTTGGCCAGTTTTAATGCTCCTTTACTGCCCAGTATCAGAATTAATAAAAGTCACTCTTGTTTAGTGATGAAAATGGAAACTATCTTAAATACAAGTAAGGAAACAACAATTACTGGTGGTTTATACTACTAGAGATAACCCTTGTCAATATTTAGAGTGCTTCCAGCTAGACATTTTTTCTTTCTTGTTAATTGTTCTAGGTTTTTTAATTGAAAAAAATCACTTTAGAGGTACAAAACATACATTTATCCTTTTTTCTTAAATAGTCCAGAGTTGTTTTTTTTTTCTTTATGCCTGTCATGCCATGAATTCATAAGGAATGGGGTCCAGCAGCTCAGATTCCTTTCATGCTTTCTCCCAAAATGTACTTCTGTGTAGAACAGGTTGGCCCTTCAGCTGAACTCAAGCACCTTTCTCTTTGGCTTCCTTATTTTCTGATCATTTTTTCTTGGTTAGTTCTTAGAGTGCTTACTATGCTGAATAGGGACATGAATTCTCTTGGCCAGAATCTTGCCCTTTACTTGTTTACCACAATGCCAACTGCATGCTGGGTAATTATAGACTCTCCCAGTGTTACCATGGTAACATGTGTGGACTGTTCCTTTTTGAAGAGTGCCCATCCCCTCGGAGGCTACAGTATCACCTTTCTTGTAGATTGGCATGTATGTGACCAAGGGAACAACTCCATGCTTTCTAAACCGCCATCTTCCAGTCAAGTCACCAGAATGACCAAAACGAAGGGAAAGGGTGAATGCCTGCTATGTATTCCTTCTCCTACTGTTTAAAAAACTGAGAATGAAAGCAGCTTTGAGCTACTGATACTCAACATTTTCTGTCAGCAGCTAGTGTAATGCATATAAAATTTCGCGTAGCGTTTTCTAATATTCTGAGTATTTTGTGGCATCATGAAATGATCTTGGAAAATACTTTTGATAGATGTAAGATATACCACAGTATAATAATAGTAACAGTGGTTTTAGCCATTTCTCTGTTGTTGAAAAATTTGTGTATTTTTTTTGTGTTGCGAAACAATGCTGCCATCTTTGTATATAAATATTTTTAATGGGATGCTGGTGAGAAATTGTTACCATGAAATCAGTAAGTTGATTTTTTTTAAATATTTAAAAAAATTTAAAAAATGACTTGCATTTATCATTTCTCAGCACAATGCTGAGAATGAATGAAACCTAACAAATGACAAGAAACTGAGAGTTTAAGGTCCCCGACTGTGAGTCATTTAAGTGCTCATTTATTCAGTTTCTCACCAGGCTTTTAAAACGCATCCCTACTTCTCTCCTTTGATTAAACTGAAAAGGCGAACTATAATTAACCTGTGTTAATGAGCATGAGCATTTGAAAGCCACCTAGAAACTGATGATTAGGGTATCTTTTCATTCGGTATAGTGCCCCTTCTTTCAGAAGAGAAGAATTTTCTTTTCCACCAACCCTTTGGCAGATTCTTTCATTCTCTACCCTTACTCACTATGGCAGGGTAGTTCTGGGCCCAGCAGTAGGCATTTCTGAAACTAAGAGCCACATCTCTAAATAATGAACATTTTCCTAACTTTACAGCTTCTCCAACTGCTAACTGAGGCTGTCACTTAGGATAATGACAATAACAGTCCTGGGACAACCTCTGGAGAGCTTCAGGTGGGCAGGCATGGAAAAGCAGAGAACAGGTAGGTCTCTGGCTCTGAGGGAAACTTAGGGTTGAATAGTGACTTCTTGTCTGTGATGTGGACTCTGACTTTGCAGGATGCAGTAAGTGTGGCTATATTACACACATATAATATGGTTAGATTTGCTTGTCAATGTTTTTATTTCAGCTAATACTAGTTGACTATTAATTTTTGGCACATGACACATTATCATGATTCTAAGAGTCAAACCTAGCCAAAAGGTAGATTCAGAAACCCTCTTCCTCCCTACTACATATCCTTTCATATCCCTACTACATATCCTCCCATCCTTTCTACCTCTTTCCCATCCACTCCTTATAGGTAATGATCACATTAGTTTCTGACTTACCCTTCCTACAGTTCTTTTGCATAATGAACAGAATCATGTATACATTTTATTTATCCCTCTTTCTTACAGGAAGGATACCATATGACAAAGGCTTATTGTAATTTGCTTTTTTTTTTCTGTTTACAATATACCCTGGGGGTTACTCCCACTCAGATCATAAACATATTCCTCATTTTTTTTTTTATAACAGCATAACACTCTGTTGTATAGATGCAGTCTCCTATTTGGACATTCAGGTTGTTTACTATTTTGCAGTTGTAAACGATGCAAAGAATCATCTATATATATTTGAATATAATTAAATATATATTTATTCATATGGTTATTCATTATACCAGTACATAAATATCTATGTTTATTGAAGATTTCATGAAATGAGGTTGCTGAATCAGAACAAGAATATACGTAGCTGTGTAACAGATTGCCAAATTTCCTTCTAGAAGAGGGTTATCAGTTTATATTCCCACCAGCATGTATGAATGTGCCTGTTTCCCAGAGTCTTGTAAACAGAAAGTGTGGTTACAATTTCTAATTTTTGTCAGTCTGCCTGGCTGAACAGTGATACTTCCCCAAACTCTGACTTCTATCTCCTCGACTCAGCAGTAGTCCCAGGAGTTCTGCTGGTAGTTTTACTGCACTGTGGCCTGCAAACTACCTCCTGACAGTAAGCAAGGGCAACTGTAAGACTCACCTCATTTGTTTCACTTTTACATAATCCCAGCTTTATTATCACATCTCTAAAATCCATCATTTAATATATTTTGTCCATTTTTCTAGTTGTCTAAGGCAAGAACATAGATTTAGTCTCTGTTACTCCCTTGGTTTAGAAGTGGAAACTGCTCCTATATTTATCTGATAAAACTTCCAAACAGAGAAAGGAAAAAAATCAAAGATTACCAAAGCAATAGAAAAAAATTCTAGAAATGAATAGACACATGGCCTTATATTGGAAGAATTTAGGGAATCACAAGCAAAGTGAAAGCAACAAAATCCAGGTCAAAATTCTTTACTCTAGAGGAATAAAGAAAAAAATTAGAGAACTTCTTCAGAGGGAGAAAAAAGAAAGCAGAAAGGAAAGCTTTCTCTACAAAACAAAGAGAAGCTGAGTAGTAACAGATGTCTCATTGGCAGAACACGGTAAGATGGTGGACCACATTTTCAAAGGTCTGGAAGAATTAAATTTTGAACATAAAACTTGATAACCAGACAAATTAGAATATGACTGATAGTAAAATTTTAAGAAAACTTTAATAGAATACTTTACATTGCTTAATAGGAACAACCTTCAAAATAGAGTTGAAATGGAGGTTTTCTTGGAAAACATAGACTGCCAAAATCAACTCAAGAAGATATAGAAAAATTGAAGAGACTGATATTCATAAAAGATATTGAAAATTAATTTTAATACATACCTGTTAAAAGGCACCAGGCCCAAAAGTATCTATAAGAGAGTATTTTTTTAGATTGATTTATTTATGCACACAAGAACAGGGGTGTAGGCCAGAGGTATGGTGGGTGAGAGGATTCACCAGAGACAGGGTGGTGAGCAGAACAGGTGGATCTACTGAAATACACTGCTGAGGGGAAAAGTGGGCAAGACAGGAGATGTCTGCTGAGCCATGTGAGTTAGCTCCCTGGCCAGGGATTGAACTCAGGCCATAGCACTGATAGGTGCTGAGACTTAACCACTAGGCCACCAGGGAGGCCCTACAGGAGAGTTTTACTGACCTTCAAGGAACAGACGCAAAAACACAGAAAGCTTCCTAACTCACTCAAACAGACCCTGATTACCACAGCCAGACAAGGACAGTGTCCAATAAAGGCCCAGTCAGGAGACAGATACTTTGCCAGTTATTGAAAAAGTGATTAAATAATAGAAAGAATTGATAATTAGATGTAAAGTTGTTACCCATGTAATAAAGAAATTCTAAGATATCACAGATATAGCAGCTATACAAAGTGGCTTCTATTGCAGGACCTGAAGGAATGAAAGGAAGAAGTTGAATTGAATAAAAATAGATGTTTTGGGGGAAGTTTCCCTGAACTGGAACAGGTCTCTGGAGCGAGGCTGCTGTCCAGCCTGTACTGGTGTTTCTGAAAGGGTCGGGAGAGGGTAATGGAGCATGTTGAAGCTGCTTTTGCAAGCCTTGGTGAAGCCACAACCTGGATTCTGCTGTTGCTATGGGAGGCCCTGCTGCTGTCCAGTGAAGAAGCGTTGCCGAGATACTCACACAGGAAAGGGAAGCAGATGGGAAGATGAGCACAAGCTGTCAGGAAGGAGCAAATCCCTTCTTCCTCTTCTGGCCTTGCAGCCTCCATTGTTAGTCAGAACCTAATAAGAAGTCAGTTGGCAAAGAAGAAATGTGGTTTGCAGGACTCCGACCCCAGCATCACAAATCAAAGCTTGGAAAATGGGCTTGGTGTTGAGAGACAAAAGAATATGTATGCCCTCCTGGCCCCCCACTTATAAGTGAATAAAAGACATCTTAAACATCAGTCTACTAAATTCAGCGATGAAGAAATAATTATCACAGCAAAGTAGGGTTTATCCCAGGAATACAAGGATGCTTCAGTATTCAGAAAGCTGCTTATGAACAGAAGGAAGTATATAGACCCTGGAAAAGCATTTCATGAAATTCAATGCTTGTCCATGAGAAAGTCTCTTAGCAAAACTAGAGTTAGGAAAAAATCATTACATGTGATGGTGAACCATCAGCAAAATCCCTGCTAGTGTCAGGAAACAAGATGAAGACTATTCACTGCTGTAGCTCAACATTCTACTAGAGGGCTGAAAATATAATTAACTGAGAAAAAGAAAAGTAAAAATATTTGAGTAGAAAAGACAGAATTGTCATTTTTGGCAAATTCTGTGCTATTTTTAAAAGTCAGAAAAGGGAAAAACTAGTAAGACTACTATGGAAATTAATATGATTACATATATGATCACACAAGAAGCTAGAAACCATAGCTTTCCTACATACCAGTGATGACCAAGTAGAAAATTTAAAACTTCTGCTTATCTTAGCAGTAGAAATAGTAATAAAACCTATAAAAATATGAATAAAACTAACAAGAAATATACAGAAAGCTCTTTTAAAAAATACGAAGGATGTTATAAATAAACACAACTGCATTGGAAAGCTGAATTTCATAAAAATATCAAGTCAATTTAAGCCCCAGAACAACTGTGACTGGATTTTTAAAAGGAAATCTAATAAGTTAACTCTTAGTTTATCTAATTAAAAAATTGGTATAAATAAAAAATATTTTTAAAAAGGCTAAAAAGAATTTTTTTGCCTCACCAGAGAGCAACATATACTATAAAGCAATGCTAATTAAAATAAATTAAAATAATATAATACTTTTAAATTTTTAAAAAATAATATAGTACTTTGTGAGGAAATAGCTACTTTGATCAATGAAACAGAAGACAAGGTTTAGAAACAAAGTCACATTTATGGAATTTACTCTATGGTTAAACTGTCTTGCCAAAACATATTGAAAAATATAATTATTGGATATTGTTTTGGAAAAACAAAAGGTTATGATCTAACACTAAGTCTAAATTAATTGCATATATTAATTAAGAAAATATTAGGGGAAAAAAGGACAATTAAATGTTGAAAATGAAACACTTTCCTAAGCAGAACATAAAGTTGCCATAAAGAGAAAAAATGGACAGACTTGTCCACATGAGAGAAATCTTATCCAAAGAAAGACATTCTATACAAATTGAAGAAACGGATGGCTGCTTGGGTGGATATTTTCATAACGTCAATAGCCATTTAGCATCAACAATCTTTTCCAACATGAAAGACCATCTATAATATTTTCACTCGGTTTTTAGTTATCAAAATGTACTATAAATTAGGCACTGTGTTAGCTCTTTGCAGACATAATTGAGTCCTCAGACCAACCCAGTAGAGATGATATTATATCTTTCCCCATATGGCAGGGAGAAAACGGAGTTTCAGAAAGTGTAAGCAGCTCATTTAATTTCTCACAGTTTCTGAGTGCAGAGCTCAACATTAAATAGCAACTCTATCTCACTTCAGAGCAATTTCCCATGCTCTGTTCTCTTCCTTATGCTCAATTAGTTTACCTTGGACATTTCTAAAATTGCACTGTTATCGCACACAAAGTATGTCCTGACCTCATTTTTTTGCTATGGCCCAGCAGAGTATGGTCCCCTAAAACCACCAGTAGCCCAATGAAAGAATGAATGCATTATATGGATAGTGTAATGTCAATGAATCTACAAATATTTATTCTAAATGAAGGGAGAGGGATAAACTTATCACATCCACTCACAATTAAAAACTTGGCAAAAACAGTAGCTCGTAGAGAAATCTGAATTTGGCCAGTTCACTAATTTGTTGTGTGGTGTTGTCAGAATTATTCATCAGCTTAGCTTCATGATGACAAGCAATTATTTTTTCAGGGCCAAGTGAATTTCATGACCCAAACCCATAGGAAATTCTTAAGCAAGGAGTTTGAAGATGTTCTCTGTATCTATCAATAAATGACATCAAATTAATTCTTGATTGGGATAATGGGATAGAAAAAAATAAAGGACCCACAATTTTAAAAATCCTTAACTTAGATAAAAACCTATGGCTCCTGTTTCCCACCTTATCTTTGGCCAAATAGTTGAATTAGATTTGTAATTGAAGACAGTAAATGAACAGTTTTGAGTTACATTTAAACAATCTATGAATTTTAGTTACTAATGCATAACATACGCCTTAAAATCAAAGCAAACTCTCTTAGTGTAGGATCCTTAGAAAAGAGAGCATGAAGCAGGGCTTCCCTAGTGGCCCAGAGGTTAAAATCTTAGTGTTATCAAGCTTTTGCCAAACACTGTGGCATGTGTTTGATCCCCAGGCAGGGAGGTGACCCACATAGTGCAGCAGACCTCTCCTGTCTTGCCTGCTGCTCCCCTCAGCAGTGTATTTCAGTAGATCCACCTGTCCTGCTCCCCACTCTGTCTCTGGTGAATCCTCTCACCCCCACACCTCTGGCCTGCACCCCAGTTGTTGTATGCATAAATAAATACAGCAAATCTTAAAAAATAGAGTATGAAGCAAAACTTATATGCCAATGCTTATTGGAGAAGAAGGTGCAACCCTGAGGATGCAAGAAGGATGGGGAAAGGGAATAAGGCAGAGGAGAAGGGAAAGCAATTCAAGTTGGGTATTGCCAAGCTCAGGCACACCTACTCAAGAAAGCCTTACTAGTTAAAGAGGACATCTCCTGTCCTCTTTATGGCAACTTGTTGGCATCTTCTGGCTCATAGGTGAAAGCATTGAGAGCATCGAGTTTTCCTGGCTTGGCATCTGTGTTACTCAGTCCTTCTGGGCAACCATTGACTGGGGAAACAGACTCTGTGAGGGTCAGTCAGGGTTCGCCTCCCCGCTAGACGTGTTTCAGTTCCCAAGCAGCTGTTGCAGAAGAGTCCATGCCTAAATCCAGGCCTCATCCCAAGGGGGTCTGAGAAAATTGGAGATGTTAGGATATGAGGTGATGGTGGCAGCAGCTGGAATGTGAGCCATCTTTGGGAGTGCTCCAGCCTGGGAAGAAAGGCAAGTGGCCAAGGCAGGGATGTCTGTGAGGGGAGCAAACCTGGGGTGGTGCATCACTGAGCTCCAGACATAAACTAAGGATCATTTGCTGCATGAGAAAGTGATGGAAAAAAATACTCTTAAAATTACATTTAGGTGACAAAAAAGGAAGAAAAAATACATATGAAAGTATCCTTTCAGCTACCTCTGATATCTTTATGGATACTTTTGGATGTCATTTCTGCTTTTTCAAAATGTGATCACTTTTTTTTCTTTCAACAAACCGTCAATGTCATAAAAGTTATAATTTGGTTTTCCCAGAATGAAAACATTTAAATTTGTATTTACTTCTCTGTGGATTAAAGATGCATATTTGAAAAGCAAAACTTTATAAAATTACTTAAACAAAATATTGAAAAATATTTTTATGACTTCAAGTAGGAAAGGATTTAATTAGGAGACAAAGGAATTAATATTCAAGTGTTTAAGTTCTATACAGAAGGCTTTATTTTCTTGAAATGAGATTAAATATGACAAAAACTTAAGGTTTCTGGAATTTAATCGGTTAATGATTTCTTAGGTTTTTTTTTTAGCAAAGCTTTTCTATTTGTATGCTTGAAAATGTCATACTAAAAACATTTGAAAGGAGAAAAAATCTGAAAGAAATAAAAAATTATAACTTGATAAAATTTGAATAGAAAATTTTAAAATACAAAGTTAAATTCAGAAGCATGGTTTAAAAAATCCCATTGCATAGATGTGATAAAGAAAATCTTTATTTATGACCTTAAATAATAAAAATCTGCCCATCTCTATTTTGATAAGAGTCTGTAGAATGATTCTCCATGAAAAAGGAAACTCAAAAAGCAATAGAAAGGCGATCAAGGGGACTTACTCTAATGGATAATCTGATTAGAATGCCTGTCACAGTATTTATTGATGCTGCTGCTGTTTGCCAATACCTGTGTAAAGAAGTAGAATAGCAGGATAAAATTTGAATGGCTGTCACAAGGAGCCAAAATAAAAATAGCATAAACAAGGGAAAAGCCTATTTTTCTCTCACATAATAATGTGAGCATAAATAGGACTGAAACAGCAGCTCCGTTGTGGCACGGTCCGCACTCTTTCTAATTTGTTGCTCTGTCATTCGGTGCATACAGCCTCTTCCGGGCCAAGGTGCTTCTTCCAGCATCCCTGTCCCTGTGCACCTTCCATGCAAAAGGAAGGAGGGACATAGAAAGAGGACAGCATGTTCTTTCCTTGTACAGTCGTGATTAGTGAGTTGCTCATATCAGTTGTGCTCATATCCCGGGGCTACACCTGCCAGCAAGGAGGTGAAAGATTGTCTTTATTCTGGTGTTCTGCTAAAACTCATGAGTTCTAATTCTAAGTACATAAAGGGAGAATGGATACTGGGAAACAATTAGGAATCTCTGCACAAAGGGAAAAAAATCATTCTTGAACAGCTGGTACGAGATGCTTCCTAGAGAGGCAAGTGTCTTGTTTAGAGAAATATCCTTCAGTCATTTGGGTATGAGAATCTAAGCAGCAGGGTGAAGACTTGAAAGAGAAGGTAAAATAAGGGAGTTTGGCTGTTTCTCTGCTGTGGTCAATGAAGACATTTCCCATAAAGAGGAGGGAGGGAGGGTCACCAAGTTATTTGATGGATGTCTGGACTTTCCCAACCTTTGTCAAGTCTGCTACAGGAGGAAAGGTTGTGTGGGGCTGGGTCTTGCACCTGGGTGTGTGTGAATCTGGGAAGGCATTTGATGTGTGAGCCAAAATCATGCAGGATTGAGACATCACTTGAGAAAGTGCACATCCCACTCGTGGAATACCGAGAATCACCCTCAGTTTTCCAACTGGCTTGTTGCCCTTGACCCCAATTTTGGAAAAGTGATTTCCCAAGAGTCTCCTGGGTGTTCACAGTGAACACCCCCCTGGGGGACCTCTTACAATCTTCCAAATATGCCAGGGTTCTAGAAAGAACACAAAGCAGGCTCCAGATGCACAGATTGTTACACTCTGACTGATCCTGGGTGACTTCATTCACCCCTTTCTCCCCAAACTTCCCTTCCACTGAGAAAATGCAACATCCAAAGTCCACGCTAGAACACTGTGAACTTAAGATTCGTTTGAGAATGCTGGTGAATACAGTCACAAAAAAGCTCCAAGCTCTTCAATGCTAGGTCTGGCTTTGAAATTTATCTAAGAACTGACTCTGGGGTTTTAAAAAATCAATATTTTCAGCTTATCTTAAAAGTTGGTTTAAATGTTTAAAAATTGTTTTTATCTTAAGTAGACTAAACCAAATGAAATGCATTCATTCATTCACTTATTCATTCTCCCTGACAGGTGCTATGAAAGAGAATAGAGTACACTAGATAGGGCCGTTGACCTCATGTAGCTTTCCTCTAATTGACTGGTTCACTCCTTGATAATTTATTTTTTAAATTTTTTTAGAGAAAGAAAAAGTTTATTGAGGAGAAAAGGAACAGGAATAAAGTTGATAGAGTAATTTATTGAGCACCTACTGGATGCCTACCACTTGGCTAGGAGTAGGGGATGATGTGGAATGAGATATATTGCCAGCCTTCCAGGAGTTTACTGTGAGTGAGGCTGATGTAGAAATTAACAATGATAAGACAGTGTCATGCAGCTAATGAAGAGGAAATATTAATGTGCTATGCTTGTTAGTAAATGCAAAACCTTTAAAGTCAGAGTCATTTGTGGGGTCTTTAAGATGAAAAAAACTGCAGACTGAGAAAGCCCTCCCAGTTTTCAAAGCATCTGTGATTTCTCTGGTATTGTTTACAGAACAGAGCCTGAGAAAATCTTTCCTGCTAACAAGCCAGAATTTAGTTTATAATTAGACAAGAGGGCTCAAAAACCAGGGAGGATGGAACAGTGCCGAGAATCTTGGAGAGGACCAAAGGGAAACAGTTTAATATTAATTTAAATGTTGAGGTTTTAAAAATGTCCATTTATTTTCCATGGCAACTGAACACAACTGACCTCAGAGACTGGGTATTAATGGGTGGAATTGTTTGTTATATATTTACCTGCTTTAATCACAAGCAGAGCCTATTAAACACTTAGCTATGCGCTGGACAATGCTTGATGCGTTCTATACTTTGTCCTATATAACCCTTATAAACATCTTATGTGGGAATTCTTAACCCCATTTCACAGATGGGAAAACTGAGACTCCAAAAGTGTAGTTTGTTTGGTTATTCTGCAGTTGGAACAGAACTGAGGTTTGAATCTATGAGACTTCAAGCCGCATGCTCTTAGTTCCTATGCTATAGTTGTCTCAGATACCAGCATTTTAAAAATAAACCTCTTTATTTGTCTATTTATTGTTTACATGTTATACTCTCCTCATTGCTTCCCCAAACACATATGAAAATAATTATAATAAACATAGCAGAAAAGCACTTACAATAAAAATATGAAAATCAAAAGCCCTTTGAATCCCAGACAAGATAATCACACTAAAGTAATCATTTTCCATGAAAGTTTGTTGAGTGGACAAATGACTGAATTAAACTAAAATCAGATATTTCAAAGTTAGAAGTTCCTGGAAGCTAGAACAGAAAGAGAAATATGTTAGTGTCTATTCATATATCTAATATAAGAAATCATATAAGCCTCACATAATGTTTTTGTTAGACTTTAATCAGAGGTAACATCAATGATATCTTCGGCTGTGTTATTTAGAAGAAACAAAAGTGATCATTTATAAAAATTACTTGTTTTCTAGTGGTCTTTAAAAAAGTGATGATAAATCTAAATAAAGCATTTCTATGAGGAGCAAAGCTGATGCATACTAGGTAGATCTTTTTCTGTAATGCTAATATGATGATTCTGACTTGCAGGTTGGAGAAAAAACCCTGTATTGAAAGTCTGATTGGACAGCTCTGGCTCAGAACCCACTACTTGGACTTCCTAGTCTTTGACTTTAGGCAAGTACTTCAGCTTCTTCAGTTATAAAGAGAGAATACGATCTACTTTGGAAAGTTTTTGTTTGCCTTAGAGTGATAATGAGTAAAATGGCAGGTCAAAACATAACAAGTACAATGGTTACTATCTACTTTTCTTTGATTCATCTATTAGCAACCATGCAGGATTAGAGTAAGAATTGCCACAATATTTTTAGTTTCTTTTTTACTTTTTTTTTTTTTAAAGATTTATCTATTCATTTATACAAGCACTGGGTACAGTCAGAAGTGCAGGAGGGTGAGAGAACTCACCAGAGCCAGAGTGGGGAACAGAACAGGCAGACTGACGAAATACACTGCTGATGGGCGCAGCAGGAGAGGTCTGTCGCGCCATGTGGCACCCTCCGTGGCGGCCGGGGATCGAACCGGCACTGCAGAGGCTGCAGGCAGCTTCGCAGCCCAGCGCTCAACTACTGTGCCACCAGGGGAGGCCCTGCTTTTTACTTTTATATACTTTTTCATGTTGTTTTATATGAACTAGGTTTGGAGTTTAATTAAATAATATGCTTCACAAAAATAGAAATCTTGTCTGCGTTGTATTCCCAGCCCTTTGGGCTGATCGGAGGCCCAATAAATATGTTGAATGAATGAATGAATTAGTGGAGATCGATTATGTCCATAATCACATTCATTCTCATCACACTATGCATCAAGAATTCTAATTCAGAAATTCTAATTCACTGCATCTGAGAAAATAATGTAATATTATACTGTAATATAATCTTTTAATATAGCATTTTATGTGAGGGTGAGTTTTTCTATTTTTGAAGAAATTCATTCCTCTCTACCATCTCCCTGATCTGATTTGTATATTCAAATGCTTTTTTTTTACTGCTATTGCTAAAGATCAGTTAGATTTTTGTAATCTCCTTCTAGATCTTATTTCCTTTTATATCTCTGGCAGGAGATGAACTCCAGATATGATTATAATATTCGATTTTATTTTTTATTTATTTTTTAAAAAGATTCATTCATTCAATCATTCATTTATTTATTTATACATACATACAAGCACTGGGTACAGTCAGAAGCGCGGGAGGGTGAGAGAATTCACCAGAGCCAGAGCGGGGAGCAGAGCAGGCAGAAGGACCGAAGTACACTGCTGAGGGGAGCAGCGGGCGGCAGGAGAGGTCTGCTCGCCATGTGGGACCCTCCTCTCATGGCTGGGGAGCAGCCGGGGATCAAACCTGCGCTGCAGAGGCTGCAGGCAGCTTTGCAACCCAGCGCTCAACTGCTGCGCCACCAGGGAGGCCCATAATATTCGATTTTAGATGTGCACTTATTATCAGCAAAATTCAAGTCCAAATCAAATGAGATACCATCTTCCCTCTATGGGACTGGCCCATATTAAAAAAAAAAATGAAAACAAAAATCGGAAACAGCAAGAGATAGTGAGGATGTAGGAAAAAAAGAATCCTCCCACTGTCGGGGAATAGAGACTGATCCACTCTCTGTGGAGAGCAGTGTGGAAGTTCCTCAAAATATTAAAAATAGGGGCTTCCCCGGTGGCGCAGCGGTTGAGCGCTGGGTTGCGAAGCTGCCCGTGGCCTCTGCCGCGCCGGTTCGATCCCCAGCTGCTCCCCGGCCACCAGAGGAGGGTCCCACATGGCGCGCAGACCTCTCCTGCCGCCCTCTGCTCCCCTCAGCAGTGTACTTCGGTCCTTCTGCCTGCTCTGCTCCCCGCTCTGGCTCTGGTGAATTCTCTCACCCTCCCGCGCTTCTGACTGTACCTGGTGCATGTATAAACAAACAAACAAACAAACAAATAAATAAATAAAAAACATGCCTCTATTAAAAAAAAAAAGGTTTAAAAAAATATTAAAAATAGATCTACCATATGACCCAGGAATTCCACTCCTAGGTATCTACATGAAGAATACAGAATCACGAATTTAAAGCAACATATGCATTTTTGTGTTCACTGCAGTACTACTTAAAATAGTCAAGTTATGGAAACAACCTAAATGGCCATCGCATGATGGGTGGATTAAGATGTGGTCTAGACACAAAATGGAACACTACTTAACTATCAAACAAGGTGAACTCTCACCGTTTGCAACATCATGGGTGGAACTTCAGGGAATTATACTAAGAGAAGTCAGAGGAGAAAGGCAAAAACCAAATGATTTCACTCATATGTGGAATATAGAAAAAACAGACAAAAGTGAACACAACGTAACTGACAATATAAACCCTTAATATATGACTGTGGAATTGAGGCTACTAGACGGAGAGGGAGGATGAGGGTTTGAGCAAGAAAGGGAGAGGATACAAGTCTCTACGTAAAGGAGTATAGGTGCTTGGATGGTGGGGGTGAAGTGATGTCATGTGACTCAGGAAGTGTCACCTTATTCCCCTAAATCATATAATGTTATAAACCCACATTACTTCCATGAAGGAAAAAGAGTTTAGATGTGGTTGCTGTAAATACATTTGGCCCATTTTACCACATAGATACTAAGTAGCTTTGCTTTTCAATCAGCGCACTCAGCAGTCAAGCCCAGGGAACCCCACATTTGCAGATAAATGGTTTAGTATTTTGCTAAAGAGCCATGCATTAAACTCTCCATTAATGCAGAAGCCCACAATTAGTGTATTCGACCATTGGCTATGGATTCACACAGCAGATATTATCGAAGTGATTCATACAGACTGATGATTAGAACTGAATGTTTGGATTCATTTAAGAAAAAATGTTAATAAACCAGGTATTTAATACTCATAGATAGGAGATAACAAAATTAGAAAGAATGAAACTTCCAAGAATTTTCTTCAGAAGAAGAAAATGAAAGGAGATGGCATGGACAAAATTAAACCTAGTAATTAAAACCCGATGAGTAATGATCTGTTTTTCTTTATCAAATACTGCTGGGTCTTGTTCTGATGATAATCTGATTCTCTGTGATAAGTACAGTGGCAGGGAGGAACAATGCTCAGAAAATGGGCTTTGTTAAAATAACAAAGCAGTCACTCTTTTCAGCCTCACCCATGATATTTGATCCCAAAATCTGATACAGACATGCTCCCTTCCTTTGCCTAGAGACAGGAATGAGGGGCTGGGTTGACAGCATCTCATGTCAGAAATAATTTATCATTCTGTTGTGAGATGTGTCTCCCCAAAGTATCACCTTGTCTTGTAAACTCCTGATACAACAGATGATGATGAATCTTTGCAAAAGTAAGAATTTATTTCTGAAGCAAAACCCCAGAAGTTGGTCTAGATTTCAGCTCACTTTCAGCGAATGCCTTAATCCTGATTGTGAGACACCAGCTCATAACCAAGGGGTAGAGTCTGACTGACTGCTGGACCAGAGGAGAAAATTGTCTAGTGTGGTAGGCTTTTGAGTTTTCTCAAAAGCCTTGGGCTGCGTGGTCCAAGAAGGAAGATTTCAACTACAACTGCAAAGCTACATTGAAGTGTCAGGCTTAAGAGAGAGCAGGTTTTAAACCTCATGTCAGAAACTCAAGAGTGTGAAAAATCATTCTGGTTTCTGTTTTGCTATATTGGCAAGAAACTAAATCTACCACACGAGCCAAGTTTCTCCTCTGGTCCAGCAGAGTCAGTCAGACTCTACCCCTTGGTTATGAGCTGGGACTCTGCCCTGTGTTGTGTCAAGATTTTTTTATAGTCAAAACTTTGGCAATCTTGGGACACCAATCATAGCTGCCCATTGTCTCACCTGCAGGGGCCTTGCAGCTCAGTGGACTCTGTGCTACAAAGATCAGTGTACTTGGAGCTTTGGCAAGGCTTGGCACTCTTGTTCTAGAGCCCAAACTTTCTAGAAACCCCTTAAAGACATTACCTTGGAAGCCCTCCCCACTATCCAAGACTGAGTAGGGTGTGAATTCTCACTAACTGTCCACTTTCCCCTCTTGGGTATATTTTCCCTCTCCAACACTAAGTGCTAGATAATCCCAAAGACAGAATAAACATTAGTCAATGAGGATTCCAGTAATGTGCAGACTCTGGCACACACACACACACACACACACACACACACACAGAGAAACTTTTAAAAGAATTGATATAAAAATCTTTTTATTGTTCAAAGAAAAATCTAAATTTTATTGGATTTCTTTTTACTGGTGTTACAGGTCACTGTTTCTATTCTGATTTATGTTTGGAAGATGATGGTATTGGTACCATATTCCTCTCCATCTGGATCTCTAAAATTCTTAGCCTCTTCCAGAAGGTCTTTTTCTATAGTTCTGTTTTCTTCTCAGGGTTGTGCGAGTGTGTGTAAGTGTGTGTAAGGAAAGGAAATGAGCAAATTTGTCTATCTGCATAGAGTGGTGACTTTTAAGTTTTTTTTTTTTTTTTAATAAAGTGTATTATTCTTTGGTGAGGTGACATTGGTTTACTAATACTGTATGTGATTCAGGTATAGAGTCACACCTCTTTAGGGGTATGAATGTATGGGATACAGAAATGAGTAATTCAAACCCAGGTTGATTTCTGCATGGTCAAGTCTAATTTAGAGGGAGGCACAGCGATACCCCACCTTCCCTCAGATTTTGTTCCTTCAGTGTTCAGAGACTTGATTTTTTCTTGGTGGAAAGATTTTCTCTGCATCTAATTTACATTGCTCATGTTGCAGTCAAAGTCTTTTCCCTCTTTGTCTCTGATGCACAGAGAACAGCTGGTCACCATCCCACTGACAACAACACGTCTCAAGTAGGGGACAGTAATTGTCCTCCGTCAGAAGCAACGATCTCGGCTCCCTGAACCATTTTCTGATGGCCCTATTTTCCCTCAACCCTTCAATTACTTCTTTGTTTCTTGCCTGGTCCTTTGAGGATGGTTGCAGAGCTTCACTCCTGCGACAGTGCTGGATGTGGGCACACGAGCTTCAGGCGCTTCTGGTTATGTTCTTGCATTTCTCTGAAATGGATTCTTCTGTGCTGACTTCTAATCTGCCTTCAGCCTTGAGGTGCCCCTCAGTCCCTCCTGGGCTTCTCTGCACCCAGACCTCAGAGTCCCGTGCATCAGCTTCTAAACAGTGGAGGGCACGTGTGGCTCCCTTTGCTTCGCTTGGTGTGAAATTTGTCCTGGTGGCCTTCCCTCTGCTCCTCCCACTGGACGCCCTCCCCCCACTATCCAAATAGCCCTCACAATTGTCTTCTCTAACTTTAAGGCTCTGCTCAAAGTTCAGCTTTCATGCTCATGGAGAGCCTAGAGTCAAACAGCTGGCCAACTGTGTGTTGTTTCTGTCTTTCCTTAGCTCTCTTGACTTTCTGCCTCAAAATCTTCATGCATATATCATATAATTCATTTAAAAATTAATTTGCTATTGAATGTTTTATTTTTCAAAGATACAGCACTTTATTTTATTGTTTTTTAAAGATTTATTTATTTATGCATACAAGAGCTGGGGTGCAGGCCAGAAGTAGGGGTGGGGTGGGGTGAGAGGATTCACCAGAGACAGAGTGGGGAACAGAACAGGTGGATTGACTGAAATACATTGCTGAGGGGAGCAGCGGGCGGGACAGGAGAGGTCTGCTAGAGACAATGAGAAAAGTAAACAATTATAGTGAAGAATAAAAAGTGCTTTTAGAGGGGTGAGCATGGATGCTGTGGGGACACAGAGGCGAGATGACACTCGTGGGGGCTTTGTCTAATTAGGAAATTCTGTAGAGGGTGCACAGAGTCTTTGGGTCATGGATGCTTCATAAAGGCTTGTTCTCTGTGTCAAGGGCTGATGTTTTAAGCACCTGGTTGACGCCTCTGTTTCAGACTCACTTGTAAGGAGCCCAGCATTATGATTTTCATTATTTGTAATCTGGCCCATTGTCATAACCTATATGCAGCTCCTAAAGCACAACAGGCCTAGTGTAGTGCTGTCTTATTACCACCGATGTTAAGTTCTGAAAATATACTTTCCTGATGACAAGTGACTTTGTCTTCACAAAGAGTTAACTTACCAGTGAGCCATCAGCTCAATTTGCTAAGCAGGTGGGGGCCTTCCCAAATATAAAATGGGCCACATCCCCACATGTGGTCCTTGTTCTATCTATTCATCTTTTTCATCAACCATGGAGTTTTAAATGCAAGTTGGATGCAATGCAGGACTCAGGTTCAACATTGACCTTTATCTTCCTATTATGTCTTTTATTGAGAACCTGCTGGGAATGTTTCACATCCAATTAACCCATGTGTACAGCGGCACATGGCACTAAATGGGTCATCCTATTTTAAGACTGTTTTTAACAAGAGTTGAATGCAGTTTGGACAATCCACTCCAGCTGGGCCGGAACAATTGAACACAAGCCTTGGGCAGAACAAAAGTTCTAAACAGCTTCCCTTACGTGTTATTCTAATGCACAGCAGACTTTTGAAATGATGTGTATCATAAACCCTCTCAGCAACTTTGTCCACTGATGTTGAGAGTCCATACTTCAGTGCTTAACAGTGTTGAAGGAAATAATTCTACTTTCCCATCAGGAAGACTTCACATTGCCTGAATTAATAGGCTGGCCCAACTAGATAATTCGTGAGATTCAGTGGAAAATAAAACAGGAGGATCTTTGTCGAAGAATGAAGACTTTCCAAAGAACGACAGAGAGCATATTACATCAAACACTGTGTGTGACTCAGCAGCCATATGCTCATGAAGCAGCCCTGTTACTGAATTGCTGGAAACTACCACGGGTCAGCACAGCATAGCTGATCTCGCCACCATACCTCTGGGACTGTGAAGTATAAGGCAGCTTAGGTATCATGTGGTTGAACATCCTCATCTTACAGTGGGGAAAATGAGACCGAGATTGAGTTAAATTCCAACACACAGCTGGGAAGGAGCAGACCCAGACCTTTAACTATAGACAGTGCAAGTAAAATATGCAGAGACGAGAGGTGCAGATTCCTTATCAGGCCCTAAAATTTGTAACTCCCCCCATTATAAAACCATGACACGTTACACATTTTAGTAGCTTCTTTAGTGCAGCTTTGAGAGATCTATTACATTTCCACCAATAACATTTTCTACCAGGGATGGTAAAAAGGGTGTGTCTCCTTTTTCCTATTTGCCTGACTTTCCTCCCACCAAATTAAACCCAGAATCCAAACTCCTGAGCCCTGATCAGTGATGCTTTGACTAACCAGTACTTTTCAAACTTCTTCTATACTGTCTTCTTATAACTGTGTTATATTGAAATCTAGGTCTCATCAACATGCATGTATAAGTGAAACAGAGCTGCATTAGTTGGTGCTTACCTTTCTATTTAAAAAGTAAATATTTTTTTTAAAGATTGATTTTTATTTATCCAAGAGCTGGGGTACAGGCCAGAGTCGTGGGAGGGTGAGAGGATTCACCAGAGACAGAGCGGGCAGCAGAACAGGCAGATGGACAGAAAATACTGCTGAGGGGAGCAGCGGGTGAGGCAGGAGAGGTCTGCTTCGCCATGTGGGATTCTTCCTATCTGGCTGGGAATAGAACTGGCACTGCAGAGGCTGAAGACAGCTTCACAGTGCTGCGCTCAACCCGCTGCTCCACCAGAGAGGCCCAAAAGTAAATATTTGCTATACTACTTGAAAAAAATATGCTATTTCATTGAAAGCAAACAAATGCTGGTCATGAGCCACTAAATTTTATTTTATTTTTATTTTATTACTGATGAACATTGGTTTACAGCTCGTTTATGACTCAAAGAAGTAGGCTCATACCTCCTCAGGTGTATCAGCATGCCACAACCACCACCAAAGAGCATTTCTTTACTATACACCACTGGGCTCCCTCCCACTTGTTCCCACACCCTCTCTGTACCTCTACTAGCCTCTGTTCTGCAGTCACATTTCTCAGTTTTGTTTTGGTTTAGTTTTGTCAGTTCGTTTGTTTTGTTTCTCCATAGTTCACTTATGAGTGATATCATCTAGTATTTGTCTTTCTCCTTCTGGCTTTTTTCACTTTGCATAATTCCCTCCAGTTCCATCCATGTTGTCACAAGAGGGCAAGAGTTTATCTTTTTTATAGCTGAATAGTATTCCATTATGTATATATACCACATCTTCTTAATCTACTTTTCTGTCATAGAACACTTAGATTGTTTCCATAACTTGGCTATTGCAAATAGGGCTGCAGTGAATATTGGAGGGCATATATCCCTCCAAATTAGTGGTTTTGCCTACATTGGATAAATACCAATGAGCAGAATTATGTTCTTCACCTTCTCCAGGGGGTTTTCTCTGCAATGTAGACCTGGTAACTTCAATGAGTCAGTTAAAAATTGCTGATTGCAAAGATGGGTCAGATTCCCATAGGGCCTCTAGCTTCTGGGAGATTGCACATCTGGTGGAATAATCTACTAGTTGCTTTCCTTTGCTGTCTTTTTTTTTTTTTTTTACCATGCATTTTCATGTGGTATTTCATATAGATTTTCACAGTAACTCTATGAGTTAGGAATTCTTTTCCCATTACTATTTTGGAGAGAGAAGACCCAGAGATTGACTTGCTCAAGGTCAAAGTCAGAACTTGAACTCTGGCTCAGACCCTAATGCCAGGCTTTCACCACTGCCATGGAAGGGAATCTGCCATGGGGCACAAGGTGTTGGCAGTTTTTCTAATTCTGACAGCACAGCTTTTGAAGGTTGCAGTGTCTGACCAGAAAAAAAGTTATTCAAGACTGTAGGATAAGGGGCCTCCCTGGTGGCGCAGCGGTTGAGCGCTGGGTTGCGAAGCTGCCCGCAGCCTCTGCAGCGCCGGTTCGATCCCTGGCTGCTCCCCGGCCACCGGAGGAGGGTCCCACATGGCGTGCAGACCTCTCCTGCCGCCCGCTGCTCCCCTCAGCAGTGTACTTCGGTCCTTCTGCCTGTTCTGCTCCCGGCTCTGGCTCTGGTGAATTCTCTCACCCTCCCGCGCTTCTGACTGTACCCAGTGCTTGTCTAAATAAATAAATAAATAAATAAATAGATAGATAGATAGATAGATAAATAAATAAATAAATCTTAAAAAAAAAAAGACTGTAGGATAAGGACTCCTGCAGACACTTTGGATAGGCCTACCCGTTAGCATTGGGATAGAGATTCATAGGGCAATCGCATTCAAAGTGTTCCCATTTGCTCCAGGATCTTTTGGGTGAGAGTTGGGAATTTTCAATTAAAAAAGAAAGAATCCTGGGGGAAAAGTCAAACCATTAATAAAAAAATAATTTCTGTAAGTTTTGGTTTTGGTAGAATGATGCCGTATTAGGTATGAAGCAGAAAAGCCAGTGTTGATCACTAACAATATGCTAATGATTCCTCCTTCATCTCTATTCAGCAGTCAATCAAAATATTACAGTACTGATAAGCATTTTATGGAATAAATATTTTACTCTCACTTTGCCTGGTTGGTAGTGGAATAAAGTATAAGAGAAAATGTATCAGCTTTGGAGAAAATGAACTTTAAGTTTAAAGTCCAGTTTTGTTACTTTGATGAGTCACTGACACTCTTGGTCTTAGTTTTCACATTTGTAAAGGATAGATAATACATCCTCCCCCTAACTGCTAGAGACTAAATGGAAGAAACCCTCATTCCCCTGGGGGCATGCTGAGCTGCCATGTCCTGACTCAGGAGAGCCAATTGTTAAAATTTTGGGAATTAAACATAGCCTCTATCAAAAATTAAATAATATAAACTTGTAATTAAATAAATTTTAAGAACAAAGGTAACAAGTACTCAAAACTCATAATCTCCAAATTATTTGTCTATATATGATAATTATTCATATGGTTATTTTCATCTATTATAACTGTATGATAGAAATACTAAGTAGTGTGCAACTTTATCCTCTCCACAGCTCTCGGTTAAGTGACATCATAGTTTGAAATTGGCCATGCTGAGAATATTTACACCATGGAAATGAGCAAAATCTACAAATTGGGACTCAATTAATTGTTGATTGTTTAAGGCAGTTTTTCTCAGCCTCAGCACTGCTACTTATTTAGGACCAGGTAATTCTTTGTAGTGGAGATAAATTTGGCAGTGTCCCTGGCCTTCACCTGGTAGGGACCAGTAACAGTTCTTCTAAGCTATAACAATGACAACTGTCTCCAGATATTTCCAGTTAACTCCCTGGAGGGGGCAGGGAAAGATTGTTCCTTACTCCCCACTGATCTAAGGAGTTGACAAGGTAAAGCAGACAAAATTGATCATGGATAATTTTGTACAGACTAATAAGAGGTCTTATATTTTTAAAAGGTTTAATATGAGACACAGCAGCTATGGCCCTCAAAGCCTAAAACATTTACTTTTTTTGCCCCTTTAGAGGAAAAGTTTGTTGACCTCTGGTCTAAGTGATGGAGGAAATGTTAATAATAGAGATTAAACCTAAAAGTATGTTAAGTTTATAGCTGTTACGTGTGAAGAGCACAAAAAGTATTGAAGAAATGTTCCTCCAATATTCAAAAACACAATTTGATTCAAGAAGCTACTCCTATTACTGCTGAGTGAATGTCCAACATATGTGTTGGAGCTGAAAGAAGGTTCATTTTAATGAACATAATTGGCACAAGATTAACAGTTCAACAGTAGATGACATACATATATGTTCATGATAGTGAATATGTTGGGGAAAGAATTAACTTACTGGGATGTAATTCCTCTTGTTAAAACATGATTAACTTTATAGGTTGGCTGCCAATACAAGGGTTCAGCAAAAATCAATGAAATTGGCTACATAGCATTTATAATACATAAAAGTTGTATATTTGGCTATTTTTTTTGTAAAACATGAGTTACACGTGTTTAAACAGGAGACTGAGTGTCTGTGTGTGTGTGTGTGTGTGTGTGTGTACCCTCTCTCTGACAGCTGGCTATTGAACACTTTCCAGCTCACCACTGCCCCCACCTACCCTACAGATAGATATTTTTTTCATGTTTTCTCCACCCTCTTAGTTAAAAAACACTGACCTTCTCTTTGCTTCATGGGATTCTTCAAGCTACCATTTTGCCTTGGAGCCTTTGCTGCTGCCTTTTCCTTGAAATTCTCCCTTTTCTCCTCAATAACTTTCATTCTTCACATACCTGAGAACCTTCAGATCTAGTTTAGTTGGGAAATATAATAATCAGCCAGAAATTCCCAGAGAGAATAATAATAGCTAGTGCTTTTCTAGCATTTCTGTGCACCAAATACTCTATAGTACAACAGTTTGCTTTGATTAATTCATTTAATCCTTACAAGAACATCATGAAATAAGTAGTAATTTTATCTCCAATTTACAGAAGAGGAAACAGACATAGATATATGTTCAATAAAAACCTAAAGTCACATAGCTTGTAAGCGGTCTAGCTGGGACTTGAACTCAAGTAATAAGCTCCAGCATCTGTGTTCTCAGTCATCACCTCCCGTTGCTGCTGGAGTGAATGAAACCACAACTCAGACTCTTGCCATCCAAGAAGAACTGGACTGGGAGTCACATAGGAGTTGCTGGGGGCAGCCTAGAGCTCAGAATGCCGTGAGTGCCTTACAGAGACTCTTCAGATGGACTGGGTTTCCTTCCTCCTTGTGATAAGGTGTAGGTGTGCCTTAGTGTATCCAGAGCCCATGGGGTTTGGGAGTGAGCCTGTAGGAACTGCTTGTGCTATTTAATAAGTAAACTATAGCATTCCTAACAGACTTGAGTGTAGGCCTTCCACTAACTTTACAATGGGGAGCACTAGCACATGCACACACACACAAACATTCACACCCATGTGCAGCACAGGACTTTGAAAAGTTTTTCTTTTCGAGTTCATTCATTGATTCAGTTAACAAACAGTTATGCAATGCTTTTCCCATGAGAGGCACTATGCTAAGCCCAGGGATCGAAACAATGGCAAGTCTGCTACTGTCCTCTAAAAATTTTGTTTTTGCTAAGGTTGTAAATAAGTAACTAATATACTGGGTCAGAGGAGGTAAGAGGCAATGAGAGGAATACAGGGTGAGGGAAGGTTGCTGGCCAGAGTAAGGGCAGGTGAGAGAGAAGGTTGACATTAGAGAGACCTCAGCATATGTGGGAGACCTGAAAGAAAAGTAATTTAGTGAAAGGAAGAGCTTGTGCAAAAGCATTGAGGCAGGAGAGCTTACTCCAGGTGGGCAATAGTTGGGGGGTCTCTGAAGAGATAAGATGTAAGAAGATATTAGTAAGGCTAAATTTCTGGGAGGGGGTGTTCTAAACATCAGCATTTTAAGATGATATTTTAGGCAATGGCAATCCTTTGGGGATTTGTGAATTAGGGGAACAAAGTGTTGGCTACACAGTTGGCAGAAAATATTTGTGCAATTGATAACAGAAAAATAATAATGGCTAAATATTTGGGGGGGTGCTTTCTATATCCTAGATGTTTTTCTCAACATTTTACATATTTTCAATTATGCATATAATTTTCAACATAGCCCAAGAGACAGTTACTCTTTCCATTGTACAGATGAGGAAACTGAGACTCAGAAGGGATTAATGTCTTGACCAAAGTTGTGGAAAATGAGGAGGCATCTGGCCAGGGTGCACTTACACTGAGAAGCAATTTGGGAAACTGGTGGAATTTAGTGGAAGGCCTGCACTCAAGTCTGGTAGAAAACAGAAAGGAGGGGAGGGCAGGGAAGAGAAGAGAAAGAAGTTATGGAGCCAAAGTGGTTCTTCGCGACAGAAGCTGTGGTAGGTCCAAAATAGTAGAACAAGGTAAGTTGGAAATAAGAGACATTCCAAAGACACAATCCACTCCAATCTGTTATTATTTGATCCAGGAGCCCTGGGAGAGGGAAGGGTCCAGAAGGCTGAGTTTCTAACTTCAGTCCCCTGAAGGAAATTAGAGGGGTTGAGAGGAGGAAGGACCATTCAGTTTTAGGTGATGTTTACAGAAATCTGGGTACCCCGGACCCTAAAAATCAGCCTGAGGAGAAGTAAAAGGCA
This sequence comes from Talpa europaea, assembly GCF_964194135.1. NCBI lineage: Eukaryota > Metazoa > Chordata > Mammalia > Eulipotyphla > Talpidae > Talpa > Talpa europaea. The sequence continues at coordinate 13,755,471 of NC_140083.1, read as the reverse complement.
AGGTTCAAGGATCCTCAGCTGTCACGTTCACTTTCCTTGGGCTGTGGGAGTTTGCCCTGGGAACCTTGAAGCTCTCCCAAGGTTCCTTTCTATGTTTATATCATTTAGCAGGGAAAGGATCGTTAATGACTAATCTGAGTTCAGAAGGCACACAGCCAAGGAGGAGATGCTCTGCTGGCCGGAAGGCCGCCCGTGATCTTCCACGGCTTTTGCTGGAACTCCCTCCTCCTCCTCACCCCACTGTCTCCTGCCTCACCCCAAGGCAAAAGCAGATTGTGAGCACTTGTGGCAAAATCACTGAGATTTGGAGAGGAGAGCAAGACACAGAATCCTCCCTGGGCCCTGGAAGTTCGCGTCCACCTAAGACTATCAGAGTGAGTACTTAATTCCTCTGGGGGAGGGGTGCCTATTTCAAGGCCACAGAAAGAAAGGAGTCATTTCAAGTTTCTCTTAAATACCAGCAGGTTTTGTCCATGAATGACTTCTAACTTAGTAGGTAGAGTTTGATGGGAAATGCTGAAAATTTGAAAAAGGGAAAGAAAGAAACTAAAAACAGAAAGAAGCAGGACTTAGTGGGTCTAACAGTTGCTTACCTTATGGAAGAATTATTTAGGAAGACCTTTTTAATAGTGTGACTACCCAGGAGAATCACTGGATGTCGCCACTAGAGAAATGTTTCCAGTCTGATCCATCCCTAACTTGACATGTACAATGTCCTTTAGTGTCATTTATCAAATCTTGATGTGAGCTTGGGAATATTTTGTCAGATGACTTGGAAACCAGAGATCAGACAACATTTCGGCTATTCATAATAGAAAATTTTTCCTAGGAAAAGAATAGGTTTAAAAACTTTGTCTTTTGACATCAGTGATAAACTCTTCTATTGCTTTCCATTTCTTGTATTAATATCAGAGGGAAATATTTTTAAAAGATGGAAGATAACAGGAAAAACTTTAATATTAAAATTGCCCAAGGTCTAAAATATAGAGATAGATATCTCTCTGATTCCTGCACCGTGGAATTAGGCAGCTACGAGGTGAGTCCGGGTCATTTCAAGAGTTTTATTTAGAAATGAGTGGCGGGTGGATGCATTTGACTCAGTTAGAGTTCTTTGAGAAACTTACCTGAACTTTAAGAAAATCTGATGTTGCCTTAGAACTACCTCAGCAGTATGGACAAGGAGGAAGGAATAGATGTTGGCACGGTGGGTGGGAGGGCATCACTGGATTGCTGGCTGTGATTTCATAAAATGATAGACACCTTCATCTATGACTCACCCCTCACCCTCCAAATTATGGACCCATGCCTTGTGCACTGTGGACTTTCCTGTTTTGCTGAGAATGTTGCAATATGACTGATGCAACTCCAAGTTAGCTGATAAATTCCTGGTCAGGGACAGTGTTCTCTTGTCCTGAGTCCCTTTCTAGAGATTTGCAGCTTTTTCTCACACAAAGTCCTTCTGCCTCTCTCTCCTGGCCCCAAAATGGAGAGGGAAAGTAGTAAAATCCTCATCCTTCCTCTTATTTCCACACCTTCAAAATCTGACCAAATTGTAATAGAATACTCAAAAGTTAGGAGGCCCAGAATACTCTGTAAGGAAGGGTGTGTGTGTGTGTGTGCACATGTGTGTGTGTACGCGTGTATGTGTATGCAGGAGTGTGAAATGGAGTTCACTTGATTGAAAGTCAGTTAATACATCACAGGCTTTACCTAAATTGCCTGTTTCCTCCTCACAATAACCCTGCTGTGATGTTTCCTTATACTCATTTGACAGATGAGGAAACAGCCTCAAAGTGGGCAAATAACTCATCCACGGTCATATTGCTAGGAAGCAGCAGATCTCGAATTTAAGGACAGGTCTTTCTGACTCCAGAGTTCTTCCCTTGCCCCAACCCCACCACTGTTGTTGGAAGAACTTGAAATCTGGAATGACAGGAGAGCAGGCAGAGCAGCCTGCAGATGTTTGAGTTTGATGTGGGTGATTCGTTAATCCCTGCACCATATTAAAGATTCCTAAAACCTCACAGGGCATGTTCTCATGTCTGCACCATAAGCAAGGGAGTGGCAAGTTTTCAGCCAAGATCCAGGGTGGAAGAGCTGACTGGAGACATCCATCATCCACCAGCAGCATCTTAATTCAAGCCTCCAGGACCCGGCATGGTGCTGTGAATAGGAGAGAGCTCAGCACAAAGGCTGCGGGTTACAAGCACCAGGAGGATGGATTTGGAAGGCTTGCTGTCCTCAGCCTGGCAGATAAAGGAAAGATGAAAGGTGTAGGTTCTTGTCTTGACAGAGAGTGTTTCCCCTTTGCCTTGCTCCTAATCTCATCTCTCTCTTAAATCCTAGTAACATAGATCATGAAGGGAGTAAGAAGAATAGGCACAATTTTCTTCTTCTCAGATATTTCTTATTCTGCCAGTGGCGATGTCGCCACAGGATCTCACTCTGTGAATGTCTTAGCCACCACACTGCATGGGAGACAAAACTGGATTACAGAGACATATCCAACTTGCTTTTCTCTCACCCTACTCATCCCTTTCCCTAAGCCCTTTTCCCTCCACCTTTTGTTCCTTTCTCCCAATCTGGGCAATACAGGAAGATCTGTAATTCTCACTCTCCTTCCTCTTTGTAAATTTGTGCCACTACAATGTTAATACAACACACCTTGACTGCCAAGTGAAGTATTACCTAGGAAACAATGATATGATTGAGTCTTTGTTAGGTCTAACAAAGTTCTGGTGACTAGAATTAATATGTATGAATAGAAAATGACTTCTTATTAATATTCACCTTTTCAAGATAAAATCATAAAACTTTGAGATTCTGGCTCCCCCCTGTAAATAGATTTAGAAGGTCTTTTCTAATCCCAGTTATCCTAGGATAACTTGGATCTCTTATACTTAAATGAATGCCATAGGTTCGAAGGAAAGGAGAAAACAGCATAGATTGAGAGTTTTAAGCCCTGGCAGGGGTGATCTGGAAGACAGGGTAATTTTCTGGTTGATGGAGAGAATGGTCTTACTGGGGGATGTAGTTGCTCAGAGGAAAGTCTACTGTTCCAGAGCTCAGCTGGTCCCTGTTGGAACTCAGAATCATCTGTTGCCACTTTTTAGAGAGCTACAGAAACTCTCAATGTAGGGCCTCCCCGATGGCACAGCAATTGAGCGCTGGGTTGCGAAGCTGCCCATGGCCTCTGGGCCGCTGGTTCGATCCCCGGCTGCTCCCCGGCCACCAGAGGAGGGTCCCACATGGCGCGCAGACCTCTCCTGCCGCCCACTGCTCCCCTCAGCAGTGTACTTCGTCATTCTGCCTGCTCTGCTCCCTGCTCTGGCTCTGGTGAGTTCTCTCACCCTCCCGTGCTTCTGACTGTACCCAGTGCATGTATAAACAAAACAAACAAACAAATAAATAAATAAAAAAACATGCCTCTATAAAAAAAAAAATTAAAAAAAAAAAAAGAAACTCTCAATGTAGATGCCAGTTCAGCACCAGCATAGACCGTAAGGAATAAAAGCTGGTTGTAGTCCAGGGTTGAGAAGGCAGAGAAATGTCACTCCAAAGTGGTTGTGTGCGGCATCTTTGCTCTCCCAGAGTCCAGACTGTGAATCTGAGGCCATGATTAGACTTCAAGGGGCTAGCTTGATAAGGTATTTAAAAGTTTATGCATGTTACAGAGGATTTTTAGAACTATGAAACTATCCTGCACTAATGGATACATGTCATGATACATTTGTTAAAACCCATGGAATATACAACTCCAAAAGTGAGGCCTAATGTACACTATGGAAGTTGGGTGATAATGATGTGTCAATCAATGTAGGTTCATCAATTGTAACAAGGTACCACTCTGGCAGCTGTGGATAGTGGGGGTTGTGCATTTGTAGGGTAACAACTGTAATTTCCATTCAAATTTTCTGGGAACCTAAAACTGCCTTAGAAAGAAAGTTTATCAATTTAAAAAAATCTGCATTTTGTATTTGCTTTTCTTAGAGAAACTTATCATTTTCATTGACGTGCAAACAAGCAGCACAATCCTGAAATTGTTGAAATAAACCTCTCTCCCAGAGAACCTAAATGTGCCTGCTTGTTGTAGGCATCTCTGTATAAAACTAACAAAATGGGGCTCAGGGAATGTTAGTTACCCCCAGAAACTGACTTACTTTATTGCATTCATCTCATAAGAAGTTAAGATTATCACCGAGTCTAAAATCTATTTTGAACTTAACTAACCTGTTCTCTACTTTCCTCTTTCTACATATAAAAATACCAGTTCTTTCAACAGCTGCCTAGGACTTGATTCTGTAGCTTGAGCACCATGCGCTTAGCCATTTCACTGCTGGTGGTGTTTAGGTGGTTTCTGCTTTCTCACCATTAGTAGTGATGCTAAAATGTGTATCCTTGTGCACACTGCAAAGATTTATTTAAGAAACCTAATGATTGGCAACCTAAGAATGGCATTTTATTCCACTATCATTGACTAAAAAGCCCTCCCAAAAGACTAAAATCTACACCCCACTAGCGGTGTGTGAGTATACATATTTCCCAACACCTTCTCCAACTTCCAGGATTCTTCAACTTAAAAAGAAAATTGATAATCTGTTAGGTGGAAATAGTATCTAATCATATTAACGTGCATTTTCTTAATTATTTTCAGATGTTTTGTATGTTTATTGGTCACTTGTATTTCTCCTTTGTTGAAATTCCTATTTATGTCCTTTGCCAATTACTCCCTTTGATTGTTTATCCATTCTGTTCTTGTTCATAAGAGTTATTTATGTATTGTTTGTAATAAGCTTTTTTTACTGTTATTTATGTTGTAAACATTTAATTCCCAGTTTGTGTCATATATTTAGTTTCGTTGCAATATCTTGACTTCTGTCTTCTTGATTTTAGTTAAATTTATCTTTTCCTGTTTATTGTTTAATAAGTCATCGATCTCTAAGTTCATGAATATTGTGAGTGTGTTTGTCTATATTTTCCCTATCAGTTCATAATTTTGAAAATCTTTGATACACCTGTCTTATTTTCAAGAATATTGCAAGATAGAAACCTTTATTTTCCATCTCCACGCCACCCCCACCCTCAAATAAAGAAATAGTCAATTTCCTGGCACTGGATAGGTGACCTTTCTCTCCTGATGAGAGCTGGATCCATTCACATGGAGCCTGGAGTCCTGCTGCACCATAGGGCAGTCTGCTGTTCTCTGCCTAGAGCCGTCCCCACTGCATGCCTTTGCCTAGTCTCATAGCTACTCCTTTAAGACTAAATTCAAGAATTGGTCCTCTACCTTCAGGAAGGTTCACTCACTCTCCTAGTCATACTCCTGCTTAACCCATCAGTAATTTTCCTTTAGAATAAAATACAAACTCTTGATCAAGGCCAAGAGAGAGATGAATTAAGGAACTGTTCATTTTGCAGGCACATTTTCAATCAATACAAAGGGTCCAGGGTATGCTGTGTTAAAAAATAAGACTGTGTTGCATTGCTGGCCTCTCTGTCTGGCATAAGATACTTAAAGTAAGAAATAGCCCCAGAGTAAATATTGAACCATGTGGTTGAAAGATCCTTTGCTAAGGGGTCAAAAAACTTAAGAGGGTGTCTTGTAGACTCTTGCATCTAGGACTTCTAAAAATGTCCAGGGCATTAGCTCACAGCATTAGCTTGACATATCCACAGCAGAAAGAACTCTGTCTCAAAAAATATGGATATGGGTTTTCAGCTCTTATGTGTATTGTTTTTGTACATTTCAATCCACCAATCATTCTATGGTTCAAACCAAACTGGTTCTAAAGGTGATTCTGATAAAGCATATCATTCGTTCATTTATTCATTCATTAATGTATTTTATGGTATATCTAATGTACCTAGCAGTGTGCTAGGCACTGGAGAACCATTGTAAGCTTTCTTGGAGCTGAGGGTCTAATGGGGGAAATAAACTACCAACTCACCACAAAAACAGAGGTAGAATGTCAATTGTGACAAGCACTACAAAGAAGAGGTACCCAATGCTGCAAAAGTTTATTGGAAAAACAGGCTAGGTAAGGAAGTTGAAAAGCAGGGCTGGGACAACAGTGAGAAAGTGAGGGACACAGGGTGTAAAATTCAAGGGGTATATGCATGCAAGTTCATGGAGTCTGCATCCTTGTGCTTATTTTACATCTAATTGAAAATAAAAGTGAGTTGTTCGGGCCCCTCCAAGAGAGCATAGAAACTCAAAAAATTGTAGAACTCTGGTTAGTTTATGTATTTTCAATATACAACCCACAAAGGAAATACACCTTTGATGAAGATTTTAGAACAGCAAAAGAAGTTTGAGAAGAATCAAAATTATATAAACAGCTAACCCTGTATAGGCTTATTGAATCAATTTGTGCATAGGAACAGCTCATGTTGGATGATTTAGGCAGACGAGACTTTGCGGAACTGCCAATTTGTTCTCACTAGGGATTGGTAAGTGGCTAGTCACAGTCTCAGTGGGGACAGCTGCATGGGCAGGAGTGCCTTTATAGCAGACATGGGTTTACACCCCTACTCTGCTTCTTAGTAATGGTACGACCTTGAAAATGTTACTTCACTTCTTTGAACCTCAGTTTTCTTGTCTATAAAGTGTGTATTTTATCACCTACTTGTTTTCTTATAGATTAACTGAGATAACAGGGCGTGGAGCCTGCCACATAGTATGGGCTCATAGTATGGTGGATATTTTAATCATCTCCAAATAGGAATGCAATGGTTACCAAGACAGTAATAAAGGCGATCTGGGTTTCATTAATTTTTATTTTTTTTTAAGATTGATTTATTTAGGCATACAAGAACTGGGGTATAGGCCAAAAATGCAGGGTGGTGAGAGGATTCACTAGAGACACAGTGGGGTGCAGAACAGGTGGATCTACCAAAATACACTGCTGAGGGGAGCAGGGGGTGAGACAGGAGAGGTCTGCTGCGCCATGTGAGGTAGCTACCTGGCCAGGGATTTTACTCATGCCACAGTGGCTGGTGATAACTTGATAGCCCTGAGACTTTAACTGCTTCACCACCAGGGAGGCCCCATCTGGGTTTTTTGAATACCATCCTCCGCATGATGTGGTCACAATGGCTATATTGGCTCAAGACCATCCTGCCTGGCCTGTGGTCAGTACTGGACACACATTGTCCTTTAAATCTCTCTGGAATTTAGGAAGGATTTATTTGTCCTATATATGTATTTTTGCCCTAGACATATAAACATTTTTCCCTAGAACTCCTTTCATTTTTCATTTAAGAACATTCTTCCAGGGCCTCCCCTGGTGGCACAGCGGTTGAGCGCTGGGCTGCGAGGCTGCCCGCAGCCTCTGCAGTGCTGGTTCGATCCCCCTTCTCCAGCCATGGTCCCACATGGTGAGAGAGACCTCTCCTGTCTTGCCCGCTGCTCCCCTCAGCAGTGTATTTCGTCAGTCTGCCTGTTCTGTTACCCGCTCTGGCTCTGGTGAATTCTCTCACCCTCCCGCGCTTCTGGTTGTGCCCAGTGCTTGTATAAATACGTAAATAAATAAATCTTTAAAAAAAAAAAAGGAACATTCTTCCAGCCTTTGGGCTGAATCTAGTGCTTTCCCTGGGAATGAAATGACAAAGGTTTGCTTGCCCTTAAGAATGGAATATATTGATATCCAAAATACAGTGCATGATATTCAAAATACATGAACAACTATATTCATCTGAGAAATATGTCACCAAACATGCATCACTGGGTGTGAAGAGTTCACAGGGAACCAGCCCATATAACCAGTTTTTTATCTTCATCTTTTGAGAGCTGAGATTCTTTTAGATCAGAGTCCAAGTGATTTAATTGGAGCTGGGGCTTACCAAGGCCTCCATGTGCAAGTGGTGTTTGCTAAATCAGAGCCGCTCCACACACCATGAACTTTCTGTGACACACAATATCTAAACAAGTAAAAACTGATAACCAGAAAGTGGGAGTCCTAGCTGCCATGTGTCTTATCACATTAAAAACAAACAATGCATACCATTTCTGAAATTATTCCTGGGTCCTTAAATTAAGGGTTTGGTTAGAGCATCATCCAAATAAACATAAAGTAAAACAAACATTTTGTCTCTGCTTCCACCAAATACTCAAGACTTAAACTTGGCATTATCAGGCTTTTCCTCTGCCCCCTTCTCCTGTATGTAAGCCCTACTCAGCCCCTTCCTTTCTGTCTCTACAGAGACCACTCTGCTGTGTGCCTGGATTATCTCACTTCAGCAATAAATTCCATGCATTTTTCTCCATGTTTCACTGTTTACCCTTCCATCTCACTTTCTCCTTAGAACAAACTTCTTGAACGTAGATCTCTCTGTGTCACTGAAAATGCTTGGTGCCTCATCAGGCCTGGTTAGGTTGTCCGGGAAGATTGTGGAAAGGAGTTACTTTCTTCTCAAAGCCTTAAGAATGTGTATTTGGGGCATCCTGGGTGGCACAAGGGGTTAAGTCTCAGTGCTATGAGGCTCTCTGCAGTCACCGAAGCATGAGTTCGATCCCCAGCCAGGAGCTAACCCACATGGTGCAGCAGACCTCTCCTGTCTTGCCCACTGCTCCCCTCTGCAGTGTCTTTCAGGGAAGAGTAAAAGTATTCAACAAGCAATTTTGAGAAAATTCACCTGTACCATAGGCTAAAAATAGAAAGCAATAAGAATAAGCTTAAAAAAACAAAACAAAAACTAATACAGTCCCCAACAACAAGGAAAACAAAAGAGAATATCAATAACTGGGACTTTATCAAACTAAAAATCTTCTGCACAGTCAAAGAAACTGTAACTAAAATGCAGACAAACTACTGAGTGGAAGAAAATATTTGCACACCGTGCATCTGACAAGAGACTGATATTAATCATCTATGAAGAACTCATGTAACTCAACAAAAAGAAAACAAATGACACATTCAAAAAATGAGCAGAACTAAACAGACACTCTCCAAAGAAGACATACAGCCTGCCAATGGGCAAATGAATGTGACTATGCCAAAAAAGTTTTATTTATGAACATTTAAATTTGAAATTCATATTATATTTCACATTTTTTTTTGGCTTTTCCAATCATGTGAAGATACAAAGAATCTTAGCTTTCAGGCTGTACAAAAACACACAGTGGGTCAGCTTTGGTCTGCAGGCAAGCATATGCCAAATCCAGCTTAACGTACAGTGTGTGAGTTCCTAGAGTGGGCAAAGAATATGAAGGTTACCCAAGAAACTGGCTATTGCAATTGTATTTTGTAAGGGAAATGGCAGACAGAGAAGGAAGGAAGATATTTTTCAGTATATTTGTTTGAGTTGCTCACTATGTGCTTGTTTTACCATTTCAAACATGCAAGTTTCCTTTTTCAAAAGCCCTTTCAGGAACTATAAATCCAACAAAACTGACTTGAATAGACTGCTAACTGCCTGTATTCTGGAGGGCTCTGTCATTAGTTAAACAGGGGCACCTCCTGCTAATGGTAGTTATTCAGGGATTGGGGGAATTGGGTTTTCATTTGGGTAAGTGATAAATTATGTCCTAGACCTTTGTGTCAATAAGAGAATGAAATTCTTATCTTGTGCTATTTCTCCAGAAAGAGTATGCCAAGTGGCAGGGAATTAGCCAGAACTAAGCAGGAAAAATATTAATACAAATCATTTAATTCAGCCAACCTTTCTTGAGGGCCTATTGTATCACAGGCACTTTGATGGGAGGTGCCAAGTTTATATGGACATATAAAGTAAAATATATGATCTGAATCTAAAATGAAGAGAGTATGTCTGGAATATATTAGAGAGTTGTAATGTGCTATAGAAATAAGGGGGAGCTTGATGAACATGATTGTAAATTTTTTAAAAATGTGAAAAGAAGTTAATATAGATGAAAACTCAAAGTAAGAGTCACAGAATTAAAATCTGTTTTGTAAAAGACCAGAAAAATTGGGTCTTAAGTAACAGTGGTAAATCTTGGCATGAATATTAGGAAAAATTCCTGACTCTGCTTATTGTGGGTTCCTGGGAATTATTTTTATGAGAAACTGTGAAATTTACTATTCCAAAGACAGGAGAAACCTTCTCTCATGTAATAGTTGCCTGAATTTGGTGTGGGTGTGTGTGTGAGGGGGGTGTCTTTTCAACCCATTTATTTTATTTTAAAGATTTGTTTATTTATGCATACAAGAAATGAGATCTAGGTCAGAGGTGCGGGAAGTTGGGAGGATTCAACAGAGACAGAGTGGGGAGCAGAATGGGCAGATTGACTGAAAATCACTGCTGAGGGGAGCAGCAGGAGAGTCAGGAGAGGTCCATTGTGCCATGGGGGTTGCTCCCTGGCTGGCCGAGGATTGAACTCGTGCTACAGAGGCTTCCAGTAACCCCCTGCGCCACCAGGGAGGCTCCTCAACTCATTTATTAGTCAATATTCAGACACATATACACAATTGTTATCATTATATACCATCATGTATATTAATATGTGCACATTAAATATATGCAAACACAATTCATATACACATATTAAAACCTGAATCGCCAAGTCCTCAAATAGCTTGAGTATAAATGAAGCCCCATTCGTGGCAACAATTCAACTTTTTTTATTCCTTAGGCATCTACAGATCCCTGCTTTGCTCCAGTAGTTCAGGAGTGCTTTGGGGGGGCTCCATGTTTTTTGTCTAATCAGGTAGGCTCTGACTACTTCTCCCATTACTCTGGTGCCATGTGAGAAAGAAGTGCTCAAATGGTGATCACAGCTTCTCCCGAGCACTTCTCCATGCACTGCAGCAATGCTTGGGCACTGCTACTATTTCACAACTGTCCCAGATAGACCTGAGTCCTCTTGGGATCAAAGTTCTAAAGTGATATGTGGCAGCTGTTGGAGGGTGAGGGTAGAATTGAAATATAGTGTCTCTCCTACATGTACATCTTGTTAGAAGGGTCTACTTTATATGTCAATATTTTCAGACTTAATTTTTATTTATAACCATCTCCTTTCTCATCTCAGGATGGTGGAACAGTTCTTGAATCTGACATGGGGCAGTCAGACCTTGCACTACATTGAGAATTAAACATTCCTCTAATGACTAGGGTGAGGCTTATGTTTCCTGGATCCTCTAGCTTTACAAGGGAGCTTCTTCCAACAAGTCTCTTGGTTTGCCGGACAGCAGATATTGGTGGAGCCATGCCATTGGCTCACCAGGTGAACCCAGTTGTGTCTGCATTTCCCCTGTGGACAAAAGTTGGTTTTCTTTCATGGGAGGCGCTCTCTCTCTTTTGCTTCTTCAACCTCTCTTTCTTGTCTTCTTTTTAACTTAGATATTCCCTAGTAATCCCTGTCTTTAAAAATTACCCTTGAGACACATCCTGCATCAGCTACTTCCCTGTCTCTTCACATTTTCCAAATCCAAACCTATTAGAGCATTCTGATCTTCATCTTCTACAGCTTCATAACAATATGTAATTATCTGTATATTTGTGTGATTTTTTAAAAGTTATTTTATTTATACCAGAACTGGGGTACAGGCCAGAGGGGTGGGAGGGTGAGAGACCGAGTGGGGAGCAGAACAGGCAAATGGACCGAAAACACCACTGAGGGGAGCAGTGGGCAAGACAGGAGAGGTCTGCCATGTCCTGTGGGTATCTCCCTGGCCTGCGGGGAATCAAACCCACGCTGCAGAGGCTGCGGACAGCTTCACAGCTCTGCACTCAGCCCGCTGTGCCTCTGGGGAGGCCCTGTGTGATTATTTTTTAATGTCTCTGTTTCTCATTAAGCTATTGTCATGGGTTATGGAGGATTTTTCCCCTTTCACTATTTTATCTCAGAGTTTCACCACAGAGTTTAGTTTAGAATATCTGCTCAATAAATGCTCAATAAAAGCAGCTTTGTGCAGTGACAATATTGTAGCCAATGAAATTTATTCAAGGTGTGATTATTGCTCATTGAAAATGTTTCCCAAATGTTTATTAAATGCATGAATAAGTGAATGAATGCAATCTGGTGGGTTACCTTACCTGGACCAGATATATCTGAAACTTAATTCTGCTTACGCTGAAACATTCTGCTGAGTGAAAGAGAAAGAAATAGAGACACAAATAGTGGGGAAGTTCTAATGAAATAAATATTTGTCCAACAAAAACTCTATATTCTCTTCTTGAGTAATACATATAAATATTTATTTGTAAACAGAATGATTTCTTGGTGGAGACAGGATAAAAATGTTTGAAAATCATCCTCAGAAAACAGCCTAGGAATTTACACATTTTCATTATTTACTTTTTAAATGACTTCTTTGGGGAGGTAAAAGATATACTGAAAGGAAGGCAGGAAAGTTGAAGAGGAGACCTAGAAATAGAACTAAAGGTGAACACTGCTTCTCTTGGGTCTTTGGATTCATCGTGGACATCTCAGGATGAAACTGTGGCATTTTGGTTATATTTGCCGTTTCTCCCCCATCCCTTCTTTTCATCCCAGATAAATATATCACCAAGAGTACAAGTGCAAACCCTTGAAAATGTCCCTAAAAGGAAAAATAATAATCTTGGGAGACTACATTCTGAATTTTTGATCTGTTGACACATTGTCTACTCAACTTAAGAAAATTCCTGAGTTTATTATGAAGACCTGTTCAACTTTACAATAAAGCTTAAGACAATAAATCATTGATTCATCTTATTTTTATTCAAGGCCTCTACATTGATTTTTTTTTCTAGGTGTTAAAGAAATAAAGGCGTAACCAAAATATCATCATGTCTTACCCAGTCTCCAAAGTGCTAAAATTTAAATGAAATCATACAAGTGTTTTTCCAGATAAATTAGAGAATACTCTTCTGAAAACGTGTATCTGGAACATCGGTAAGTTCCCAATGAGATATAAAAATGATAAATGTTGAGAGCAGACAGGTAGAGAAGGATTATGGCAAAATGCCTACAAAGGAAACCTTAGTATTTCTGTAAATTAGCTTGCTCCTTCCCCACCATCCTGCCTCTTTATTTATTTATTTGCCTTTCAGGGTTTTTCTGTGAAGTCCACTATAACAAAGGTGCATTCTCAAATAGAAAAGTTTGGATGGGATCCAAAATGAATCTCATCGAGCACTCTCACTTACCTGGCATGGACGAATTCTCTCTTTCTGACAGTTTTTTTGGTAAGTTTTCAAGTTCATCTGAACATTAAAGTAAAAGCAAAGTGCAATTTAGAAATACATGAGAAAAAAGCCCAGATGATAAATGCAACAGAAAATATTTTTGTCCTTTCTAAGTACTCAATAAACATTAGTTGCTAGGAATGGCAGGAGGTAGATCGGACCTTGGATTCATTGAGCCTATTAGTCTTCATTATTTTATAGAGGAATACTGCAAGACTCAGAGAGCTTTGCGACTCGTCCAAGGCCATGAAGCTAGATAATTAACAGACCTGGGAGTAGAAACGAATTCCTGCTTGAGGGCCAGTTCTAATATTATAGCATGTACTAAAGTATGAAATCATGATTCTTATGGTTTAATAGTATACCTATTAAAGATTGAGATGACTTAGGTTATAGCTCTACCACAGGTTTCCTTTCTGCTATCCTTCCGGTGCCTGGGGATATATGGCATGTGTCAGGATTAGTCATTTGAGCTGGATTGAGGACAAACTGTACTAAGGTCTTTTCAGTAGATCTGTAACTAGATGGCACTATAAAATGATATATTGCTCCACTTTATGCATTTATTAAAAACCATCTCATTATAAAGAGTTTCAATTGGGAACATCAGCAAAGAGAGCAGGGGCAATATTTTGGGTGGGGCAGCAACATATTCTGCCACCCTTAAAATAGTTCCCTTCGGATGTCTCCAGTTTTCTATGCTAGACTAACATGTGAACCATGGTAAACTATGACTGAAAATTCAAGCACTTGAAATATTTTACAAAATTCATTATGTGAAGGTATGATCCCTTGTTTTGTCAAAAAAAAAAAAACACAACATTCCTGGGAGAGATTAATTAACAGCTTATGCTATTATCTGCTAGTCATTAACATCTCAGTGTGTAATGGTTTATCAGTTCATTTCCAAAAAGAGATCATTATATTTATTATGTGTTTACCTGTCCTTATACAATGTAAGAGCATTCAAGGGCCGTGACCATATTTTATTAATCCTTAATGCACTTGATAAATAGAATCAAGTAATAAATAATAGACAGGAAGGAGAAAAGAGGTTTAGGGAGGGAAAGATGCTTATCAGTAACTCTTAGAGAAACTAAAAGCAGCAGTAATTATTTATCTGAAATACCAGTTTTTTAAAAAATTTTAAAAAATTTATTTTCTATATTTCTTACATAATTCTTCATTTTTGCACAATGTAGGCATTTTCATCTTGGTTATAGTCCCCATAAAATTCCCACCACCCTTGTTTTGATCCTACTCCCTTCTCTGTCCCCTGTAGTGTGTCCCTGGTTTATAGTTGCTTGTTGATTTTGATTTTATTATAATTAGTCTTTTTTCCTGGTCCTTTATTTAGGTTTTCTAAATTCCTGCTATGAGTGAGACCATCTGGTATTTTTCTTCTCTTTCTGGCTTATTTCACTGAGCATGATCCCTTCCAGCTCCATCCATGTTGCTGCAAATTGCATGAGTTTATCTTTTTTGCTTGCTGAGTAATATTCCATTGTGTACATGTACCACATCTTGATCCAGTCATCTGTTTTTGGGCATTTGGGTTGTTTCCAAAGCTTAGCTATTGTAAATAGTGTTGTAATAAACATAGGGGTGCAGGTGCCCTTCTGAATTAATGTTTCTGTGTCCCTTGGGTATATACCTAGGAGTGGAATTGCTGGATCATATGGAAGCTCCATCTTTAACAGATTGAGGAAACTCCACACAGCTCTCCACAGTGGTTGGACCAGTTTGTACTCCCACCAGCTGTGCAGGAGAGTTCCTTTTTCTCTACAACCTCACCAACATTTGTTGTTGCTAGTTTTTTTAATATGTGCCATTCTCACTGGTGTAAGATGGTATCTCATGGTAGTTTTGATTTGCATTTCCCTGATTACAAGTGATGTTGAACACTTTTTCATATGCCTGTTGGCCATTTACATGAAATACCAGTTCTTAAACATAGTTGCTATATTTGATTTCCTCATTGGCATTTCTTTATTCTGTGGATGCTGTCAAGGGCAGCTCTCTATTTTGAGCCAATTGATCATCTTCTTTTGGTGTGGCCTTCCAAGAGTCCTTAAAAAATTATTTTACAGACATTTTTATACTTTTTGCTCTTCTGATAAGAAATATTAGAACTGTTGGTGCATATCCTAGACTAAGGAAAATTCCATCTAAGGTTTTTCTTTTTTCACATAAAAACTTCATTTCCTGCTCTGGAATTTTGATTACATGTTAAGATTGCAAATGTGAATTTTGCTGTCATCATTATTAAACTAATCCATTTAACTCCAATTTGTACCTAGTGAGAGAAGTGTAAAGTTTTTCAACACAAACCAGCTCACTTAAACATCTACATCAGGTGAAGGTTTACCTTTGCAGCCAAGAGGGGAAAAAGATAAGCAAGAATAGATAAAAAGTTGTGAAGGTCCTGTCAAGTTAAAAGCATCTGAAAATGATTGCTGAGGAAGCACTATGACTCAAGTTTTCTTTGTTGCTTTACCTCATTTCTCCTGTGCTGATCCATTTTCTTACCCACTTTGCTAGCACTTCATTTAAGTGTTCTGAGAATATGTAGCACAAGATATACGAGCTGCCATGCACAGTTGCTATTCCTGGCTAGAGAGTTTCCCCAATTCTTCATCTGGTTCCCTCTCCTGCTAAACTAATATGAACCACATGAGACAGTAGGTCCTTTTCCTTCTCCACATTAAGTTCTAGAGTCAGGTTGAAGCAGTTTTTTTTTCCATGTCTCTTTTCCCTAAGGCCTTGATTTTATTCCATTCAATACATCTGAGTTAAAGGTATGTCAGAATAGAGGATGAAGAACATTTTGATTCCTTCTCCCCATCTTTTTTGTGTATCCTGAAGACACTGATAGATTTTGTGGACCTTCTACCCTGTGCTTTGGGTGGAGAGTACCAGTAAGGAGATGGTGGCCCATTGATGAGTGATGAGTAACTCACAAGACTTAGTCACCACTCCTGGATATGGAGACATCCCAGAGTATTGGAAGTGTTACCTTAATGGGCTCAACTAGCTGGAAGAGCTGGACTCTTCCAAAGTTCTAACCTTGTAATCTAAAACAGCCATTCTGATGTTACAACAAAGGCAAATGAGGTTTATGGTTTGGCATATGAATAGCTCTCACTTCTTCCATCCAAATGTGGAGCACTAACTTCATGCTAGACATTGGAATAAAGCAATGAGACAGGCAAGATCCCAGTGGAGGGAAGACTCATAATAAATACGCAAATAAGTAACCAAAAATAATATCAGGTAGTAGTAAGTGCTATGAAATCAAAAAAAAAGATGGTGTCAGAGTAACTGGAAGGATGGTGTTGTTTTAATGGTTGTGGTCAGGGAAGATCTCTTAGGAGTTAACAATTGAGTTGAGACACAAAAACAAGAAGCCAAGGAGAACACTCTAGGCAGAGAAAATACCAAGTCAAAGGTGCAAAGTCTGAATGGACTTGAAACGACCTTGTCCTTTTATTTTTATTTATTTATTTGTGAGAAAGTGTCTAGAGAACAGGCTCTACAACTTTCACTCTTATTGACCAGCATTGGTAATAGGAAACTACAGAATGGGAATTCTAGGACCTCACCCAGTTTTAATATTTGAGTCCACAAAGTGGTCCCATTGTCATATCAGGAAGTGGTGACTTGGCTTCATGTCACCTGGGACATGATGTGACTTTTAAGGTGACCCAGGTATGTCCCCCTCCTGGGGGACATTTACATTTATGTATAGACCATAAGTAAATCTCAACCTTAAGATATTAGGAAAGTGATATGAAGATTAGTCAACAAATATTGATGAACACTCACTGATGGGTACTGGAGACACTGATGACCTCTTGAATGAGGCTTTTCAACTTCTTTTAGAAAAGACTGTGGACCCCTCACTCCACAAAGACTTTGCTTAAGGGCAAGGGGAGGCATTTTCTCTCACATAAATGGTTACTATGAAAAGCAGAACCTTGTGCAAGGACTTGTATCAGGCTGTTTAAGTGACAGCCACTCCAGGAAGCAGAAGCAAAGGACCACGACAGTGAGTCAGGGAAAGAGGGAAAACCATGATGAGATGAGTTCATATATCATATAGTCAACAGGAGCTTAATGGCACTGGGAATAGAGTACAATGTTCCACTGAGGGGCTGGGCACAGGGATAGTTACAAACTGGTCTCTGGTTCCATTGGTTGAGTGTGATCTTTGGGGGTATTAACTTCCCTGCACTTCTGGGTTGTAAATTTGCTACATTCAGTGAAATCATACCAAGTGGTCTCCTGAGGTACTGGAGAAGCAGAAAACATGAGTGGCTTTGATGCTAAATGACAGACTCACATAAGGTAGGTAGAACTCACATATAATCATCTGTTAAAATGAGAGGTGGACTGAAGATTTGGCAATCTCCTGGGAGGCATCTGTTATATAGCACAAGTGTGATTTCTCCTCAAAATGAAGTGAAATACTCAAAGGAAGGCTAAGTTGTGTGTGGGAACATGGGGACATGGGAGGGAGGGTGGTGGTATGGTTTTGTTCTGTTTTCTTAGGCTGATCCTTGTAGAAAAGAAGCAAAGAATTAGAGTTGGAATTATAGAATGGACAGAATGGAATTATAGAACTGGGGCTGGAATCACTTCATAAGACTCTCTAATTCATTTGCTGTGCCACATCCCTAACATAGACACATGGAAATCTCGCCCATCGGTAACTCAGGCCACACATAGGAAGGGCATGGTGACCTAGCAGAGAGAGTTCTCCCTTCCTGTGGGTGATCCTGCATGCCAGGAAACTTGGTCAAATATTAATTTAGTGGATTAAGAAAGACTGCTCTAATGAATGAAGAAGGCAGGGTCTTTGTGTAATTAGTGCATAATAAAAGGTAATAATGACAAAGTCCACAGCTTCCCACAGTTTGACACAGTGAATCGGGTAGGAGGTGGTATGTTAACTAAAATCTGCATCTACCTTAGCAAGGGGTAAAGTTGCCACGTGGTTTAAGAACTCGAAAAATCACAGAATTTCAAGAACCAACTAAATAGAAGAGCATTCTAGTAGACAAACAGGAGAAGGCACAGCCTTATATTCCCATACCTGACATCAGTGCAGTGAGTCCCTGCTCACCTAGCATGGGGAGACTGGGGAAACTCCCTGAAAGTGAGAGAATATAAGCAATTAAATTGAAAAAGAAGAACTGAGAGGCCATTGAGATTCTCTGAACTTCAGTTTTCTCTGCTGTAAAATGGGGCTCACAAGGACATTCACTTCACAGCCATTTGGGAGGATCGAATGGGCTGTGTGGGAAAATGTTCTGAAAACTTCAAGGCATCAAAAACCATTATAATTAACCCAGTGTTTGAGATGCAGTTGTTTCCATTTAAATTGTTGAAATGACTAAACACCGCACTACTCGTTGAAGGAGAAAAGTTCTGTTTATCTTAACATGGGTGAGTGTAAAGAATTTTCAAGGAGTCAACAAAAACCAACAGTATATAAATAAGGTTCTGGATGCTCTGAGGAAGGAAACATGTTTTATCTCATCTTGGCACTATAGCATTGCTAGCAATGGGGTCTGCATTTTTATAATTGTATCTAAGTGTTTCCAGAGGTCTGTTCTGGATGAGACCCAAGGATGGGCAAAAGCATGTCCCAGGGAGTTCTGCTTACTTATATTCCATTTCCTTTAGTTACTTCTCATTGCTGTCTTTTTTTCTCGGGTGTTTCTGCTCACTTTCTCACATAGTTTTATTTTGATGAGAAGATACTCACTTTGGAATCTGGTTATTGCCTATGTCTTTTGCTTACCTTAAAAGAGTCTCCCAGATGTTACAGAATCAGCCAGATGCTTAAAAATACAATTGAAAGTCTTGAGGTGCAGTTTTATGGAATATTTCTCTGACATTTAATTTTAGGTATTTCTCCATCACTGAGTTCAACTCCAGTGGATAGAGTTCTGACTTGATGGGTGAATCGCAGGTGAAAGGTTTTTTAGGAGTTGGAAAGATACTCTATTCGCTCACACAGTAGAGCTTAGCCTTGGCATCTTTTAAATATTTTGTCATTATATTTCTTATCCACATACATGTATTTAAGCAATCTCTAAGATTTTTACTAATTCACTCTGACTTTGGATTTAGCTTTCCCTGGAATCTCAGATCTAGTACTTTTGTTAGTGGAGTTAAGAATTGGAGAGGGAAAATACTGAGCCTTTCCTTATTACAAAATAGATTACTGCTTCTTTTACACAGGGACGGCATTGTTTGGAAGAGGCATGCAATGACACAGAGAATTGCAGACATGTTGGACAGCTGGTGGAGAAATCCGCTGTCATTTATGATCTGGCTCTCAACTTTCAGGCTAAGAAACAGATCTTGGGTACTCAGAATAACCAAGCCAAGAAAGATTAACTATAAAGTCATATTGAAAATCTATACACGTATAGTGATAAGTGAATTGTGATAAAGATAAGAGCTATAATTTCTTGACTCCTTTCCACACTATCAGGCATCATGTTAAGTAATCTTAGATTTGCTAGCAGACTTCCCGTGGTCAATCCCTTCTGTGCCACTCGTTGGTATGTGGTCTTCGGCAAATTCCTTAACTTTGTACAAGTTATTTGCCTTAATAAAGTTCTGAGAAAAATGTTTGGCACATCATACATACTCTATATCTATTTGCCATTATAATAGTAATTCTCACAACACTCCTATAAGGTAGGTACCCTTGTAAGGTAGATCCCCTTATAAGAGTATTGTGTAGTTCTCCTTTTAATGGTGAGAAAATGGAAATTTAAATATGATAAATAGGGCCTCCCCTGGTGGCACAGTGGTTGAGCGCTGGGCTGCGAAGCTGCCCACAGTCTCTGCAGCGCCGGTTCAATCCCCAGCCACTGGCAAGGGTCCCACATGATGCGACAGACCTCTCCTGCCACACCCACTGCTCCCCTCAGCAGTGTATTTCATCAGTCTGCCTGTTCTGTTCCCCACTCTGGCTCTGGTGAATTCTCTCAACCTTCTGTGCTTCTGACTGTACCCAGTGCTTTGTATAAATAAATAAATAAATCTTAAAAAAATAAATAAACAAATATGATAAATATTGTAGTTATGGTTCCACAGATGGTAAGTAGACCATCAAAATATCATTAGGACAAGGAATCAAAATTGAATGATTAAGGTTCTTGGCTAAGAGAACACTCAATGGTCCCCCTCTCAGTGGGGAAGTCTTTTCCAGTGTGAATATATTACTCCAAGTTTGTTGGCCAAGTCTTTCTTCTTTTTTAAATTTTTTTTAAAATTTTTAAAATTAATTTATTTAAATTTTATTTTTATATTCCCCATACAATTACAACCCCCTTATTATGACCCCCACCCCTCCTTTCCCCGCCCCCACCCCCCAAAGAGTGTCTCTGGTTCTTGGTTGTTTGTTGATTTTGATATTTTCTTTCTTATAGTTATTCTTTTTCCTGGTCGCTTATTTAAGTTTTCTAGATTCCTGCTATGAGTGAGACCATCCGGTATTTTTCTCTTTCTTTCTGGCTTATTTCACTGAGCATGATCCCTTCCAGCTCCATCTGTGTTGCTGCAAATTGCATGTGTTTATCTTTTTTGAATGCTGAGTAATATTCCATGGTGTATATGTACCACATCTTCTTGATCCAGTCATCTATTTTTGGGCATTTGGGTTGTTTGGCCAAATCTTTCTTAATGAAAATTTATTTAAAATGCACTGACAACTTTTGCTCTGGGTATCTTTTTCTTATTGGCTTCATAATTGATACCCCCACTTGCTGTGATTAACAAATCATTCACATTACTCCCAAGTACCATCAGAAGTAGTGCTGTCCAATAGAACTTTCTAGATCTACTCTGTTGAGTGTAGTAGCCAATCTCCATATGTGGCTATTCAACCCATTCTAATTCTTTTTAAAGATTTAAATTTAAATAGCCATATGGGAGCAGTGGCTAGCATTTCAGGCAGTACAGATCATTAGAAAAAAATGTATTTTTAGAAAAAAACATGAGACTGATGGTCATCACAGAGAGAAGGAAAGGGATTCCAATCATAATCCAATGATTATGGATTATTCAGTGAAAATGAATCCAGTGGGATCCATAAAATCCAATCTTACTATGACAACATCCTATGTGATTTCAGTCAGCAACAAGGCTTTCCTGGTTCAGCTAAATTATCCTGCTCATTGCCTTTTTAATACAGAAGCCTCTGAGGCAAGCAGATACTCCCATTTCTTTTGACCCATAAACAATTCAGTAGAGAATTCTTGAAACAGAAAATTCAGATCTAGTTAGTCCTGCTTTACATCCTTTGGGTAGGTCTTCCACGAAAGAGCCTCTCCAGGCAAGAATAGCTCAGTGATTGTGAAAAGAGAATGAAGTCAGGGAGAACTCAGGATTGAGGACAGTTTTGAAAATGGTAGCGCTTGATCGAATAATTCAAACTGAAATACGCACCTGGACCATTACTCTTGTCCTCTTTCTTGGCAGCGAGGATGTGTGTGCCTAAGGTTTTCAATTTCTTTGAGTCTGAAGACATGGGTTAGAGTCGCAGCCTTATTCCTTACTAATTGGAAAAGCTCACTAAGTTGCATTTCTGTGTCTATTAAATAGGGCAGAAGATAGGGGGCATCATACATAATGCCTTCCTTAAAAGGTGTGAGGATCAAACAAGATAATGCACCTGGAAGCACTTTGCAAACTGATAAAGGTTGTAGAAATATCTTAGCTGTGGTTATTATGTTCTAGAGCTCACATTTGCCTTTTAAAACTGCTTTCATATTTATTATTTGTCACCTTATCTTCACAACAGGCCTATGAAGGAGGTAGGGCAGAATTACTATCTATGTTTTACCATCTGTCGATGTAGACAAATGAGGCCCATGCAAGCTGAGAGATTGGCCTAAGGTTATCCAGAGTATCTGGCTGCATTAGGCCTGGATTCCACCCTGGGCTACTGAGTCCTATTCTATAGCCTTTGCTTCCAAAAAATAGCCAACAGTCACTAGCTTCACGTGCATAAATTTATGCTGCAGGAATTACTCCTTCTCAATAAGCAAGCCAGCCTGTAGCATGAGCCCAAGGCTGAGGAGCCCTAACTTCAATATAATGCTGGTGGGTGATCACCCACCATGTTAAGCATTATGTAAATATTGTGTGGTTTATACTCATAATAACTAACTCTAAGAGAGTGAGTATTTTTTGGTTCCATTTTGAGATGAGGAAATTGAGGCAGTAAATTGTTCAGGATTGGCCCATGGTTCAAGGGATATATTCGCTTACTAGCACTGCTATAACAAATCATAAATTGGGTGACTTAAACAACAGAAATTTATTTTACCATTCTGGAGAGTCCAAAATCATAGTGATATTGGCAGGACTGGTTCTTTCTGGGAAATGAAGGAAGGGTTCTGCCCCAGCTCTCTCTCCTAGGTTTGTGGATTTTCCCTGCCACTCTTCGCATGGTCTTCTTTTTATGCATGTATGTCTCAGTGTCGACATGTCTTGTTTATATAAGGACAGCACCCTAATGAACACAATTTAACATAATCACTTATATAAAGACCCTGTCTCCAAATAGCATCACATTCTAAGGTAATGGGGATCAAGACTTCAACATACCAATTTTGGGGGATACAATTCAACCCATAACACTAGCTGTTAAGCATTATGCTTTAATGCTTCCTGACATTCTAAAATTATATTATTTTGTGGCCTTTTGCCAGAACAAATGTCAAGATCTAGAATATGGTTCTTGACCCCCAAATCCACTTTTAGAGTCACTGAACAGAAGTCTACTCTCTAAAAGTTCCTAAACTGGAAAAACTCTCCCCAAAATGTTTATATAAAGGACTGGTTTCCAGCTTACTAGGCAATTTGGCATCGAGGACTTTTCTCATAAACATTCACAAATATTCTGCTCTGTAATGAAGTTAATCAGTAAACTGCACAACCTCTGTCCTCTGTCACTCCCTACCTAGTCTCATTTTCAGTTGCTGTGAATAAGCTAAGAATGGTGATGCAGTTTCAGGAATTAGAAAATCCAATTCACATTAGTCCTTGCCACAGCTGCACATCCTCAGGATTTCTTATGGAAATGATGAGCATGAAGCCTGCTAAAGGTAGGATACTGTTCACACTCTGCATCAAGCTTCTGCTGTTTGAAGAAATATGGGGGACTTTTGTTTGAGATTATAGTAACAGACCTCTGTCAAAGATGGCTCAGCCCAAACCAAAAGACAGGTGAGAAGTTAGGTGGGATGATTTTTATAGGGTTCTAGGTACGTGAGCACCTCTTTAGGATTAAATCTAAGTATATTTTCCCTAACACTCTTCACTGCACATTACATAAAATGGCACCATATTTTCCAATGTAAAGTAGTTCTGACATTAATGCCTATGCACACTAGAAAAAACTATTTAAAATAAATACATTACTTAATGCAGTGTTTTAAAAATGGCGACCTTCAGATCCCAGGGGGTTGTGAAGTCTGCTTTGTGGTTTGTGACTAGCAATAAAAACTAGGACAGCATAGAACATGACAAAGTAGACTAGAGTGGAGTGGGGTGGAGTGGAGTGGAATGGAGTGGAGTGGAGTGAAGAAGAGCAGAATAGAATAGAATAGAATAGAAATGTCAGTGTGCATCTCAAGAAGTGAGGCTGATAGTTATTTCATGGAAATTTTGTTTCAATTAATTATACACTGTGTGGACAAAGGGGCCATTTCAAACTATGGGTCATGGTGAGAAAAATAAAAAGAGATCAAAACACTATTTTATTGAACTAATTTCCCAGCAGGTTTCTCCCCATAATCTATGTAAAAGCAGATGAGTAAAGAGTTCAGAATTAGGCTATTTGTTTTCTCTGAAGTAAAACGTGGATTATAACGGAAACATAGGCAGTATTGTCTAGTTGGACATTTTCCTCAAAACCGAATGTTACCTTTTAAATTTCTAGCTAATCATTTTAATAATGATCACAATTTTGGACATATTTTTGATATTAGACTTGGGAGCACACCATTTTAGTTAAACGTGATGCTTAAGAGTGACTTCACTGTATTTAGAAATGGAAATTAGTTGGAAGCAAATTAGTTGGAAGCAAATTTTCCATTCTTTTTAATTTAACAAATATTTATTAAACATTTACACTGTGTCAGGCTTTGCATAAGGTGCCAGGAAAGAAAAGAAAGAGGGAATATAATCGAATCTATTCCCCAGAGTTCATAGACCAACCACAACACTGTACTGGCTGTTGCTGCTGTATCAGGTGCTCTGCAGTTTACATTCTTTGTCTTAGTTTGTCTTCACTACAACCTCTCACGTAGGTCCTGCATCATTCCAGCTTTATAGAGGAAGGAAAAGAAGCTTCAAGAAGCTCAATGTCTTTCCCACGCTCATACATCTAGCCAGTTGCAGGTGAACTGAATCCAGATGTGTGTGCACAGCAGGGCCCTGGGAACCAGTATGTCACACCACTTCAAGTTTAGCTGTGAGCTAGACCATGAACAAACGAGAACCATCGTGCCTGTGTCTGATTAGTGCTGGAGTGGAGCTCTGGCCAGAAGGTAGGAGAGACTAATTCCACCCAGGGAAACTGGGACTGGCCTCACAGAGGAGGTGGTCAGCTGACAAGCTGAGAGAGGCACCCACATCACAAGGGCCTGGCACCTGGAATAGCAAACAGCTTCACAAACGAAGCCGTATCATCTAGTGAAGAAATCCTGGGTTAGGAAATAAAGTAAGGCAGAGGAGGCAGTTTTTCAATTTATGAGACATTTCAACACACATTCATGAAACATTTACTATGGTCAACTTTATGCCAAGGATGAGAAACTTGTCATAATTCCAGTTCTTTCTCAGGCTCATGAGGAACTGTGAGATGATGAGAAAGTATTGTTTTTTCATGGACCCAATTCTTCCATTTGGGTACACACTGGTTCTGATCACAGTCTCCTTAAAGCTGCTGTATCTGATGTGGTTGTCATTAGCCACACATGCTGCTTAATTTTAAATTGTATTTAAAAGAAATTCAATTTTTTAATATTACTCCCCACATGTCAAGTGCTCATTATCCCCATGTGGTTAGTGGCTACCATATTGGAAGGGAGACAACACACACACACAACAACAACAGAAAGTTCCCTGAGATGGCACTTCTTTAGAGAAACTATTAAATGCTAGACTTGCTGCCCAGAATTTTGCTTTCCTTTGCAGAGAGTCTTGGACTCTCTTGCAGCCCCTGTTCCCATTTAAGAACTCTTCCTTCAACTTTCATGGAAAATTCCTGACACAAAGGAGTTCAAATAATTCCATTCCTTGAGAGACTGATTCAAGAAAACCACTCATAAATCCCAATTTTAATATATGCAATATATTCCCTTCAAGCTGTATTAAAGTAGAAATAAATTTACCTTTTCAGAAAGCATACACTAAAGTGGGCCCAGCTCCACCCTTTTTACCTCCTGTTCTCCATTGGAAAATTCTGTATTTTTTCACTTGGTTTTGTCCCGACTTAACATTCCCTGCAGCCACTCCCCACCCCAACTCCTCCCTCTTCCCAACACACACACAGATGAGAGAAAGTCTGGGTCTTTTTCCTACTGTTTTATAAGTCTTATTCACTGTTGTATCCACAAAGCCTAGCATAATGTCTGACAAATAGGAAGTGTTCAACATATATTTATAAACAAAAGAAGTATCCTGTCACTTATGTTATCAAACATCTTCCTAAGTGTTAATTATTAATTAGCTGTCAATTAACTATCATTAAAATTAGGAGTCTGCTAGGTCCTTTAGGAAACAAACATCACTTTATGGTATTCAATTGGCAAAATTGAATTTTATACTCAGAAATATAAGATGGCATGACTGGGTATTAACAGTCAGGTTTTACAGAACTTTTTTTTTTAAAGATTTATTTATTTATGCATACAAGAACTGGGGTACAGGCTAGAGGTGCAGGGGGTCCCCACTCTCTCACCAGAGACAGAGTGGGGAATAGAACAGGCAGATCTACTGAAATACACTGCTGAGGGGAGCAGCGGGTAAGACAGGAGAGGTCTGCTGCGCCATGTAGGTCAGCTCCCTGGCAGGGGCTCGAACTCCTGCTGCATTAGTTGTGGATAGCTTCATAGTGCTGATGCTTAACCACTTGTGCCAGCAGGGAAGGCCCTACAGAAGAAATTGTTACAAAAAATGCTGGGCAGTTGTTGCAAGTCTTGTAGTCAATTCATTGTGAAAATTGTCCTAGCATACCCTTTTGGGGTATTTGGCCCTGATGGGTTTTGATTGCAAGTGCCTGTGTATTTCTTGTCTCTACTCTGTGGTGATTTGGTGGGGATGTGTGATGTGGTAGACGTGGATCTGCTTTGGAAATAGAAGCATTATTCAATGATATTGTGTACTGCTCTCATATTATTACCATATTTTGTTTTTATGAAATATTATTGAAGTATTTCTGAGAGCTTTCCATTTTAATGAAGATGATTCCAGAGATTGATATCATTATCTGAGAGGGGACACCATTGTGTTTCCTGATTATGAAAAGATTCTTTTGTTGAAAGAATGCTCAGAGATCATGCAAACAGAAAAAAATTACACATTTCCTTGGACTCCACAGAATCCAGATTCTGTCATTAATTAATTGACCTCTGTGAAATTGCTTAATTTTCCTGGATCTGTAGGTGGAAAGAAATTGGGGCATGGGGTGGAGAAGGGAGTTAAGTGAGAATAAGCTCTTTTGGACAATAAAATCAAGATATAACTGGAAATGAAGCTAATGCTTTAAATGCTTTTTAGTTCTTTTCAGTCCTGTTCACTCCAGAAATATTAATCATGTCTAGTTATGAAATAGATTAGGGTTTTGCTTATGTTTTTATCTTTTTTCTGTAATAATCCCACACTTTTAAAGCCTTTCACTTTGTGGTCCATTGCCAAAACTTTTTGTCTGTCAGATATACGGATTTGATGTGGTTTTATATGGCTAAGTCGTGTATGGAAGAGAGGAAATTGGTTTTTTTGCAATGATATTGTATACTTTGTGTTCTGTCAGTCATTTCCTAGGTCAGTGCAGAAAGCGTTCTTTTCAACAATTTTTCAATATGCATATATCAGAGTATCAGTTATATTTGAGCACTGAGAATTCTACAAGTATAGATGTATAGATCCACAATCTTTAGTGGACAATTCTAAATCCCAGAAGCTCTGAAAATGAAATGTTTTCCCCAAAGTTTGGCATAAGCATTTTTTTTTAGCAAAAAAAAAAAAAGAAAAAATCTGATCTGTAGGGACATAAAGATGTGTATAATCTTTTAAAATTCCTTTTGGTGTGAATAGTCATACATTTCACCATGGAAAATAGTACTGCGTTTGATTATGGGTTCTGTTCCAGATTTTTCTAGGAGAAATTGTACTGTATTCTGTTATAAAATCCCCCAAATTTTGAATTCCAAAACACGTTTCCCTAGGAATTTCAGATGAGAAACTGTGCATCTGTTTATTTCATTCACTCTTCAGCATAAACCTTGATGAAATATTTTTTTTAAAGATTTGTTTATTTATTTATTTATTTATACAAGCACTGAGTACAGTCAGAAGCGCCGAAGGGTGAGAGAATTCACCAGAGCCAGAGCGGGGAGCAGAGCAGGCAGAAGGACCGAAGTACACTGCTGAGGGGAGCAGCAGGCAGCAGGAGAGGTCTGCGCGCCATGTGGGACCCTCCTCTGGTGGCCGGGGAGCAGCCCGGGATCGAACTGGCGCTGCAGAGTCTGCGGGCAGCTTTGCAACCCAGCGCTCAACTGCTGCACCACCGGGGAGGCCCGAAATATTTTCATCTCAAGTTTGCTGCTGCAAATATTTGGGTTTACCAACAGTCTAAATAATATACTTGAAGTCCCACTATACATAAGAGGGGGGTTGAAATTTTGGTCACGTTTGCCTGACTCTACTTTGAAGAATTAGGCACACATATATATCCTCTTATATGTTGTTCGTTTTTTAGTGATTTGCTTGGTTCTGGGGTTATAATATACAGTATTGGTGACTGTAGTTAATAATACTATGTTGCATATTACCAAGAGAGTAAATCTTAAAAGTTCTCATCACACAGAAAAAAATTTGTGACTATGTGTGGTGCTGGATGTTAACTAGACTTACTCGGATTATCTTTCACAATATGTGCATGTAGTAAATCGTGTTCTACACCTGAAACTTCATATAATGTTCTACGTCAATTAAATCTCAGTTTAAAAAAAGAAAAAAGGGAGCCTCTTCCAATTAAAAAAAATACTCTTGACATGCATTATCTCATTTAATCTTTACATCAACCTAATGAAGTGGTGATTATTCCTCAATTTTGATGAGAAAAATGGGATTTCAGTAAACTTCACATTGGAAAAGTGAGACTGGAGCCCAGGTAGACCAATTCCAGGCACTGCATTCTTTTTTTTTTTTTTTTAAGTTCTTACTTTGTTTTATAAGGATTAAGATAATGCATGTACACTGCAAATAATAAAGAAAATTATGACAGCTCCCACCCCAGAAAGTAGTGCACAGTCTCAGTTCCCACCCCCACCATCATCCATTTTTGTTTGTATTCTGCAGAAAATTCCTTTGCAAAAAGTGTTTTTTTCAATGCTAACATAAATATACACCTTATTCTATAACTCAGCTTTTTCAAATGGTACCAAATCATAACCTTTCTGTCTCAGCACATGTAAATCCAAATCATTCTTTCATATCTGCATGGTCTTTCAGTGTATGGGCATATTATGACTTATTTACCCAGACTTTTACTGGTGGATATTTAAATTAATTCCAATTTATGGTTCTTAAAAGTGTTGCTGCAAATAAATATTTTCACACAAACATTTTTTCATACATATGCTTGATACAAGCACAGCTTACAAATAAATTTTGTGGCAGTGGAATTACTATATTAAAAGAGTATTTGAATTTTAAATACTGAAAGGTATTGACAAACATTCCTCCCAGAATGTTTGCTTTCCAAGAGTGTTTTTAATCTTTACATATTTAAATCTTTACATACTTGAGAATGAAAACTGTTATATTTTATAGTTTCAGTTATTTAATTTAGTTATTGGTAAGGATGAGTACTATTTTTGTGTTTTTATAGAACACATGTTTAGATTACTAAATAATTTTATGTCTTTTACCCTTTTTCCCATTAATGTTGAATGTTTTCTGTGTTGCATTTTTAACATTCCTTTTAATTTTCCTTTTTAAAAATTTTAACATTCCTATTTGTTCTCCTATTTTATGTTGACTGTTTCTTATTGATTTGCAAGAGCTCTGTATATATTAGTGATATGAGTATTTAGTCCTCTTTGAGGCCAATATTTTCTCAGATTTTAACTTGTCCTTTAACTTTTTTAATAGTTTTTTTTTGCTGTGAAAATTTGTTAATTTTTGTACAGTTCAATATTTCAGTCTTTCCTTGATACACATATTCCTAACCATAGACCAAACTGCCCTTCTAATTTAAAGAATGATGATGTTAAGTCCAGTTTTGTGGTTACTTTTCATTCAGGTGTGCTAACAGAACCGGCGGCAGGTCCTCTGGGACAGACTCTGGAAGTGGAACCATACTCCCAGTACAACAACGTACAGTTTCCCCAAGTTCAACCACAGATATCTTCATCATCCTATTATTCCAACCTGGGTTTCTACCCGCAGCAGCATGAAGAGTGGTACTCTCCCGGAATATATGAACTCAGGCGAATGCCAACTGAGACTCTCTACCAGGGAGAAAATGAGGTAGCAGAGATGCCTGTAGCAAAGAAGGCACGAATGGGCACATCAACAGGGAGAATAAAAGGGGATGAGCTGTGTGTTGTTTGTGGAGACAGAGCATCTGGATACCATTACAATGCACTGACATGTGAAGGGTGCAAAGGTAAGGATCTTGTGGCTGGCGATTTTCTCCTTAAGGTTTTACTATATTGAAAAAGACCAGTTGAAATCCCTCAAACTGGATTTTTCCCTTTCCCCAGATAAACTCATGATTTCCTCCTTTGCTGCTACTTCTTCCTACTTCCGCACCTTTGTTGAGATGTTGTAGGTCTCTAGGAAAAGAGTTATAGTATTTAGCTTGGATATCAGTACATTTTTCCTATTCATGAGCTCACACAGTTCAAAGAAATTTATGATTGTGTGTTTTGTTTGTTTTTGTTATTTTTTTAAAGAAAGAGAAACTGTTGAATTCATCGCTTTTAAAATTGAGATCAAGGAGTCTAAGACTTCATTCAATAAATATTTTAAAATACATTTTCATAGCCTTTAGTTAATTGAGAATGACAGAAGGAAAACAAATGGAAAGAAGGAGGTAATAAAGCCTATAGCCAAAAATATTTCATTTGGTGGGGCCTTACATAGTGAGAGAGTTTTTGGGGGAATCGGTGAAATTGCAATTCATTTAGAATGGATAGGCTGCGTTTGGGGACAGTCCTGGGTGAGAGCTGCTTGTGTGGCCTCTAGTTCTTGCCTCTCCCCTGGTTGGTATCACAGTCCAGGCTAAGACTTGGCAATTAGAATGGATAAAATATAATACATGAAATACAAAAATGACTCACCCTGAAATTGTCAGTGATTACTCTCCCAATGTGGCACAGATAAATATATAATATGTTATATAATAAGTGTAAATAATTATAAATAAATGTAACGATAAATGTCAAATTTTAGAGGAAAGCAACAGAATTGATTTGTAGGCTCCTCTGTGTTTGTTTATTGAACAGTATCTAAGTAATGCTGACCACGTGGTAGGCACTCTGTTTGCTTCTAAGACATTGAAAGCTGAATCAGAGCTGTCCCTTGAACAGAATGTGTTGGCTGGCAGGCCACCTCGGGATTCCCCAATGTCAGTGATTGCCATAAAAATAAACAGAGGATCCAGTCACATAAAGTAGCTCAAGGACATTTCCAATCTTTGCAAGTTCAAATGATCAGGTTGTGTAACACCCTATTAGTCACCTCTTAAAAAGTTGATGTGATTTCATCAGATTTTTTTAAAAATAAAGAAGTTATGCCCCAGGGCCTCCCCTGCTGGCGCAGGTGGTTGAGCACAGTGCTGTGAAGCTGCCTGCAGGCTCTGCAGCACCGGTTCGATTATGGCTGGCTGGTGAGTGTCCCACATGGTGCGGCAGACCTCTCCTGTCGTGCCCGCTGCTCCCCTCACAGTGTATTTCATCAGTTTACCTGTTCTGTTCCCTGCTCTGTCTCTGTCTCTGTCTCTGGTGAGTCCTCTCACCCTTGCACACATCTGAACTGTACCCCGGTTCTTGTATAAATAAATAAATAAATCTTTAAAAAACAAAAGAAAAAAAAAAGAAGTTATGCCCCAAACTTAAAAATGAAAACATCACTAAAGAAAAGTTAAAAAATATCATTTATGAGCCTCAAAAAATGACTTTATTCTATTTGTGGAGGGTCAAGTTTGTATAGGTAAAAAAGAAAACACAAATTCTTTAGGGCATAGATTAGTCTTCTTTAGCTCTATTAGTGACTGGGTCTGCTACTCTGGCAGGCAAAATGAGGACCAAAAGATAAAGTTTATTGAATGGCAGGTTTGGGGATTCTGAATTTATAGTAGCATCATTTGTAATATTGAAATTATTTCATAAATACTTGTCTTCTGAACTTGCTTTTAAATTTCATAAGTAAAAACATATCTGTAGTTACCTCGCCCCTCCTATTTACTATGAGCTGATAAAAAAAAATACTCCAGAGTTTCTAAACCCCCACTATTGATATTTTGGGTCAGAAAACTCTTTGTTGTAGTGGCATGTCTTACATACATAGGATATAAGGGTATCTCTAATGTTGACTCATATTACTTTGATCAAATTCTTATGCTATTTTTTTTTTACTTTTATTTTTTTAATTTTTTTAAGATTTATTTATTTATTTATGCAAGCACTGGGTACAGTCAGAAGTGCGGGAGGGTGAGAGAATTCACCAGAGACAGAGCAGGGAACAGAACAGGCAGACTGGTGAAATACACTGCTGAGGGGAGCAGCGGGCATGTCAGGAGAGGTCTACATGCCATGTGGGACCCTCGCCAGCGGCCAGGGATCAAACCAGAGCTGCAGAGGTTGCGGCATCATCATAGCCCAGCGCTCAACCGCTGCACCACCGGGGAGGCCCTCTTATGCTATTTTTTAAAGATTATTTTATGCATACAAGCACTGGGGTACAGGCCAGAGGTGTGGGGGAGGTGGTGAGAGGATTCACCTGAGCCAGAGTGGGGAGCAGGGCAGGCAGAAGGACCGAAGTACACTGCTGAGGGGAGCAGCATGGGAGACAGGAGAGGTCTGCTGCACCATGTGGGTCAGCTTCCTGGCTGGGGATCAAACTCGTGGTTGCAGTGACTGGCTGCGGATAGCTTCATTGTGCTGTGTCTTAATCCCTTGTGCCACCAGGAAGGCCCCCTTATTCTATTTTTTGCACAACAAATAATTTCTATGTAACAAAAGAAGAAAAACAATTTTGCAATATTAAATACAAACAAAACTATGTCATGTGATTTTGTTACTCAAAAAGTTACTGAAGCAAATGCTTGTGTTTGACATGCTTAAATCATCTCAATTCTTCACTGCTTTTCTCTGTGCAAGCAATTGTTTCTTCTAAACCTTGGTTTATCTAGAGCTTCATTCAGCCACTCCTAAACATATTTATATGCATATATCACATGAATATTTTTATCTTGCCATTTTTTCATATCTCTTGACAAATAAATCATACTCCTTGCTTGAATGAGATCATGGGCTCCAACAAAAATGAGGGCAAGTACTTTGCACAGCAGTATAAGATGGTGAGAGAATGCTATTGATTTTTAAAAACAGCCATAAATATAAAATACAGAAATAAATTTACTACATGTAAAGGAATTAGAAGAAGTCTGGTACATAGCCAAAACTCAATACATGCATATCATTATCATTGTTATGGCCTTAAAATCCTTTTACATAAAGTGTAGCAGCAATGTAGCTTGCATTAATAGGTATATTGATGCTCAAGTCATTATCAGTTGTTTGGCAAGACTTTATCTAGCATTGACATAAATGACCAAAAGCCTCTTCCCTGGGTCTGTGTAGACCAGAACTGTTCAAAGTGTGGTCCCTAGACCAGCAGTATCTGCATTATTTGGGAATTTATAGGAAATGCAAATTTGGGGCCTTACTCCAGAACTACCAAGTTGGAAATTTGGGGCCCCAAGAATTTGTGGCTTA
Organism: Talpa europaea; assembly: GCF_964194135.1. Taxonomy (NCBI): domain Eukaryota; kingdom Metazoa; phylum Chordata; class Mammalia; order Eulipotyphla; family Talpidae; genus Talpa; species Talpa europaea. Next base: position 13,722,082 of record NC_140083.1, on the reverse strand, counting down.
ACATGGCCTTCATGCAAAAGTTTGAGAACTACTGGCATAAATCCTATTTAAAGGCAGCCGAGGGCCCACAGGTGGCACAGCAGGTTGAGCACTGCCCTGTGAAGCTGTCCACAGCCTCTGCAGCAGAGGTTCGATTCCCGGCCAAACTCAAATGACACAGCAGACCTCTCCTGCCTCGCCCGCTGCTCTCCTCAGTAGTGTCTTTGGTCCGTCTGACTGTTCTGCTCCCCGCTCTCTCTGATGAATTCTCTCACCCTCCCATGCCTCTGACCGGTATCCCAGTTCTTCTATAAATAAATAAATTTAAAAAAAAAAGGCAGCCGAGGGGACTCATTTGACTGGCAGCATGTGTCATGATTGTGAAATTCTCAAGGGTAGGACCAGAGAACAGGGCTTCTCTCCATTAGGTCATCAAAAGGACAACTCAAGAGTTTCAAATGTAGGATAGAAATCCAGACTGGTAAGACACTCCAAGACACTTTCCTTCTTGGAGAGAAAGAAATGGAAAAGAACATGCATAATTTATTCTGAAACTCTGAGTCAAAAGAAAAACCTCATTATAAATACTTTTAAACCTACAAATTTCAGTGCCAATGACTTGCCATTGCTCATGGCAGGCATCCTACACACATTTTTTTCAGGTCCTTACTGCAGCTGTAGAAAGTAGGTTTTACTGTGCATAAGTTAAAGTTGGAAGTAAACACCGTATTTCAAAAAGAACTTGAGATTTAGAGTCACCACTAATAGCTTATGTAATGTATTTATTATACATCAGCAGTAAACTTGCCAATTCTCATACCTTGTCTCTGTTTTATAGATGAAGAGAGGGAAGCACAAGAGGTTAAACAACTTACTCAACACTTCCCAGCTAATAAGGGGAGGAGCTTCACATCGATAGTTTATAAACCCAGCTCCAGAGCCTCCACTATTAACCACTATGCAGAGATACCTTTCAGAGCTTGCCCTCTAAGAGGCCATTCTACTCTTGAGCTATTTGCTCAAAGTTAGTATTGACTAATTCAGCGAACAAAGGATGAAATCAAGTGCTCCATTCAGGTGTGCAGGTATCAGTATTATCTGAGCCAAGGGATTGAACCTCTAAAGTCAGTAACCTGGACTGAGTTACCTCCCTACAGGTGAATGTTTGGTGAAATCTGGTGTCCTGGGAAGAATTTTGGGGTGGTAGGGTGAATACAGTGAGATCAGTGGGATGAGGACAAGTCTAGGAAATACTGACTATGAAGGCAGGTGGAGAAGAGGTTAGAAGTCAGAGGTAGGAGGTGACTAGCAAAGTGCCTGGGCCTGGGAGCCAAGGGTGCAGAGAGTGTCAAAGGAGAATTAATCCTTGATCCTCTGGAAGTTCAAGAAGAAATTTAGATGTAGGTACATTTTTCAAGAGCACAAAAATACAGTGTTTCTATCATCTTTCAACCTCACCAATCCCAGAACTCAGCCTGGGGGCAGGGGTGGGAGGGGCGGAATTCAGGACCCTGCCAGGTATTAGCATCTCTGAGCTCTCTTCCTTCACTTGCCTGCCCCGCCCAATCTGGGAAATTTTATTTGTCTTTAGGATATTGGGACTCAAGTTTTGATGACCAAAAAGCCAAATTTGGCCACTTTGTGCTTTATTATGAGAAAACAAATGAAAATTGTCCTAGCTTAATGAATGAGGAGGATGTACATAGAATAGGGGAGAGAACAAGAAAGAACCTGTGCTTTGTGCCTGGCAGGTGTGGCAGCTTGGCCAACATGGTCCCCCACTTGGGATGACACCCCTGAGATATCTGCGCTTAGCAGGTGCAAAACAATTTTCACTCCGTAACATTGAATCAAAGGGAGTGGGGTCTGACCAGGCATACATTGAATCCAGACTCAGCACTTCTTGACTGACTAAGCAAGTAACTTAATATATCTGAGATCAGTGATATAAAACAGAGACCAAATTTCAAGCAGAAAGGAATGAACAGAAGTTGGAAGGAAGTAGAGGAGCAGCTTCTATGGTGAGGCTCCAAGCCATTGCTCAGAATTGTGCTGCAGAACTGATCACCCAGGGCATTTGTTGTTCTGGAAGGTGGAATCAGAGAGCAAACACAAGAATTATTGGCTCACAGGAAGACGCCACCTCAGCTGCTACCCAGGGACCAGGGACCAGGAAGATGCCTTTACTGCAGTTACTGGCTCCAGAGTCATGACTTGCTGACTAAATCCATACCTATGAAAGATGAACCCCCCTGGGTCTTGCCTTTTAGTGCCCTGAAAACCAAAATGCTGCCATAGCAGAACTACCACCTGCTTGCTGGCAGATGCACTTCTGCTTTCCAAATAGCTTACAGGGCTTCTCTTGGGCAGAGCTTAAATTATAGTCACAATGTTAGCTGCAAGGGAGCCTGGGAAAGGTTGTGTTCAACCTCCCAGGCTTTACCATAGAAAACACACTCTGGAGTAGGAGAGTGCAGAGGGCATCTAGTTAAGCACCCCTTAGTTTACAGAATATTTAACTCTGAGGTTCCAATCTGAAAAATAGGGATAAGATCTATTTCACAGGGTCTTTGTGATGGTTGCATTGGATTTTTATGTGTAAAGATCCTGGCGATTCCCTTGCTTGAGGACTTCCCTGCAGATCTGTCAGATACGGGATACTTTAAAACCTCACACACATGAAAAATTTTTGGAACTTAGGAACAAAACAAAGATAGTGGTTAAACTGCCTGAGTTCATTGGTCTTTATTTATTAGAAATATTTCAGTTTTTCTGAATGTTTTACTTGTATCCACAAGATTTGTGACATCAGTGAGAGAAATGCCAACATGTTTTTTTAACTTAATGATTGCAGAACACAAGAATAATGCAGAGTGACAGTGACAGAGCTCTTTCCCTCTGTTATCAGCAGAGCCTATGGAAATGTGCTAAAGTTTGAATGAATTTTGACTGAAACCTCAAAACCACAACTAACAAAACTGATCTGTATCTGACTGGAAATTTTAATGACCATTTCCAAATAGGTCAGTGCCAGTCACATTTATCTCCATGTTAGGGGAGTCTATACCTATCAGTGAAAGGCTGGTAGAACTCTCTTATTTTTCCAATTTTTACATTAATAAAATTGGTTCATAACATTATATAGATTTCAGGTCAGCAGCTTTATATTTTGATATCTGTATATATTACATTATGATCATCACCGAAAGTCTAGTTTCCATCCAGTCACCATAAAATCAACCCCCTTTACCTGTTAGCTCACCCTCCTCCCTCTTTTAAGAGTGGTGGACTTTTGAAAAGGCATTTTATGAGCAAATGGGTGACCCTGTTGTTGTTTTGAATATACTTTTATATAAGCTAGTGAGCCAGCAAAAGACATAGTCCTGAAGATTTAGAAAACCTTCCAGAATTGAAACTATCCTGATGTATAGACTACATATGAAGTGTTTGCAGCGGGCATTTGTAAACTGAGGCATCCTGGCCCACATACAAACTTAGTAAAGTCCTACTTGAAATCAAATAAGTCTAAACCTCTATCATTTAGTAATGAACCCAGAGAATTAGGAACTAGAATTATCGTAGATTATAATGCAAGGTGGAGTTCCAGACTATTCCATTGCTTTGGAAACCATTTACAATCAGTTATAAAAATCATGGGAAGGGTAGAACTCTCAAGGAAGACAACCTAGATTTCAACCCCAGAGGATTCTCTTCCCAGTTATTCCAACTTAACTTCCATGGTCAGGCTTCAGACTCCTCACTGGAGATAGTTTAGTATCTAGTGTTGTCGCGAAGGTTAAGGAAGTTTCAATAAGCAACAGCTAAGTTGATGAATTCTCATTATTTTATCATTGTTATTTGACTGCTCATCCAGCTGCCTTAATTTGAATCCTAGACTATCTTCAGAACTATCTCTTTTCCTATTAATTAACTAACTAATTAATGAAAGCTTTAGCTCCTAGGGATGTGAATTAATTCACCTCTTGGTCCAGCAAATAATATGTACCAACTAAGCATAAGAGATGCAGTGGTGAGTAAGATAAACAGAATTACTGCGTGCATAGTCACCATTTAAAGTAAAACAGAAAAACAGTTTACATAACTGAGCTAAAGTAGACAAAAAGAGAAAACAATAACAAAAATAAAACTAGAAAAGCAATAATATAATAGCTAAAAGAACAAATATTAAATAACAAAGGTAAGACTTCCAGTGGATTTAAAAATATTCAAATAAATATATAGCAATGATACAAGACAAACTGAAGAAAAAAATAGATTAAACAAGAAAAAAAATATTTGAACTAAATATATAAGCAATATGTAAATATCAAAGTAGTGACTAAAAGACACTCTAGTTGTGCAAGCCTCCAGCTCCTGGGAGTTTGTCCTCCTAGGAGTTTAAATACCTCCTAAAAATATGCAAAACCAAGCTCACACAGTACATCATAACCTACTCAATCCACCATCCCGATGAACACCTAGGGGGCATGAGGGTATAAATGGACTTTTGCTTTTAACTCCTTTGGATTACTTCATCACTTAATAAGCATTTTGTCAAAGCAATGAGTACACATGATTCAAAAACCAAAAGGTTACAAGACATATTTGGGACAGGCCCTGGCCCAGCTCTCTTAATCTCAAGTCCAACTCCCCAAAGACAACCACTAACAACCTTTTATTTTTATTTTGGATAGTCTGTTTATTTCTACAGAGCCACAGCGCCTCCCCAAATCACAAAGGAAAAGAGAAAGCAGAGTCTTTATTTCTAATATTTCTTTATTGTCCTTTTCAGTGTCTATGGGATTAGTAGCAATGGCCCTGTTTTTGTTTCTTTTTTTCCTTTTTCTTTAAAGATTTATTTATTTATGCATACAAGAATAGGGGTACAGGACAGAGGTGTGAGGGGTGAGAGGATTCACCAGAGACAGAGCAGGGAACAGAACAGGCAGACTGATGAAATACACTGCTGAGGAGAGCAGCGGGCGAGACAGGAGAGGTCTGTTGTGCCATGTGGGTTGCTCCCTGGCGGGGGATAGAACTCATGCTGCAGTGGCTGCAGTAAGCTTCATAGGTTGTGTCTTCACCCCCTGTGCCACCAGGGAGGCCTGCTGTTTTTGTTTCTGATTGGTAATTTGAATCCTTTTTCTGATTATAGGACCCTTTCTGATTACAGGAAAATAAGGGGTGTGTACTCCTTAAGGTTTGCATACACCTTCTGCAAAAGACCACCTGCCCACAACCTTTCTCAGTCCTCTCTCAGTAGTAGTAGCACCAGAGTGGGTTATTGTTAGAACAGTCTTAGTTCCCTTCATCTTCTAGTACAGAACCTTGCTTGCTCTGAGGTACTTGCTTCTGGTGCCAGGACCCAGCTGCTTTAAGTTCTGGTTAAAGACAGTTTGCATCTCTGTATAGGCTTTGGCCCTGTGGGAGGACAGGTTGGTGGGGGGGTAGGGGCGGGCAGGAGTTTTCCATAACTCAGCTGTAGAGAGAAGCCACTTTTTTGTGGAGCCATAGGTGAGGTAACCTAGCCTTCCCACCGGTTCAATACGGTACAGTTTCTTGTCTACTTGCAAAATCTCAAAAATTTCCTGTGTTCCCTCTCTTACCTAAGGTGGGATTTGGGCAAATTACTGTTAACAGCCAATTGTTAGGAATGTAAGCTCCTGATTAGCAAGACAGCTTAATGCAGCCATTAAGAGAATAGAGTTTCTCCCTGGTGGCGCAAGGGGTAAAGTCTCACCACTATCAAGCTATTGCCAGCCACCACAACATGAGTTCAATCTCTGGTCAGGGAGCTGACCCCACATGGCGTAGCAGAACTCTCCTGCCTTTCCTGCTGCTCCCCTTGGCAGTGTATTTCAGTAGATCTGCCTGTTCTGCTCCCCACTCTGTCTCTGGTAAATCCTCTCACCCCCTGCACCTCCAGGCCACACCCCAGTTCTTGTATGCATAAATAAATAAAAATAAACCTTTTTTTCCCCCAAGATTTATTTATTTATTTATACAAGTACTGGGTATAGTCAGAAGCGCGGGAGGGTGAGAGAATTCACCAGAGCCAGAGCGGGGAACAGAACAGGCGGGCTGACGAAACACACTGCTGAGGGGAGCAGCGGGCACAGCAGGAGAGGTCTGTCGCACCATGTGGGACCCTCACTGGAGGCCGGGGATCAAGATGGCCAAGGCTCAAAAGAGAGCACGCTCCTTAACTTTGCACCTTAATCTCTTTGTGGGATCAGTTTCCTTATCTGCTAAAGGAAGACAGTGTACAACAAAGGATTGTTAGGAACATTAAGTGAATCTCCATATGCAAAGTGGTTAAAACAGTGCCTGATACTAAACAAGATCTAATAAGTAGATGGGAGAGTCTTTATTCTACAGTGTGCTGAAACTGACCGAAAAACTGTCTCCTTTAGGTCTTATTGGATGTAAAGATTAAAAGCCGCTCAGCTCAGTTAAAAAAAAAAAAAACACACGCAAAGATCCTCAAAGCAAACTGTCAACCAGCATTTTACTGATTTCTAAGTAGCTGGTAGCTCAGTGTCACCTACTGGAGCTCGGTGTACCTGTGTGAGTGTGCATGCCTGCATGTGTGCATGTGTATGTCTGTGTGTGTGTGCGTGAGTTGGGAGCAGGGTGTCTAAGTGTGTAACATCTTTGGTATCTATCTTATCTTCCTGTAGCTGTTTACCTGCCACCTCCAGGAAGCCCCCTAAATGCTAGGGATTCCTCAGATGGAGATGCCAGTACTTTCCACTCATCTTTTATTATCAGGGAGCCTGTGTTTCTCAGTGAATTTCCTTTCCATTCATTTTCAAATGACTTTTCTGATATGGGCCTTGTTGAATATGCACAAGATAGAGGCAGAGGTATGGTTATGGATAGATTTGCATAAGTATAAATACAGTATATGTACCCATATTTAAGTGATATAATGATAATATTGTGTTGCCACCTCTGAGTGAAAGCTAATTAATTCAGCTATTGAGATGATAATGATTTCTTTCTCAGCTAATACCAGAGTAAAAAAAAAAACAAACCTGCAGAATTGTCCTAGCTCTCTGTTCCTTTGACTGACTCATCTTAGAATAAAGAGTTTTATTTCTGTTAACTATTGCGCTATCAGCATCTCTGGCTATGATTTAAAGGGAATGTTCCTGGGAGAGGCTGAAGATCAGTGGAAAGATTGACTCAAATAGGCCAAAGTAAGTGATCACTGAGCTTAATATTTGGTACTAAGAAAAAAAATTATTTTTTGCCTTTGGTTTCTTTTAAAATGCATGCTTTGGCATTTGCAATGTCATTATCAACACTAATATGAAGCACAATCTTATTTTAGATTATGTGATTTCAGTCAACATTTAGGGAAAAGTTAAGGTCTTCCTACTGAACTTTATGCCACTTGACAAATTTTGAGCAAGTCTGTGACTTTTTACACCTTTACTCTGACTTCTTCCTGTGTTCAAATTGACTTAGTTCCTTAACCTGAATGTTCCTGTTTCTTCCTTCATGTTCTCACTGTTACACCACCCTCCCATCCAGTCTTCTGCCTCCAGTCTTCCTGTTGCACCATTCTTTATATGCCCCAAGGAGTCTCCCCAACATGCAAGTTAGGTCTTACACTCCTCTGCCCAAATCCCCTGGTAACTTCTTTCTGAATAGTAAAGGCTCAGCTCTTTGCCTGGCATTAAAGGGCATTTAACCATATCTGCAAGGATAGTGGCAAGGAGGAAAAAGGAGAAGCAGAAGGGAAACAGTCACATCCCCAGCTGCCCCTAAACAGCTTAACTGTAGCTGACTGTGGGTTACACCTTCTCAGGGGAGATATTTGCTTTTAAATCAAAGTTGACATTTTTATCACTACACCAGGCTGGACACAGTTAGAACAGAATTGAAACCTTGAATGTGACCTCTCGTTCCCTGCCTGGTAAACAGGAACTCATTTTCCAGGACTTAGCTCATTTCTGAGTCTGACCTCCTCATCTAGACCTGACCATTCTCCTCTGTCCCACCCCAGGGACGGGTTTGGTGGTCTGCCTGGTTTTGCCTTCCACCAACCTGTAAACTCTAGGAGGGTGGGAATGACCTCTTTACCTTTGTACCATCAACACCTGGAGCTCACTGGGGTAATATCCCCCAACAAAGAGATAATAAAAGCAATATATCTTTAAGAACATACTAAGGTCTTTCCTAAGAGAGACTGCATAACTCAAATGTGTCTTTCTTTTTGAATAAGAAATTAAAATCAGCAGCTTTCTGGATGATGCAGGCTGTTGAAAGCACCTCTGTCCCCAGCATCTACAAAAGATGGCCTGACAGCTGAGCCAGGATGTCCAGGAGGTGCGCAGCATCTCTCCATCCTAATGTGTCCTTGAGTAGAAGCTGTTCAGAGGAGACTTTTTACTCCTTCCTGCGTTTGTTCCACAGGTTTCTTCAGGAGAAGCATTACCAAAAATGCTGTGTACAAGTGCAAAAACGGGGGCAACTGTGTGATGGACATGTACATGCGCAGAAAGTGCCAAGAGTGTCGGCTCAGGAAATGCAAAGAGATGGGAATGTTGGCTGAATGTATGTATACAGGTATTTGCATCACGCAACTAAATTCCACTAAAAATCTCTCAAGGCAGATGTCAGGTAACTCATCTGATTAGAATGGTGCTTCCTATATTTAAGAAGGGGTTTACTAAATTACCGAAGCTCCTGAAAAGAGTAATGAACCCCTGAAAATGTCCAAATTGCCAGCCAAAGAGCATTTATTCATCTGAGGGAACTGATGGTGTTTTGCTCATTGTTCCAGCGATTTATGCATGAAGTGGCGTGAACCTACAGTTTTAATAGTGTGTCTGAAAAAGTAACACAATAACAACAGTCTGAAAGTTTCCTCTAAATTTAATTTACTATCCTTCTTATTTGTTCTTTAATTAGCATAAAAATTCACAGTTGCAGGAAAAATTCAGAATGCTTTCCAAAGTATAACTGCCTCAGAATTGTCTAAATAGAGTTTTAAACCAAGTCCTTTCATTAAGATTCTCTCTTCTCACAGTTCAGCGTTGAACCAATTTGTATAGGTTTACACAGGAAATTAACTACTCCGACTTTTAATACAATTTAGCCCTGGGATCTGATAAAGAGGTACTGTATTAACTGTTGATTTTGCAAGGAAACATAATCTTCATTGAAATTTGGAATGCATGCGAGTATGGAACATGCTAATTCTTCATTCTGCAAACTACAGACCACTCAGATTCTGACATATATCCTATTCCTCCTCAAAACACACATAGACAAACAACTGTTGCCAGGGGATGGAGACATTCAGAAATAAAAGACATGAAAGTCTTGGAAGGTGACTCCAGCTCTGCTCTCTCCAAACTACACAGGCAGTTGGGAAAGACTCAGAAATAGTATGTGTGCAGGAGAGAGAAAAACAGGTCAGTGTAAAATAATCCAGATCTGGGTAGATGAAAGTTTTATAGTGGCTGATTGCAATCTCCTCCTAGCATATATGAAACAAGAAACTACAGCAGGGAGCTGCTGAAATCCAATCGAGTAGTGGAAACGCTCTCATACTGGGTAGCTCATGTAGCTCATCACTTAAATATGAACTTGTTCCAACAAGCATTGAGGGCATTTTTTTCAAGACTCCATCTACAAGAGTCTCCAATATTATATATGAACACAAACTCATCCCACAAGAGAGGCAGCGCTTCCTTAGGATCCTATTAAAGAAATTGTATGGACAAAGAAATTCCTTGAACTCAGTTGCATTAACATTAAGAGAGTAAGGGAGTTGAATGAGAATGTGGCTGATCTACATTATTTTAATAGCTGTTTGAGTATAAATGAAGGATGATTATTGTATGATCATTCAAAAGAAAATTTCAAATTCCTCTTGTGTTCTTTTCACTTTTAGCCATGTTCTCAATAATTTCTGATTTATTCATAGGAATAATCATTCTGAAAATTAACGGATTTAAAATTTTGCCCTAAGTATGTTACCATGTTTCACTCACCATGTTTACTTATGTGTTTAAGGTAAAATTGGGTATTACTTCTTGTGACAATAATGTTATCACAGGTGAAAAATACTACTAACACTATGTTTCAAAAGACTAGCTTTCAAGATCCCCTCAACCAGGAATAGGTAGTGTCATTCACTTTTTTTGTTGACTGAATATCTTGTATTTGTACAATGCTTTGGTATTGCAAAATCTTGATATAAATCTCATTTTAGAAAATGATCTGATAATATTTAATCTAAGACTGATACTAATCCCATTTTACAAATGAAGAAAGAGAGTGGTTCAAGGCCAAGTCTTACAGGTTTAGATGGTGTAGACCTTGGTCTGCCAAATTGCATTCTGGCACTGACAACACATCAACCATCTTGTGACCACACATCTACCAGTACTTTCTGAGCTTGGTGAAGTCACTCTGTTTATTTTTTCAGGCTTGTTAACTGAAATTCAGTGTAAATCTAAACGATTGAGAAAAAATGTGAAGCAGCATGCAGATCAGACCATTAATGAAGACAGCGAAGGACGTGACTTGAGACAAGTGACCTCCACAACTAAGTCATGCAGGGTAATAACATGCAATGGTGCCTGCCAAGCCCAGCAGCTGACGTTACTGAACTGGCTGGGGGACATTCAAATTAGGACCATAGCCATAAGCAGAATTTCATTACAATTGTGCAAAAGATGAGTTTCTTCCTCAGGAAGAATATTTACTTTGGTTTAAAAATTCAAGCAAGCATAGTTAAAAAAGTAAAGGTTCTCTAACTCCTTGGCTCCTTTCTAGTTCTACTACTAAGAGTTTACCAGTGGAAATGGCTTGGTGTTTAAAATGGATTTTCCAAATTGAGCTTTTTCTCTTTTTATTGAGGTAACATTAGTTTCTAATTCTATATAGGTATTGGTTGTACAGCTTCTCATTCTAGAAATTGTTTTTATTACAATATGTCCAACATCAAATGTCCAGTCACCATTTACCACTAACCACTTGCCCCCCACCATCCATTCTTTCCTCTCTCCTTCCCTTCTAGCAACCACCATGTGTTGTCAGAGTCTAAAGGGTTTATTTGTTTAATTTTATTTGCTATTTTTACCTTTATATTCCACAAAAGTATAAAATCATATGGTATTTGTCCTTTCCATTCTGCCTTATTTTACTTAGCATTATTTCAAAGTCCATCAATGTGGGCTCAAATGGCAAAATTTCATCTTTTTATGACTGAATAGTATTTCATTGTGGATATATATCCAAATTCCTTATCCATTCATTGTTGTTGGGAAATGGGTTGTCAAACTAAGCTTTGATGACCATTTATTCCCTATTGTTGAGAAGGGGGCTCCAAAAGGAAGGATGTGGACTCAATAGAGACTTATAGATTAATCTTTATCAAAGGGTAATATACAAGTTGTGGACCAGTAGAGAAAAGTCTTTCCCACTGAGATCATAAATCACTGAAGAAATCCATGAACTACTTGGTAGCATCTTGGATGATTAGTTAAATGCATCATAATAATACATAGAATATTTGGAGTAATTTTAATTTACCATTAGTTGAAAAACCAATAATCCATAATTATTCAAGTCATGTCCCTCTCAACATTTATTATACTGCTGAAAAAGAAAACTTTGTATACATTTAGCTCTTCAAATTTATTATTTTGTATTCAGAAAAAATAATTTTTAAAGTATTGTTTTGCCATAGTGCCTCCTCAGTAACACTTTGGTATAAGGAAGTGAAGAACTGACAATTATTCACCCTCTTTAAGAGATACTAGTGATGGAGAAAGAGATATCTGGGGTTTGAATTATCTATATTGATGACTCTACTTTAGGGATTGGCAATTTTTTTTTTCTTAAGGAGCCAGGTATTTTAAGTTCTGGCAGCACAGTCTCTACCACACTACTCAAATCTGACATTTTAGTGCGAAAGCAACATAGTCATTACATAAATAGGCAAGAATTATTTTGTTGTAATGGATTATTTTTTTAAGAGGTAGATTTGGTCATTGGGCCAGAGTTTTTGAACCTGCTCTATATGGATTTTCTTAAATGGATCCTCCATTTTACATGTGGAAACTTTTCCTAAGTTATGATTGAAGGTTGAACTTTCACAGAACTCTATGAATAAAGTTCAGTAGGTTTCATATTCAGACTAAAGTTTGTTCTAGGAAATATATGTAAGGAATGTTATCCCTGTTTTCTCAGACAGAGATTTGGAACAAACTTAGTGAAATATGATATGACTTGCCTAAGAACCCAGAAAAAAAGATTATAGGTTATATCTGAGCTAATAGGTTCTGCCACATTCAGGACATTTTTCAACAAGTCCTACTAGTGGTTTTCTCCAGATTGAAGCACATCTAGGAAAAATGCCTTATACCTATTCTGCCTAATACCTTTTATTTTTTTGTCAGTGTAGGAGAAAACTGAACTCACCCCAGATCAACAGAATCTTCTATATTATATTATGGATTCATATAGCAAACAGAGGATGCCTCAAGAAATAACAAATAAAATTGTATGTATATCTGAAAATACATGGATTTGAAGTTAATCATTTCTGGAGATTTTACTACCTTGGGGGTGGAATTTATATATTAATATGTTACTTTGAAATGATTAGAGTTGAGAATTTAAGTTATACATTTAAACTTTAAGTACACTAAACAATTAAAGAGTAAGAAGTTTCATAGCTATCTTGATAATTCTTTCCAAAGATCTGAAAAATAGGAACTGGGTTTAAATTTTATGTTCAAAATCTGGTTCCTTAATTTAACAATTTTATATTGGTTTACCCTCTTATTTACTTATTAATCATTTGTTTTTTTCTTAAAATTTAGTTAAAAGAAGAATTCAGTGCAGAAGAAAATTTTCTCATTTTAACTGAAATGGCTACCAGTCATGTACAGATTCTTGTAGAATTCACAAAAAAACTGCCAGGTATTTTTGTATGTAGTTACTTCTTTACTACACTGTGCAATATTATTGTAACATTGAAAGAGACAGTCTGTTCATTGTAAGATGGAATCACCTCACATCTGACTTAAAATAATATATCTAACTACCATAGACATGAAATGCTAGAGCCAGATATTTCAAATCTTTTATAAGAATTCTTCCAAATGGATAGACTAAAAAAATTGAAACTTTGTAAAGTTGACATTCATCCATTTACTCATTGAATAAACATTTATTGATAATCTAATCTATACTTAGCACCTAGGTATTACCTCCAAAGAGAGTGATTAAAGACTACTTTATATATAGAAATTAATAGCTCATTATATCTAAGAAAGACAGGGAGACTTCAGAATCATGTTTGAGTTGGGTCTAAAAGAAAAAAAGGAGTTTTCCATGTGTATGTAAAAGAAGGAGCATTCCAAGTTGAGCAATCTCCTTGTGAAATGTAACAAGATGTGAATAAGAATAAGGTTATTAGAGCTGGAAGAGAAAACTCATTGTGGCCAATGTATATGGTGGGTTCCTTGATTAGACATAAGGTGTGTTGGTACCACACCGATAAAAGTTTAATTGAGGGATGGAATTCTTATCCTTTATGATAAAAAGCTCTTGGTGGCTTTTTTGTTAAGAGAGAAGCAGTAAGATATATACTATAGAGATATGACTGTTTTATAAGATGGATTTGAATAGGAAGGGAGTTGAGGCAAAAAACATGAGTTGGTGTACTACTGCACCAGTGCAGACAGGAGGGCTTGAAATAAAACATTAGTAGTGGGAGAGAGATGAAAAAACTGATAGAACTTGATGAGCAAGAGTAAGTGTAGATGAGGTAGAAGTATTCTTATCCAGTTATTCTGACAGTACCAAGATAGAAACTAGAATGTGAGATTCCTATTTACCAGCCCCAAATTCTTTCAGCCATATTATTAATATGATCTTATTCAATAGGTTTAAGTTGTTTTGGTGTTTTAAATATATATCAGGATATTAGAATCGCCAGGTCTATAAATATATAGTAAATAGTGATGTAACACTAATATTAAATTACAGAAAGTAACTTCTGACATAGGATTTTAACTTGTTATGCTAATTTGCCTTTTTTTGGCCATCACTTTGCTGTGTTACTGTACCATGGATAGACATAGACCTACATAAAACTCATAAGGTATGGGGAGAAAGTCCTCATTATCATTGAACTATTAATAGTCTCTCATTTCTTTATTTATAATGAAAAAGGAAGTTATTTTGGTATATGCTAAGTAATCTTAAGGCAGTTTGATCAGAAACAAGATTATATGAGAGTGAAAACTAGTAGTGGACCAGAAAAGGGAAATATGGTATTTTTGATTGTTTATAAGTTTTTTTTTTTTTTTTACTTTAAAGGTTATTTGGTCTTGAACCAAGAAGTAATGGAAAAGAAAATCTTACTTATAAACTATCTTCTTAGCTTATCTTAAAGCAGTGGTAACACCTCTTCATTCTCAGTGCCCAACTTAGGGAGAATGAGAGCACAACAATATTCAATTAGTAAAGCAGAAGGAAAAAGATATAGAAAGAAATAAAAGATGAAAAAAGCCCTTGAGAAGGAAAAAAATTAATTCAACAATAATTGTAAAAATAATAAAATTATTACAAATAGCAATGATAGTAATGAATACCAATAATGACAGGGTATTTTCTGAAGGGCCTAGTTGAGTCATTTCATTGTACAATTGATCATAACCTGTACCAGGCACTGTCCAGGGTGCTAGAAATTTGGCAAGGCTCCTGCCCTCAAAGGAGTCTTATATTTTATGAAATAGTGATGTTTAATCTTAGCATTACTCTCGTCTCTAAACTGCCATCACTATTTAATCATATCCCAAGCCATTGAGACCCTGATGACATTAGTTTATTTGTGTTGGCTGTTTATATACCTGTGCACTGAGCTTGTTATTTAGTCATTCATTATCACTGTCATTTAGTTATTCAACAAATAATTTGGGGTATCATATATGTACTAGGCATGAGAGATATAAAGGTCAACAAAATAGTCAAAGTCTCTGCCTCCAAGAAGTTTACACTCTAATAGAGGTATCAGACACCTAACAACTATGCAAATAAATCTATAATATATCAGTAGAGGTAAGTTGTGTGAATAGAAATAAAACCATAGGGACTAATGAGTACTGGAGAGTACTATTTTAGGTAGAGTCACCTTGAAACAAAGACCCACATACAGTAAGGTAGTGAGGCATGGGGATAACTGGGAAGAACATTTACTCCTGATGTTAAAGCAGGCTTGTGTGTTCACAGCAGAGCCAGGGGCCCTGGGGTAGAGCACAATGAATAAGGTGAAAGAGGAAGAGGAAATGAGGTCAGAGCAGCTTCTGGAGACTATAGCACATAAGTCTGGAAAAGAACTTTGAATTTTCCTGGCAGCGATGTATTTCTTTAGGTCATTGATTCTATGATTCTCTCTACCCTGCATAGTGTAGTGTTGAACACAGAGAAGATATCTCAACATGACCTTGATTGGCTTTTTTTGGGTGGAGGAAATACTACCCATTACCTAGATTGATTAGACTCATAAGTCAAATATTCCTTTAAATCTCTGGATACATATAAAGATTTTTCTGATTTGTGAATGCTTTTCTGCAGAATTTACCTCTAACACCAGCTGTGACTAAAATGATCTCTCAATGAGTATCTGCTTGCCTCTTATTTTTGAGGGTTGCTTCATCAGAATGAGCCTTTCTCTGTACACACATGTATATACATGTATGTATATACACATCCATGTACATACATGTACATGCATACACACATATACACATGTATCTACATGTGGTATGGACTTGACCTCTTTTACCTCTTGTTCAGCAAATCCTCCTCAATGAAGATAAAAGCCAATTTCTATTAAGGGGGAATATAATAAATATTACTCATGTTACAGGACCACCCAATCATAAAACAATTATAAAATAACTTTATGGAAATGTTTTATAAGGGGGGGGCTGATGGAGGTGATGAAATATTGTTATACAACATTCACAACTTCTTTTTTTTTAACATTCACAACTTCTTGTTAATGATTTCATTATCATCTTAATTCAGGATTTCAAACATTGGACCATGAAGATCAGATTGCTTTGCTGAAAGGGTCTGCAGTTGAAGCTATGTTCCTTCGTTCAGCTGAGATTTTCAATAAGAAACTTCCAGCTGGCCATGCTGACCTATTGGAAGAAAGAATTAGAAAAAGTGGTAAGTGGTAAAAGTGGTTAATGGTAAAAAGAGTTTGTTTCTACAAGTAAGAATTTGCATGCCACATAAAGGCATGCCTCTTACCTAATTCATGCAACATTATATCACCATTGTGACTAGCATGGAGAATGACCTTAAGAAAATAGGTGCTGAATGGATGAGATTTTAAAGGGTTGATTAAAAAAACTGTTATCACAGCAAAACACCAAAAATACTATTTTTACTTCTCTAAGATGAAGGTCCACCGAAAGAATTTTTAAGACTGGAAGATTAGTCTGATAAGAAAAATAGAATAAAATATCTGAGATTATTCAGTCCAGAAAAAGAATCATTTATTCAAAACCTTCAGATGTGAATGACAATATGTCAAACTATTATCCTTCTCTTTCCAAGCAAGATAAGAAAAAATAATAGCCGCAGTATTTATACATCATTTATTAGGTTTCAGACACTGTTCTAAATACACATATGATTTCACCAAATTCTTGCAAAAATCCTAAGAAATAAGTACTATTATTCCAATTTTACAGGCGAGGAAACTAGGACACATAGTAGCTAAATAACTTTTTCAGAGACAGAAAGGAAGTCTCACTTCAAGAGTCATGTGTCTTAACCAGCATTCTACACTACCATCTCCGAATAGCTCCCCAGATTTCTCAGATTGGTAGCTCATTGGTCTTTCTCCTCTTCCTTCATGAGCTGAGATTCTGTTTAGAATCCTGTCATTTTCAATCGACTCTGGCAATGTGGCAACTGACCAATAACAATGCAAGCCAATTTCCATGGGATTTTTATTTATTTATACGTTCTCTCATTATTTTCCAACAAACTTTTATTGAGTACTGATATGAACAAGATTCACTGGAGACATAGGGATAAGTAATATAAAGTCACAGCTTTATATTAAAGGATTTCATCTCAAGGATTTCATCTTCTAAGGGAAATAGATATATAAAAAAATCACAATAGAGTGTCAGGTATAAATTAAGTTGAAGACTGACTGCTATAACAGAGATTAAATTAAAGGAAACTTAAACAAGACAGAATCTTATTTCAATCTTGGGGTAGACTGAACATAAGGAAATGGTGATAGGGCAGAAATGCCCCTCTGTCTTGTTGCCCATCCAATCATTCAGTGTTGACTTTGGTCCAGAATGGTGCACAATCATACCCACATGCCAAGCTGCTGGGAGGGGCAAATAGGGCAAAGAACAGCACACCCTCCCCGTAAGGAAATGACTCAGAAGTGGCACACACAACTGCTACTCACATCTCATTGAGAACTTAACTTCCTCATCACACTTTATAGCAGCTCTTTCTGTTCAACAAATATATATTAAATACTTGTTTTGTGCCAGTCACTGTATAGTTATTGAGGGTGGGGAGATGAAACTATACAGCCTATCATCTAAGAATTTATAATCTAGTGGGGGAGAGATACAATCAGTGTGCAATGTAATAAGGAGTATTGGGAAGGTATGTGCATAATGAAATCAGAGATAAAGGAGTGCCTGCAGTCCTGTATAAGGCTACTTGGTGAGTCAGAAAAGATTGCAAAGTAGACAATTGAATCAGGAAGGATGGTTAGGAACTTTTCAAGCCATTAATAGCTGAGAAAGACATTCTGGGACATATACCCATTATATTATATTAATATAGAAATTGCCAGTGGAAAGAGGAATGAGAGAATAGCCAGGTATAGGATTTACAGGTAAGCTGATATTGCCATAAAACAATACTTATAAATCTGCAGAAGTAGTAAGTGCTAGATTATTGAAAGCATTGACTGCCACAAAAGTGGTTTAATTTAATTCTCATAAAATGTGGAGCCTTTCTAAAGCTCTGTGCAGATGTGACAGGAACCACAGCAATGCTGTAGAAAGATCTTTATAGCCGTAAGAATTGATACAATAAGCAGGGAGGTCAGTGACAAAATCAGTGCAATAACTAGGTGAGAAATGGTGAAGTCCTTTTAGGTTAAAAATATGTAATTTTGCTGGGTAAATTTCAGAATTTGTGATTCTTCAAGATCAGTGCAATAACTAGGTAAGAAATGGTGAAGTCCTTTTAGGTTAAAAATATGTAATTTTGCTGGGTAAATTTCAGAATTTGTGATTCTGCAAGTTTCAGAGAAGTTCAAGTTTCCCAGAATATGATCCATATAAATAAATATGCATGCCTCTAGTTCAAAATAAGATACTTGCCCAAACATCAACCACATATTGTGACAATGAAAACCACCCAAACTGACATACTGCTTAGTATTTTGTAATGATGGTTCCATTTATTAATATTTATGAATTTGTTTCTCCCAATGGATTTTCAGAACATTGCCTCTTCCACACACCACCATAAAACCTGATCTTGCAAGATGACCTTTCAGAATAACTTTTCATTCTTATGCAAATGTAACATATTCTTATTTCAATTGTACATTTAATTCCAGAATAAAATAATGTCTCAAGATATCCTGTTTATGCCTACAGGACTCTTTAAAGAATGCATTTCTTTTCTGTTCTTCAAATTCATACTCTTTTGTTTCCTATTATTAAATTCCAATTACACAAAGATACTGTCTCCTGAGGTACATTGACTTAATGGGAGTTATCGTGTTTATTTATGTTAATTGAGGCTTTAGAACATTTATCTGATAAACTTATGGTTGAGCTTTTCTACATAATTCTTATGCATCATTTAAAAAAACTCCTGATGTTCTATTTCAACTAGGTTTTTCAGCTGGAATTTTTAATAAAATAGAAATAATCATATGACACCATGACAGTTATGATAGGACTGAAATAGTGTTGCTGGGTGAGTTTATGTTTTAACATTAAGGAAATTAGCAATAACCTTTCACAGACCAAAGGAACTTATTTTTTAAATTTCTAAACTTTATATATTTTTTTACCTTTTTTTAGCGCAAGACAGAAATAAATGAAATACTCAATTCAGTGCACGTGCATGAAGATGACATTTGTATCTTTTGATTTCGCATCACTTGGTTTTACATACATTGTCTTGTTAGTAGTGTTCCCAGTGACCCCTAACAGTGGATGCTTTGCTCCTATGGATAAATGGGACTCAGAGAGGCTAAATGACCTGCTCAAGGTCATACTGCTAATCAGCAGATTGCCAGGAGATAACACAAATGTTCTAACTCAAAGTCCAGCACTCTTATGTTATACTTGGCACTCGCCAAGGTCTAGTTGCCCACCTTTTGGCTGGCAGGGATCTAAAGACCCGTTAAAACATATTTGCTGCCCTTTGCTTCAGGGATAAAGTATTAGCAGGAGCTAGCAATTTGTCTTTGCTTTTAAGTATGTAATAAAATGAATAGAGACAATGGGGTCAGAGATTCTTATTAGCTAGTTTGTAATAACATAATAAAGTATACTGTATGTAGTATATACTCTGCTTATTTTTCTGCTCTTTAAATATACATCTGACTTCACTGCTTTTAACCTTGACAACTTGCACAGAATGAACAGTTGTTAAGAATTATCAGTATATTTTCTTTTTTAAAGATTTATTTATTTACTTATACAAGCACTGGGTACAGTCAGAAGTGCGGGAGGGTCAGAGAATTCACCAGAGCAAGAGTGGGGAACAGAACAGGCAGACTGACGAAATATACTGCTGAGGGAAGCAGCAGGCATGGCAGGAGAGGTCTGCGCGCCATGTGGGACCCTCGCCCGGTGGCCGGGTATCTAACCGGCGCTGCAGAGGCTGCGGGCAGCTTTGCAGCCCAGCGCGCAACTGCTGCACCACCAGGGGAGGCCCTAACTATATTTTCTAATGAAGGAAATGTAAGCTGATCAGTTCAGGGACTATCTTTGAAAGAAAGGTTGTGAATATAAACAAATACATGAGAAAATAGAAGAAAAGTAAGTGTTTAAGTTCAAGTTTACAATTCTTTTTTTTTTTAAGATTTTTTTTATTTATACAAGAGCTGGGGTACAGGCTAGGGTCGTGGGAGGGTGAGAGGATTCACCAGAGACAGAGCGGGGAACAGAACAGGCAGACTGACTGAAATACACTGCTGAGGAGAGCAGCGAGTGAGGTAGGAGAGGTCTGCCGCACCATGTGGGATTCTCCCTGGCTGGCCGGGAATCAAACCTGCACTGCAGAGGCTGTGGACAGCTTCACGGTGCAGTGCTCAACTGCCTTTGCCACGGGGGATGCCTTCAAGTTTACAATTCTTAACCCCTCTCATTTTCATTTTCAAACTTGGTCTTGAAACATGGGTGGTGTGCTAGCCTATTAAGGATCCTGCTTATATTTTAGCACAAAAGCTGGAAGACATGAAAATATATCTCACTTGTTAGGGGAACTGTCAGTAAGGATGTTCTTGTTTGATGGTATCAGAAAATCCAACTCAACATAGAATTAAAAAATAAAGAAATGTGGGCCTCCCCTGGTGGCACAGGTGGTTGAGCCCAGCACTGTGAAGCTATCCGCGGCCTCTTCAGCACGGGTTTGATCCCGGCCGGCCAGCGAGAGACCCACATGGCGTGGCAGACCTCTCCTGCCTCAACCGCTGCTCCCCTCAGCAGTGTATTTCATCAGTCTGCCTCTTTTGTTCCCCACTCTGTCTCTGGTGAGTCCTCTCACCCTCCTGCACGTCTGACCTGTACCCGGGTTCTTGTATGTATGAATAAATAAATCTTTAAAAAAAAATAAAGTAAGGAAATGTACTGAGTCAAATGAAAAATCCAGTTAAGTCAGACACCCAACCTACCATCAGAAATATCAGGTCTTTTTCTGTCTTTCTGCTTGACTGTCCTGGGTGTATCAGCTTTACCCTCAGGCTGGCTCTCCTCATGGTTACCTGATGGCCACTGCAGTTCTAGCTGTCATTTCTGGATACAACAATAACCAAAGGGAAAAAGTGATGACCTCTTCCATTGGTCAAAAGACAACGACCTGAATGGGCTTCAGGATCCAAGAAGTATTGGAGTCATTAGTTTACAAGAAAACTACCAGAAAGTAGAGATCTTAGTTTGAAAGGAAAACCCAAGGCAAACATCACCTTATATGCCATGTACCTTACATGCTTTGTACCTCAACTTCTTTGCTATGCACCAGTGTCATTTCTAAAAAAAAGTCAAATTTAGTGGTTCTGACCAAATAGCAAACAAGATTCTCAGTCTGATTGCCTCTTTTAATAAATCATATTACGGTATTTAAAGTGCTAGGAAGTATGTCTTGTATAATATGCACACTTGTATATAATGTGTACACAAGCAAATCTGTGCTTTGTTTTTGTCCCCAGTTTAAAACTAGAAAGTTAATCAGGCAATAAAAGACATTTACATTTAAAATTAAAACTTGAAATTATAGCATTAATTCTAATCACATGGTTATTCTCTCAAAGAAATTTCTCATTGCTGAACAATTAATTTATCAATTAATTTATCTTTTTTTTTAAGAAAAACAAATAAGAAAGGGAAGAGAAGAGACTTTTTTCTTCACAACTGAACATTTCCTTGTCAGTCTGTGTGGTTAAGTTAGAAAATAGCCCCCCCTTGTGACCAAAAATCAGCTATTTGGGCTTAAGCGCAAACATGAAGCAAACCTTAAGCACGTCTCCAGAAAGGGGGAAGCAGGAAAACAGGCAAAGACTGCCTCTCTAGGGTGATGTTTGCACTACATTTCCTAGGTTAGAAATTGCTTGTTCATATATTGATACACTGAGACACCCCTTTGCTCATGCTGGCGTGGTCGATGGTGATTATTGACTCCAAGAGCAAATTTGTATTTGATGTATCCTGCCGGAAAAAAAATTTAACTCTTCTTCTGCTGTGTTTTCTACACTTTCTCTATGTTCACTGTTGGCCTTTACAACATGCATAAGTAATCAGCTGGGGAAGAGTGTCAGATACTTCTATAAGTGAGGATTCAGACATTCAGATTTTGTGAAGTGTAATATTAGATGACTATTAAGCTCTTAGCACCTGGAATCCAGTTTTAGTCTGGATTAGTTAGGACAAAGCTCGAAGGCTCTAGGTCTGATTTAGGATGGAAGAGAG
The DNA here is from genome assembly GCF_964194135.1 of Talpa europaea. Taxonomy (NCBI): domain Eukaryota; kingdom Metazoa; phylum Chordata; class Mammalia; order Eulipotyphla; family Talpidae; genus Talpa; species Talpa europaea. Next base: position 13,699,859 of record NC_140083.1, on the reverse strand, counting down.
CAGTCTGTTCTATTTACCAGTCCTGGGAAACTCATCCTCTTCTTTTCATTCATAAATCACATCACAGTCTTCTATTTTTCCCCTCCTGCCTCCACAATTCCCCAGTCAGAGCTCTTCTGGAATAGAGCCACGTGCAGAACAGGCACCAAACTGATATTTGTCGAGTGAGTGGAGGAAGTGACACAAAGAAATTTTAAATTGCAAAGAGGAGTAAGCTAGATAAAGGAGAAGGAGGGTATTCCAAGTAGACAGAACATGTACAAAATGTAGGCAGTGTGAATTGTTTAGGAAACTTCAAGTGACTGAATATGGCCGGAGTAAAGGCTGTGTGATAAAAAGACCACACAGCTTAGTTCTCTGGAATCTGCCAGCTTTGGTTTGAAGCCTGGTTGCATGTCTCACCAGCTCTATGTTTTTGTACATTTATAAAACCTCTGTGCATCTTTCTTGGGGGGGGGAGGGTTAAATTAAATGAATGATAATATAAGAGTTACTTGGAACAGTGCTTAATTCATAAAAAAGTACTTAATATATGTGAACTTATTATCATGTGGGTAAATGGCAGGAGGTAGGGAAGGCAGGTCAGGTTCCAGAGTTTTCTGTATAAAAGGAAGAAAAATTATACCAAAAGTTATAGAGAGTTTTTAAAGGTTTGCAAGAACCAAGAAACTTTGAATTTTAGAAAGTTTATTCTCAGGTGGGCTGAAGGGGAACAAACTGAACACCAAGACCAGTGAAGAGGCAATTGCCGGGCCTCCCCTGGTGGCGCAGCGGTTGAGTGCTGGGCTGCGAAGCCGCCTGCAGCCTCTGCAGTGCCGGTTCCATCCCCGGCCACTGGCGAGTGTCCCACATGGCACGCAGAACTCTCTGCCGTGCCCGCTGCTCCCCTCAGTAGTGTATTTCGTCAGTCTGCCTGTTCTGTTCCCCGCTCTGGCTCTGGTGAATTCTCTCACTCTCCCGCGCTTCTGACTACACCCTAGTGCTTGTATAAATAAATAAATAAATCTTAAAAAAAATTAAAAAAGGGGGGCAATTACCATGATCCAGAGGAAGAGAGGGCCTTAAACTGAGTCAATGCCGGGTGCAGTGGAGAGGAATGGGAATGCCAACTGTGAGGCAGCAGGTTGAATCAACAGTAGTCAACGCTTAAGTTAGATGGAGGACTGGATCTCAGCTGTCAGGTGGGGTCAACTCGGTAGCCAAGGATATAATTCACTGAGAATGGAAACACCAGACAAAGGGTAGATTTAGAGGAAAATGGGGAGTTGAGTTCTTTACATGCACATGATATTGCACGTATTGAGTTTGATGAGAATAGCTAAGTACCAATGTAAGTATGCAATATATAGGCTTGGAACTTGAGAGAAAGGTTGCAACTCTATTTATTTATTTATTTTTATTATTTTTTTTAATCTTTTTTTTTTAAAGATTTATTTATTTATTTTTACAAGCACTGGGTACAGTCAGAAGCGTGGGAGGGTGAGAGAATTCACCAGAGCTAGAGCGGGGAGCAGAGCAGACAGAAGGACCAAAGTACACTGCTGAGGGGAGCAGCGGGCAGCAGGAGAGGTCTGCGCGCCATGTGGGACCCTCACCCGGTGGCCAGGGATCGAACCGGCACTGCAGAGGCTGCAGGCAGCTTCGCAGCCCAGCGCTCAACCGCTGCGCCACCAGGGGAGGCCCAGGTTGCAACTCTTTAATAAGAATCCTAGCCAATTTATTAATGGAGTTATTTATACTTCTTGACTGAATGATAATGATTTCTGTTGGTTAAGATCTATCTATAGCTTCATTCTAGAAAGTAATCTTTAAGATTAAACTCCATGAAGTTCAAAGATTCTTTTGACAATTCAGGAACATTATTTATTGTCAGACAGTGGTGACTGAAACAAAATCAAAGACACACAAATCATTGAAATGGCTATATTTTGAGGATTTTGTTCATTGACCTTCTTTACAATGCCCTACCTATGACTGGGACATGTTATGAGGAATATTTGAATATGTGTTTATGTGAATAAATATCAATGTGTATATATGTAATGTATTTGTGGTTTTACACTTTTCAGACATTGAAAAATTTTATTAAGCCTCTGCAATATTTCAACATTCTTCCATAGGTATCTCCGATGAATATATAACACCTATGTTTAGTTTTTATAAAAGTGTTGGAGAACTAAAAATGACTCAAGAAGAGTATGCTTTGCTTACAGCAATTGTCATCTTCTCTCCAGGTAATTTCAATGTTACATTTTTATCCCCTTCCCACCCACCTATTCCCACAATACAATAGTAATCTTATTTATGAAAGAAAAGTTGGAAAAACACAAAAATAAAGGTAAGATGGCCTATGATCCCACCACTCACATTGAACCATTGTTCACATTTCAATGTAGTTTCTCTCAGCTTTCCCTCTAAATCTTACACTTACTCATTAAATAAATTTATTCTGAACACCAACTATGTGCTAAACATGGTTCTAGATATTGAGGTTATGACTGTAAAGAAACAGGCAGGTTTCAACTACATGGTGCTTACATTCTAGGAGGGTGAGAAAGACAATAAATGAAAAAACAAAAGGAGGTGGTAAGTTATTAGAGAACTTATAAAGATGCAGATGTTGGAAAGAAAATGGCAGAAGATGGTATTTTAATTAGTGGTCACATTACAGGGCAGGGTGGGAGGCAACCCAGCCAAACCATTCTGCTCTGCCTTCTGCCACATGAAGACAAAACATGTAAGACCGTTAGTGGACAGGAACTTTAATACAATTAGTGTGCAACAGAGAAAAGAGGAAGAATAAAGTTTCCAAATCAAGCACCCCAATTTACCCATCCCGACATGGGTAAATACCCAGCCAAACAGGCTTGGCCCAAAGCAAGGCCACTGAGGCCTTAAAGCCTGCCACAGTCTCAGGCACATTCTAGCAGGAACCCATGGAAAAGGGTCCAGAAACAGCCAAACAAGTCTGGGAGGAAAAGAGCAAAATGAAAATCAAGATAAAAGCTGCCACTGTTAACCTCCACATGGATCTCTCACCTACATCTCTTTCAACCAGTCCAAGTCTGAGAAGCAAGGGCAGCTTCTGCACATGTCTCTCTGACCCAAGTGCCTCCTCCAGGTCTCCTTCTGACTCTCCATCCTGCTACCTTCTCTGAGTCCTCTCCAGCTTATCCCTGCTCAGCTCCACCCTTCCTTGGGTGTGGCAGGGAAACTGGAAACTTCCCTTTTCCTGAGACCACCCTGTTACAGTCAGGGAAGACTTTTTGAAGCAATTGTTGATATTTGAATAGCAACCTGCATGCAATTATGTACTTTATAACAGAGAATACAATATGTGCCTGATAGTTAATTGTAATGATACACAATCATTTACTTAATTTTTTGCCATATATTTGGATATTCAGGATCTCCCCATTTTTGTTTGTTTTAAACAATGTTGAAATGAATACCTGTGTATATAAAATTTGTCAACATTTTTAGATTAATTACTTGGAAGTAAGGGATACCATGTTCATGACTGGTAAAACATAATCACAATGATAGCTTCAAGTTTTATATATGATATTGAGGCAGGAGATAGTTGTTATTTTTATTTTTTTGCCATAAAAATTATAGCTACAAAAAGAAAAATATTTTTGCAGTACCTAGTAGTTACCCATGTGTATATTCCTATAATCCAGCAACTCCACTCCTTGGAATATATACACTGGAAATGATGTATGGGTGGACCTTTGGGGCTTTTGATTGGAAGGAGAATTTAGGGAGGCTTCTGGGCTGAGCAGTAAACTGTATCTAGTTGCATGTATATAGCTAATGTGTATATTTGAGCGTAAAATGCATCACATTGAACACTTAATTTATATTTTTAAGTGCACATTTGTAAGATATTTCAAAACAGCATCACTATAGTTATGCCAAATTAATGCTTTTCGATTTTTTTGGTCATTTTATTTTAAATTTCAAAACAGACAGACAATACATAAAAGACAGAGAAGCTGTAGAGAAGCTTCAGGAACCACTGCTTGATGTGCTACAAAAGTTGTGCAAGATTCATCAGCCTGAAAACCCTCAACATTTTGCCTGTCTCCTGGGTCGCCTGACTGAGTTGCGGACATTTAATCATCACCATGCAGAAATGCTCATGTCGTGGAGAGTGAATGACCACAAATTTACCCCACTTCTCTGTGAAATCTGGGATGTTCAGTGATGAGTATCACGGAGCAGGGGCCATCTCTTTATTTTTCTCATATAAATTTGATGTATAACTTTGCTTAGTTTCATTTGTACCTGGCTTCACAGGGAATTTTGATGGATATTTATGTAGTAATTATATAACTTCCACAATTGTAAATAGGAGGCTAGATAGAATTACTTTCTCTATATTATATTTTATAAAGCTTTAGGGAATCTTTCATTTTAATTGGCATGCCCTGTTTGCCAAGCTAAATTGTTTGTTATTTTAATTCCATCAAAGTTGGGAAAATTTTCCTCTTCATCTTACCTTAGTGTGTATATTTTATTAAAGAGTTGTGTTCAATTTTGGCAATAAACCCAACATAAAGGCAACAGGCTTTTCTTTGGGAACAAAATTTGAAAAATATTCGAATTCTTATTCCTTTAAATGATGAATGACAGCCTACTGAGCCCAAGGGGATAATTTACAGTAAGTAAATTCTCACAACATAAAAGACACTTTTCTCATCCCTGGAGTAGCCTTGGTGAATATACATTCATTTGTAAAAGTCCTGTGATGATTTAATTTTCTTTGAAGTGTGCAACTAGAATAACATATAGAAAAGTTAATGATTCTCACTATAAAATATACCCTCAAGCAATCCCTTTTCATAATTAGAGTCTGTAGAGTCTGTCTGGAAGTAGCTCTTACAAACTCAGAGTATAATATATAACTCCAGTCTGAGATATTCCCCCTTAAAGAGATTTCCTCTCTTAAAGCTGTTCACTGTTGGCATCAGTGCATATAATTAATCTTTTTTTGTTGTTGTGTTTAGGGGGTTTTTTTGGTTGTTTTTTTTTTTTTTTTTTTTTTTTGCTTTTGGAAAGCACTCCTACAGCTGGGTACACAGCTGTTGTATACTTCCCCCAAAGCAGGAATTAGTTCATTTCCTTCCTTCATTGTTACACTGTTGTATTCTTCTCCCCATTATCCTTTGGTGAATACAATAAAACACCTTCTATAAGGAATGGGCTTTTATCTTCCTTTCCCCCCCCCCCAAGTCAGCCAAAGAGGAGCTTGCTTAGCCGGCAGAGGGTTTTTTTTGTATTAAAACACTAGGACAACCCTGAAGTCCTAAAAATATTATAGTAGGAAAAGGAGTGAATTAGGTAACATCAGTTGGATTCCATTTATTACAACAAAAATATCTTAAGTCCCCACTAAGTACAGGAATTTTTTTTTTTCCTTGACTCCACATGACACACAAAGTTGATTAATATAGTAACTACCTGGAGGGGCTTTAAAGAAATGCAGAGGAGAGAATGTGGACTCATGGGGAAACTTTCAAGAAGGTGGTATTACACCCCTTCCCTTGTTCAGAAGGAAAACCAGGACTTCTATGGGATTCAAGGTGAAGGGGGTAGCAGTATCAAGAGGAGGGAAGTAAGGAGTTGTGCAAATTTTGAAGACCACAAGTAATCTGGGAGGAGAGAGAGAGGGTGCACAAAACCTTGCTAAGCCTCAGTGTTACTACTGTAAAATAAAAATAACAGCACCTACTATCTAACAGGATTTAGCTGATGAATGGAGAGCCAAGTGGGAAGCTGCAGGTCCACCAGGGGAGGCGGGTAATGAGAAAGGGCTTTTAAAGCAGAAAAGTAAATGTGTGGTTTTAGTCTCCTAGATGTTTCAGGGTGGGGGATGTTTGGCAGAGAAACCAACCATGTGTTTAGAGGGTTGGAACTTTCAGTGCCCCATTCAGACCTCCAGATTGGTGAGTGAGATTGGTCACAAATGGGTAATCAGTTGTGTCTGTGTGATGCAACTTCATAAAGCCCCCTAAACAACAGGCTTTGGAGAGCTTCTGGGTTGAGATATCAGGGGCTGGCATTCCCAGAGAAGGCACGAAAGCCCATGCCCTCCTGCCACCTGCACTCTATCTGCATTTTGCCCTCTGCCACTTTCATTGGACTGTTCTTTAGTTGTATTCTATGAAATGAACTGACACAGTGGTAAACTGTCTGGGTTTTTTGTTTGTTTGCTGAGTTCTATGAGCCATACCAGCAAATTATTGAAGTTGAAGAGAGGGTGGTGGGGACACCCCTACAATCATCAGTTGATCACAAGTATAGGCTACAGGGCCTCCCCTGGTGGCGCAGGCAGTTGAGTGCAGCACTGTGAAGCTGTCTGCAGCCTCTGCAGTGCCGGTTCGATCCCGGCCTGCGAGGGTCCCACATGGCGCGACAGACCTCTCCTGTCTCTCCCGCTGCTCCCCTCAGCAGTGTATTTCGTCAATCTGCCTTTTCTGTTCCCCACTCTGTCTCTGGTGAATCCTCTCACCCTCCCGTGAATCTGGCCTGTACCCTGGTTCTTGTATAAATAAATAAAATAAATCTTAAAAAAAAAAAAAAGTACTGGCTACAGCCTGGGACTCGTGGGCAGGGACAGTCTTTGGGACTAAGCCCCTAACCTTTAGGTCTGCATGAACTCCAGGTAGTTAGTGTCAGAATTGAATTGTGAGACTTCCACCTGGAATCAGAACTGGTGTGCATATGGAGAAAACCCCATATATATTAGTGCTAAACCTGAGTATAATGGGTCACTAATGGGTCTTTTTTTTTTTAGAATTTTTGTAAGACTTTAACAAAAGCCAAAGAACAAGAGAAATAGTAAAAGCACAATAAATATTTGTTGTTGGATATCATACCTATAAATAAAATGGCAGAATCTGGCCATTTTATTTAAGGTCAGAAAATGTGTATCATTAATAGAAGTATCACAGAAGAGGATCTGCCAGCACTTTGGCATGTGACCCTGAGAAAACTTTTTTAACCTCTCTACGCCTTTTTCAAATCTCTTTTAAAAAACCTTTTTAACTTCTCTAAACCTCAGTTTTCTTACACATATATATACATTGTCCACAATGTGGACAATATGCTATTCCCACCAGGGTTGATGTGAGGTTAAACCTAAGTGTTTCAAAAATAAACAATAATTTGGTGACTCATGACAATTTGGTGATTAAGGCCCCCATGGTAGCTATTACTACTACTACTACTATTAATAAAACTGACTGTCATAAGCTGATATTGCTTGTGGTTTATTTCAAAACATCTCTTCAGCTTTGATGTAGTGGAGTGATGGTAGTGAACAAAACTGGATAGGATACCTGCTCTCATGCAATTTACAATCTAGTAAAGGAGATAAGAAATAAGTATATAAAAAATCAAAATATTAAAAATAGATCTAACACATAATCTAGCAATTCCATTCCTATTTACCTGAAGAAAACAAAACACTCATTTGAAGGCTTAGCTTCACCCCTATGTTCATTGCAGCACTATTTACAATAGCCAAGTTATGGAAACAGCCTAAGTGCCTACGTAAATCTCTCTACACCTCTGCCAACTTCTACCCTTTCTTGTCTTTTTGATATGGGCCCTTGTATGGGTGTCGGGTGGTATGTCATTATGGTTTTGATTGGCATTTCCTTGATGATAGAGATAATTTTTACAGGTGCCTATTGGCCATCTGCATATGGTGCCTGTATATCTTCTTTGGACAAGTGTCTATTTAGATGAGCAACTGTTTTTGAAGTTTTGTTTTCATTCTTTATTATTGAGCATCAGAAACTGACTTCATTAAATTACTTCAGTAAATTGCCACATCTCACATGTGGGGGTTTGTTGCTGTAGTGGGTAGCTATTGTTTTTTGGACACACAGAATCCCTTCCTTTCTTTCTGGTAGAATTATTCTGATTTCCTCAGGGAAACTGTCCCCTTCTCTTCTCGTCGTCCTTGGGGATGGAGTTTATCCCACCCCCAGTTTCAGAGTTGGAAACATGACGTAGCCATAGAGCCATAAAGTATTGTACATCTTAGGTCAGTGATTGGTTTAGGACTGGGCACATGACCCACTCAGAGGAAAGGAGATATTTTGCTTGGAACATTTTTAGGGGGTAGACGGTGCTAGTTATTTACTTTTGTGTATTGTATTACTGTTCCAAATTCTTCATACTCTCCCTACCATAGAATTATCTGCCCAGAGCCTTTGCTTTTTTTTTTTTTTTTATTTTTGGTGGGACCTTTGCCGGCGGCTGGGGAACGAACCAGCGCTGCAGAGGCGGCGGGCATCCTCGCAGCCCAGCGCTCAACCGCTGCGCCACCAGGGGAGGCCCCCAGAGCCTTTGCTTTTGTAGTGCCCCTCACAAGAGTGGCAGAATATATGTCCTGGGCCATTGATGTTGGGCTTGGCGATGTGACTTGCCTTGCGCAATGGAATGTGGGTGGAAGTGAGTGTGCCAGTTCTGGGCTGAGGCTTTAAGAGACATCACATGCTTCTGTTTGCTGCTCTTGCACTTTGCAGGCTGCCACGAGGAAAGCATGTCTTGGATAGTTTCAAGTCCCAGAATGAGAACTGGAAGGAACAGACTTAAATCCAACCTATAGCTTGAAGCACTGCCCCCTCCCCTCCACAATGAGCTAACTTGCAGATCCACAAGCAAGAAAAACCAATGTTTGTTACTGTAAGCCACTGAGAGTTGGGAGTTGTTATATAGCATTGTCACCACAAAAACTTAAATAATGTATCTTATTTATGCTCAGATCAATGATCCCTCCCCTTGCCTCTGCTCATATTAGCAGAGAGGCTAATCCTGCATTTTATATATTCCCCTGTGAAGGCAGGTTAGATCAGTGGAAGGCACTATTGGGAAATTGGAGGAGACAAAGGGAAAAGTCAGGGTGTTTCTCCCCCCCACTCTGCTTCAGGCAGCATCTTGGGTAATGATCGCATCTCCTAGTGGGCAAGTCCTACCCCAGCAGTGATAGTCCCAGCTTCTGGACTCTCTTTTGAATGAAATTAAGTTAATTAAATTACTGAATAAGTTTAACTGCATGAATCAAGATCTTTATTGCCCAGAGATTCTATTGCCCAGATTCTCTTTATTGCCCAGAGATTGCAGAAGGCACAATCTGTGGATTGATGGTCAATAATGTAGAGATATCAAAAACAACAAAAGCAGCAGCTACAAAATGCAAAACAAAACAACTAATAAATGAAAGAGCAAAAAAAATAAAATCTCCAACAACTATACTTTAAGCAATAGTGCAATCTTATAAGGCTGTGAGAAAACCAAATCATATCAATATCTAAGAGTTATATGATTATGAGAGACTCTTCTGTATTCTGTGGAGTTGTGTAGTCAGATAAACGGTTATTACTAATCTAATAACTTAAAGACTTTAGATTTCCAAGCACTATGTTTCCTTAAAGTGGGACACATGTTTACAATTCGGGGAAGTTTAGAATAGGATAGACTTTGTCATCTGCTGGAAGCAAACTGGTGAGGCTTGCTCTGCATGTTACAACCATGCTAATTTCAAGTAAAGGGGAACCTCTAAAATATGGTTATTAACCTAACCACCAATTAGAAAATCTACACATGAAAGTAGATTGTAGCTCATTAGGTGGAACCCTTAATTACTAATTGCAGTGTTAAAATCAAGATAGGTAAGAGGGCGAGTGTGCTGGGCGAATGTGCTTAGAGAGTGGGTACTAACTGGGAATTAATGTAATGTGAGCTTGAGAAAACAAAAAGGACTTTTTTCTTTTTTATACAGAAGGGAAAAGCAACAAGAGTCAAAAACTCTAGAAAAGAACCCTTCGCCCAGTTCCCCACTTTTAACCAATAAGGCATGTGAACTTTAAAGTTTCCAAGACAAACCAAATAGACAATGAAAACAAAAAAGGAAAGTAATCTGCCAGTTACTCTGAATTGCTTAGAACTATTGAGTGGTGTGTATGTGAGTAGGGATGTGCTTGTACGTCACATTGCATAATTTCATTTTTTAACAAATGGAGTTCAAATGTTTTATGATAGTGTGTGTCTAAGAAGAAACAAAGGAGTATTAACAACTAGTGATTCTTCAAATAAGACCTGTATAACACAACTGACCTTAAGGTTGTGTTGAGAAGCATACGTGTTTTGATGTTAAGGTTCAACAACTTAATTTAAAGCCATAACTGGACTCAAAATTTGGCTAAATGAGTGGTATGACAAACTGCCCTTAGTTTTAAATAGAAACACTACCAAACATTGGTCCATTTGAACAACAGGTCCTGGGAAGATCATTCCACTGAGTCATGGGCAGCAGAATGTTCTAGGATCCACTTCAGTTGATAAAAAGGAGTAACCACTACAGATACCAGGGTCATTCACCACTTACACATCAACATTTGATGACCACCTTCACCTATCCATCCACCCCCAAATGGAAGCTCTGGGAAAGCTGGATTCCCATGTCTAAGACAGAGCTTGGAGCAGAGCAAGTGCCCAATATTTGTTGAATTGTCTCCTCCAACCAACCAATTTAAACAGCGTCAAATCTAACTTTTCAACTATCTTCTTTTAACTAACATTCTGGCTGCTTCCACATTTCTGGACCCTTGTTCTCTCAGCCTGGCAAACACTATGTCTCTTGGCAGATTCCTAATCATCCTTCAGAGTTCAGTTCCTTTCAACCCTCTGGCCACCACCCCCAGGACTGTTATATGTTCCCTCTTCACTTGGCCTCCAGACTTCCTCTTAGGGCCGATCTGCTGAACTCATTGAAGGCAGGGGCTGTTTTCTTTGATTCACTTCAGCAAGCAGCCCCACCTCCTCATTGTTTTGTTGAGTGAATGAAGCAATAAATGTTAAAGAGAACCAATTATTCCAGGCTATTCCGATCAATCTACACACCTTACAGATGGGGGAACTGAGGCCCACAGAGGTGCTGTGATTTACAAAAACTAATAAAACTGGAAGGGCAGTGCCTGGGCTTCCTGGTTTTCGGCCATTAATTCCACCGCCTTACTCTACCGCCCACCCCTCATTAGCAAACCACATCTGCAGTTATCACAGGCCCCCCCTCTTTTCACATGCTGGGGTGGGTCTCTGCTTTCTCTCAACCCTCTGAGCTGGTAAGCATCATCACTCATTGTGTTAATTGCCCCCACTTCCCCTGGCGCTTGTGTTTCCTGTAGGAAGCACCAACATCCTCCTTTGTGGCCTGGAACTACAGGATTCTTCTTTTTTTTTAAATTTTTTTTTTTAAATTTTTTGCAGTTTCAAGTTATGCTTGATTGATTCCCACCCCTTTAGAAAACATATGCAATCGTAAAATGAATTTTAAAGATGTAAAATAATTAAAGGCACATCAATAGACTATTGCCCGCCCCCCCAAATCCATTCCCCCCTTTACCAGGGGAAAAACATTCATCTTGATCCCTCACGCTAACCCCTCAGGGGAAGAGGGGGGCTCTCTCTGAAAGCACTGCTTAGGGCTCTCCTTCCTGCTGGGTGACAGTTTGCGTCTCCAGAAACCAAGGCTTTTTCGGATCAGGCCCCCAGTGATGCCAGAGCTGGGAAGGGCACTTGGCAGGACACAACTGATGGCCACATTCCAGGACGCCAAGAGGCAGTCCTAACAGGCCAGGTTGGACAAATCGGAGGGGCTGCTGCAGTCGCTGACGGGCCCGAAGGGACCCTCTTTTCTGTGGCCAAGTCACTTTGCTCCCCAGAGAAAAGGGGGGTCGGCCCCCGCAGCGGGGGCCTCGGGGCGGTGGAAGACGGGCGTTGCCGGGTGACAGCGAAGCGCGCGCAGGTCGCGTGCTCCCGCGGCCCGGGGGCGTGGCCTCCAGCCCCCAGCCCCGCCCCCGCGCCTTCTGATTGGTTCCTTCGAAACAGGCGGCGGTTAACTGCCGCGAGCCCTGAGGCCAAGGAGGCGGCGGCCGCGGCGACGGCCGGTCAGGGGCGTGACGGCCGGCGGCACAGATTGAGCCGCGATGTCGCCCCGCCGGGAGAAGTGACCCTCCAGCGCCCAGACGGGTGAGTACGTCCCCGTCTTGCCTGCTGGCCGGCTCCGCGAACTTTCACGCGCCTCCTCAGGGCTGCCGCGCCTCAGCCCGCGGCCTCCGGGCGTCCCCGGGCGCCGCGCAGTCCCGCACGGGGCTCGGCGGGGCCTCGAGCTGCGGGTCCGAGGCGCGCCGCGATTGGCCCGCGGCGGGCGTCGCGGGCTGCGATTGGCTCCCGGGGCGGTGAGGCGAAGGCGCTCGGGCCCGCGCCCGCCCTCCCTGGGGCGCTGGAGCGGGCGCGCGGGGTCGCGGGGTCGGGGGTCAGGGGGCGGCAGGTGCCGGCGCGTGGGGTCGACGAGGCGCGACGAGGGGCGTAATGGCGGGGCCCGCGCGGTGTGGGTTCGCCCGCGCCCTGGCTTTGGAGGGCCGCGCCGGGGTGGGGCGGGGGCGCTCGTCGGCTGCTCTGGGCGTCGGAGGGGAGTCGGGAGGCTGCGTTTCCCCGCGTTCCTGACGAATCGCTTCAAGCCGAAAAGCCGTGCGGGGCCGAGCGCTCCGCGGCGGTGGCTGCGGGGAGCCGGCCCAGGCCCGTCTGGGTGGAAGTTCGGGGTTTGCTTGGGGGTCTGGACCGGGCCGGGCCGCTGAGCACTGCCCGGGGCCTCCTCTCTCGGCGCGTGAATGAGTAGAAATCGGAATTCTTCTGCACGCTTCGGATTCCTTTGGGGCGGAGATTGCGGTTGATTTGAAAGAAAACGTGGAAACTCTGGTGAGAGTTTTCTGGCGTCGATCCTGATTCCCGAGGCCTGACTCATCGGTTCCACAAATTCGTTAAGAACCAGTGGACTTTGACCATCAGGCGTCTCCGCTATTTTGACACCGCGGAGCTAGACGTTTCATTTCTTCTTAGTGTTTGGAATGGCTAAGCAGGTAGGCTTTGAAATCAGACTGACTTAGGGCCTCCCCGGTGGCGCCAGGGGCAAGGGTGAAGCACCGCTCTAGGAAGCGATCCGCAGCCTCTGTAGCCTGAGCCCGAGCCCAGACCTGCCAGGGAGTTACCCACATGGCACGGCAGACCTCTCCTGTCTCGCCCGCTGCTCCCCTCAGCAGTGTATCTCAGTAGATGCGCCTGTTCTGTTTCCCTACCTGTCTCTGCTGAGTCCTCTCACACCCCCCCCCCCATCTCTGGCCGGTACCCCAGCTCTCGTATGCATAGATAAATAAATCTTTAAAAAAAAAAAGAAATCAGACTTACTTGGTGTGTGACCTTAAGCAAGTTATTTAATCTGGCTGACCCTGTATTTCCTAATCTGTAAAAGAGAGCTAATGATAGTAGCCGTTTTATTGACACCAGGGTTGTCGTGAGGATTAAGTGAAATAATCCATGTAACTAGTGTCGTACAGTGCCCAACGCATGGCTTTTAATAATTTTGCGCCCTTTAATTTGGATTTAGATTTGAGCTATCCCCAAAGGTGGAGAGCAGCACAACGGTGAAAGCAGTGCTGGTGATGGTTATCATTCATTACGTTAATACATATGCACCATTTAAAGCAGTGTCTAAAACATACTAAATAGACAAATGCAGTTTTACCTAGTGGGAGCCAGGTACTGTTCCTAGATGCTTATCTGATTGTTAAACTGCTCTTAATACTCCTGGAATACAGTTGGTCTTATTTCCTTATTATAGGTGAGGAAACTAAAACTCAGAGAATCACCTACTAAGCTCTACCCCAGCATTCGGTATCTTGGTATCGCTCTCATTTCATCATCCGTTCACCTTTTGTCTCACTACTGTTGCATTTATATTCTTAGCGTTAAGCAACTTATCTGAATAGAGTTGTTTGTATCGCCCACATTCATTTCTGCCGTGGTGTGGGTTTATTTAGAGTATAGATTAAAAAACTGAGAAATAAATCGTGGTGTGAACCAAAGTGTGTGTTAAGAGAATGATGTCAATTTATATTACTAAAAACTAAGCCCAGTGATCTTTGCAGAATTGGTCAGTTCAGAAGTAATACTTCCTAGTTTGTATTTTTCTGCTTAGTTTTTGCTTACTCACTATTCTATTTTTTGGTGTGGTATATCTCAATTTAAGTTTGGAGATAAGAGCAGAAATTTCAGTTATTTCAAATGTTTTTTCAAGTTGACTATTGATGAGGAAAGAAAAGGGTTAAGGTTAATGTATTGTCAAAATTTTACTTTCTTCATGTAATATGCCTGCCTTTGTCTCTTTCTCTGCCTCCTTCTCTGTTACTTGTTACTTGTTGCTCTCTATATTTCAGAAGCACACCTCTACAAACCGAAAATCGTGTGTTGTATTGATAGAATTAGAAAGAATAGAAAACTTGAGTTTTCTCAATAGAAAAGAGAAAACTTGAGTCTGTCAGCTTGTCTCATTTTGAGTTTTTCCTGCTAATTGAAATGTAAGTTCTGTAGAGAAATACATTAGAAGTAATGTTTACAATATACAGAATTCTGATTGTATTTCTTTATTGTTTTTCCTTCTAAACACTCAGAGAGTTTCCTTATGTCATTGCATTAGAATGACAGAATAGGTTATTTTAACAAAGTTACCATCTACTTTCTAAATGAATTGCTAATTTCCAAAAAAGTTGAAATGTAATAAAATGTAGGAATAAAATGTACACTAAATGTGATTTCATATTTGCTGCTGAAAGCATCATAGGCATTTGCAGTATTATGACTATCATAGGTTATGCTGGATATTGGTGAAATGCTGACTGTTGCCTACTGTTACACACATAAACTTTTATGTAAGAAAATATAATATTAGCTATGGCAAAGGGCACACTTTGATTAGATTTTTAAGCACAGTGGCTTCTATTTTCTCTTGTTGAATGACTTTGTAATATTTTTGATTCAAAGAATAAAATTGACTGTTAAAAATTTAACTATGTTGGGAAGTTTTTCTTTTTTATACATACAGGCAATTTAGAAAGTACTGTGAGTTTTTGGTCCCATAACATGTTAACAGACATCTTTTCATATTAGTAGATATAGTTCTGTGTTGTTCTTTCAAGTAACTGAATCAATCCCCGCTGTATGAATGTCCCATTAAGTTTTCTGAGCAATTTCCTATGAATAGACAATTTGTTTTTTCTTTTCTTTCTACTGGTGTTTGTGTATATGTATGTTTTCCATAGTCTTTTAGTCTATATATAAAGGCAAAATTCTGTAAGTTCATAAGTTCACAAAATTTTATGACAAACTAATAATGCTAGGATAAAATTGTTATTCACATTGAATCTTTGTCAAATGAAAGGAAATTTTCAAATAAAAAAGCAGACACTTATGAACAGTTTATTTTGCAAATAACATGTAATATTTTATTAAATTGTATGAATATTATTTCTTTTTCTTATAAATCTTCATCTGCTTTGGAAGATGCATTTTCCTTAAATGAATGCACCACAGATTTAGTTCATTATTTTTTCATATTCTCTTTAGTGATAAATATAGCAAGGAGTAAGTCCACATCCAATTTTAGCACTGATTTCTGCAACAAGGAATAAGTGGAGAATGTTACCTCCTTAGAGATCTTATTTTAAAATGTTTAAAGAGAAAAATAGAAGCATATATTGATACATAATCTAAACTGTGGAGAGGGTTCAGAGGAGACTTTTTGGAGGAATTAACTCTGAAGGGTAGGTCACAGTGAGTTAGGCTGAGACTGTTAGTACATGAGATGGGACTTCAGCATGTGCAGAGACCAGAAATGAGAGAGCAAGGTGCTCACAGGGTCTGAAAGAAGTTCAGAAAAGGACAAGACATGAGGTGAGACTGGTGAGGGTTCTGTATGACTTTATTAGCTTTGTTAAGGAGTTTGGGTTTAATCCTGAAGGTAATGGGAACCATTAAGGTTTAGTAGTACGATGTCCTCCAATTGTAGTTTGTGAAGGGTCACAGTGACTGCAGTACCTGAAAAGCAATTTGGATGCTGGAGAAGTGGTGACAGGTTGAGGCTGTTTCAGTAAGCCTGAAGAAAGATAATGGTGACTCGAAGCAGTCAAGTGACTTGAGAGGAGTTTCCATAAATTTTGAAAAAAATTGTAGGTAGAAGTAACAAGAGGTGGTCATTGATTATTTTGACTGAGGTAAGGTAGGAAACTGGGGAGGAGGTAAAGGTAGGAGAAGGAAGGAATCAAGGATTACCTGATAACGTGGTGACTCTTGGTGCCTTTCCTTGAAATAGTAAATACAGAAAGCCTTTGTAAATAGGTATATGAGTGAATGAATGAATAAATGATCACAGATAAAGGCAAACCATTTGATGGGGGTGGTGATAATGATAGCAATCACCACAGCCAAGATTTGCATTTTTTTTAAACATACTATAAAACTGTTACCCTTTTTCTCATTTCTTCAGCATGTTAGTCTTGCTCCATCTTCCAGTCATGTTTTGGATATATATTGTTTTCTCTCAGTCACAAACCCTCTGGACAAACCTTCCTTTTCAGTGAAGATGTGTATTAGTTTCCTGTTACTGCTAGAATAAATGACCACAAACTTAGTGGTTTAAAACAACACACACTTATTATCTGATAGTTTGGGGGGTAAAAATCGAACAAACCCTGAAATGAGCTAAACTAAAGAAGCTGTAGGTAGGATTACATTCCTTCTGGAGGCTCTGGGGAATTGTCCATTTCTCTAGCTTTTCCTGCTTCTGGAAGGCACCTGCATTCCTTGCCTCCTCCTTCTATCTTCAAAGCCAGCAGCCTCACAACTCAAATCAGTAATTCTTTCTCCCTCCTTCCCTATCCTTCCCTACTCCTCTTCCTGTCCCTTTCCTTCCATCTTGACATCTCCTTTCCTTCTGCTTCTTTCTCACATGGCTGACTTTGACCTTTTTGCATCCCTTCTTAAGAGAACTCATATTACACTGGGCCCAGCAGGATAATCTCCCATTTGGGGGTCGATAATTACTCAGTCTGCAAGGTCCACAAAGATAGCATTTTCATAGGTTCTGGGGATTAGGGTGTAGAAATCTTTTGGAGACCATTATTTTGTTTACCACAAATAGATTTAAGATGTAATAAAAATGCACTTGTCCACTGGGGCAGCCCTATGAATTCCTCCTTGGCCCAGCTATTTTCTATTTTGCTCACTTGGACCCTCTGCCTACATACCAGTCATTTTTTTCCTTAGTGATTCCTCTGGTATAGCCGGTACCTCACTTGACCTGCTGGTACCTTTGTTAGTAATCACTCTAATATTTTGCCTTGGTCTTCTTGGGTGAGTGGCAAAATTATTAATTTAGTTCACATCATAAAAATATTAAATAACAGCAACAACAACAAACCCCAAAAAACTTGTCAGACATTTGTCTACTATGTGGCTGCTTCCAGGGTTTGCTATCACATTTCCTCTGCAACAGAATCACTGTGGAGAAGAGAGACAACTCAGTTTTCCTGGAGATTTTATCATTTTTCTCATCAGAAGTGTTCTCTAAACTTTAGCTTTGAATGCATCTATCAACACTATTTCCAATAGCAATCCAGGAACTTATAGTATGCTTGGTCAAGCAATAGAAATAACTAAAAACAGGGTAAGGTACTAAACAGAAAATGATTGGGAGGAATGCTATGTGAGATTAACAACTAGAGATATAATCAGAATTAATATACTCATGGTGACTATAATAAATAGTTTTGTCTACTTGAAAGTTGCTAAGAGAATATATCTTAAGACTTCTCATCACAAGAAAAAAGTTGTAACTCTGTGCATCATGGGTGTTAACTAGCATTTTGCAGTATATACATACGTATCATTTTGTTATACTGAGACTGTTAGAGTGTTACATGTCAATTCCATTGCAATAAAAAAGGATATAATCAATTAATTTAGTCCAATCAGGAAAGGGCTACTGGAACGAGATAAATCCAAAAAGTGTAAGCCCAGACTGATTGAGATAATGAGGAATCTCTTCAGGTATTCCTTCTGTCTTCTTTCCTGATTTTTCCTCTCATGTCTAAATGTTGCATTTTCATAGAACTTGCTCTTAGGCTCTAATCACTTCTCCATTTCCTTGTCAGATGACCTCATTCTTTCCAGTGGGTTTACTTCTCAAGTATTTGCTGACAGTTTCTATCTCCGCCTGAACTTTATTCTTGGCTCTAGATTAGGATTTCCAACTGCCTACCTGACATTTCCACACATCACTTTTGACCTACCTTTGCTGTGTTTCCCTGCTTTGGTCTTATCATACTTATCTCAGTAAGTGCTACCACTATCCGTTTGCTTTGCTCAGTAGCACAAGTCTGAAGCCTAGGAGTCGTTCTTGACACCTTCCTCTGCACATATATCCCTCTCCTTCACCCCTCCATCTCTAATGTTATGAAGTCTTGATTCTAACTACAAAACAGATAGCAAACCTGTCCACTTATCTCCAGTGGAGACACTGTCAGCATTCTAGCTCAGTTGCCATCATTTGTCACTGGACTGTGGCAGTAGATTCCTAACTCTTCCCTTTTTGGGCTGCTTTTCACATCATTTCTTATGTGCTTTGTTTTCTTTGCTCTCACTATTTCCACCTGCCTGTATCCTATCTTCTATCTCTCTCATTTCCCCTACTTATTCTGTCCCCCATTTCCTTCTCTGATAAACCCATCATTATTTCATTCCTCTCTTTCTCTCTCCTTATAGCTCTTTTAAAACTATGAATGAAATTATGCCCCTCCCTTCTCATGAAACATTTCTGTGGCTTCTCACTGTCTGGAGAATAAAAATCCAATTTCCTCAACATGCTGCCAGTGTGTAATGGGACCACTGCCTAACTCTTCACCCCCATCCTCAGCCACAGTTTCCATGCTTCAGCCATATTGGCTTCTTTCAATTCTTGGAATGTGCCAAGCTGTGTCTCAGTTTAGTCTATGCAACAATTATTCCATATGTATAGAAGAGCTCTGTCTTCTTCCTTTCCCTGGCCAGTGTCTACTAGTCTTCAAATTTGTTTTTTTTTTTCTCTAGCAAAATCATTTCAATTTGAGTCTGAAGTACACTCCTGATGTTTCTCTTTGTGTTCTTTTCTTCAGAGCAATTATGATTTAACATTGCATGTTCATTTGTGTATTTAACTCTTTTCAGTCTTCCCAATGGGTGCACTAGCTCCAATAGAGCACACAGGTGTTATGTTGGTCACTCTGTCTCTTGCCTATGGTGCCTAGTTCAGTAAAGGATGTGAATAAGTGGTTGTTGAATAAATGAACATGTGGATGCTACCCGAGAAGCGTATTACCTGAACAATGATGTAGCTACAGAAATGAGCAAAACTGATAGGGATGACAATGAAAAGAAAGGTTAAGTGGAGCAAAAGGCCTGTGCTAGGTAGATTCCTGAAGATTTTTATTCTAGCAAAGAGAATTGTTAAGTCACAAATTCATTTCTGAGTACGCTCCCAATTATGACGAGGGTATTTTAAAGCTTTTACTTTCACTTATAACCATATCATTTTTCTCTTAGTATAAGAGACATTCCAAATTATATTCAATGGCTTCAATATCATTAGCCTTGTTTTCTTATCTTTCTAATTCGATTAATCATATTAAAGAAAATTACATCCCATTATTAATCATAACAACTCATTTGTTAAATGCTAGCAGTGTATTAGGTACTTTATATGTATCATCTTACTTAATCTTTATGTCCATCATATAAGGGAGGTGGTGGTATCCCTTTTTACAGATGAGAACCCAGATAAGTTAACTATCCCAACGTTGTGTAGCTCAAATTATAATGGAACTGGAATTCAAACCAGGCATGTCTGTAACTTTTATTTCCACAGTAGTATCTTTGTGCTAGGTTATTTTAGTACTGATATAAAAAATTGAAATGAGTTTGGTATGGATTTAACATTTCTATTTTCTCTTTTAGGCAACTAGGAAATTCAAAATTTTAAAACAGAATTATTTTTTAGTGAACAAATCAAAAAGGATGTCTTCAACTATTTTTCTAATTGAAACTTTAAGAATGATGAAATGTATTTTGACATACAGAAAGGCGCAAGACTAGTATAACACCTGGATTACAGCTACCTCTCTTGAGATAAAAAATCTAACAGTACAGGTGAAGGACTCTGTACATTCCTCCCCAGTCTCATCTTTCTCCTGCTGCTCAGCAGTAGCCACTGTACTCGCATTGTCATTTATCACATTTCTGCAGCTTGTGTGTCTTGGCGTTCATCCATTCATCTGGTGGCTGAGCGCTAAATGTATATGTGGTGCAGTGGCAGTTAATACTGTTTATCTGAAGAAACTAACTTATTTCTTCACCTTTTTTGCCATTCTTTTCAAAATTGATCTTTGATTTGTACCAGGACTGAACATGTCACACTATTCTCTCCCTACCATGGCTTATAATGTGGTTGAGGAATAAAACTGTACTCAGTTTCAGAGTTTACAGTTGTAGAACTGAATTGATGACATGTATGGTTGATGTTTCTTTCATCATGATCGATGTGAGATCAAATTGATATGAAGAGTCTTATCACAGATAATCTTGTGCATCTCATAACTGAAACTGTTCTTAAAATGAGTGGATTATTAGGCCCAAATCCGATTCAAGTTTCAGGTGGATGAGCAATCTTCTGATTTTCTAACATTTTCCCTAGATTTTAAAATTTAAGGATAGTATTTTTCCCATGTAATATCTGTTTAAGACCCTTGTCTACTGAAATATTCTCAGCACAATTAGAATATAGTTTGGACTTGGTCATGAGAGGCCTTTTTTGGATTAAACCTAAGGGAAAGACTTCCCTAAAATTGGCAAAAAATTGAAGTAGACTTCTGCAAAGAGACCACAAAGCAAAGATAAAACTAAAATAAAGCCAATAAGTTTCTGATCAAGGTGCAGCTCCAAGACTGAGTTGTCGTTATTCATTATAGATGTGGTATATAAAAGAATTAAAGACATTTAGGGAAAGATAAAAAGAAGCAAATAGTGAAATGAATAAGAAACAAAATTGTGAGTGTGATGCAGACTGGGAACTAGAGCTAGCTATAGCAAAGAAGCTACTCTTGGGTCTCAATGCCTAAGACACATTAATTGATGATTCATCAAAATGTTCTCATTAGCTTATAGGTTTTTTTAATGAAAGCATATATATATATATATATTTTTAAAGATTTATTTATTTATTTGTACAAGCACTGGGTATAGTCAGACGCGCGGGAGGGTGAGAGAATTCACCAGAGCCAGAGCGGGGAACAGAACAGGCAGACTTGGCAAAACACATTGCTGAGGGGAGCAGCGGGCGGCAGGAGAGGTTTGCGTACCATGTGGGACTCTCGCCCGGTGGCCAGGGATTGAACCGGTGCTGCAGAGGCTGCGGGCAGCTTCGCAACCCAGGGCTCAACTGCTGCGCCACTGGGGAGGCCCTGAAAGCATATATTTTATGTACATAATAGCTCTTCATATGAAGACAAATTATAATTCATCTGAAAACTATTGTATTAAAGAATTTCTTTTTAAAAGTAATCTGGATGATTGTATTTTGTCATCTTAAAAGTAGTCTTAGTACACACACACACACACAAGATTCCTCTGCTAAAATTCAAGTGAGTGAAGGTTGTGCACAAATTCCTCATTTCTTTCATAAAACTAATTTTGTTGAATTTTCCATAAAAAGTGCAACTACTAAACATTCTTGTGATAGCTTCTTTGTGAATATGTCACTGTTCTTGATTTGCACACGCCTTATAATTTAGGCCTTCTTTTGTTTTGGGTTGGCAGTTCCAACTGTTAAAGTTCTTGTCTGATTATGTGGGACTCTTTATTTTAATGGGAGCAGCTTCTTTGCTGCATTTTTAAAAAATGGTCTTGGAAACTTCTTACTGTGGATCTTTGTTGGGCACAAAGGATTATTTATGCTAAAGGAAAATGTATTCCCCACTGATTTGCTCGTGGGAAGCATAACAAGCTTATTAGTAATGCTCAATTGTACTTTGGCCTTTTGCTATGCTAGAAAGAAGGAAAAATGACATCAAATAGGACATTCTGCTGTTCTTTGCCTGCTGGTAGAAGAATATGATGTAATATTAGACTTTTCCATTAGGTTTAGATTAAGTTCAACTTTAGTGCTAGGAGAAATGTTCCTGAAGACAAAGTTGTATGTGTTGCTGGCACTGTGCGTAAGGTATGTTTGTTATAGCTTAGAGGAGAAAATAAATTGGAAATTGATAGCATTATAGCCTTATCAACTACTTTGTATTTTTTTCCTTTGAGTTAGTTTTAATGTTGATTTACAATAAAAAAGCAAACTAGTGTATTATGCAGCTATAAGCAATCAGAAACTTTAGGCTTTATGCAACCTATATTATTCTGAGTGTTTTTTAGGTTCTTCACTTTTCAAATGCATTGAAGAATTATACTAATCTAACTTAATAGAAGTTGTATTTTTTCCTAATAGATGGCAAGAATAGTAGTCGTTTGGAGTTAAGTAGTTTGGAGCTAAGATTTCTGTTTTTTTTTTTTTTTTTGTCTTTAGCACCTCATGGAGAAAATAACATGAAAATTATAGAAAGGCATTGAGTATTGTTTCATAGTTAAAATTGATGTTTATCTTTATTACTTTGTCATCTGGCAGAGGTTACTTATGACAGATTAAGCTTATGAATTTATACAAAGTTCAAATGAATTTATATGAACTCCATGTAAAGATCAGATGAGTAATACTTGACTTTTCAGTCTTAGTTGTTGTCATATTTGTATTTATATTATATTATGTTTATAGAGGGGAATTCTGGGAGATTTTTATATGAGTCTAAGTTTTATGCTTTTTATAGCCAGATGCTTCAAAAATTACTTTGATCCTAGTGTCAGAAATTATATAAATTAAAATGTAGTTTAGGTTTTCCTGTTTCAAATCAGGAGTATTTTTTATGAAATAAGAAGCTTGGAGTGATTACTGAATTCTTTTATTGTCAAATTATTCAAACTAAAAGAAAAAGTTTTAGATTTATAATTTGAGGGTTTGGGGGAGTAGGAAAGCCACCACTACTGCATATTAATGTTTTCTTTTATTTTCAGAAAAGCAGTTTTATTTCAGTATAGATGACCATGCAGCCTGCAGTTCAAGTAAGTATTTTTCTTGGGAAAAAGTATTTTTAAATTATGAGATTCATTTAATAAAATTATAAGATTTACTAAATTATTATCATAATATGTTTTTATTGTACTAGTTTTCTTAAGCATCAAAATTTAATAATAGAAATACTGTATTTTGATTTTCTATTTTCAAATCTAAACTTTCATTTATACTAAATATTTTTAAGAACTAAACATACCTGAGAATTGGTAGATTCATTTATCTCTACTACCCTGGGAAAAGATTTGGAATATTTTGTCGGTTTTCTCATTACAATTTGATATGCATTGTGGTTTTCTGTAGTTAAAAGAGCTTTCAATGAAAGCAAATATAAGTTTTTATCTCAAATAATTATGTATGTACCCTATAATGCCTGTAAAGGAGGGAGGGGATCCCATGCAGTGTGGAAAGGATTACTGGGGTTTTTGCAGTGGTCATGGTATGAGAACACACATTTGTAGAGGTTTGAACCTATAACCCCTAAAATAAATACAGTGTTGTAAACCAACATTACCTCAATAAACAGTTGAAAAAAAAATCTGAAAGGTAGTTCGTTCTTTTTTTTTTTTTTTTGGTGAGAATGATGAGAAAAACTAGAATACTCTTATATTTGAATGATTCCAGAGTTGATATTTGCTTTGTTATTCTTATATCCTTTTAAGTTTTCTTTCTTTTGATGTAAATAAAACATGATTGAATATTAATTTAAAGATAAAAATCAGATAGAAGGAAGGTGATCATAAAATTTGCCCTGGAAACTGAGAACCTTAGGTTCAATGAAATTTCTTTTCTGCTTATTCTTCTCATTCTGCTACTCAGATTTTCACAAGGTCTTTTACTTCTTTGTCTTTGCTTCCTTACCTCTAAAGTGAGCATAATTGTGCTCATTTTGTAGGGTGTTTGTGAGGATTCAATGAGATAAAATGCACAAAGTAACTACTTGAATGTATATTGCATAGTAGGTTCTTCAGAAATTTCACTGTGTCTTTGGTACAACAGTCTTATTCAGATCTAAAGTCTAAAACTGGAGATTATACTTGTGTCATGAAAGTCATTTCTTTTTATTAAGAAAGAAGGCCTATTAAGATAACAGTGGCTGATAACCTAGAGAATTTGCTTATGAAATGGTTAAGAACAACTCTGTAATTCTGCTTATACTTCCTTTTGTGCTGTGCAACTGTGTCCTTCTACCCTTCTGATAGATATTTCTGTGACACCTTTTTCCTTTTGGGACTTGGGAATGCCTGGCACTCTCCCAAAAGTTCATTCTTCCCTTTTGAGTCCTACAAAGCTACACTTATTATGCTCATAACTATTTTATGTTCAAAACCATTTTTTAAAAATCTGATTACTTCTGTGCCTTCTATTTTCATTTGTCTCAGAAATGTTGTCAGTTTCATATTTTTTTAATACCTTGTTAGAGTGCTTATCACTGTCACACTTTTTCTCATTTCTACATTAATGACCAGTAATATTTTCTTAAGTGGGTGATTGTTTTCACAGTTTTGTCTTATAGTTCCATGAAATCTTGTCTGATCTAGATTCCAGAGATCCATCTTAAATGATTTTCTCCACAAGCAATCTTGACTTCTCTCATGGAAGTTTTTGCTTTTTTCCCTGATTAGTGTGAGAACTTTATAGGATTTTCACCTCTTTCTTTTCTACTAGACTGTTAACTTATTCATTAGTTTGTTACAGAGAGGAGAACCCCCTCTCCAAGTAAATAGCTGTTATTAATTGGTTTCTTACTAATTGAATACTTCCTCGCGCCCCCCCCCCCATTCCCTTAATTCTGATTAGTAAAAGACTTCCTTAAGCTCTTTTGCATCATAGTCCCTGTTGAGAACCTAACATAAGCCATGAACTCTCTCTGAGAAAAGACCTATTTGTACATAAGCATAAAATTTTTCCTAACTCTAAATAGGTTTGTGTACTTAATCAAGTTCGTCTATAGATTGCCTAGAGATTGAGAATATCTATAATATGGAAACTTTCAGCATGTCTGTAAACAACCATTCATTGCACATGCTATTTTTGTTGTTAACATCTAACTTTTAATGACATTAATATGATAATAACTGGCCCAGGTTATTATAGAGTCTTCTGCTTGTAATACTAGGAAAGTCCAAATATTCTTCTCCATAATTTGGCAAGAAATTAGAATGACCTTTGTTAATGTTAGTGTCTCTTTTCACACATGATTTTTTTTTGTGTGTGAAAATTATCCTCCTAACTAATAGGTATCTCTGCTTGAGAAACATTTTTTTCTTTTTTTCAGCTTTGTCAAATAGTTAAAGGAAAAAATAACATTCTGTTGACTCTAAAATGCTGTTGATTGTAAGATGCCTCTTGATTTTGATGGAACTAAGTCATTTACTGATATAATCTTCAATTATTCAACAAATATTTTTGACCGAATATTGTGTGTAAGCATTATGGTGAATCCTGGAACTATAAACAGAAGTAAGATATACTTATGAAGGGAAAGTTTCGATAGTAAACATTTGCTATCCTGCCTTCAAAATGATGTAAGAGAGTTGAGAGAAATAAATAACACTTTTATTCCTGAAATTTAATGGACTCATATTCACTTCATTCCCTAATCCCTACCCTGAATTCCTGAATTAAAGTCTTTCAAATAACTTATGTTTCTCTTTGTCTTTGGGCTTTTGATTGAGTGTTGCTACTCCTGCTTGCCGCTAGGTTAAAATGTCATTAACCTATTTTATGACAAAATGCTGAGGTTAAATTAAATTAATCTTAGTTAAGAAAATTTAATCAGTTAATGATAAAACTTAGTGATGGAAAAAATATCATTTTTTGACTTTCATCCTCTTAAAAGTAGAATCCATTCATTATTTAGGGGTTTGCTTACATTTACCACAGTATTGAATATTAAAAATGTGTCAAGCATCTAGACTAATAGTTTGCTTGTACTTTATATATTTTCTGTGAACTGCTGCAGTTTTGTATATATGTATCTAGTCTATAATTTATCATTAAAATAGACATGGGGTATACTGACTTTAAACAAGTTCATGTCCATTTGATTAGTTAGTGTTTTCTCTAGGTGTGGTTTGGAGAAGACCTGCCGTTAAGTCCACGGAGTCCTCTGACCCCCAGACATGGCCCAGGTTTGGCTGATGTTTGTCAGTATGATGAATGGATAGCTGTGAGGCATGAGGCCACCCTGTTGCCTATGCAAGAAGATCTGTCAATTTGGTTATCTGGCTTATTAGGTAAGCCTTGAATATCACAAGTTGTATTCTTTCATTCAGTAGATATTGAAAATCTTACTCTGTTCTAATGAGTGAAAACATTTAATGTTCTTGTTCTCACTGAGTTTTCATTCTGTTGGGTTGTTGGAAAACTCTTGATGTATTTTTTCTGTGTTTTCTATGCAAAAACGCATAAAGGAAATATTTTGATTCACCTTGACTGTTAGAGCTTGAATGTCAGTAAGGAAATTGGAGGTTTAAAGGAAGTGCTACTGGGCCTTCCTGGAGGCGCAAGGGGTTAAGATGCAACCTATGAAGCTATCTGCTTCCTGTCTTGCCCGCTGCTCCCCTCAGCAGTGTATTTTACTCAATCCGCCTGTTCTGTTCCCCACTCTATCTCTGGTGAATCCTCTCACCCTCCGTGCCTCTGGCCTATACCCCAGCTCTTGTATGCATAAATAAATAAATCTTTAAAAAAATAAATAAAGGAAGTGCCACTAAGCTTTGAAGAATCAACATTTTTATCATTGTTCATGTCTTTAAAAATAATAGGTCTGATTTGGGAGTCTACAATTTACTGATCTCCTCCCTCCCCTTAATCTTGTGGAGGATGTCATGAAGTTTTGAACAGAATATATAATGTAGTTAAAATGATTACTGTTTCTGAGACACAGAGGGGTAGAGGCATATAAAACCTAAAGGGAAGTATCCGGTCGGGAAAATATGTCATCACATTACTTTACTCAGATACTATGATGAGTGGTCTAAATCTTGTCCCTAGAATTCTTTTAAATACAAAATTTCATGTAGCATTGTAAAGTTTTCATGAAAAGAAACATATGAAGCTCACATGTGACCTTCCCAAGATTATTAAAAACATAGCAAACATCCATTCTAGCTATGTGATATCAATTTGATGGATTGAATAATTTTTTAAAACCTATTATATAGTAATAATGCTTCCAAAGAATGTGTTTTAGAGGTCAAAAGCTGGTATTCCCCAATTTTTAAATTGCAGCAAAGTCTTATTTATAATCTTTTTTCTTGTGTAAGCAATAGTAGTATAACATGAATCAAAACTTAGCAATGCATATTAAAATATAAAACACATTGGTGGCCTCCCTGGTGGCACAGAAGTTAAAGTCTCAGTGCTATCAAGCTCTCACCAGCCAATGTGGCATAAGTTTGATCCCTGGCCAGGGAGCTACCCACATGGCACAGCGGACCTCTCCTGTCTCTCCTGCTGTCCCCTCAGCAGTATATCTCAGTTGCTCTGCCTGTTCTGCTCCCCAGTCTGTCTCTGGTGAATCCTCTCACCTCTCCCCTGTCTCTGGCGTAGACTCCAGTTCTTGTATACATAAAAATAAAATAAATCTTTAAAAAAATAATAAAATAAAATATAAAACACTTTGGCCTGTTTTCTACCTGTACTTAAACATCACAGATATTTTTGTTTCACTTCTATTTATTTAATTTGACTTATTCTTTGCTCTCTTCAGTGTAGCTTCTAAGAGTGAATACTTGGAGTCTGATCTAATATTTTTATAGTATTTCATTATTATCTGATTATATTATTTAAATTTTAAACATATTGTTTGTATTTAATACTTCTAGAAGAATTTTAACTTTGAAATATGTATTGGCATTAAGGTATTGACGTTAAAGCAGAAAGGTTATTGGAAGAACTTGATAATGGAGTACTGCTATGCCAACTGATTGCTGTTCTTCAAAATATGGTTAAAACATGCAACTTTGAAGAGCCAGGGGTAAGTAAATGTTTGAGGGTAGTGATTTTATATCTTGTTATGTATTAATTTGTTTATATACAGTTCTTATCATCTCTACAAAATTGTAAACTTCTATCCCAACCATCTGTTGGGCTGTCAGAAAAGTCATGATGTATTTTTTCTGTTTTCCAAACAAAAATGTGTCATGACTTTTCTGACAACCCACTAAAAGACCTTGGATAATTTGCCTCCTCTTTTTTAGCATCTGTAAAAGGATTCTTACTTGTAAAATGGAGATACTAACTTTTACCTTGTAGGGTTTGTCTGTAAATTTTCAGGAAAATTAAATGAGATAATATGTACATAGCTTTTAGCTCAGGGCCTGGCACATTGTAAATATCTAGTAGCTAGCTTATCTTGAGAACAAAAGTAGTATTTTAATTTTAGGATTGTTGTGAGGGTTAATGAGAGGAGAATTTGTGATGGTTCCTGGCACACATTGTAGGGTCATCATCTCACCATCATCTTTGTATTTTCCATATGTTGTCTTGGTGGTAGATTCTACATATACTGGTTGAATAAATAATAATTTTTTTTACACGGTTTCCCTTTGTTGACCCTGAAGCTGTTACTTGAAGGTTAAGATAAGTTTTCTTCCATTTTCATGAAACATGAATATTTTCCTGAGTGGGGATTCTAATATTCACACTGTGTTCTGATACTCACACATAAAATAATTCAACTTTCAGGAATTTAAGGAAATCACAAATGTACAAAAATTAGAAGCAATCCAAATTATCATTATTGATGTTACCAAAAATTAATTATGGTGCCTAAATAGAATGGAATATTATCTATTTATTAGAAATGACTATTTTATTGTTATTTCTTACCCTAAAAGATGCCTCACAACCAATCTACTATTAAGATGTATATACATGTATACATGCATGTGCAAATATACACAAATCAGATTGCAGAATAGTTTGTGTAATAATCTGTAGCTACAGATATGTGTATACTGGTGCATAAAGATGTCTTACTAAAATGTGAATGAGAGGAAACTATCTTGTATTTGGCTGGATTTATTTATTTATTTTTTGACAGTGCCCATATAGTCTTTTTACAGTTAGAAAAACCCACAAAGCTATTTTAATTCTGGAAAATAATAGTGACAGGAAGGATATACAAGGAACTGGTAATAGTGGTTATCTCTAGGGAGAAAGAGGAACTGAGGGCTAGAGGTGGGAGAAAAACATACTCTACTATGCCTGTTGCATTTTTAAACATCCTGTGTACGAATTGTTTATTCAGGTAAATACTCAAACTAAAGCAAAGCTGAAAACCCCTCAGCCTCAGCAGGATTATCTACTCTTGGTGTAGGTTGTCAAAAAACTAAGATTCTGTAAAACTTTGACCAAAGCTTTCAGAGAACTTGAACTATTACTTCCTTATTTGAAAGTGTCCTCAAGAAACTCAGAACCATTTTTATGAATCTGCAAATACAGAAGTAAGTAAAAATGAGGTTGTGTGTTAACTTTGAACATAGAATAACTTTTTTTTTGCAGTGAACTATGTATGGAGAACATATTAAAGAGATGTGCTTTGGAGTTACTAGGCTGTCATTTTTTTATTTTAATTAAGATTTTTATTATTTTAGAAAGAAAGCAGTTAGAGATGTTTGATCCTACTGCTAATTTGACCAGACTGTTTTCTTAGAAATAATTTCTAGAATATACTTATAGGAAAGTAAAATACAATAATTTTTGAAGCTTTCTTTTCTACCAAAGTTGTGTAATTTTTAGATGCATTAATGCACTGAACATTTATTTAGTTATGTTAAAATGGATATCTAATGAAAATAACCTTGATGCACTTTTGAAATTATTATTTTGTCTTTTCCAGAATTTTCCAATGAGAAAAGTGCCCTGTAAGAAAGATGCTGCCTCAGGCTCGTTCTTTGCTAGAGACAATACTGCAAACTTCCTTCACTGGTGTAGGCACATTGGGGTTGATGAGACTTATCTCTTTGAATCTGAAGGTTTAGGTAAGTGCTTTTCTTCTGTTGTTTATTAGTGTATTTTTGTATACTTCTAATTTTTCATTCCAATCATGGTTTCAATACCATATCTATTTTCCTAGAAATATTTATACTTTGAATATGTGGAACAACTGGAGAACCAGACTCAACAACCAAATATGTTAAGCTTTCCCTATGTAGTTAAAGATCTAATATATCTCAAATGCTTTAGAAATATTTTATTTCCTAAATGAGTTGACTACGGGGAGATGCTAATGTTTTACTAATTAATGTTTTTATCATTTTAAATTACTTGTAACTTCTTTTCAACTAGATAATTACAGACATAATAGAAGGCCAGATGATATATGCTCAGCGTGTTTAGATTTACCTTGTAAACATCAACTACCAACTTGATTATTTAAATGGGTTAATGTTTTTGACAATTCATTTTGAAAATTCATGCTCTACTGAAGAATCATTGACATTTTCTCATTTCCTTTATGTAGTTTTTTAAAAGATTTATTTATTTATACATGCAAGAACTGGGGTACAGGCCAGAGGTGTGGGGGGTGAGAGGATTCACCAGAGACAGAGTAGGGAACAGAACAGGTGGATTGACTGAAATACGCTGCTGAGGGGAGAAGGGGGAGAGTCAGGAGAGGTCTGCTATGCCATGTGGGTAGCTCCCTGGCCAGGGATCGAAATCAGTTCTGCAGTGGCTGCAGTTGTTTCATAGATTTCATCTAACCCTTTGCGCCACCAGGGAGGCCCCTCATTTCCTTTAAATCAGCAGAAACATCTGTGTAGTGACTAAGTGGAAGCTATTCAAGTTTTAGACTATGTATAGATTTCCTCAAAGTATTTATGTGTAATACATGTGTACACATACACACACACACACAATTGTAGTGTCATGATAGGAATGTGGCATACCTAGAGTTGGTGCTGTGGGAAGATAAAAATACTTCTATCAAATACTTTGATAGAAGTATTTTTTCACTGATATTGTTTAGGATTGCTTGTTCACAGTGATGATAAAAAGAAACTGACTTTTACTTGGTTTTATTATTGTTTTAAAATTCTCAACTATGTATACCTTTATTGGCTACACACAAGGTAAGCTGCTTCCACTGCTGTTTGTTTGTTATACCTCTGGGTATTCTTACCCAGCATAGAATAAAAAATGTAGGGCATCCCTGGTGGCACAGGTGGTTGAGCGCTGCACTGTGAAGCTGTCCGCGGCCTATGCAGTGTGGATTCGATCCCGGCTGACCAAGGAGAATCCCACATGGCGGGGCAGACCTCTCCTGTCTCGCCTGCTGCTCTCCTCAGCAGTGTATTTCATCAGTCTGCCTGTTCTGTTCCCCGCTCTGTCTCTGGTGAATCTTCTTACCCTTCCGCGCATCTGGCCTGTACCCCAGTTCTTGTATAAATAAATCAATCTTAAAAAAAAAGAATAAAAAAATGTAATTTGTACTCTGGTTTAATCCAGGTATGTTGGTCAATACTGACAATGTAAGGGCAAGGGTTAGGGTTTGGGTTAAAGAACAACAACAACAAAAAACAGTAAAAAAGAAAAAAAATGCTGACAATGTAGTTGATTTTAATGGCATACATAGCTTCTAGAAATCAAAGGTAAGAGGAAATACTTAGAAATCTCCAGTTTCCAGTTTACTGTTTCTTATGGGCCCTAAGATTGTTGTGTACTTCTCAGTAGAATTGTATCTTCTGGCTGTCCTAAAGGTCAGTACAAGACAAAATAAAGCACTGTTAATTACATTAATTTATTTCTAGGTATTGAACTGATGAACTAATGTTCTTGTTTTCTAGAGGTCTCAGAGATAAATATCTTCTTAATTTAATTTAAAAAATATTTATGGAAAAAGATAATATGTAGCAAAAATAAAAATGCCTTTTGTAAGTCTCGAAGTATTATTCTTTTTTTTTTCCAGAAATATATTTCCCTATTTATTTTTTCCCTCTTAAAATATGTGGTCTTATTTTTTCATAGTTTTGCACAAAGATCCAAGACAAGTATATCTTTGTCTTCTTGAAATTGGTCGAATTGTGTCAAGGTATGTATTCCACAATAATTTAGAATTTTAATGTCGTAAATGTTTTTAATCTAGTTTGTTTTAGCTAACACACTTTTCTATAAATAAATGATTTTGATGGAAAAGCTTAATTTCATATTTCTTCTTTCTTTTTCTTATTTTGTTCTCATTTCATAAGTTATTCCATGTATCTATCTGTTTGCTCATATAACTTACCTTTATTTAATATTAAGCTGTGAAAGTGATAACTTAAATTTTTTAGGTTAAGAATAGAATCAGAGAGTGGGCCTCCCCTGGTGGCGCAGCGGTTGTGCGCTGGGCTGAGAGGCTGCCTGCAGCCTCTGCAGTGCTGGTTTGCTCCCTGGCCGCCGGCGAGGGTCCCACACACACACACAAAAAAAGAATAGAATCAGAGAAAAAAAGAATAAAGTAAGGGCATGTAGTCTTTTAGCAGATCAAGGCATGTTCTCTAAACACAAAGAGGACCCTATAAGAAGGCTGAAGCTTAGGTGTCCTCCATACCCAGCTCAGCCCTATCTTGACTCAAGACCTGATGTTAAATGCCTTTCAGAATCTCTGGTCAAAAGTTGGGAGTATCCAGTAACCCAAAGATATGCTATAATTGAATATTATTATATGAAT
Source organism: Talpa europaea (assembly GCF_964194135.1). Lineage (NCBI taxonomy): Eukaryota > Metazoa > Chordata > Mammalia > Eulipotyphla > Talpidae > Talpa > Talpa europaea. Next base: position 13,667,085 of record NC_140083.1, on the reverse strand, counting down.
TTTTGGCAATCTATGGGACATTAGAAAGCATTTCTAGATAATTATTATTATTATTTCTAGATAATTATTAATTAGAAAGCATTTCTAGATAATCCGGTGAAATGGTAGAAGAGAGTTATATAGATTTAACTTTAAAAATAAAAGATAACCTTTTTTAATGTTCAGGAAAGTGCTTGGATCAGACTTTGCTTGAATGGTGAGATCTCCTAATTGGTTTTTAGATACGGGGTTGAGCCACCAGTATTAGTAAAACTTGAGAAAGAAATTGAGCTAGAAGAGACCTTACTTAATACATCTGGACATGAAGATTCCATCAGCATTCCAAAATCGTGTTGTCAGCATGAAGAGCTACATGAAGCTGTAAGTAATTGCCATATTTTCTTTCAACTATGGTGTATCAAAGTAACATAGTTTGCCACAAGTAATACTGTATTTAGAAGACAGAGTTTCTTACTCAGAATACTGATACCAGTGCTGATTCCTACTACCTGGTGAGTTAAAGGTGATTTTTTTGCTGCTTGAAGATCATGAGGAAAGATGTGCAGTTGAGGAATGGTGGGGCACATAGGCTAGAAGTCATCATGAAGGGTGCTGTAAATCACAAGAATTCATTGATTTCCATTTTTTTTTTCAAAGATTTATTTATTCATGCATGCAAGAACTGGGTTATAGGCCAGAGGTGCGGGGAGTGAGAGGATTCACCAGAGACAGAGTGGGGAACAGAACAGGCAGACTGACTGAAATACACTGCTGAGGGGAGCAGTGGGCAAGACAAGAGAAGTCTGCTGCGACATGTGGCTTGCTCCCTGGCCAGCAAGGGATCAAATTCTTAATTGCAGAGGCTGTGGATTGCTTCATAGTGCCATGTTTAACCCCTTGTGCTACCTGGGAGGCGGATTCAATTTTTAAGGAGGTAGTGTTATAATCTGATTTATAGCCTATAAATTTTGTTCTCATGGTCATATAATGATTGTTTTATTGTAACATTCTAGGCATAAAATGATGAGAATATGAACTTGAACAGCTATAGTGGGGAACAGGTATAAGACATTTAGGAAGTAGACTTAACGAGAATACTAATTCCGATAGGGAAAGAGAAAATCTAGAATAACTATGAAACATATAGTGTTCACCTATACATATGTGATCTACAGAAATATTGGGATCATGTTTAAAATTAGGAATAATTATCTGATTAATTTGCAGTGACATTAAGTATACAACTGCAGTTCTGTGTTTTAATGAAGCTTGTGGATAGAAAAGAATGACTGAAATAAATACCTCTTTTCACATTATTTTGGTTAATTAACTAATATGTAAAAGATTCTAATCATTGTAAACTTTTTTACTCAAGTTCAGTTTACTTTTAGCCATTTTATACACATGGCATATGGATGTATGTATGTGAATGTGTACACACACATGCACACGTATTCAGGCTGAACAAGATAACCTTTGACTGAATGATTTATAAAAATTGGTTCTATTTATGGTCATGTTATTTTGTTAAATGGGTGATGGAAGGAGATAAATTCTGGATCCTTCTGATCAAGCCCTGGTGAGTCTACATGTCTCCATTCATTTCAGATAGATCATTAAGAGAATCATAAATTTTGGTTAATGCTCAGCTAAATTGGGCTTATCTGAAGAGGCTTTCCTTAACATTATACCTAAGTCAAATTAAAAGAATTTGTTTAGATATACTCTGCATGACAAATAATTGAGAAAAACATTGATGGGCTTGCTTTCTCAAAAATGTAATTTTAAGAAAACAAAGTCATGGGGCCTCCACTGGTGGCGCAGTGGTTGAGCGCTGGGCTGCGAGGCTGCCCATAGCCTCTGCAGTGATGGTTCGTTCCCCGGCCGCTGGCAAGGGTCCCCCCCAAAAAAAAGAAAAAAGAAAACAAAGTCATTTCCATAGTTGTTAATGTGCAATTTTTCCCAATTGAACCGTATTTCAACAAATATTTTCATGTAATCAATTTAATTTCCATGTTTTAAATATAGAATTCCTGCATTTCTTTTATGTTCTAGCTTTTGCCATTTTTTAGATGTTTACTGCAATTAAAAATTCTGAAGCTCTGAGATACTGAAGTAGGTTTTTTTTTTAACCTTTCATCTCTTTAGCAGATTATTGTAACAAAGTGAATTGGATTTTTAAGTAATTTACCCCGTTTTGGTTGAATAAGCATAAGTCTGTCTCTGCTGATTTCAATGACTTTGGAGGGAATCTAGATATTCCCTCAACAATATTAGTTTGGCACAATGTTAAATGACAGGTTAGAATTCCAACTTAAGCTTTATCTGCTCTATCTTTGATATGACACAGATGTGATGTATTAATTCAGGGTTTTAAACATTTCAAGTTTAGTAATGAGCTCATATGTTTCCTCTGTCTAGTGAATATGTTTTGAATCGACTCCAGTGTTGTCCACTTTCACAGAGTTTCTCTAGTGATCAGTGAGTTTACAATGAACCTGACTGCACTTGGATAGATAGAAACTATTACACTTCATCACTTCTGGCTTTTATATTAGATTAGCTAGTGTCTAATACCAGTATTTATCAGTAAGTTAAAGGGAAGAGATTAAATAGATAAAATGCCAAGCATTCTGTGATTTCACTTATATGTGGTATATAGAGAAAATAAACAGATATACTTAATAAAACAAAAGTAAACTTTTAGACTATAAGACCAAGTAATGGTTGAAAAAAAAGGGGAAGGTGAGTGGGTAAATTGAGACGAAGGAGACAATGGTATGGTCAAGGATAGAACTGATATTTATCAGTGAACTTAATGTATTATATATGCAAGTTGATTTTCAGTAACGCACACCTGAGACTTAAATAATGTTATAATGAAATGTTACATCAATTAAAAAAAACAACAGAAGTCACAAAACACTACAATCTGTAATGATGTGATTGATGATGATTTCATGATTTTTAATTCCTCAGTGAATCCTTTGTCTCAATCATATAAATCAGTTATTTCTTTCTTTTTTTTTTTTACCTTTTATTCATGATTTAATTTTGGGGAGTAATTAAAAATAAACTGATCTAGAATATTGGCATAATCTACAATAAAATAGAGAGTCTTAAAAATTAAAAAAAAATGCAATCGTAAAATGTGAAAAAGGTTTCTTAAACATAAATGTATTCCCCATGTTTTGTTTTTATGTAGGTAGTGAATTTTACGTACCATTGGATGAAAATGAAATGTGGCATAAATCAGTAGTCGAGTTGTCTTTGAATTCTTGGTTTTGAGTTTGTGTTTCCCAGGCATCAGATAATCTTGCATTTTATTTTATTATTTTTAAAAAAGATTTATTTATTTTAATCTTTTTTTTTTTATAGAGGCATGCTTTTATTTATCTGTTTTGCTGGTTTGTTTGTTTGTTTTGTTTATACATGCACTGGGTATAGTCAGAAGCGCGGGAGGGTGAGAGAATTCACCAGAGCCAGAGTGGGGAGCAGAGCAGGCAGAAGGACCGAAGTACACTGCTGAGGGGAGCAGCGGGCGGCAGGAGAGGTCTGCGCGCCATGTGGGACCCTCCTTGGGTGGCCGGGGAGCAGCCGGGGATCGAACCAGCGCCTCAGAGGCCGCGGGCAGCTTCGCAACCCAGCGCTCAACCGCTGCGCCACCGGGGAGGCCCAAGATTTATTTATTTTATACAAGAACCGGGGTACAGGCCAGATGTGCGGGAGAGTGAGAGGATTCACCAGAGACAGAGCGGGGAACAGAACAGGCAGACTGACGAAACATACTGCTGAGGGGAGCAGCGGGTGAGACAGGAGGGGTCTGCCATGCTATGTGGGACCCTTGCTGGCCGGCTGGGATCGAACTGGCACTACAGGCTGTGGACAGCTTCACAGTGTGGTGCTCAACAGCCTCTGCCTCCAGGGGAGGCCCTAATCTTGCATTTTAATGTTAAACAAAATACTTTTTATAATGAGCACTTAATTTTGCTGTTTATTTTTAATCTTAGGTTAAACATATTGCTGAAGACCCTCCTTGTAGTTGTTCGCATCGATTTTCTATTGAGTACTTATCTGAAGGACGGTACCGACTAGGGGATAAAATACTCTTTATAAGAGTAAGTCATCCATTTACATTCTACTTATTTACAGATTTTGTTTCAAAATTGGATTGATTGCTCTTTCAACCTCCTTTTGCTCTCTTTTTACTTTTTAAAAAAATTGATACAGGGTTTTATTAATAGAATGATTTTGTTATATAGGAAAAATATTGAGTACTTGTTTTTATGAGTATGGGTTTAGGTAAATGCCTTTAACACAGCAAACAACTAAGAATAACTTAAGACTATTTAGGTGTTGAATGTAATTAGAGGAACATTCCTTATATACCTCAGGAAATTTATTCCGGTTTTCACATTTTCTTTTTTTTTGTAAAGATTTATTTATTTATGCATACAAGAGCTGGGGAACAGGCCAGAGGTGTAGGGGATGAGAGGATTCACCAGAGACAGAGTAGGAAACAGAATAGCCAGACTGTCTGAAATACACTGCTAAGGGGAGCAGCAGGTGAGTCGGGAGAGGTCTGCTGCGCCATGTGGGTGAAGCTGTGGATTGCTTCATAGTGCTGTGTTTAACCCCTTGCGCTACCAGGGAGGCCCTGTTTTTCACATTTTCTTAAAAAGAATGATTTTCTAGCACAAGAAGAAAAAAAACCACAGCAATATATTTAATAAGATTAAGTAGTAATGAAAAAAATAGACATTGTAGTTGAATATATATACTGTTTTTGATTGAACCAGCATCAGTCTATATACCAATGTGCTGATGCATATATTCATTTCTTTCCTTGGTCCCATTTGCAGTCCACAATTGATTAATAGTCTCTGTTCTGCATTTTATTCACACATGACGCAAAACAAGTGCTGTTTTAGCACCAATTTGGAAAAGAACATAAAACATTTAAAAATAATTTCATCATCCACATTTTCTTTTGGTACATATATTATTAACTCACCATGCTCTAAACAACTCACACAGAATCACGTATATGTATGTTCTCTTTTTAAATTAGCTTTCTTTTTTAAGATCTTATGATAAGTAATAGCACACAGAGCATCAGATTTAGAATTAAAATTTGCAGGACAGTCTCATACAATAGTGTGCAGATTTGCTTGCTGAATTGGATTGGGTCCTGGGATGCAGCTTGGGCTGCCCTGGCAGGCAGTGGTGCTTTATGTCTTATCCACACAAAAGCACCATTTGAGTTGGGACAGCATGGTGTATTTGAGTCCAGGCCAGCCTGTGTGATTTGGGACAGTTTCCTTGATCTGTCAGAGTCATAATCTTCTCATCTATAAAGAAGAATTAATAATAAGTTATGTTATGGGTTTTGAAATACTAAATTGATATAATACATGTGAATGTAATTTATTAAATGCTAAAGTGCAATTTTTAGTCATTTTTATCTTTTTTTCCATAACTTTTTCTTTATTATGAGGCATTTTTTCTGTAAGTCCCCATTTTTCCTTCTCTCCTTCTCCTGCCTGCTCTTCCTTTTCATTTCTTCTATAATGTTCAATTCTTTATTGAGCAATATTGCCCTTGTAATTTTGCTTATTAGTAATTTGGTTTTTAGTATGCAAATTATGTGTAATTCAATGTGAATTAAATTTATTATCTTAATAAAGAGAGGAGACTCAATTTATAGTGATGTTGGCAAATAATCTAAATTTTATAGCACACAGACTTCATAAATTGTGACTACTAATGAATCATAATTATGAACTGTAACAGTTTAACTTTATTTTGTTACTTTCTTTTGGGGGAAAGATGCTTCATGGAAAACATGTCATGGTTCGTGTTGGTGGAGGCTGGGATACCCTTCAAGGATTTTTGCTTAAATATGACCCCTGTCGAATATTACAGTTTGCTACCCTAGAACAAAAAATTCTGGCATTTCAAAAAGGAGTTTCTAGTGAAAGTATACCTGATTCGCCTGCCAGAACAGCTCTGCCTCCTGAAATGAATCCTTTGTCAGCAGTTGATATGTTTCAGAAACAGAAATCAAAACCTGGCACACCAACTGGTATTCTAAGGAGCAAAGAAAAGCAGGCGCATCCTCCAGCTGTGTTGCTACCTGCATCTTCCTTGACAGGAGGTAATCTGGGCTCTGTGTCAGTCCGTTCTAAATTGGCAAATTCTCCAGCAGCATCTTCTCATCTCAAACTCAAATCTTCAAAAGGCATAACAAAGAAACCACATGCTCCTTCAAACAGTGCATCATCTTCACTAGCTTCTGTAAATCCAGTAGGTAAAAGCAGTTCTTCAGCTTCTTTACCAAGCACTGTACGTTGTGTATCTGAGTCACTGAGTAAATGTGTCTCATCACCCAATACTCATAAGGCCAAGTTTATTCCAGTCCAGAATTCAAGAAATATGCCTGAGTCTACACTGTTGCCAAAAAAGTGTTCTGGAAAAACTGAACCGAGGCATTTGAAACATGATCATATTTCTTCCGGGGATAATGCAGTATCTCACTCAGCTGCACATTTAAATTCATCATCAAAGTGTCCAAAGCCACCTAAAGCAAATACACATGTAAGGCCTAAACATTCACCTTTCCATTCTACAAAAATGACAAAATCCAGCTCCAAAACCATAACCACAGAGGCAGGAACACAGTCTCAGTCATCTGATGGAGCACTGCACGCGGGAGCCATGCCAGCACAGAAACTTAAGTCAGCCTTAAATTTAAACCGGCCACTTTCGGTATCTTCAGATGATCCTGCAAAAGCAGCACGGGAATTGAAAGGTAAAAATATGGTTTCAGTTGCCAAAAAGCAGCCTCAGAGTAAAAGTACATCCCAGAAGACTGCACCCAGCTTCTCTAAGTCCCCTGGCCGTACCCCACTGTCCATTGTGAGTCTTCCCCAGTCTTCGGCCAAATCACAAACTGTACCAAAGTCAGCGCAGACTGCCACTAAGAGCCAGTATTCAGCTAGAGTGCCTCCAAAAAGTGGCAAAGCTCCATCTTCAACCAGGAAGCCACCGTCATCTGCTAAGGAAGCAGTTAGTGGAGACAAAAAGCCTACTGCAAAGAAAAAAGATGACAGCGACCATTATTTTGTTATGACTGGAAGTAAAAAACCTAGAAAATAAATATGAATCTATCATTTTAAGAAAATAGGAAAAGTAGATGTATGCTAGCTTCACATCATAAAAGTTTCTCCTATCTGTGTTTGTCCAAATATAGACTTTAGGTGCAATAAGATGGGGGTGGAAAGTTGGGGGTGGAGGTAGAGGTTAGGAGGAGGAGAGGGTTCATTAGATTCACATGTGATTCACCAGAAGATACCCTTTTGAGGCAGACAGGTATAAAATCACCCAGAAGTTTCTTACTAATAATAGACATTCTTATGATTTTCAGTCCATATATCTTTGTTAATATCTGCCCTATAAGGGAAATGTAAAGCCCAATAACACTACTAGAATTATACCTATAGTTGTTATATTTTTAATATGAATTAAATGTGGAAGTTATATACCTGCTAGTAGCAGCAGTGATGCTCTTACTATTAGTTATTTCATTTAGTAAAAAAATCAACGGTTTAGTACTTACAAAAGACACCTAATTCAATTTCCTGATCAGGATTGCCTGATCTAACAGTACGAAGTCCCAGTGGCTGCTACTGATTAGCTTGGTGTTACTCTGGGTCTGGTAGCATTCTTATTTTTAAAAAGTTAAGCTTTCCAAGTAGTAAAAAACTGGGTTTTTAAAAACTGGCTTATATTAACATTGTAATATTTGTTACCAATATTTTTGGTAAAAGAAAATAAGACAAATTAACTTTGAATAGAAATGAAAATCCATTAAAAAAAGATTTTTCATCTATTATAAGAATTTATACCTTATATTTGTAGATGGATGTTGTGCAATGTGAAAGGGAAAACTGGTTTAGTAGGTTTTACATATTAAAACTTTTTAGTAATGTAATTTTCTACAAGCATGGGAATTTTTACATTAAAATAATGTGTTTTAATGTCAGAATCATGTATTAACAACCTTAAAAATAAGGTGATGTTAAAGAACCTTAAAATGTTGCTACATAAAAATTCTATCATGATTATTATTTTTTCTTCAGGTAGCATAATGCTATCAGTTAAGTTAGAGTCTTCCAACTACATTGTTTTTCTTTAATAATATCATGTTACCTTTGGTTTTCCAGTGGCAAGTGCACAATATGTATGTGATATTTTCTGCCTTGCAGGCAGATTCTTCAAGAAACAACTAAATCAGGCAATGATTACATAGACTCCAACAGTATAAGATGATATTTATAGTTTTTTTTTGAGATTGTGGCTATTTAAAAAATTATTAATGTACTTTCAGAAAATTTTAGGGTTGTGTAATAACTTTATGGTATTATCAGTTATCACAGGTTATTATTAAATATTGAGGTTTCTGTTTCCTTATTTTAAACTAAAGTGTTTTGTAAAGAAAAATAATGGTTTATACAAATGTGCAATCATAATAAGTATTTAAACTGACTACTAATGTTCTGTAAATGATAAAGCAAGAAAACTGCATATAATTAATAACTTTTGTCTGAGGAATACAGTTAAAATCAAACATGCAGGCAGGCAGGCTCATTTTTGGGGAATAATTGATGCTTCTCTTGAAGGAGACAAATATTTGTTTTAGTTTTGTTGTTCATGTGAACATTGAGATAGATGTTATTTACATCTTTGGAAGATGTGGTCAGTGTTCAAGAAGTGCTGAAAGATTTACATTTTTAATGATCAGAAATGTTAGCGCATCTTTCAGAGACAAATAATTTGACCTTCAAGAAGGAGTTTATTCCTTGTAAGATGAAACACTATTTCTGTGTCAATAACTTTTAGAATTTTTTTCTTTGAATTATATTTATTGTAGTAATGTTGGTTTGCAATGCTGTATATATTGTATTTTAGCACTGTAGGTTCACATCTCTTCAAATTTATGTTACCCTTCCACACCCTGCCCATTACCAAAGCACTCATAATCTTCCACTGGGGCTTTTCTCCCCATTTCTCCCATTCCTCACTTTCCCCTTCTGGTAACCTCAGTTCTATAGTCAGATTTCAAGGGTCTTCCAGTAGTTTGGTTGGTTCTGTTATATTAGGGTTTTTTCCCCAGGAGTTTTGAACCATCAGCTGTGGTGAATTCCTTTATTTCCTCATTATGTTTGGTGCTCTCTGTTCATTTCTATGGATTAAGCTTAAGTTACCCTTCCCAGTCTTGCTGTGGACAGCTTGTGAGAGAATTGAAGGTTGCAGGCCTAGGGTGTTGGCCTTGTATGCTGTGCTTTCTGTTCTTGTATTGCCTGAGGCCTTGTCACCCATCAGGATGACTAGAGCACAAGAGCCAACCCTGGTGATAGGTAGCCCAAGAATCCAGTGTGTGGAGTGGGGCTGAGGAATTGGGAACTGATTACCGCTGTAGAATGTCTAAGGAAAAGCCTTGTTGGGTACTGCAGTTGCTTGAACCTTTTCCATGGTTTCTGACACTCTGTCTTGTGGGGACACTGATCCTCAAATCTTCCATTCTTTTACAAAGTCATGCTGGTTTGCTGTGCTTGAGGGGGAAAGACGAGACAACATTATATGAAACATCATAATTCTGTTTTTAACTGCTCCATCATCCTGCTAGTCAGCCATCTTGCCCCTCCCTCAGTAACCTTTCAACCTTAAAGAAAAAAGTAAATGGTATTGTAACTGGAAGGCTGGAGTTCAGGCCACCTGTCACCACTGAAAGCCAATAAAGTAAAGACAGGAATTGAATCTTTAAAGTGCACTTTAATCAGATAGCTGGCAGTCTGGAAGATGGGAGGATTAACACCCTAAAGAAACCGCCTTAACATTTCATTTCCAGTTGCCTTTTTTTAGTGATTTGAACAAAGAGAGTTCAGCAGTAAGCAGGACTTCACCGCTGCCAGCAGATTGTGATGTCTAGGCCCCAAGCTCCTTATCGCCCTCCTTGTCACCTGGCCTTACACTCATTCCAGTGTGCTGAGGCTGGTCTTCACATAGCACTGACTCCCTGAATTCCTCCAGATGTGTCCTTGGGCTGGAAAATTAACTCAGAGCAGATAGGCCATAAACAATTGTGTGTGCAGATTTCCTACTATACCAGATTAGTGTCTCACCTGATCTCCCCCTCAAAGTATTAGTCAACCTATGGCTCCAAGTAGATTTTACAGTGTATAAACGTTTTTTTTTTTTTTTACAAAAATAATTTACTTTAGTAAAGATTTTTATGTAGTATATGCTAAGTGGAAAAAATTAGAATGTTATATGAACAGCCCTAAATAAATTTTTACTATTTATTTTTCAGGTCATATCATTTCTTCAAAATCTGTTCATATTCTTTGATGTTTTCAAAAGTAGGTCTTGATTTAAATGGACTCATCAGTTGCTCCTAGAGCAGCAGTGCTTTTATAGGGTCCAGATTTCAAATTGAGGAGCAATTTATTCTAGAGCTCTAGTTATAGTTTTTTCCAACTCCTGCTGCATATTGGTCAACTAAGCCTCCATGCTGTTATTTGAAGGCTGTGGTGTTGAGGTCGAAAGAAAAATCACTGAATCTTCTCTTAGACTAGGATGTCCTTTGAGCACTAAACCATTGTTAGTAAGATAGCTAACATAGGTGGTCCTGGGACTGGCCTCATAGGAAAATTGCTAAGTAAAGATCTGTTTTGCTGTTTGTTCATAGGGGGTTTGATATTGATCCCTGCTAGCCTCCCAATAGTTATGTTTAGTTTATTTGCCAATGTTTTTCTAACTTCTAATTCTTCTAGGCAGAGTTGCTTGTATTTTCCCAATTCTACTTTATTAGAATCTTCTTGAGATGTTTTCATTTTGGAGATTCCAGATCTTTAATTTTGAGTTCCATTGATGTCTTACTGAAGCATTATAATTCTAGTTTTAACCGCTCTGTGTTTTCTTGAGATGCTTCTTTGTAACAGCAACTTTTATATTGAGAAGTTGTTACCAAACTCAAGATGTTTGTCACTTTGGAGGTGCCTCAAAATAAATCAGCCACAAACTCTTTGTTGGTCAAAGTTACCTTCATTGGAGGTTCCTTCATTACTTGTAGGTAATGGAGGCAAAAGGGGTTAAGTACCCACTGATTGCCTCTCCAAATAAGGACTGGAAAGGGTTTAAAAGAAGGAAGGGCGAAAGTGAGACAAAGGAGTCTTTGGTAATTGGGTGTTGGAGACAGCTCATGCTTCCACATAGGTCACAGTGCAAGAAATGGTGGCTTAGCAACTCCTCGTGTGGAGATTTTAGTGTGCTAATGAAGCTGGAAATAAGCTACTGCACATGTTTTGCATTTTTTTATGGTCTAGTGGGCTATCCAGACTGGATAGGGGTAATTGGTACCTAGTTATCAGAACAGTATAGTTTTTAATTAAACATAATTGTCTTTGAGTAAATCAAACTTGGACAGCTTATTCAGCATTATTGTCCTTGAGTAAATCAGATCTGGTCACTCTCAAATAGTTTTACCTTCAGTATATCAACCAAAGTATCCTAACCACCATGCTGAGTCAGTAAACAGAGGTCTTAACTCTTTGCTTCCCAGTATTCTGAGGCCCTGGAATTAACTATCTTCATCATTTGTCTAATGGGTCTCTGAGGTCCTGCATCATCATCAGGACATCAGGAATCCTGGCACAAAATGCAAGGAATTTTTTTTTAAATTAGAAGTTAATTTACAAATAGCTTTAATTTTTGTCAGTAAGAAAGTTCTCCAATTATATTCACGTGGAAATAATTTTTAATTATATATAGTTGACACTTATAAAATAAAGGTTTAGGTTTTATAAACAATGGCTGAAAGACACTTCTTCAAATATATTTTTAAATGCTCTTAATAGCCAATATTTCTAATCATGTTCACAATTTCTAAAATAAAATTTACATTGTGAGATTGGAAAGAAATTTTATTAGTAAAGCAAAATTTTAAAATATTTTTTGTGTTTAATATTATTAGCAAAATAAATACTAAGCTTAAATTACTGAATAACCTGAAAGAAGTAATAATGTACATTTTCACTAAAAAATGGAATGTTTATTTTTCTTCACTGTAATTTGTTAATGTGACTAATGTATCTTTTCAATATTCAAGAGAGAAAAATGAAATGCTGATTATTTTCACATTGTTTGAGTTTACAATAGGTGTTTAAGGCTTGTATCTTCAAAATGCCTTAATCAATTAGATGACCTCTAACTTTCCTCTCCACATGGAGTTTATAATTCTTTATGGATAAGGAAAATATTTTGAGAAAAACTTACTATTCTTCTACCTGTTTTTGTCAATCTGATTTAAAAAATCTATGTATTTACAAGGCTGCAATAACATTGTTATGATACATTCTTACATTCAAGTTCATATATGGACTCTATTTGGGTCCAAATTTGTATATTCTCTTCTGGTGCCATGGTGTTTGTATCAGATTTGAACTTTTATTTTCTCAAATATTAAAATTGAAACATATATACCAGGTTCTCATTTTCTTTTGTTTTGTGTGTGTGTGTGTGTGTGTGTGTACTTTCAGTTTAGTCTGATCACTTGTTTCATGTGAGAAATTGTATATATGATGCATTCATAATTTGGGAATGGTTTTAATTTTATTGTTACTTTAAATGCCATTTCCATACTTGTGGAATTTATTTCACTGTTCCTGGGACATCATAAGGCTTGTTGTTAAGTAACAGTATTTGTTTACCCAAGTGATTGTATCTATTAGAAGTTTGCCCCAGCAAGACTAGATTTATATTTAATACTTTCTGAGATAATTGAAATACTTTATCAATTATTAAAGCAGAATTCTATAGATCATACTGACAATAAAATTTTCTAGCTCCTGTAATTCTTTTTTGATTTCACACTTGGATGCGGTGAGGATATTCATGTACATAGTCTTTTAGGCTTTCATATAATGTGTTTTATTTAATATAACAACTTTCTTAAGTTATATTCTATAAATTATTTCACAATTTTTATACTGGAACAAACAAATGTAATAAATAGAATAAACTAATATTTAGTGTTACTGTTGAGGACCTCTAGTGGCCAAATGTGGCAATGTTGAAACACTTGCATTGGCTTAAATTATTGATATTTAATACATACTTGGTTATTTTGATATAAAAAGGAATAAAACAGTCAGTCATACATTCAAGAGCATTCATACATTCAAGAGCATAGTATTTATTACATAACACTTTGCAACTGATAAAACATTTTTAATTACACTAACTTCTGATCACCTGAAAAATCCCAATAATGGATATTACTATTTTTATTACAACCTAGACACAGGGATGATAGGAATTGCATTTGTTTTTTGATTGTGCAATGGAAATTGGTAAAGATATTGGTAAAGATACTACTGGAGGTGGTCCAAGAACCTCCTTAAACAGTTGAAAATAAGTGATTCTACTCCAAGCAGATATCATGTGCTTCTTCCAACTGGAATAAATTTAAATTTCTCTAACAGCGCCCTGAGAGTGTGATACAAAGTTGTGTCATACAGATCCATCCAGTAATTCATTTACTGTGCTACATGCACAGGAACCAGCTGGAAGAATAGACCAAACTGGAGTATAGTGGAAAAAGCATGGAAATGTGACACTGAAAATTTTAATTCAAAACTCTGAAGTGAAATGAAGGTAAGTACCTTTAAACAGTAATTTGCAATAGTTTCCATTTACCTTAAGCATAAGCAAAAGCAATTTTTGAAGTTCATGAAGTCTTAGGTTTTCTTTTTTTTTTTTTTTAAGGTTTATTTTTTTTTAATACAAGCACTGGGTACAGAGAGAAGCACAGGAGAGTGAGAGAATTCACCAGAGCTAGAGCGGAGAGCAGAGCAGGCAGAATGACGAAGTACACTGCTGAAGGGAGCAGCAGGCGGCAGGAGAGGTCTGTGCACTATGTGGGACCCTTGCCGGTGTCTGGGGATCAAACTGGTGCTGCAGAGGCTGCGGGCAGCTTCGCAACCCAGTGCTCAACCGCTGCGCCACCAGGGAGGCCCAAGTCTTAGGTTTTCTTATAGGTCAAAAAATAAGCACTGGTGAAAATTAGAGCCTTTGAAATCAGTGAAATTCAAAGGGTGAACAAGAAGGGAGAATAGTTAAGTCTGAAAGAATTTCGGTGGATGAGAGGTGTTGTTCCTTTGACTTTACCCTTTTCTTCCCTGTTCCCAAGTCACCTGCCTCACAGTTTTCCTTCATTTCGCAGCTTAAACATCATTTACTCAGAAGCTTCCAGGCTCTCAAAGCCTGTGTTGGGTGCTCCCTGTGTACTTTCTTCCCATCTTACATTTTTTCCACATTGCAGTGCACCTAACACTAATTTCCTATTTACTCACTTAATAGCTGCACGAAACCTAGGTTGGGAACTCCATGTCTCAAAATTGCATCTCCTGCATTTAATGTCTAAATGTGGAAGGAGTGAAGAAAATGTCCGTTTACTGGGGGAAATAAAATATTAATATTTTAATAAATAATACTGTTGATCCACTGATTGTGAAAGGATTTTTCCTAAGAAAATGTAGAGTTTGAGGAAGCCTACAAACACGGCTTGGTTAGTAGCAAGTGGGGTGGGGTTGGGGTGGGGGGGAGGTGTGCAAAGTAAAGAGAGAATGTTATGAATTTCTAGAGTTACAACAGCATGACAGAAATTGGTGTGATTTTACAGAAGAAAAGTGTTGGACACTTCCCAATTTACTTTCCAGGTTTTTGTCTTAAAATATAACTTATTTTTGGTTGTGAGATGATAATCATAACATAGACTTAGATAAGCAAGGGTCCTGCTGCCACCAATTCATTCCTCACATTGAACAGAGGAGGAAGCTTGGGCCAGGACCTGTTAAGAGCCCATTAGTTGTAAACACTTTTGCTCATCATAGTTGCTCAGGACCTAGGCTGATGGGAGCTACATCTTGACAAATACTCTAGTGATTACTGTGGTAGAGAAAAGGTGTGTGGGGATGGCCAGGTCCTTCTTTTTGAAGCTCTTCCCTTGGTCCTGAGCCATCACTGGAGTTGGGAAACCTGCCACCCCATGCTGCAGCCAGTGCCGTAGAGCATTTCTACTGGAGGTAGCTGTGTGAGCCAAGTACAGGTGGGAAATTCAGGAATGTGTATGGAAATAGCAACAAGTTCCTTGAGTGCTGGGGTAGAATGATTGCAGAGGAACAGTGGGGAATAGGATCCACATTATGTAAAGCCTGAAGAACTGGCTCAAGAACTTGCCCTTTGTTCAGGAAGCAAAATAGGAAAGTTATTAAGGGGAAAGAAAGTTAAGGTAATTTGTAGTTCTACAAATGTCAGAAGTAGGAAGGAAAAACTCTCTTCAAACAAAGTCAAAATACAAAATGAAATAATTCTCAAGTATAAAAATTGCAAATGTAGTAAAAAGTTGATTTTCCCCTAATTTTTGGATGGTTGCTATCTCTGATACAGATAAGAATTTAGGAATAAACATTGATTCATTTTAAGTGAAAGCATGATGGGCTGGGCGCCATGTGTAGTTTGACAGTGTGCTAACACGAATACTTTCGTGGGCTATTCTAATGTTTCCCTTTTCTTTTGAAGTTGCAGGAGAGCACCACATGTAATGTTTGAAAAGAGATCTGTGGTGCCTAGAAAGTACATGAAATTGTTCACTTTGTGCTCATTCTGTGGTTTTAAATCTCAAAGTCATCTGCCCTGGCTGGGTTTATTTGAAGTGAAATGGCTTGAACTTGCTTCAAATGATATTGATGGAATGTACACACACAAAAAGAAGTGTCAGCTAAGACGGAAAATGCCTCTGGGTGAGGGCAGTAAACTGGGAGATTTAGCATCTTTTACCAGGTAGGTGAACAGCTGTTAAACTCCAGTACTTCCATTTTTAAATCACAAGCTCAGGATACTGGCTTTTTAATTGTAGTTGACAACATTGTTACAGGGCAACCCGGGTATGAAATAGGTTGCCTGACTGTGAGTCCTCACCCACGCGTTTAAAAAGGACTTATAGTAAGACTCAACTGCAGGCACACACACAAAGGGTAATGAACGGTTTATTTACAAAAGAAGGGGACCTGATAAAATGAGTAACTCAGGGGCAAAGAGGGGGAGATAAATTGGTGAATGCGTCCTACCAGTTCCACTAAGCTGGAACCCCAATAGCACTCTGAGAGCCAGTGAAAAGCCAAGAGACCCCCCCCCCCCAAGGCCCACATGTCTGGTTATACACTAAACTTAGCTGCTTAGCCCCACCCTCAGGTCCCAGCAATTCTCCCTTCAGTGATGACATTATGGGATTTGTAGTTCTTGGTGTCTTGGATCTCTTTGGTCTGGGGTGGGGGTGGAGTCCATAAAACCTGTGTTTGTGGAGTTGGTTCAGGGCATCCTTTCCCCCCAACAACTTGACCATCTTCAGTAACACATGCCCCAGGATATCAGGCACATCACAGAGAGATGCTATATTATATAGACTGGATCCCTGCAAATGGTGAGCTTTTAATCAACATGCCAAAGTTAAAAAATATAAATCCCTGGTATTGGAAACTTTAGTCCAACTCCCCCTCATGACTTTACACTTGCAACTCATTCATTTATAAAAATTAATGAAAAGGAAAGGAGACTTTCAAAGCAATGATCTGCACAGTTCTCAGAGCAAGGTCAGTCATATGACCCTGGACCTTAACCTGAGAAAATGGCCAAGAAAAGACTTTTCTTTGAACTTGTTCTCCCTCTCACTCTAACCACCTTCTCTCTTTTATCTTACCAGTCCTGGTCCCTATAATTTGGTATCTAGATAACTTGCAAACTGTAAGACTACACAGCTCCCTCAACCGGAAAAACAAATGTTTCTCTCTCTCTCTCTCTCTCTCTCTCTCTCTCTGTCTCTCTTATTCTCTTGTCTCACACACACATACACAAGCAGTCAAAATGCCTACAGTGGTCTCCTGAAGTCCTGACAATGTCTCTGTCTCCCTAGCCAAGTCCCCTGGGGGCCTGCACTCTAAAGTACTGTATCTAACCCCCCCACCCCCCCACCCCCCCCACCCCCCACAGCAGGAAAGGGCTCAGGAAGTGAGCTCCATGTAAATCACAGCTCCACAGCTTACCAGCTATGTGACCTTGTTCAAGTAACCACACCTCAATTTCCTCAGGTGTAAAAGAATAGGATTCCTAATAACATATATATGAGAATCAAGCAAGAAAATGTTTCCAAAGCCTTAAGTGCAACAATTGGAAAATACATATACAGTTTAATAAATGGTGAATTAGTTGAATAAAAGATGTTTAAAATAACGATTCTAAGAAGGTGTAGGGGTTAAATACAAGACATACATATTTCAATACTATGCAAATTATTTTAAACTGACTGTGATGTAGGATTAAAATAAATCCAGTGAGGAAAGAAGGGAGGAATAAGCTTCACATTCTTACCAAACCATCTGTAGAAGTGTTAAAATTAGAACATTTCTTATGACAGAGAATTGTCATGTTCGTTGAACTGAATTGTGAGGGGAAAATGGTCAGGTTCTGTTTAATGTAACAATTCCTATGAAAGTAATTAAAATCCAAAGCTATGTTTCTTTTTTTAGAAGTAATGTCTGCTTAAAATGAGCCCTGATTGTCCCTATTTACACACTGACTACAGAGCACCCTTCCTGCTGCCAACAACTCTGCAATTAGCTCTATTCAAGAACAAAGCAGTGACCATCTTTCAGCTGCTTTCTGGCTTTTGAGCTCAGAAGGCTAAGGAGAATTTTTGGCTTTCTTGCAAATGGAACTTCAATCTGCCACAGGCAGTCACTTGCAGGAATGATAATTGCACAGTTTGTTACAATTGATTTATACAGCCCCCAAGAAGGAATGGAGATCTGGCTAAAATTGTCAAATGAATAATCAGTGACAGGGAAGTCTTCCTTCCTTGGGATTTTAATGGCTGCATTTAGAATAAAATGGTAATGTTGACCTGTTCTCACACAGTGACTATGCCAGTTGACACTTGGGGGTGTCTCTTAGTCATTCTCATGGATATCACCCATCTGAATACTCCCTGTGATCTGATTCCTACTCAGTATTCTGCACTTTTCAAATGAAAAAACTTAAGGGGAAAAATGATTGAAGTATATTTTGTAAAAAAAATGTCTGTGAAAGTTTAATAAGTTTGCTACTGGGCCCACAAAACTTTCAAGTGTCACCAAACCCTTTTACAAAGAGCAGGTAGATTGAATTAACATCCCACTTCCCACAACACACAAGCACTTATATGCACTCAGCTCAGTGGAAATGGAATGATTCCACTTTGGTGTATCCTACACAAATATTTGACTTGATTATTTAATTTGATCTGAGAAATCTATTCTGTGAATTTAATCCGTCTACATTTATTGTGATTACAATGTATTTGGACTATCTCTGCTGTTGTAATCTGAGTTTATACTTTCATGCTTTCTCTTTTGTTTTTTTCTCCTTTTCCATCTTCTTTATTCCCCCCTCTTTTTGTACCAGTTTGCAAGCACTCTGTGTCTTTTATTTTAGTGCTTATATTAAACACATTAACACACATACAAAAATACAGCTTTCAGCCAAAACAAGGAATTTGCCATGTTTCTTTTGCACTTCACTACTGTCTTTAAAGTTATTATCTGGATATTTAGGTCCATCTTGTCTTTAAAAATATTCATTATATCTATTGGAGCAGCCTGTAATTATTTGTTTTGTAGTCAGTAAATTCACCTCTCATCTTCGCCATGGATTTATTTTTCATCTTCCTTTTAAGAATTCTGTCAGGGAATAAACTAGTTAGTCTTTGTATGAAAATATCTACGTGGTTCTTTTTTTGAAAAAAAAAACTATATAAAAATTATACTTACTTTCAAGAGTAGTAAGGAATACTTTCATATTATACAAACTTAAAGTAAATAAAATGTTATTTTACTGGGTTTAGTATTCTAGAATAGAAGTGCTTTTCCATGGCACTTGAAGACATAACTCCATTTATTCTGGCATTTTCTTTAGTTGATTAGAACTTTTGTTTCAATCTGATTGTCCTTCTTTGGAGTTTTTTTTTTTTTAAATTTGTTTATTTTTGTATAGAAGAAATGGGGTGTAGGTCAGAGATGTGGGAGGTGAGAGGATTCATCAGAGGTAGAGTGGGGAGCAGAACAGGTGTATCTATTGAAATACACTGCTGAGGGGAGCAGTGGGTGAGACAGGAGAGGTCTGCTGTGCCATGTGGGTCAGCTCCATGGCTGGGGATCCAACTCAGGCTGCAGTGGTGATAGCACTGAGACAACCCGTAGACCACCAGGGAGGTCCCCATCAACTTGCTTTTCTTTCCAGAGGGAAAGGAACAGCTGGGAACCTGTCCCTGTCCTGCTTTTCTTCTGGAATTGTTAGCCTGCATGGTCCATGGCTCAACTTTTTTTTTTTTTTTCCTTTTTTTTTTTTTTTATAGAGGCATGTTTTATTTATTTATTTGTTTGTTTGTTTGTTTGTTTATACATGCACTGGGTACAGTCAGAAGCGCAGGAGGGTGAGAGAATTCACCAGAGCCAGAGCGGGGAACAGAACAGGCTGACGAAGTACACTGCTGAGGGGAGCAGCGGGCGGCAGGAGAGGTCTGCGCGCCATGTGGGACCCTCCTCCAGTGGCTGGAGATCGAACCAGCGCCGCAGAGGCCGTGGGCAGCTTCGCAACCCAGCGCTCAACCGCTGCGCCACCGGGGAGGCCCCCATGGCTCAACTTTTGCTCACTATGTCTGAGTCTCCAACAAAGTCTTTTACAAAAAGAAGCAAGTTGATATTTTTGGTTTCTAGATTTACTTTTATTTTATTTTTCACTTCTCAGAGCCTGGAAAAAGTATCTGTATTGGGGTTATCTTTATTGGGGGTTCCCCTGGAGACCACCTACACACCTGCAGCACTCTAGGGAGTTTGGAAATAAGAATGAAATGTGAGATCACGCAATCATGGCCAGATACTGTAATCACAACAGGAATATTGTACAACTCCGAGAATATATTAGACATCAACAAAAGTTAGCTTACAGAACCCATTCATGGCATGAGTAGCAATTAATGGTTGGAAATGCTGAAAATGAAAGTCATTCTCTTAGAAGAAAAATCAATGGACTAGATAATAAATTAACATCTAATTCACTGCTTGAAGTCTCTAGGCACAAAAATAAATTCAATATGTACCAAGTATGCAGTGGTTCAAAGAAACAGTATCAGAAATGAAAACAAGGAGAGGCATTAAATTTGAGGAAAAACAAATTTTTATTAAATAGACTTACACATGCTCTTCTTTAAAAAGCATTTGAGGGGGTCCCCTTTAATGCAGCCTGCCCAGATTACACTTAACCAAACCATTTTTTTTTTTTTTTAGTACTCTATGGTAGGCACTTTCTTAAACATAAAAATGCACACAAGTGCACTGGTAAAGGCAAAATGGGTTTCTTACTAAACAAAGTTTAGCAAATTTCTCATTAAAGATTGAAGAGAATTTTTTTTAAAGATTTATTTATTTTATACAAGAACCAGGGTACAGGCCAGATGCATGGGAGGGTGAGAGGATTCACCAGAGACAGAGCAGGGAACAGAACAGACAAACTAACAAAATACACTGCTGAGGGGAGCAGCGGGAGCAACAGGAAAGGTCTGCCCCACCATGTGGGACCCTCGTCGGCCACCCGGGATGGAACTGGAACTGTAGAGGCTGCGGACAGCTTCACAGCACAGTACTCAACTGCCTGCGCCACCAGGGAGGCCCTGAAGAGAAATTTTGACCACGGCTGGGAGCCTGTGAATGTGTATTTGCAGATTGTGGTTCTTGTAGATTGATGACTGGTTCCAAAGATAGAATTCCAAAGGTATCCCTTCTCTGATCAGAGTAAGATAGTACAGAGCGAATCCTGGAGGGATAGGAACAGCTGGGCACCTGTCCTCTTCTTTTCTGGACTTGTTGGTCTGCATGGTCCACGGCTCAACTTTTGCTCACTGTGTCTGATTCTCCCACAAAGTAACTCACCTTAGGATGCCTGTTTACAAAGAATCTCTATTGAGTTTCTGTTGCTGTTTTATTTACTAGGAACAGGACATAAGTCCACCACTATATGTCATTGTAGAACCTTGCATTGCAGATGGTGTGACGTGTAGATGTTTCAAAATAAGGTGTTACCAATCATTCACTGTAAGTAATAGTGATTTTTGTTTTTCTACTGTGAATTTTTAATTGGATGCTTCTAAACATGATCTATATGTTCCTCTAACAGACTAAACTTCCTGGGGCAGAAGTGGGATCTTACTAATCTATGTCCCCTCCCAGTGGTGTGCAGATAGATTGTGCTTAATGAATACTGACTGGAGTAAAAATTGCTTATGTTAGGCAAGAAAGAAGTCTGAGCTGCCCTGAGACTTACTAACTTACCAAAAGGCTTATAATAATCTGAAAATGCATTCATATAGAGGATAGAGGTTTCCCAGGCTTGGGAGAACAGTAGTTCCCCCTGGATGTTTTTCTAGATAGCTAAAAATTTGCACTAATAGCGTCAAACAAAAGAAAAGTCTTCTAGAGCAATGAATCTACATTTTTTTTGGACAGAAATACCTTCATTTCATTAGAATCATTGGTCAATGGTAAAATTTTTTTTATGAATTAAGTGTGGGTGGGTGTTCTTGGTTCCCAGGACCGCAGAAGGAAAGAAACTGCCTTCCACAGTGTTCTTTCCCTTGTCTAACTCTGGAAAAGGTAGTGATCTTTTTCTTCCCCCTATAGTTTTACGAACTTATGAAATGGAAAGTAACACTTCATTGCTCTTTTCAATCTCTTTTCTTTGCCCACAACCGAGGCTGCACAACTTCTGTTTTTCTCCTGTGCTCATTTTTATCCCTCAACATCTCAGTGTCTTCTTACTAACTTGCAGGCATGTGATAAATAAAAACAAAAAGTATG
The DNA here is from genome assembly GCF_964194135.1 of Talpa europaea. Taxonomy (NCBI): domain Eukaryota; kingdom Metazoa; phylum Chordata; class Mammalia; order Eulipotyphla; family Talpidae; genus Talpa; species Talpa europaea. The sequence continues at coordinate 13,645,102 of NC_140083.1, read as the reverse complement.
AACCCCCACCTCTGTCTTTGCTGTGTATAGATTTCCTTTTTTGGTCATAATTTGTTTATAGGAAGAAGTTTTAAATTGCTTGTAGTGAAATCTCTCTCTCTTGTGATTTCTTCAGTCATTCCCAAGTTTGAAAACTTGCATTGTCACTAGAAGATTAACAAGTGTTTCTTTTCTTTTTTAAAGAAATGGTCTGACATGTACATATGAGGCCTTAACTCATTAGAGATTTATTGGGTTATGTGTACGAGGTAAAGCTCTAAGGAAATGTTTTTCTATCAAATTGCTCACCAAGTCTCTTTATGTCATTAATTGAATTATTCTTGTCTTTTATATTACTTGGTGATGCCTTTGTGTAAAAATCACATTAAATTCTTATATGTAACAGAATTAGAATCTATATCTTTTATGTTTTTTTCCTAATTCAGTGATCTGTCCTTAAAAGATGACTAAATTATTTCTAATATTGCTTTAGAATCTTCTGTTATGTAGGACTCTTTACCACCCTTTGTCTACCCCCCAACACTACTACTACTTTTTGAAAGTTATTATATAGTCACCTTCGTTTATTGCTTCACATGAATTTAAAATATTTTCTTTTTCTGTTTCATAAAACAATCCTGTTGGAGTTTGTTAATCTATAAACAAATTTGTTAAGAATCGATATCAATTTAGTTTTCCAATATGGTATGCCTTTCCATTAATCAAGTAGTTTAACTTTCTCAGTAAATTCTGGATTTTCTTTATAGAGGTCATACATATTTGTCATAAAAATCACTCCCAAGTACTTTATCTTTTTCTTGCTAGTGCAACTCGAATTTTTTTCACATTTTATTTCCTAGTAGTTTCTCAGTGGTGTGTCGAAGTGCTATTGATTTTCATAAAAATGTATTTAGCTCTTATCCAGCCTTTTAAAAGCCATGGGTCTTATTTTTTTGTAGAGACATTGTGAAAAAAGAATGTTTCTGTATAATTTACAAAACCCAGAATCCATGTGGCCGGTATATGGAAGATGAACATAGGTTTATTTTATGGAACAGAAGATACATTTACGTCCTCTGCATCCCTGGTCCTTCAAATCTGACTTTCTCTCCCACACCACAGCCTGTCAAGCAATTCCAGCTTGTGGTCAGCAACTGTTAGTTAGGTACGCTCTTTCCTTGTCTCCTTGGTGTTTGTTCTAGTCCCTGTGTTGGGCCACTTGGCTTGCTCAGCCCCTTCAGGGTGCTCGGTGGCTAACAAAGCAGCCTCTGGTCGATGTCCCCACAGTTCCAACTCTCTTGCTTTGATGTCACTAGCTGCTACCACCAGCGATACTTACCTCCATTCATCCTGCCCTTCTCGGACTCCTTCCAGCCAGACCAGATCCTGGTGAGAAGCCACAGCTCATCTGACTTCCTTTTTGTTCCCCAGAAATCCCAAGCTAACCCTGTGATGACTTATCTAAGCCCAAGCTCATCTCATTTCTTGATGGTTTTCAATCTTATACATGTGTTTTCATTGTCTTATTTTCTATATGATTTAGCTGCAAAAAACATCAAATTTTTCTTTAAAACAGACAGGATGCAATTCATTAGTAAATAATTCTATTAGGCCATACCATGTATATTATTTGTATTAATAGTATTAAAAAATAAAGAGGACAAAGCAGTAGGGAAAGGGCACATAAACGTGTTATCACATGACCACATTTCCATTCAAAAAAACTAGCTAGAACACTGTGTGTGTGCACATACATGTTGCTGTTTAGAACATACAGGTGTGCACAGTAATATATTTTTAAGTAATGTTCTAGGTATATAATTTATCTCCCAGATAAATTAGGTGTTAAATCCATGCACTGAAGAATATCAGACTAACTCCATGTTGCTTCATTGATCAAAAAAAAATCTTTTTTATAATTTTTACTGAGGTAACATTTATCCAGATGTTGAGGTAACTGTTATCTAGGTGTTGTCACCATAGCCCCCACCACGAAAGCACCCATAGTCTATTTGCATAATATTAGTGAAAATATTTTAAGATAAATCTAAATCCATATATAAATAAAATTTTAAAACACATTCCCTTTTATTCTCTATTAAAACTGATTAAAGTTATGTAATTTCCCTATTATTTGTTGAGTTTTAGAAATTGTGGATGCCACCCTTCCTCTCACCTGGCTATTTCTGGCTTAAAGATGGCCCCTTCTGAGCCATATTTTGACCCCAGGAACTGCATCAAAATCTCCCAACTTCTTCCCCAGCGGGGTAGGCAACAGCTTCCTGTAGCCAGGGACTCTGTTGCAGGCAAAAGGCAGCCAAGCCAGATGCCATTGCTTCACATTGAACTGGGCCCAGTTTATCTTCACCTGTTCCCCTGACCCAGGACATGTAACCTGCTTGGGAAGTATCTTAAGAGAGGGAGTGATGGTGTGTCTTGTTCCCAAAACGCTCCAGGCCAAATTCCTAGATTGGATATTCTGGAAAATATTTTTGATGAGAAGGCATTCTGAGCCTCTGGGATCATGAGATAAATGATGTACTGGCTGGAATCACTTATGGTCACCCTCCTGATTTTATGGGGGAAGCTACAGGAGAAGAGAATAAAATTCACACACGGTGAAACTGTGTCAAGCCTAGATAAAGAAGATCAGCGATGAGACACAGAATTAGTCCATCTGATATATTTTAGTACATGGATTTAACACAAAACAAGATGGGTGTAACTACCTGGAGATTCCTAGAATCACTCCTCTCTCCCAGAACAAACCCCATCCTTATGGGAGCTGAGGCCTCCAGTTGCCACCAGGTGGCGCCATTCACAGCTCTCTGAACATGGACAGATTTAGATTTGCTGTCCTGGCCCTTAAAATTGGTCTTCTTGAACTAACCTGGCATTAAAGGCCCAGTATTTACAAGACTGAGGTTTTGTGTGTGTGTGTGTGTGTGTGTGTGTTATGGGTGGGACATTAAATTGTATATTGCTATGAGTTTGTTATTTTTTTTCCCTTCCCACCAATCTTTTATTTGGAAAAATTTGAAATCTAGAAAAAAATGACATTTTTACAATAGCTAAGTACAATAGCTAAGGCACACTCATATAGCTTTCACCAACATTCATCAGCTCTTTACATTTGGCCACATTCCTTCCCCCTTCCTCCCTACTTTCCCTTCCCTGGAGATTTCCAACCTCTCCCTCCAGATCTTTCTGTACATTTCACCTCCTGAACCGAAGGACAATGACTTGCATATCCTGACACATCATGGTAGATGTTTCAGCACATATTTCCTAGCAAGAACATCCTTCTACATAACCACAGTCACACTCAGAAAATGTAACTCTGCTGCACCATCATTACCTAATATAGAGATCTTAGAACCGTCTTTCCTAAATGGTCCCTATTATTCACTTATAATTTTTAAGATATACACAATCTAGTGAAAGATCACTCACTGTATTTAGTTATCATGACTCTAGTGTCCCTCTCTTTCTCTCTCTTTTAATGAAACTGACACTTTTGGAGAGTTCAGGTGAGATTTTTGCATTTTTCTGATTTCTTTTTCATGATTAAATTTGGCTTAAACATTTTTGGAACGAAGACCACAAGGTCATGTTGCATTTTCTTTTCTTTCTTTTTTAAAGATTTATTTATTTATTTATTTATTTTTAAAGATTTATTCATCCATTCACACAAGAACTGGAGCACAGGCCAGAGGTGTGGGGGTGAGAGAATCCACCAGAGACAGAGTGGGGAATAGAACAGGTGGATCTACTGATGGGAGCAGTGGGCAAGTCAGGAGAGGTCTGCTGCGCCATGTGGGTTGCTCCCCAGCCAGTGATCGAACTCCTGATGCAGTGGCCATGGATTGCTTCATAGGTTGCATCTTAACCCCTTGCACCACCGGGAGGCCCTAAAAATTTATTTATTTATGCATTCAAGAGCTGGGGTACAGGCCAGAGATGAGGGCGGGGTGAAAGGATTCACCAGAGACAGAGTGGGGAACAGAACAGGCAGCTTGACCGAAGTACACTGCTGAGAGGAGCAGTGGGAGAGACAGGATTGGTCTGCTACACCATGTGGGTTGCTCCCTGGCCAGCCAGGGATCAAACTCGTGCTGCGGAGGCTGTGGATTGCTTCATAGTGCAGTGCTTAACCCCTTGCATCCCAGGGAGCCCCAATGTTGCATTTTCTTTAAAATAGCTTTTAAGAGATCACAGTAGCTCTTTTTTTTTTTTTTAAGATTTATTTTTATTTATTTATACAAGCACTGGGTACAGTCAGAAGCGTGGAAAGGTGAGAGAATTCACCAGAGTCAGAGGGGAGAGCAGAGCAGGTAGACTGACGAATTACACTGCTGAGGGGAGCAGTGGGCGGCAGGAGAGGTCTGAGCGCCATGTGGGACCCTCGCCCAGTGGCCGGGGATCAAACCGGCGCTGCAGAGGCTGCAGGCAGCTTCTCAACGCAGCGCTCAACCGCTGTGCCACCGGGGAGGCCCACAGTAACTCTTTTTTAACCACAAACTTTTTGTTCTAGATAGAAAACCATTAATCACTGGCTATTAAATTAACTTCCTTAATTGTGTTTCCTCTTTGTTATTCTGATCCCATTCTCACAAGTATGTTACACACAATGGGAATGTGTAAAAACAAACAAAAGAAAATTAACACTGTGAAGAAGGGTAGGCCTAAGTTCACAAGGAATTACATCTAAGTTAATCTAAGTAGTTTTATTAAATTTTTTTCCTGAGGGACACCTGGGTTGTTTGTCCAGCAAGCTTCCAAAGAGCCACCGCAACTCTCACCACATGGCCTTGGTGGGCTGTCAATCATGGGCATCTCTTCACCCTGGTGACAGCTGCAAGGACGAGAGGAGTGTGATCTGAACAGAGTCAGCCCCTTCCCTCAGAAATTACATATGGATTCTGAAAGAGAAGACACTCTCTTCCTCTGGGGTTATGAGGTAAGTGACATGCTGGCTGGAGCCACTTATGGCCATTTTCCTGGTTTTATGGGGCCATTTTCCTGGTTTTATGGGGGAAACTCTGCAGAAGAAAAAAAAAGCTCACATGCATACAATGAAGCAGTGCGATGCTGAGAAAAAAAAGATCAGTGAAGGGAATGGGTGAAGTAAAGGGAGATGGAGTTAGCCCGTGTGACATTTTTTAGTCCATGCACCCAGCCATGTCTGAAAGGGGATCACCTATAAGGTGTCCCCCACCTTACAACTTAAGCTGGTTTGAGTTGGGTTTCTGTCTTTTGCAGCTGAGTTTTGATGATTGCAACTGAAGGACAGGGTTGTAGAGGTCAGGACAACTCACCGAGGAGCCCTCAGGGTCCTGAGCTGCTAGTAGGGATGATAACATCAGCACCAGGGACACCTGTTGGGCGGTGAAAGAGGGAACTTAGTAGGGGCCTGCTGGAGGAAGGCTGGAGACCTGTACACCTACCAGAATGTCTACCACTCGCTGTTGCCCTTGAATTGTTCCTCAGTCTGCCCAGACTGGATCAGACTGCTGAGAACAGCGCGTGGTCAGGTAGTATCCATTGCTCACTGTCAAAATCTTGGTTATATTCTCCATTTGTCCTAGAAGTGCAGCAACCCGAACAGAACATTGAATATGTCTTGGGGGTATTCAGTGCTTATCAGGTTATTATTATTTTTCCAGACAAGAGGGAAGCCCTGGGTGAGGCTAAGCAGAACTTAATTGTGCCCACATTTTGGTCAGCAGACACTCCCAACAGGAGCTGACGCTGCAGCTGCCTGTGGTAAGGCGGGCGTGAGGGAAGGACAAGAAGAAAGCGACAGTGGGGCTGCTGTGTGTTTTTGGCTGCTGGTAAAGGAAGTAGAAGTCTCAACGACAGCCAGACAAAGAGTTTGTTAGACAAATCAAAGTGAGAATTCAAAACCCAGAAGTGGTCTGACAGATTTGACTCTGTGAAAACAGTTCCATCACAAGTTTGAATTCAGCTTGTAGAGAAAGGAATAGTGAGTCACTGACATCAAAAGTATAATTATTCTTGACAGGGGGTTTCTGGTTTTTATCCGTAGGTATAGTTCTTCCTCTATTTTCTAAGTTATCCTGACCTGAAGAGAAATGTTGATGCTAGTAACACAGAGAGATGGGCGATGCCGGATTTAATCACTTTCCTGGTTTCTAGAGACTGTTGTAGAGACACATGGGCGCGGTGGATGGATGGACAGAGGAGTATTCTAGAAACAAGGGCATCTCCTAATTCTGGTTAGAGTTTATGCTGGTTAATAACTAGAACTGCCTATTTCTCTACTCTAAGTATCGTAATGGCAAAAGGCTTCCATTGTATGATTGACAATACCCCAATTTGAACTCCTGTTGTGCTGATTATCTGTGTATTCTAGAATCAGTTATTTCCACCCCTTCTTAAGCTTTAAGTATCTCAGTTCAAAAATGAGGACCCTCATTTCTTATGACATCCATCTGAATGTTATTATGAGAATTAAATGAAATTTTGTAAAGCTCTTAGACCATGTATATACTGGATAAATGTACACACTATATATCTGTATCTATGGATGTTTCTACTGGATACATGATGATGATGATGATGAAAGATGACTGTCATCAACTGGTGATTTCCATCCTAAAAAAAACACTGGCTCACTGTAACAGCCACTTGAACAACATTTAGCAAGCACCACAGTGAGCTAGGTCATCTGAAAAGCAGAGATTTCTAAAAGAAGAGCACAGGGATGTCACTTGAAGATCTTCATTGGTCCAAACCCATGACTCTGCCTGAGAGAACAGAGATGGTTTTGGGGTGGGGGCTGCTGCATGGCACAAGGAATCCGACCAGACGCCAAATGTAATAGATGCTAGGCTCTGCCCATGCATGCAGAGAAGCAGAACGTCTCATTTGGAAAGAAGTTCTAGCAAGTGTTGTCCTTTGTGAGGACCAACGCTGTGGACTCTAACTCCCCCTGCACAGACTATGCCTGAAAGAGATCAGTTCAAATGTCACTGGAATTCACTGACTCTGTGGCCTTACTTAGTATCTCTTGTGTATCTCTGTCTTTGAAATGGAGCTGCTCTACCTCTCTCCCAAGGTTGCTGCGGGGGTTAGACCAATGACCAAAACAACTGACACTCTGTAATGCTGCTGCTACCCAAAGGCTCCAATTCTTAGATGACCTGCTTCCTCGGGGAGCAGAATGCCACCTGCCTAGAATAAATATTTCAGGGAAGCTGAATTATTTATTTATTATATACTTAGGTTTACAAGGAAGGAAACTGGTTCCTTTAAAATGATCACATTGATTGGCTTAAACAGCAAAAACAGCACTCTCCCATCCTTATTTACAGACCCTGGACAGGGTTCAAGTGCACAATGGCACATTATAGATGTACGTTCTGACCTGATGACAATTACAAGGGTCAAAAGATCAATTAAGTCATCTAAACTTGTGAGTGGCAGGGAAAATATTTCAGCTAAAACATTGATTTGGTTCTGAAATGTAAGACAGCTGAGCTAAATAAGTTCACCTACTCAGAGAGTAGCATCATTTCCTGACTTGTGTCCCAGCCCTGGGGGCGTGTGATTGATGGAAGGGGAAGAGAGCCCAAGAATGAAATGAGGGGTGAAAGGAATCTTTATTAAGCACCTGTTCTGGGCAAGCACCTACCTGGACATTTGATACAGTAGCTCACCTATGTCTTCTAATCTCTGAGAGGTGCAACACCTTGTTTCTTGTCTTCAGGCAGCAAAATCCATCCATGGCAGGTATCATTAAAACCAGAATCTGACTCAAAGGCCAGTGCAGGTATCAGTCAACAACCGTCCACTGAGTTGCTTCTAGATATTAGGCACCTGGGATGCAAAGACACATCAGGCACCTGCTCTGCCTGCAAAGCACTCACTGTCTAAGAAGGAAGACAGATAAGTGAACTTAAAAATTGCTCAGGAGGTGGAGAGGGTGGGATGTGAGCCTCACTTACTGTGAATCTGAGATGTCAGTCCCCCTCATTTAGATGTGTCCCTCCTAGATAAATACCTACTTATAAGTTTGTATTTTTTTTTGCTAGGGTCCCTTAAATTGTGTAAACTTCAGGACCCTCTAAGCCAGGATTTGGTCTCAGCAGAATACAGTGAACAATGTAGACATCCAGATACAACATCTACATAAGCTGGGAAAGCTTCCAGGCAATGGCACTTGAAGTGAGACTTAAGAGAGGGATTTTAGCTACTCAAAGAAGTGGAGGTGGGGGCTGGGGTGGGCCAAAGAAACAGAATGTATACAAGCTGGAAGATTTAAAATATCTCAACTTATTCAGGAAGCAATGGTGCCAGAGAGCTATCTGGTTGTCGAGGAAGGTGTGTTGGCTGTGGGGACAGATGGTTGGGATGAGGTGATGGTGAGGGAGGGACAGGGTTGTTGGAGCTGGTGTAGGAAGGGATTTTTGTGCTAAATCCTATATAACTGTAACTGTTATCCTTCATGCTAGAAGGAACTACTGAGGGATTTTTAGGATCCATTTTTTTTTTTTTAGGATTATATTTTAGATGCATCTGCTTAACAGCATGGTGGAGGATGAGTGCACTTACCCTCAATTATGGTGACGAGTTGTCTGATCCAGCCATGACTGTGCTAGTTTTAGCACTAAAATTTTTACATTTTGGGAAACCACTCAGTCCTAGGGAAACCAGGACAACTAATCAACTTCCCTTAAGTGGGGGGGACCCGAAACCAGGAGCATCACTGGGAGTTCTGACTCATGCATCTCTCCTGGACTCCAGACTCTCTCCACCTAGCTACCTGCTTGAGAGCTCCACTTGGACGTCTAATTGGCATCTCAAAGTTGATGTTTATTTTTTCAATTTTTTAAAATTTTTTAAATTTTAAATTTTTTTAAAAAATTTAAAAATATTTATACAAGAACGGGGTACAGGCCAGATGCTTGGGAGGGTGAGAGGATTCACCAGAGACAGAGTGGGGAACAGAACAGGCAGACTGACGAAATACACTGTTGAGGGGAGCAGCAGGCATGACAGGAGATGTCTGACAGGAGGATCCCACCATCTGGGACCCTCGCTGGCCAGCCGGGATCGAACCGGTGCTTCAGAGGCTGTGGACAGTTTCACAGCGTTGCGCTCAGCTGCCTGCACCATTAGGGGAGGTCCTCAAAGTTGATGTTTAAAACCTCAGAGCCCTTGCACTTGCTGTTGCCTCTGCTGGAAATGCTGTTCCCCAGGATAGTCACATGGCTCACTCCTTCACCTTCTTAGCAAGGCCTTTCCTGAAACTCACTTTATAATTGTACCCTCAACTCCCAATGTGCTTTATCCCTGCCTCTGCTTTGGTTCTGTTCTTAGCACTTCTGGCCATCCAACATACTTAATATTTCCATTCTTTACGTTCACTTTTCCCCATGTGAAGAACCTTCATGAGGGCAGGAATTTTTGTTTCATTTACTGTGACTAGGACAGAGTTTAGCACACAATACAGATCATTTTATTGATTGAATTAATCACCCTTACCTCCTCTCTATTTTCTTACACCCTCTATCCAATTCCTCTGGAAATTCTATTAACTTTCTGTTCAAAAGAGACCCTGAATATAATGAATACTTACCACCTCCACCACTGCACCCTGGTGTAAGCCACATCCTGGCTCACCGAGATGATTGCAAGGGCGTCTCTACCTGGGCTTCCTGTTTCTATCCCTGCTGCTGCACCACCTCAAAATAGCAGCCAGGGGATCCTGTTAAAATGCAAGTCAGACCATGTCATTCTTCTGATCATTCTCTTCCGCTGATTCCTTTTTAAGTTAAACATCAATTCCTGAAGGGTCTTGGTTAGATTATGGTATTGAAAGAGAAACTGGACAGTCAAGTCCCACAAAGGATAGAAATCAGGACAGCTTTGGGGAACCAGGGGCCAGAAAGAGATTATAGACAGCAATCAGCACTGCGTTTGCTCTACCGGATAGCTGCTCTCCCATAAAACCGTGATCTTCTAAGGAAGAAACATGTCTTGTGCCTCAGTATATCTTCAGTACCTTTTATAGTGTGGGTTGAATGAATTGCTTTCTTTCTCTACCAAGTGACATAGAATGCTACAGAACAGAAAATGGACATAGACAATTCCAGGAAGCTTCTGAGTCATCATTTAATGCATTTATGTCATACTGGTGATGACTTGTCCAGGAATAACTCTCATAATCTCCTGGGAGAAAGTATTCAGATGACCACACATCTTTTTGGCACCACTCTTGATAAAAAATAAAAATTTCTGCCTTTAGAAGATTGTAGTACCTTGTGATATGGGCCAGAATTAATAATTACAAAATGTATATGGTCCTTACCACATGCCAGGCTCTGTTTCAAGGGCTTAGCATGCGTTAACTCATTCAGTCCTCCAGTGTTACCTGATAGATATTATTATTATCTCCATTTTCTTTGGGAAAAAAGATATACAAAGAATTTTATAACTTGCCCAAATTCACACAGATAGCACATGGCAGACCCTCCCTGCAGCAGAGAATCCAGCCGAGGCAGGTAGAGGGCAAGTCGAGGCTTCTAGAAAATGGTTTGGCTGAATAGAACATGAGAGAGGAGCTTCCTTTTACAGGAAAAAAATGCAAAGGTCCAGATTCAGTTTTATTTAAAAATTCAGGGCCAGCTTTTTGCAAAATGAGGAATTAGAAGTTTATAATTAGCATTGCCCCACTTCCCCTTTCAATGCCAACCTCTTTGCCCTTTGCCCTTCCAGTACCTACATGATCCCCCATTCCCTAGAGTCCTCTGTGTATACACACCTTGGACAATGTCTGTCCTGAGCCAGTGACATGGTCTCCCATGTGATGGAGATGTCCCCCTTCCTTCCTTGCTCCACTCCCCCTTCCAGTGGGGTCTTTACAAACATGAGTAATGAGTTTTGCATATACATCAGCAATTAATCTAACATTACTCACTTCTTCTAGTGGCAACATGCTCTAAGGAGTGTTGGATTTTAAACAGAGGACCCTGGAAGATATTAATGAAAATCTTTAGCCAAAGAGATATTTTGACATCTAACTTTCCATGTAATTATAGGAATAGAGACGGAGTAATTTGAAGGCTTTTGATAAGAAAATAACTATGGGCAATAATCACTGAATATTTGCTATGAGCAAAGTTCTATATCTAATGTTTATATGCAGAGGCAGAGACTATTAATTTCTCCCTAATATCTGTTATTAATTTCTTCCATATTAAAAGTAATCCTAGTTTTCACCTAGATAATAAAAATTATTCCCAGCTTTCCTGACACTTGGAATGACCATGTTCTAGTCAGTGGGATGTAAACCTGTGTAGTGTCTCATATGTAGGAAATGTCCTTAAGGGAAGGAGGCATGTCCTTTGTATGCCTGCCTCCTTCTTGCTGGCTGTACTGTGAACATGAGAAGTCTGCTGTGATATCATAATTTATTTTTTTAAAAGATTTATTTATTTATGCATACAAGGGCTGGGGTACAGGCCAGAGGTGTAGGGGGTGAGAGGATTCACCAGAGACAGAGTGAGGAACAGAACAGGCAGCTTGACCGAAGTACACTGCTGAGGGGAGCAGCAGGCGAGACAGGAGAGGTCTGCTGCGCCATGTGGGTTGCTCCCTGGCCAGCTGGGAATCAAACTCGTGCTGCAGAGGCTGCAGATTTCTTCATAGTGCGGTGCTTAACCCCATGCGCCACCAAGGAGGCCCTGGACATCATAATTTATAATAAGAAATATGTATTCTGCTTTTGTCCTGGTTTCCAGTACAGAAATCCTAAAACCCTTGCAATTTCCTCAGTGATAAGTATATGTTAATGAAGTGACTTTTGGAAAGTACCAAAGGGTAGGCACTGGGTGACAGGGGAACCAACCAAGAGATTAGCTGGTTGGGACTTTTAGTCTCAGCTCCCCTGCTAGCTGGGAGCTGAAAGCTGGGAGAGGAGAGGGCCTGGAGTTTGGATCAGTTGCCCCTGGCCAATGAGTTAATCCATCATGCCTATGAAAGCAGCCCTATAAAACCCCAAGAACAGAGAGCTTCTGGGTGGTGGTGTTGGGAGAGTGCTATATCCAGAGAGGGCATGGAAGCTCCTTACCTCCCCATGCTTTGCCCTGTGTATCTCTCCCATTTAGTTGCTACTGACTTTTATGCTTAATAACAATAAGCCCAGAATCTAGTAAGTACTTTGTTTCTCTGAGTTAACGTGAGCTGCTCCAGCAAATCACTAAAACTCAAGAAAGAAGTCAGTGGAACCTCTGATAGTTCTGATTGGTCAGAAGCAGAGGTAGCAACATGGACTTGCTTTTAGGTCTAAAATAGAGGTCAGTCTCATGGCACTGAGCCCTTTAGCTGTGGAAATCTGTCCTATCTCAGAGTGTCAGCAGAGAGTGTCAGCATTGAGTTGACTTGTAGGACACCTAGCTGGTGTCTGAGAATTTCTTAGTGGTGTGGGAGAACACCACTTCATCAACACACTGGAGTTGGGTACAGAATCTTCAGATACTCAAGCAGCTATCTTGGTGCATGATGTTTGATCCCTGTGCTGGGATGGCAGAGTCACCTTGCTGAGCTCCCGTGAAATTCACCTGACATGGAAGTCACACCTCCTCACTTGGGGAGCAGAGAAAAAAGCCAGGAGGGTGACTCAAATGGAAGTTCTCTAAATGGAAATGTGAAGAATTGGAAATTGGTGATACTGGCATTGAATTTTTAAAAAGTTCAATTTACTTTGGGAAAGTAAACTACTGTAGTAAGTGAAAAAGCTAGGATTGATTCAAGTCAGCCTGACTCTAAAACCTGTGTGCTTACTCACCGCACTGGGCCACACTGGTTGCCATTACTAATAGTGTGCTGGTAAATATTTAACCATCAGTAGGGGATTTTCAGCGTTTGCAATTTCCTTCATGTAAATATCCCCAGCAAGCCAATGTCTAGCCACTAACAGTTCAAACAACTGACTTTCAAAATTTCTGGAAATCTAACAGTCTGCCTCGTGAGCCCACATGTACCAGCTCCAGCGCATCTCTGAAATATGCTCAGCAGAGCTGAAGAGATGAAGCTCCAGGCAAACTGCAGCTTTCACCGTCCTCCCCAGATTTTTATGGTTTGGTTCCAACTAGGAAACCCCACTCCAGAGCCAGCAGTGCACCTGGCAAGTCCACATGATGGGCGTGAAGAGACTCAAGTGTCATAGCTTGACCTGTGGCCTCCGAGGGACATTAATGGAGCTACAAAGGAAGTGTCATAGCTTCCCTATTTCTTTTTTAGTGGGTGATCCATTTTCAGAGAGATCAAAAGTAACGAGTGATTCTTCTGACCAAAAAGAGTTTCAAATTCTCCCCCTGTTGACAACCAGAGAATACCATGGCAGGAGGGCACATGTTCCTGCTGAGAGGAGCTGGTCAGCACACTGGGTTTGAGAGCAGAAGTTCCATTATCACAAATCCACAGAGGGCATCTTGCAGGCTGGGTGCGGGAGGTGATGGTTCCTATGGTGATAAATGAATAAATACTCAGACTTCAGTGACGGCTGTCTTTCAAGCAGGTGCTAGAGAAAGACTAAGACTCTTCAATGAAGTGTCTGTGTGGGTGGGACAATACAGGCAGGCAGATGAAGATATGGACAAAACCTGCCCCAAGAAAGTTCTCTTATTACATCGTTGGAAACTCTTCACCACCCACTGTACATCCTTTGCATTGTGTGGAGTTCATGCCACAGCTCTAAATAGTTCTCCCAAGAGTGGGTTCAGTCATGCTTAATAAATCATGTTAACTTCACAAATTCCTGTGCTAACAAAGCCCTTCAGCTTAGCTGAATACAGATGCCAGACCTAGAGGATCCTGTGAAGAGTGAATCAAAGATCGCCTTGTGAGCAAAACAAGGCTGTCAGCCCCCCTTCAGAATCCTAGCTCCACCAAAGATGAATCCTGTTTTTCTGTGTTACATGAGTAGGGCATTTTGACCTAGCTCTGTTTTCCTTCACATCTCTCTGACTCCTAAAAGAATCTGTTCCAAGGTCCTAGCATTTGTGATTGAGTCCACTTGTTTTGAATTTTGTTACTCCTAAGGTTGAACTGCAGACTCATATCCACCTTGGTGGGTCGTGTCATATCAGGAGGTGGGAGTGCTGATGTTATGTGCTGCCAAAGCTCCTGACATACTAAGTCACTGTGTCCATTTTTCTGGGCAGTGGGATCATTGGATTCTAAAAGATCTTGGTGACGCTCCTAAATTAAGATCTGTTCAATTGTCCCTATCTTTTGGAAATCATGAACATTCAATTTTAAAGTGTGTCCTTTTGTCCCTGCTCCCCACAGATTTGTTCTCAAAATTAGAAATGTGAAGTTTTCCTCTTTTCTTCTATATTATCTATAAAAGCTCTATCATCACCATCATTATTTTAATTCATCATAAATCACTTTAGGACTTTTCAGAGAACAACTCTTGAAAAAGGTAAATAGATCAATAGAGTGAGTTGAAACTAGTATTTGTAATCTGGGTGATGGGGCATGTTAATGAGAAGTCACTAAGGTGAATTTTAATTATGTAAGAATATGTGGCTTAATTAGTGACTCCAAAAACTAATATGTAGATGTGGGGGCAGGGCGCCGGGGAATTTTCACCAGAGCAAGGGTAACATGCTTAGGAATAAAGCAGAAAAATATGGCAAAAGAGTGTGAAGCTGTACTCCTGAAATTATACAGTTTTGCAAACAAATGCTTTATTTACATGAGGTCATACAAGCAAGTTTCTTATGTATATTAACAGCAAAGTATAGAGATGAATTTAAAATATTTTTCCAGGGCCTCCCCTGGTGGCGCAGGCCGTTGAGCTCAGCACTGTGAAGGTGTCCACAGCCTCTGCTGCGCCGGTTTGATCCCGTCTGGCCGGCGAGAATCCCACATGGCATGGCAGACCTCTCCTGTCTTGCCTGCTGCTCCCCTCAGCAGTGTATTTCAGTCACTGTATGTCTGTTCTGTTCCCCATTCTGTCTCTGGTGAATCCTCTCACCCTCCCACGCATCTGGCCTGTACCCCAGTTCTTGTGTGCATGAATAAATAAATCTTTAAAAAAGTAAAAAAAAAAGTAAAATAAAATATTTTTCAGTAGTTTGTTATAAATTTTTTTTCTAAATTATATTTATTGTGGTAAATTAGCTTTATATATTTGTATCTGCTCTGTGTTTAATTAAACCTCTACAAATGTGTACTTTCACACCCTGCCCTCCACTAGTGCCCCAATAATCCTCCAGCATGTTTCACTAGGTCCCTTCTTCTTCCACTCCCCCTCATGTTTCCTCTCTGGTTGCCTCAGTTTTACAGTCAGATGTTAAAAGTGTCTTATTGTTTTGATTTTGACTCACCTTTTGTTATGTTTCTCTATAGTCCACATATGTGCAGTATGTCTTGCACATTACTTTCGTATCAGTGCATGAGTCTCAACTTATCATGGCTGCACAGTATTCCACCATGTGTCTATATCATATACCTTATGAATGGGCACCTGGGTTGTTCCTAATACTTTGTTATTACAAATTATATAATGAATAATTTTACATTTGATGATAAGAAAGACCACCTGTTATTTGTCTTTCTCCTTCTGACTTATTTCACTTAGTATTACCCACTTCAGTTTCATCCATGTTATCTGACATGGCAGTTCATATTTTTTATTGCTGAGTACTACTCCATTGTGTATGTGTGTTTGTGTATATACATATTTTTTTTTAATTTTTTTTTTTTGTGGGACCCTCGCCGGTGGCCGGGGATCAAACTGGCGCCACAGAGGCTGCGGGCAGCCTCGCAACCCAGCGCTCAACCGCTGTGCCACCAGGGGAGGCCCTACATATATTTTTTACACATACACATACCTCATTTTAGTAACATCATTCTACTGTTGAGGGAAGAGAGTTTGAGTAACTTGCACAGGTCTCTGGCCTGGGTATATCTGACCCTTAAGTCCCAGCATGTAATCACTGCCTATGACTAGAGGTTTTTTTCCTGCATCTAAAAACAATTGTTTTCTTTTTAATCTTAAACTATATAGCTAACACACTTTGATCAGCTAAGGTTTTTTTTCTGCCAACTTTTTATCTTGGAATATTTCAAACTACAGAAAACTACAAGAATTATACAATGAAACCCACATATCATTTATCTAAATTCACCAGCTGTCAGCATTCTGTCATGTCTGTGCTCTTTTTCTATACAAATAGATATTTTCTAAACCACATGAAAATAAGTTGCAGACATAATGACATCTCACTCCTAAATTCTTTAGTGTGAATTTCCTTAAAAACAAGGTCCTTCTACCTTCACAATAGTGTTATCACATTTAAGAAAAGTAACAGTTCTCCAATCTATGCCAATATATAGTCTGTATTTAAGTTCCCCCAGTTTTGCCTCAGAATATCTTTTGTTCTTATTTTCATTTCTTTTTTTCATCCAGGACCCCATCAAGATTTATGCCTTACATTTATTTCCTTATTATGTCTCTTTAGTTAGAACAGAACCTCTGTTTCCCACTCTCCCCCACCCCTCTTATGATAGTGACATTTCAAGAGCGTCTGAGCCAATTGTCTTGTTGACTGTCCTGCAATCTGGATTTCCTTTATCGCTTTCTCATGATTAAACTCTGTTTAGATATTTTTGGCTGGAATGTGCCATAGTGATGTTCTGTTGCATCACTACTCTTGGTGGCGTGAGATCTGCTGATAAGACCACGGCTCTCTTCATTGTTAAGTTTACTTTCCCCTTGTAATATGTAGTCTGTGATCACTTGCAAGTTTGTGAATATCCTGCTTCCCCACAGTCTTTCCATGGTTTTAGACTCTATCAATGATACTTACCTTACTCAATTCATTTATGGATGGTGGTAAAATGGTGTTTTTTCTTATTCTATGATTTCCTCCATTTTTTTCTTCACTTGCTGACATTCTTTTTAAAGAAGAGCCTCCCTCCTTACGAAAAATTACTTTTTCATTAAATGCTCCATTTTGTTTTGACATAGCCTCACTAACCTTTGAGCGCTTGCTAGCTGTCTGGTACTTTTCCTGCTTCAGACCTCGTGCTAGCCATGTCTGTAAGGAGTTCTGGTTTCTTTGAGTAAATGGTATTTAGAAACAAAGGACAGACTGTGAGGTATGCTAATTAAATCCACAGTCTCATTGCTTCTGGGCCTTTCTATATATAGGTAGAGCTAAAAAAAATGTAGATGGTAACTTCATAATGATCCCTCACTTCAAATAAAAAAAACAACTCAAAACTTTAATTTCCCCATACCATATATATAGTTTTCTTATCACACTGTGAAAAACTTAGTTTCCAACATAGACACAGCTACTTATTTATACTATCATACAATAAACACAAAAAGGTTCAGAAACCCAACAATCAGTAACACTGCCATCAATAAACCTACTAAGTGAAGTTCAAGTGTAGTGCATTTGATCTTTAGATATATTTTGTTAAGGAAGTACAGTTTTGTATTGGATTTGAAGTTGTTTGAATTAATACATTTTTATGTGTACTTAAATTATCTATTATATAGTAAGATTCACTCTTTTTTCCCCAAAGATTTATTTATGCATACAAGAACTGGGTTGTAGGCCAGAGGTGTGGGGAGGGGGTGGGCAGTGAGAGGATTCATCAGAGACAGAGTGGGGAGCAGAACAGGCAGATTGACTGAAATGCACTGCTAAGGGGAGCAGCACATGAGACAGGAGAGGTCTGATGTGCCATGTGGGTCAGCTCCCTTATGGCACTCATGCTGCAGTGGCTGCTGATAGCTTGATAGCGCTGTATCTTTAACCCCTGTGCCACCAGTGAGGCCCATAATATTCACTCTTTCTGTGTTTGATGTTAAGGTGTTCTTGTAGCTTTTCTTTAATTTTTTTATGCTTTGAATATATGAAATATTTACATAGCCGTACAATTTAAATATTTACATAGCCCTACTAGTAAAGAAAGTTTTAGTCAGAGAAATATTGCTTGCACCTTTATTCCCTACACTCTACCAATTCATCCTCTACAGGTAGTTATAGTCATTAGTTTTTTGTTTATCCTGACTTTTGACTTTTTTTTTTTAACAAAAATGACAAAATACATCTCCCCTTCTTTATTTTTTGTTTGTTTCTTATAAAGAAGAGCATACTAAGGATATTCTTTTGCACTTTCTTTTTTAAGCACCTGACAATATATCTTGCACATCACTTCCTATCAATCCTAGAGATGTTTCCTAACTTTTTCAAAACTGCATAGTATTCCAACATGTGGATATACCATACACCCTATGAATGAGCACCTTGGTTGTTCCTAATATTTGTTATTACAAATTATGTAATAAATAACATATTTTTTGTATTGTGATGGTATATTTTCAGGGTAAATTTTTCACAGTGTGGTTGAGGGGGTCAAAGGATTAATACATACATAATTTTGCTAGAAAATGCCAAATTCTCTTCCATATGGACTACACCACTTTAATCCCTTCCCAGAAATATATGAAAGTGTTTTTGTCCCCCATTGCCTTACCATAATGTGTTCTAAAGCTCTTGACTTTTTTTTTGCCAATCAGATAGCTGAGAAGTGGTATTGCAGTATAATTTTTACATATATTTCTCTTAATAAAGTGAAATTGAGCATTATTAACATATTTAAAAGACTGTGTGTCCTTTTCAATGAACTGGTCTGCTCATATCTTTTATTCTCAGGTAGGTTTTAGTGCAAATTCTAATCATCATCACATTCTATTTATAACACTGGAGTCCACCAAGATTTTTCAAGTCATCCTATTTGATCTTAAAAGACTTTGAAAACCTCAGAAAGAATAAGCATGGCACTATTGACTTATATAACAGTTTCAAATTGAACTGGTAAATGAGGAGCACCTTCAATTATACACATGAACTGTCTTGTCTCATGCTGTTAAAGACCTTGAGCAGGATAGTTCACATAGGAGATGACTAACCCTGGCTGTAACATCTTTGTCAGCATTTACTGAGCATTCTAAAAAGTCCAAAGTTGTCCCATAAAGCTGGAATTGTTTCTGCTCACAGTATACCTGCAAGGCTTGCTGGGGTGGACACAGGGGGTTGTAGGAACAGCAGTCACACCTACAATATGTTACAGTCCAATGGGTCTGTTCACTTGGTACTTTTGTGTGTGTTTTAAAAATAATTTTGCTCTTATTTTCTCTTTTTATTCAAATAAGGAACTTGAACTCTCCCTGATACTGCAAAGGTTGCAGTATTTTCCTTAAGACATTCCCTGCTAAGAAACTTCCATTTAGCAAACCAAACCACTAACTGCAAGAGGGATTGAATTATTGGAATGATTGCTTGGCAAATGCAGAATGGTCAACCCTGCCATACTGTGAGCTGTAGAAAGATTTTTGGAAAATAAAGATTCTTTTTCTGAATGGGAATAAACTCTTCTGATAGCCAGACTGGCTCTCGGTCTCTTAGAGAAAGATGAATGTGCTCTGCCCACAAATGACGTTGGCCAACCAAACTGGGTTTGGGGGGAGTGGAAAGTCCCACTAACTTCTCTATTGATTTGAAAATCACCTTTTTTTGTTTTAAAGTTGTTTTTTTTTAAAGATTTATTTATTATACAAGCTCTGGGTATAGTCAGAAGTGCGGGAGGGTGAGAGGATTCACCAGAGCCAGAGCGGGGAGCAGAACAGGCAGAAGGACTGAAGCATACTGCTGAGGGGAGCAGCGGGTACAGCAGGAGAGGTCTGCGTGCCATGTGGGACCCTCCTCCGGTGGCCAGGGATCGAATTGGTGCTGCAGAGGCTGCGGGCAGCTTCGCAGCCCAGCGCTCAACCACTGTGCCACCGGGGAGGCCCTGAAAAATCACCTTTTTGAAGGAGTAAGGTAAGAGAATCTATCTTCAGTCCACAAACCACTTTCACTCATGGGCAGGAAGAAAGAAAGAATATAGTGTCTCCGTTAAGCTAGAATTATCTTTGGAAATTTTGCCCAAAATGCACATGGGTTGGAAGTGGAGGAGAACAGATGACTCAGGATTTCTTATGGAAGACATGAAACAGTTGCCATAGGTGGCTTTTCCTTGACTGACACAGAGGTCAGAAATCACTAAACATTGTCACCATCTGAAGCAAAGCACTGACCATAGGGAGCAAAATATTTTAAAGATCTCAGTATTGCTACAGCAGAGTTTGAAGAGTTTTAACGTATACACCCAAGCCACCCCTGTGACCAAGAGAAAGGATGTTTCACCTTTTGTCCCTTTGCATTTCTGATCAGGCAATACTGATCCACATTCTGTTACTTGTGATTAGATAGAACTTTCTTGTGAATTTTATGTTAATGGCATCTAGTGATTTTTGACATTTTTGCATCCTATTTCTTTCACTCAGCATAAGGTCTTAGGATTCAGCAGTGTTGTTGCTTATCCCAACAGTGAGCTCTCTTAACTCTCCATTGACTAGTTTGTACAATCTGTGCATCCACTCACACGTTGATGGACATTTGAGTTGCTTACAGGTTTGGACTATTATAAGTGAAGTTGCTGTGAGTGTTAACATACAAGTCGTCGTGTGGACATCTGTTTTCATTTTTCTTGAATAAACACCCAGTGTCATATGGTAAGCATATGCTTAGCTTTGTAAGAAACCACCCAACTGTTTTCTGAAGGGGTTGTACCATTTTACATTTCCACCTACTGTAAATGAAAGTTCTAGAAATTCTACATATTTACCAACAACTTGCTGTTTTTTGTATTTTAATTTTAGACATTTGAATGGTGTCTTTATTTGCATTTCCTTGATAACTAATGTTTGTCACATCTTTTCATGTGCTTATTGACTATTTACATATGTCCTTTAAATGAAGTTTTTGCCCATTTGAAAAATTGGGTAGTTTGCCTTATTATTGTTCTGAAAGCTCTTTCTGTGTAATATTGAAACAAATCCTTTGTTGGGCATAGATATTGCTAATATTTTTCCCTCATCTATGTCTTGCACCCAGTGCTAACGATGGACAGGAAAAAAGTTTAATCCAAATGAGAAACATGAACAAACACTTTTTCCAAGAGGAGGTGTCTTTCAGCTTCAGACTTAAAAGAAGAGTCAGTGGGTGTTAAGATCCTCATGGTGGAGCTTTCTTAGTTATTTCCCTATAGACATGATTAAATTAAGTGATACTAATATTTATGCTCTAAGAGATATATCCTACAAAATGGATATTTGAAATAAAAACTAACTTGCTTACCAAATTACTTTTGATCCAATCTATCCCTCCATAAATCTGCAATTGGTGATGTTGCAGGGGAGGTGTTTTTGAGTAGGAAACTTCTAGTTTTCTCTGTTTTTCAGTTTATCAATAAATATCTGTCAATAGAATGAGAAACTATGAATCTTAAGCCAAAATAACACTTCAGCCATGTGTTTCAATCTCTTTTCATCACCATATAAACCGTGAAATAACCATCCTCTTAAATAGTCATTGTCAAAGTGCTAAAACAATATATCTGAGTCAGCTGAACAGTCTGTGACCTTGAAGGACAGTTGCTTCATTCTCTTTTTTGTAGTAGCAGCTACAAACATTATGAAAGGGAAAAACCTACTAGCTCCTGGTCACAGACACAAAGAGATAACAGTGATCATTTCCTTGAGATAGTTGTTTATCTGGTGGTGTTGCCAGGAAGTGAAAACTTTCCTTCCAAAATGCTGGGATTCCTGAGCTAGACAGGTGAGTGAGTGGATAGAAGGATGGACAGATGGATGGTAACTACAGTGCCAGAAGTGTTTTTATCTCTCTGTTATCACAGCAAATGGAGGAGAGGCGTTGGACACAGTGCAGTGGGAAGAGTGTGCATTGAATCAGGAGGAATGAAAAGAGAAATTAAGAGATAATAGATAACTATAGTTAATAGATAAATTGAGAAAAAGGAAATTAAAGCACACAAAAGAAGCTATTCACAGCTTCTTTGTGCACGTATTTTTGCCTTTTTTAATTCATGAATTTTATGTTTTAGACCACTGTTAGTTCAAGAAAAATTATGTAGAATTCTCTCTCCCTCACTACAGAGTTCCTCATCACTCTTTATTTTAAACCATATTTATCCTTTTTCAGCATACAGTTCAGTAGAGCCGGCTATATTACCACTGTGCTGTCAGTATACTGTTTTTCTGAAAAGGTCAGGTGGAGAGGAGTCTTCAAACCAAGGAGAAAAAATGTGTGCCCTCCCTGGAACCAAGAGCTGGGCTGTCAATGAGAATCCCTCTCATTTCTCACCATCACAGGACACCCCGGGGGCAGTTGGCCTGACTGGGTCTCTCTGGCCTCTCTGCCTTTCAAGAAGCTCCTTGAAGAGCCCAGAGAGGCCTCCTGTGACTTTCCAAGAATGTGCCTGCTCCTCCCTGACCTTGCAGCATCGATCTGTTCCCCTCACCTTAGTAAATATTTTAAGGTGTTGCAGTGAATTTTAAATATCAGAGGCTTATTTTTATCCTGACTAAAACTTTCCTGAGTTAATATTGAAAGTGCTAAATGATTTGACTCTACTGCTTGAGTCAGCCTTCCTGAAACTACTGTAATTGTCAATTTGTAGTTTATTTGTCTCTTCTGAACACAGAGCCATCGGGCTTGTAATATATGGGGCATTGATGATGTCCTTAAACATTGGAGATTTGTGCAAAACCTGGAGAGTAATTTAGGAATAATTCCTATGGGGCTGGATTACTTTTCTGGTAGTATAGAGGATAAATTAGAGAAAAAGTATAAAGACATAATAGGGCACTCACTGCATTTTTAGTTAATGTAAATATAGGGAAAACACATTGGATGGGGCATTGCTGCCACTTGTTGAATGACTAGTATGTACCAGTGACTGTGCTAAGCCTTCTTACCTTATTTTCTCTTCTAAAATTTGCAACAGTCTTATGAGTTAGATGCTATTATCAATTTTTTAATTGAGAAAAGTTTGACATAAGACTGTGTAAGTTTAATGTGGACAACGTATTGATTTGATACATTTCTCTTGCAATATGATTGCCACTGTACTAGCTGATACCTCTATTGCATCAATTATTGTCGTTTCATTTTGGTGCTGGGAACAATTGCAGACTAAATCTCTCAGCAAGTTTAATGTGTATGATAGTGTGTTGTCTGTAATCACCCTACCACATATTAGATGTCCAGGATGTCTTTATCTTCTGCTTGCAAGTATGCATCTTTTCAAACATCTCTTTAGGAAGACAGTAAGGCTCAGAGAAGTTAAATAACTTGCCCAAAGACCCCTATTTTGCAGGTGATTTTGACTCCAGTGTTAAAGTATTCGAACCTACTACTTACATGGGAACTGAATCAAGGAAACCCTAATTATGTAGTTTCATTTAATTGGGTGTCATTTTCCTGTAAAATGAGGCAATGCAGTCATATCCATGGTTCCTACCCTGTGGCTGCCTTGAGACACGCTGCCCTCTCTCCTTCAGGTGAAGCTGCTGTAGGGAGCATGGCTGATTGACACCTCCAGCTACCGTCCCCTGTGAACTGAGGCCACACTTACCCCTGGCTGCTCCCAGTCAGTGACTGAGCATGGTGGTACTGGTGTTTGTCCAATGAGGACTTCCTTTAACAGGCAAATTTGGCTCAGGGACAGCCCAGCAGAGAGAGGGCCAAAACTTTCTCAGATCTGCAGTGCAGTCTGAGGCACTTCCTCCCAGCCTTTCCTCTCCTCTCTCCTTCGCAGAGGTTGGACCCGCACTGTGATCTGAAGGCTCTCTCAGCCTACTCCTGCCCCACTCCATTTCTTCTTCATAGATGTTTCCCCAATAAATCTTTTGCAAAGTCAGTAGCCTTCCTATACACAAACAATAAATCTGAAGAAGAAGAAATCAAAAAGACCATCCCTTTTGTTATTGAAACAAAAAAAATCAAATATTTGGGAATAAATCTAACAAAAGAGGTAAAGGACCTATACAAAGAAAACTATAAAACACTGTTAAAAGAAATAGAAGAAGACACAAAGAAATGGAGAGACATCCCCTGCTCATGGATTGGAAGAATAAACATTATTAAAATGGCCATCCTTCCAAAAGCAATATACAGATTCAATGCTATTCCAATCAAAATTTCAATGTCATTCTTCAAAGAAATAGAACAATTATTGATGAAATTCATATGGAATCACAAAAAACCCCGAATAGCCAAAGCTCTCCTGAAAAAAAAAGAAGGGAATGGAGGCATCAGACTCCCAGACTTCAAACTATACTACAAAGCCATAATCATCAAAACTGCATGGTATTGGAACAAGAACAGACATACAGACCAATGGAATCGAATAGAAAATCCAGAAATAAACCCACAGATTTATGGTCAACTAATCTTTGACAAAGGAGCAAAGAATATGCATTGGAGCAAAGAAAGTTTGTTCAATAAATGGTGCTGGGAAAACTGGGTCGCTACATGCAAAAGAATGAAGCTTGACCACCACCTCACACCATACACAAAAATCAACTCAAAATGGATTAAAGAACTAGACATAAGACCTGAAACCATAAAATATATAGAAGGAAATATAGGCGAAACACTACGTGATTTGCACATCAAAGACATCTTTACAGACACATCACCCAAAGCAGTGATAGTGAAGGCAAAGATAAACAGCTGGGACTACATCAAATTAAAGAGCTTTTGCACAGCAAAAGAGACAATAACAAAAACAAAGAGAAACCCCACCAACTGGGAGAACATTTTTGCACCCAACACTAATGATAAAGGACTGATCACAAAAATCTGCAAAGAGCTGATGAGACTCAACAACAACAAAGAAAATAATCCAGTCAAAAAATGGGCAGAAGAGCTTAAAAGAAACTTCTCTGAAGAGGAAATGCAAATGGCCAACAGGCATATGAAAAAATGTTCAACATCACTTGTCATCAGGGAAATGCAAATCAAAACTACCATGAGATACCATCTTACACCAGTGAGAATGGCACATATTAAAAAAACTAGCAACAACAAATGTTGGCGAGGGTGTGGAGAAAAAGGAACTCTTCTGCACTGTTGGTGGGAGTGCAAACTGGTCCAACCACTGTGGAAAGCTGTGTGGAGATTTCTGGACCTACTAAACATAGAGCTTCCATATGATCCAGCAATTCCACTCCTAGGTATTTACCCAAAGGACACAGAAACATCAATTCCAAAGAACACCTGCACCCCTATGTTTATAGCAGCACTGTTTACAATAGCTAAGCTTTGGAAACAACCCAAATGCCCAAAAATAGATGACTGGATCAAGAAGATGTGGTACATATATACCATGGAATATTACTCAGCATTCAAAAAAGATAAACACATGCAATTTGCTGCAACATGGATGGCGCTGGAAGGGATCATGCTCAGCGAAATAAGCCAAAAAGAAAAAGAAAAATACCGGATGGTCTCACTCATAGCAGGAATCTAGAAAACTTAAATAAGGGACCAGGAAAATGAATAACTATAAGAAAGTGAAAATCAAAATCAACAAAAAACTATGAACCAGAGACACTTTTAGGGGGGCGGGGGCGGGAGGGGAGGGATTGGGGTCAGAATGGGGGGCTGCAATTGTATGGGGAATATAACAATAAAATTTATAAAAAAAAAAAAATATTTCATCACAAAAAAAAAAAATAAAAGTGCACTGACATCCTGTAGGAATTAATGAAACAGTAATTGCCCTTGTCTTCAATACAAACTTCAGATATAGTGAAAAAAAAAAATAAATCTTTTGCACATCGAATTCTGTCTTGGCTCTTTCTACACCAAGGACCACAACTGATAACTTCCAAACTGGGTGAGAAATATCTCAAAGGGTCCAGAAAGTCCATGTTCAACAAGTAATGTTTTTAGATTCTGAATCCCAAGTCTCATATTTATTTGAACTGTTATTTTCCAAATGAGGACATAGATCTGTAATATGGAGTCATTTGAGTGTAACTGAATTTATGGCTTTTCTTTTTTATCTCTATGTGTGTTTTCAACCAGTAAATTTTTTTAAAATGATTTATACAATGGGTTTTTATGTTTGAAAATATTGGGGGCCACGAGGCTGGCTGCTTACTCACAGTCTCAGGTTTGATGCTGATATATCCCTAGCAGGGGCATTCAGCTGAGTGGTCACAGCAGCGCTGAGGGCCTGGGCTTTGACAGAGGAGGGACCTGGGTCTGAGGTATTGCTTCCCTTCTTGCTAGTTGCATAAGCTCAGGCAAGTCCCATAACCTCCTCAAGCCTTTGCTTCCTCTTCTGTACTACAGAGACACTAATATGGACCGCCTTCTGGTATGTATGGTTGAGAGGATGAAATGAGAAAGATGGATGCAAAGTGCTTTGCCTGACTCAGAGGAAGTTCATTGGAGCAAAAGTTTATTGAAATTATTATCATTGCTCATTTTTACTTTCATTTTGTATATTCACCTCCAATTTTAACCAAAGGATTGTTTGTGGTGTATTTCGCAGAGAGATAGTACTTCTTTTTATCTTCCTAAATTACATGGTTCATCCTTTCATAGAAATAACATCTCGTGTTTAATATACCCTTATTCCTTTGAGCTTAGACCTTTGTAACCAACTGAGCTTCATTTAATCATCTGGAATAATCTTGCCCTAGCGTTTTTTCCTCTGTGTAATTTCCTTTCACAGTCAATTTGTTAATGATCAAACTAAGACCATAATAGCAACATGAAGAATTGCAGAAATATGTTATCCATTCCTCCCTATCTCAAATAGATGACTGTTTCAGGTAGATGTAGGGATCTGAAGTGTGTGAATAGGACAGGCTTTGAAACAATATAAATAATTGCTTATTTGAATGTTGATTTTATAGCTGACAGCAGAAAAGTCTTCTGGGGTTGCTCATTAGAAGGACAGGTGCAGGGAAGCTGTTCTAATTAATGTGTTAGCAATCCCCATTCTTAATTTCTATTAAGGATTTGAGAATAAGTTTTCATCTACTTGATTACATAAAAGGACTAGACTGAGCTATTGCTTCCCTTCTTGCTAGTTGTATAAACTCAGGCAAGTCCCATAATCTCCTCAAGCCTTTGCTTCCTCTTCTATACAACAGAGACACTACTAGGGACCTCCTTCTGGTATGTATGGTTGAGAGCAGTGTTATTAGCAGAGGGGAATAAAATGTATGGTTTAGGTTTAGATGACTTAAACAAGTGGGTATTAATTTTTCTCACATGGAACAAAAAAAGGAGACAACTGGTTGCTGGTATTATTAGCAATGTCTCTGCTTATCTTCCTGAGATTCTTTTGGCCTTTCTTCCATTGTCTCAGAATGGCTATGGGAAATGCAATCATCTTGCTCAGAGTCCAGGCAAGAAGAAGGAGGAAGTGGAGAATACATAGTTCTGTCAGTTCTGCAGCTGATCATCCTTGGAGGCAAAAGATGCAATCTTGTCTCATTGGCTAGGACTGTTCATATGATCTCACCTAGCTGCAAAGGAAGCTGGGAATTAAGTTCTTGGCTGAGCATCTTCACTCACGGATACCATCAGGATTCTATTAGTAATGGAAAGTGGAGCAAGTGTATTGAGGTGACCACACAGTCTGCTCTCACTCTCAGAGGCAAGCCCAGAAATGTCATGAGTCACATTCTCTTCTCTTTGTGAGAAGATTAGGAGGAGTAATAAATGTCAAAGTGAATATATTGGAGATCAGAACATATCACGACAAACTTCAGAGAGATGCCTGCCATGCTCTCTCTAATTAAGCTTCCACTATACTGAGAAATATTAGTGGCAAAATTTAGAAACCATATTTTTAATCATGGAGAAATGTTCGCAGTAACTATGTCATGGCACTGTGATTTACCTGCAATTACAGAATTATAAAGTGTAACAGAGATTCTTATGAAATTGTCTTAATTTCTCCATGGATTCTTATGAAATTGTCTTGATTTCTCTGAAATAACATGCTATATTTAGAGGAATGTACATCTTGGAATCTGTTTGAGAGGCATTTGTAATTTAATGAAATTACAATAGTGTCCCTAAATTCACAATTCAATTTTAAGTTTTAAAAGATTTATTTTATTTATTTATGTATACAAGAGCTGGGGTGCAGGCCAGAGATGTGGAGTGGGGGTAGGAGGATTCACCAGAGACAGAGTGGGGAGCAGAACAGGTGGCTCTACTGAAATACACTGCTGAGGGGAGCAGCAGGAGAGACAGGAGAGATCTGTTGCGCCATGTGGGTAGCTCCCTGGCCTGGAATCAAACTCATGCCGCAGTGGCTGCAGATAGCTTCCTGGTGCTGAGACTTAACCCACTGTGTCACCAGGAAGACCCTCGACTTTAAGTTTTGAAAACGATTCAAATGACATCAAGAAGGGCATCCCCTGGTAGCGCAGTGGTTAAGCGCTGGGCTGCGAGGCTGCCCGCAGCCTCTGCAGCGCCTGTTCGTTCCCCGGCTGCCGGCGAGGGTCCCACCAAAAAAAATAAAAAATAAAAAAATGACATCAAGAGCTTCAGCAGAATATAAATAGATCTTAGAGTCCTGAGGTGTGCAATATAAAATAGGCCATGCCTCAGGAGTTTCTTATGAAGATGCCTGCAATGTGAACTTTTGGACCCTGATTCTGCAAAAATTATCCTTCATCAGAAGTATAGAAAATTGTGAAAGCTGGGCAAGTATCTATCTGAGTTTCTTCTCCTGCATATGTTATTGTCAGAAATTACAGTGGAAATATATTGTTTCCATTTCATTTATATTTAAGTAGTAGTGTTTAATTAATTATGGGCTTGTGTGGGTAAAATAAATAGAAATACCTGTCTTGTAGTACAGATTGATATCATTTGTGTAACTCTCCTCTTCTTTTTAATTGTGTAACCCTCATATTTTCCTCTAAACAGGAAATCTTATTTTTATTTATTTTTTTTAAGATTTATTTATTTATACGAGAACCAGGGTACAGGCCAGATGCGATGGAGGGTGAGAGGAATCACCAAAGACAGAGCAGGGAACAGAACAGGCAGACTGACGAAATACACTGCTGAGGGGAGCAGCGGGCAAGACAGGAGAGGTCTGCTGTGCCATGTGGAATTCTCGCAGGCCAGCCGGGTTCAAACCCGTGCTGCAGAGGCTCAGGCAGCTTCACAGTGTGGCGCTCATCTACCTGCGCCACTAGGGAGGCCCCAGGAAACCTTATTTTTAAAAGCACGGTTGTATGCATTATTTGTCTCAACTCTGATAACTACTTTGTGCAGTGTCCATGATGGATATGCAGTTTACAGGATGGTATGTGCCTGGAACATACTATCTCCTCTCTAAATCTGGAAAAATGTTGCTCTAACTTCACTGGAAGCATTTGGTGAGAGAAGTCAATTTACAGGGCAATTTGAAAATGGAAGTGAAGTCAGGGAGGGTGGAAAAGAAGAGGCAGCTAGAACAGGTACTTGGTCATTCGTCACATTATCAGTAGACCTATTATCTCATTAACCTAAAAACATTTGTAAATTCATGTCATAAGCAGAGAAGTTAAATGACATCACCAATCACAAGACAGTCAAAGGATCTACCAAGCTAGTACCTGAGCTTTCTTATCCTTACACTAATGAGTTCTTCCACTAAAAATGCATGTCCAGATCATGCAAATAGACTGCAAACAAATTTGGTAAAACCCCTCCTTTTTATATGTTCATATTTTATGTGCATGTGCAAGGATATGTTGAGGAGATAGAACTATTTTTAAAATAATGCCCTGATTTCTTGCTTTGCTTTACGTTTCCTGCTTTCCTTTCCTTTGCTCTTCATCCTTCAGTGTTGGAGCAAAGAGATTCAGTGTGTGCATTCTGGATTCAGACAGACCTGGATTTGGGTGGTGTTACTAATAATGAATGGTAGATTACAAAAATGTTCACATATTCTACCCCTCCAGACAGTCATACTTACTTGCCATAAAACTTTGAGGCTGTATCCCCTCTGACAATCAGCTTGTGGTTTGCTTTGGACAAAGATATGTCCACAAACATGACACAAAAGAGGTTTGCAAACCTTGAACTCAACAAAGCTTGTCTTCACTTGATATTGTTTGGACCTCTCATCACTGCTGCCATGTGAATACGTGCAGGTCACCTCTGTTGGGTAACGAGAGGTGAAATGGAGCACACAACAGCTCAGCCATTGGAAGCAGCCCCAGGGATTCTGCTAACTGACCACGGTGATGTGGTGATGTGAAAAAGCCCAGCAGAGATCAGCCAACCTTTATCCAGACCTGAAAATATTCCCCTCAGGATCAAGAACCAAATAAATGATTGCTGTTTTAAATCAATAGCACTGGGGTGCTTTGTTATGCAACAAAAACTAACTCAAACATTTGCCAACAAAAGAGCACTACATATTTCAACCAAGTTAAAATAGTTCTCCTTTTACTTATTCTATAGCCCTCTTTAAAACAAAACAGCATTGTGATAACTTAATGAGTATGCAAATAGGTACTCAAAGCTATTGCCTAGATGTATGCTTGAAGTAAAAATGGGATCTTGCTGGACCATGTTTTAAATCACAAAATTGATTCCAATGCTCAAAGAATTTATTCCAAGGCTGACTATTTTAGGCATCAGGGAAGGAGCAAGGAGAAGCTAAATGTATTTTCATGTGTATATTGACCATTTGAAACCTTCTTTTGAAAAGTGTCTTTTCAAACATTTTGCCATTTTGAGAGGGGAGTAGGAGAGAGGAAATTGTCTTTTTTATTGAGTTGTGAGAATTCCTTATATATGATAAATACAAGTCTTTTGTAACATACATTATTATGAATATTTTTGGGAGCTTGCCTTTTTTGATTTCCTATGTCTTTTGAACAGCAAATTTTATAATTTTGATGAAGTCTGCTTTATCCATGTTTTAAATAGTTCATGAATATTGTTTCATTTTAGGTTCCCCCCCCCAATTTAAGATCACAGAGATTTTGTCTTACACTGAATATTTCATTGTTTTATCTCTTACATTTAAGGCTGTGATCTGTTCCAAATTAGTTTGTATTTGGTGGTGTGATAAACCCCATCTCTCCCTTCTTTTCTTCCTTCCTTTGATATGGATGTTCAATTGTTCCAGTAGAGTTTGTTGTCAAGGTTATCCCACATTGAATTAGCTTGGCACTTTTGCTGAAAATCAATTGACCATATAAGTGTGGGTTTATTTCTAGATGCTCTATTTTGTCCCTTTGATCTATATGTTTGTACTTATGCTAATACCACACTGTCTTGGTTTTGTAGCTTTAGCATGAGTCTTGAATTGAGTATTGTTCTGAAATGAGTTTTCTGTTTTAAAATTCTTTTGGCCATTCTAGATATTTGCATTTTCATATAAACTTTAGAATTAGTTAATTAAAAAAAAGCTTCTGGTATTTTCATTTAATCTATCACTCAATTTATGGAGAATTGATATCTCAGCAATGTTGAGTTTTCCAATTCAAAAACATGATGTATTTTCTCCAGTTATTAGTCTACTTTCTTTCAGCAATATTTTCAAGTTTAAGGAATTCAGATTTTACACAAGTTTCATTAAATTTATTCTTTAGTATTTTAATGTTATTGTAAATGGATCTTTAAGTGTTATATAGAAGTAGAAATTTTGTTTTAAAGAATTATTTATGCATACAAAAGCTGGGGTACAGGCCAGAGGTAGGGGGGTGAGAGGATTCACCAGAGACAGAGTGGGGAACAGAACAGGCAGACTGACGGAAAGACACTCCTGAGGGGAGCAGCGGGAGAGACAGGAGAGGTCTGCTGTGCCATGTGGGTAGCTCTCTCGCCAGGGTTTGAACTTGTGCTGCGGTGGCTGTGGACAGCTTCACAGGTTGCATCTTAACCCCTTGTGCCACCAGGGAGGCCCAGAAGTAGAATTTTTTTTTAAATTATGTATTTAACTAGCTAAATTTATAGAATGGTTGTGCAATTACCTTGATATATCTGTGTTTTCCAAGTACAAGATTTTTTTTATTTTATTCACTTTCTCTGCTGCATTTATAGCTTCTATGTCTTTGATTTAACTATTTTTTTTTTAAGTCCTTCATTCTACTTGCTTGGAATTTAATTTATTTTTCCTTTGTAGTATCTTAAGTTGGAAACTTAGGTTATTGATTTGGGACCTTTCTTATTTTCTTATGTAAGCTGTCAAAGTTACAAATTTTCCCTTAAGTACTTACTTAGTTGTACTCTATAAATTTTGATACATTTTTTCATTTTTTCTCAGTTCAAAATACTTTCTAATTTCCTTGTTTGACCCATGGAATATTTTGAAAATATGTGCTTCATTTCCAAGTATTTGGGTGGAGGGGGGCAGGATTTTCTAGCTATCTGTCTTATTGATTTTAATTGATTTCTTTTAATTCTATTTTGATTAAGCAACATACTCGGTAGGATTCAATCCTTTCAAATTTGTTGAGGCTGTTTATGGCACAGTGAATGCTACATGTACAATTGAAAAGGATATATGTCTCTGTTATTCCCAGTGAAACATTTTATAAATGTCATTTAGGTCAAAGTAATACATAGTGCTTTTCAAATACCTTGCCAACTTTTTGGGTCTACTTTTTCTATCAACTGCTGAGAGAGGAAGTATTGAAATCATCAATTATAATTCTTTATTTGTTCATTCATCTGTTTAGCACTGTCAGTTTTTGCTTCATATGTTTTGAAATTTTGTTATTACATGCATAAACATTACGATTGTGATTTCCTTTTCATCAACTGACCCTTTTAACAAAAAATAGTCCCTTTTTATTTTTGGCAATAATCCTTGTTTTAAAATCTACAAATCAGATGTCAATGCATTTTTCAAACTTTCTTATTAGTAGTATTTTCATGTTTTTTTTTCCTCACCCTTTATTTTTAACCTATCTGTGTCTTTCTATTTAAAATATGTTTTCTTACGGAACATACAGTTGTGTCTTGCTTTTTTGTTTAGTCAACATACGTTCATCAATTGTAGTAATTGTACCACTTTGGGGAAAGACTCTGGCAGGCTGTGCATGAGTAAGGGCAGAGGGTGTATGGGAAACCTCTATAACTTTCTTCTTAATTTTTCAGCAAACCTAAAGTTACTCTATAAAATAAAGTTTTAATAAAAAAAATGGGATTTTCTCCTCTCTCCTCCACCCTCTTTCTTCCTTTTCTTCTTTTCTATACCTACCTTCTTTCCTTTTTTCTTTTTGATGATGCCCCCAAAGGCCAAAGACAACAAATTAGAAAATATTTCATTGAAAAATAAGATGTTACAGTTTTTATCCAGAACTTGCAAAGGAGGCAACCAAATACTGACTTTGCAGCCCCCATTGGCTTGCTCACCTACCAATGGAGTGTTGCAAATGAGAATGAACTACTAGATGCCTGAGGCTGGGCGAAGAATCACCAGCAGGTATGGAGAGGAAATATTTTAACTGTGTTATGGGAAGTTCACATGGATGTCCCAGAGGGGAGACATCTGAGAACCTAGACAGGTGCCCTGTGAAAGAGAGAAAAGGTCTAATCTGACCTGAAAGGTCAAATTTGTTGTGATCCAGTATCAGCTAATTGGTTTTTTGTTGTTTTTTTACCCAATGGTAAAACTGTTAGGGGGAAAGGATGTCCTAAGCTAATCCCATACAGGCTTTGTTGACTCCACCCCCACTCCAGACCAAAGCCATCAGGACATTGGGAAAGACAAATCCCATCACCACCAAAGGGAAGGTAGCTGGAATCTGAGGGTGGGGTTAAGCAGCCAGGTTTAGTATAAAACCAGACAAGTGGGCCTTGGGGGGCCCCTTTTGGGCTCTTCACCAGCTCACAGCTCTCAGCCAGCTCTCAGAGTGCCATTGGGTTTCCAGTTCAGCAGATCGGGTAGGACACATTAAAGACTTTATTTCCCTATTTTCTCCCTGAGTTGTACATGTCCTCAATTCCCTTTCCCTTGTAAATAAACCTTTTATGAACCTTTTGTGTGTGCCTGCAGTGGAGTATTAATAAGTCCCTTTTAAGCGCGGGTGAGGACCCACAGCCAGGCAACCTGTTTTATATTGGGACTGTCCTGTAACAAAATCTACTTCAAGTCAATGAATATAGAATCAGGGGATCCTTTTCTTTGACAGGTTCTTTCTACTATAGGACTCTGCTGCCTCTGGTTTTAAATTTCCTCTGGGTTTTGTTTATTTTTTGTTTCTTAGTCTGTTTTTCTGCAGTGGTGGCAGATATTTTCCTCCTTGATGATGATATTCTTCTCACATGAAGTTTATTCTCCGCAGGCAGTTAACAAAATCCATTCAGCATTTCTCTTAGTATTAGTTTATTTTGGATGACTTGGTTGCTGTTATTTTAAAATCCCTTAGAGTTTACCACTCCCCATACATGTTCTGTTAAATGCCAGTTTGGCACATATGGATCATCCCATTATGTTTGTTGCTCACTTATTATCTTAGTAAAGAATTGGAAAGCAAAGATTAATTTGCTCTATGGGAATTCAGTAGTTTGGATAGGTAAGAATGGGGAAAGCAGACCTGATAAAATAGGTAATAAATAGGCACTGTCCCCAGACTCCTGTGATCAGCATCTTGGTTCTCTTGGACACCTTCACAAGCCAAAGAAAAAAGCCTGGCATGTCTGGGACCCTGTGTCATTGATGGTGGTTCAATATTTTGAATATTATGCATATCACTTCTTGGTGAAAAGAATGGAAAGCAATTACTACTTGTTTAGCATTCTAGAGGGAATCCCAGAGAACTGGGACTTAATAGTAATCATGGTTAACATCTATTGAGAACTGTTGTAAAGGCTTTATATATGTAGTAACTCATTCCATACCCTCAACAATCCTGTCTTGCAGATATTATTGCTATCACTGCTTTGCAGATGAGGAACTGAGATCCAGGTTATATACCCAAGGTCACACACCTAGTAAGTCATGGATTTTGAGATTTGAACTCCTGCAGATCCCAGAATCAGTCCTTTTCTTTGTCTCCTCTTGGCTTTGAACATCCCTGAATCTCAAAGCAATAAACTCAATTAAAAACCCTTGGCTCCTGCCATGTAGAGTGCAAAGCACTATTGGAAAATAAATGAAAATGAGACCTAAATCTTGTCTTTGCATAGCTCATTATCTAGGGAATTTACTCAAGCCCCTCCTTTCCCGTTTTGGATAGTACAAGTCCACATGATCCCTTTCCATACCAGAGAGATCATTTAAAGAGCAAACTCTGGAGGAAATATTTGGTATATAAGGTCTCCATTGCAGAGCAGAAAGGCAGTATTATCCTAGGTTGCTTTCTAGGACATAGAAAATAATTTTTGATGATAGAAATTTTTGCTTTTTACATTGAGATGAATGTTTATGGTGAATATGAATTCAGAATAAGGTGGATCAACTTGAGCCCCATCCAAGTGGCTCTAAATATAAAAATATTGGGACTTTTAGGATGAGACATATGTTTGTTTTCAGAAAACAATCATGTCATTTAATAATATAATAACGTAAAGCATATTAAAAGTAAGTATGATTGGATCCTGTCAATTTTTTTCTCTGTCTTTTTCTCTGTCTTCTCTGTTATCAAATACACAGTATTTGATAACAAGGTAATGTCTCCCCAAAGCAAATTTATTCTAAATTCAGTTAAGTTGCCATGAGAATAATTTTGTGTGTGATATGTTATAAAAGGTATTCATACAAGGACAGAATGCAGTGGCTATCGCCAAACACATGTTACAGCTGAAAGTTTTTTGAAAAAGAGAAATTTTCATGACACTTGAGAAATGGAGACCGGGAAGCCAGAACTAGAATAATCTGTTCTTTTCCTTGAGATAAGAGCTCATCGCTCATGTCTACTTCTGCAATTTGTTTCAACTGGTTGGCCCTTAATGTGCCCAAGAAAATCTCAGGTAGTTGTTTCTCTACCCTTAGTGATTTTCAGGACAGCTTACCTATTTTTTCTTAAGGACAAAAGTGTACATAAAATGGTAGGTTAAATATTAAAGTAATGCTGCTTTGTAACATTATATGTTTCAGGTGTGCATTATTGAGGATCAATATGTATATATACCACATTAAGTTTATTGCTGAAAGTGCAATTCTATCCTTGAAAAAATGGTATTTTAAATAGAAAATTGAGAAGATAAAGCAATCAGATGGTTTTTGTATATTTAAAAACATTTGGAAGCAGGATCTCATGCACTCTGGAGTCTGGTTTCAAATCTTGGACCTATCTCTTACTAACAGTTAATGAGTCACTCAGTTTCCCTAACTGTCAAATGCTGCTAATGATAGTATTTATGTCTTAATATTAAGACTACATATATATTACTACACATAAATATGTAGTATTTTATAAGTATGTGCCTTGTATATATAAAGAATGAATATAATCATATTTATATATTCATATAAATATACATCCTTATGTTTATTCTTAATATAGATGTCCTAATATAGCATGAACTGTCCTAATATTTATATGTACATATCCATAGCTACACAATAAACTTTAGCTATATTTATTATTATAAATGTACCAAATATTATAGAAATGTGTTATACACTTAAAGTCCCAAAATATGAACTTGCTATATCTGCTTCTTTGACATCTGAAGTTATTGTTTTTGTTTTTTAAAGATTTATTTATTTATTTATACAAGCACTGGGTACAGTCAGAAGCGCGGGAGGGTGAGAGAATTCACCAGAGCCAGAGCGGGGAGCAGAACAGGCAGATGGACCGAAGTACACTGCTGAGGGGAGCAGCGGGCGGCAGGAGAGGTCTGCGCGCCATGTGGGACCCTCGCCTGGTGGCTGGGGATCGAACTGGCGCTGCAGAGGCTGCGGGCAGCTTCGCAACCCAGTACTCAACTACTGCACCACCGGGGAGGCCCTGAAGTTATTGTTTTTTTTTCCCCAGAAATATAATTTGAAGGCTTAATAACATTTCCATTTAAAAACCCTACATTTAAGTGTGCATTAATTTGAATTTACTTAATTTTGAAAAACAAAGGTCATTTCATTTTATCTATATATTTTTCAAGTGTAATAAATTAGAGCATGAATTCCAGGGTCCATTATTACTATAGCAAAGCATCTAATATGTAGCTATAATGCTCCATCTTTGTAGCTGGTTTTCATTAAAGGTTGCATTTTTGAATGTGAAATCTTTGACATACCATTAATTTTTTTTTTTTTATAAATTTTATTGTTATATTCCCCATACAATTGCAGCCCCCCATTCTGACCCCAATCCCTCCCCTCCCGCCCCCGCCCCCCTAAAAGTGTCTCTGGTTCATAGTTTTTTGTTGATTTTGATTTTCACTTTCTTATAGTTATTCATTTTCCTGGTTCCTTATTTAAGTTTTCTAGATTCCTGCTATGAGTGAGACCATCCGGTATTTTTCTTTTTCTTTTTGGCTTATTTCGCTGAGCATGATCCCTTCCAGCGCCATCCATGTTGCTGCAAATTGCATGTGTTTATCTTTTTTGAATGCTGAGTAATATTCCATGGTATATATGGACCACATCTTCTTGATCCAGTCATCTATTTTTGGGCATTTGGGTTGTTTCCAAAGCTTAGCTATTGTAAACAGTGCTGCTATAAACATAGGGGTGCAGGTGTTCTTTGGAATTGATGTTTCTGTGTCCTTTGGGTAAATACCTAGGAGTGGAATTGCTGGATCATATGGAAGCTCTATGTTTATTAGGTCCAGAAATCTCCACACAGCTTTCCACAGTGGTTGGACCAGTTTGCACTCCCACCAACAGTGCAGAAGAGTTCCTTTTTCTCCACACCCTCGCCAACATTTGTTGTTGCTAGTTTTTTTAATATGTGCCATTCTCACTGGTGTAAGATGGTATCTCATCATACCATTAATTTTTAATTAATGGCAGCCTATTGAATAGGTAAGCCTATTGAATCAGGCTTACCACAAAAAAATCTGATGGAAGTTATTGATCTCCTCACCCCAGAAAAAAAATGTATAGACATACCCCATTTTGAATGTAATTTTCAGGGCTTGAGAACCTCGCAAAGCTCACCCATGGACCCTTTCCTGGTATCTCCAGTCCCAGGAAGAGTTTCATGGATTCCAGAATAAGAACCCCCCCCCACCACGCCTTTTTTGTGCTTTAACTGACTAGATATTACAGTTCTCTGGTTTGATCAACGTGTGTTGTAAAATGGTTTCCATGCACTTGTCTTCTTGAGTGAGGAAGATAGTTGAAACGTATACAATAAACCCATCCATGGCTCAGATCCCCTAGGCATCGACCCCTTGCCAGGACTACCTAAATCAAACATTTTTTTCTTCTCACAGTGATTCATTCAACTGATATTTATTGAATATTTAATACTGGCAATAATGTGCTAAACTATAAGGCATGGCTACTACTTTTCGATGGGGAGATGCATGGGTAAACAGAGAAATTACAACACTGATGTGAGAAAATGCTATAATAAAAAAGATTGTAAACATTCCGGGAATACAGAAGAGGTAGTTGAGTAGCAGGGAATATTTTGATGGGTCAAGAGCAGCTATATTTTAAAATGTTTAACTTGTTAAGTTTTTGAGAATTTTAATGGATCAAATTCTAAGTCAAATGGATTGTGGGCAAATGAAAACTAAATAACTTTTCAAGTGCAATAGTTTTAAAGTATCAAATGCAATATAATGTTCAGGGCAGTTAACAGTAAGTCATATAGTTCAAGTTCAGAGCATGCTGAAAAGAAAGAGAATGAGTTTTCCCTCAATCTATCATCTGAGGGAAAAAAAATGTTTTCTGGGAAGATTTAGAACACAACTTTCATCAAGGTTGTGACAGTTCATATTTTACTCCTGAAAACATGACAAATGAATAAAATATAAGAAAATTTGAACGACAAGCTTGTCTTTGAGAAATTTTATGGGCAACACCACAAATCCTGGACCTCATCTTTCAAATGTCATTTCCTTGGAGAATTTGTCCGTGAATCCTGCAAAGCCAGAAGAACTTGCTCTCAGTAGGTCTTCTTTAACCCTCTGTGCTTCATCACACCACCACAGTTCTCTGCTGGCTTTTGTTTAAGGCTGCTAAAGATTTCAGTGTCACCTGATCCTGTAAGCCGGGAAGTAACCAGAAGCTTCTAGCAACCTGACAATGATGGGATGTCCATTAATTTCTCAACCAAGAGACCCAGTATTCTCAATCTTAATTATTGGGGGGATTGCACATTTCAAGGACTCGGAGTGCTATGATGTCGGCAGAAGTTCAGGTGGCCTTAAGAGAGGTTAATTAATTACACTATGTTTTAGTTCCTGCTAATTAGAAAGAGCTGCCAAGAATTAAAGTGCAATTTATAACTCATTTTGATTGTCCTTCCTCATGACCCTACCTGAGCTAAAACATGGTGGTAAAGGGAGGAGACAGAGCTCAGCAGAAGATAACAGGCCCAGAGAAGAAGCAGCTCTAGGATCAGGTCCTGGGGAAGACACTCAAGGAGCTCCAGAGAAGAAAGAGGTTGACCTCTAGCTCCCCCCTCCCCCAGGGTGCCGGGGAGCTGGGAGTGGGGTGGAAGTGTGTGTGTGTGTGTGGGGGGGGGATGCACAGAGTAGGGAGCCTGCAGAGGATGTGGAGGGGGTTTGGGATGCATTGGGGGAGGCAGGCTGCAGCTCAGCTGGCACCTGGTTTTGATCAGCACCCCTCCCCCCCACACACATATCCTGGAGCTGGTGGTGGTTTCCAAAGAACTCAGTATTGGGTGGGTGGGAGCGGGGAGTTTGTGGGGTGGCTTGTGGGGACTGTGAGATTGCAGAGATCTAAGGAGGAGAGGCGATGCGGGGAGGGGGAGACGCCAGGAGGCAAGCTCAGAGCAGGAAGCAAAGTCCAAGACAGACGCTCACAAAGCCTCAGGAGGGTGCTACTGTCCTGTCCCACCTGGTCCCAGCTGCCATCCTTGAGACTGGCACAGTAGTAACAACGGTTACCGCCACTTTACTGTTGGGCAACTTGGAGGCTCAGAGAGGGTGTCTGCGCTCAGGATCACCCGCTGGGCCTTGGCTGCCCGCGTGGGAATGAACTGATCGCGCCTCCTCCCAAGCCCTGGAGGGACCCGCGCTCCTCCTCCGGCTGCGCTAGTCGCAAAGTTTCTACCTTGGGAGCCTGAAGAGCAGGAGAGCGCGCGGGAGGGGAAGCGAAGGTCGCGGGGCAAAAAGCTGACTGCAGGTTTAGGTGGGCGGGTGCTCAGGGGCTGGAGCGCTCCGGGAGGCTCCGAGGAATCGCTGGGTTTTGACTCCACCTGAGTTCTTTGCATTCCCTGTGCCTTCACCCGACTTGGCACAATCCAAACGGCCTTGACTTCAACACCCCACTCCCTGGGCCTGGCGTTTTGAGATTCCCTGGTGACCAGGACAGTGAGCCCAGCCCAGGAAGCCCCCAGTGCGCTCACCAACTTTTGGTGACTTTACCCTTGCTTATTGCAAAGCCTCTGCGCGCTGGACCCCCCTTGCTGTTGTAATCCCTCCTTACCAGGGGTGTTAGGGTCTCTCGCTTTTAGGGTCTCTCTCTGCCTCTCCCAAGCCTCATTCCCAGCCCTCCTAGCAGGATGGGTGGGCTTCCAGGCAGGCCAGCTGAGAGGGGCCCGGACTTTCAGTCATTCAACAACTATTGCTTGAGTCTGTGCCCAGTTCGAGGCCGGGGGAGGTGACAGTGGTTCAGGGCACAGGTAGCAGCAGCCTCTTCGGGAGACAGACGCGCCAGTAAAGGTGACAGGATGATGTGTTGGGGCAGGTCTAAGTGTTGGAGTCAGACTATCCTTAGTGGCCAACGAGGTCATTAACAATAGTCCTCGGGACAAAGTTGCCTCTGTCCCCTGGGCTTTGGCCTTGGAAGCAAGCCCTTCTCCAGCCCTTCGGCTGGGTGGCAGCCGCGCCCGAGAGTCGCAGGCAACCGGACCCACCCCCTGCGTCCCCAGACGCGCTCGCCAGGGGAACTTCCAGCGGGAGGCTGGGAGAGCTGGAGGCTGTGCGCGCCCGGACCTCCCCGAGCCTTCGCTTGCCAGCGTCACCTCTGCCACCCCCACCCACCCCGAGGGGCGCCCAGCTTGGCGTGGACCCAGCCCGGGTCTTATCCGGCGTCCACTCGGTCGGGCGGCCGCGGCCGTGCGCCCGGGTCCCGCACCTCCCCCCACCCCCTCCCGGCGCGCGCCCCACGCTGCAGGTTCAATCCCCGCGGGGACCCGAGCTCAGCGACCCGGCTACGCCTCGCTCCCCGCGCAGTTGCAGCGAGACCCGGGGGCACCCGCGCGCGGCCCCTCTCCCGGGCGCTCGCGGCGGCTAACTGGGCATGCCCAGGAGCAGGGCGGCCGGGCGCCGCGGGAGCCAAGCGCATGCACTCGCCGGGCCAGGCGCCGGCCGTCCAGGGGCGCGGCGCGCAGCCTGCGCCTCTCGCCGACGCCCTGGCCAGCTTGGGCGGATCGCGGGCCAGGATGGCCTCCCTCACTGCGTACGGTACGGGGGGCCGTCGCGGGCTGCCGGGCGCTGGGGCGGGGGGGGGGGGGCCCGGAGCCGTCCGAGCACCCCGAGAAACTTTGGGGTTTGGCTGCGGGAGGGTCTGAAAGGGAGGGAGCCGGTTGCAGCGCATGCCGGGCTGGAGGTCTGTGTCGGGGGTGGTCGACGTTCTGCAGGGTTGGAGGTTGCCTGGAAACAGGGGGTGTTTGCCAGAGTCGGTGGAGTGCAGACGCCTAAAATTTGGGAGGTGTCTGGGAGCTTCGGGACTCCAGAAAAATTCCACTGGGTTCAGACCACCGAGGGGAAGGGATGTTAAATGCTTTTCTAGTGGTGCCAGGTTTGGAGTTAGGTCGGCCATCAGTCAGCGCTTATCTTGTCCCTGACTGACCTTGGGCAAGTTATTTAAACTTTTCTGTTCTTGCATTTTTCCATCTGTAAATCAGAGAGGAGATCATCTCTCTGACAGATGCTAGGAGGTTAAAATAATATGCACCAAAATATGTTTTTAGTGCACCAACAAATCGGCTTGGAAATAAAAGTTCCCTGGAAATTGGAGGCATTATAGCCCCGTCCTTTTTGCTTTTGGTTAAAGAAAGAAGTATTTATTATTGTGATTGTTTTTCAAGGCACTGCACAATTCTGAAGGGAAAAAAAAAATCACAGTGAAGGTTTCAGACTCAGCTAGAAATCTAGCGCGTGGGGGAAGCCAACAAGGGTTTTTTATCAACATTCCTGCTTGTGTGGAAAAAGCAATTCTTTTTAATCCTTTGTCAGAGATGCTGCTGAGACTGGGTTGTAGGAGGCAGGAACTCAAGTGGGGCCCCTCTCCCTCCCCCCCTGACTTGCCTTCAGTTGCTGTGATAGCATCTAGTTTTGGTCTTTTAAATGGGAAGGTAGTGAGCAATTCTGGGGACTGTCTGCAGGGACATTTCCAAGCCTGGGGTTGGTGGGAGGGAAATTGCTGCTCCTTGGCCTGAGTCTTCATTCTCCAGGCCAGTGATGTCCCCTTCTCATCTTCCCAAGGTTAAAGGGGTTGGTCTCTCGATTGGGATTTAAACTGTATAAACCAATCACTCAGGTGGCTCTGAGGGCTTGCAGGGGATGCTTGGAAGTGCTAAATTGCAAGCAAATTACAAATTATATACTAGTGGCCTATTTTTCTTTTTTTTTTTTTATTCAGAGCACTGGGATGTGAGTTGTTCTTGCTCCTGCTGCACATTTAACATGTGACGCTGTGCTGCCTTTCCTTGGGCTCCCACCTGGGGATAATTCACCATACCTGTGGTGTGTAAGGCATATTCATTGGTAAAAATCTACCTGTACACTTCTTTCTAGCAGAAGAATTAACTTCTGACTTTTATATCTTGGTAGATCTCATGCTACCCCGTGGATACTCTCAGTAATAGGTTCCCATGATAATCAGTTCTATAAATTTCTACAAGCCTTAAAAGCTTAATTGGACACCCAGGTAGAGAAAATGAAGTCAGAACTGTAATGATATCTGAAAAGCAAGTGTATTTTTTAGTAATTAAAGGATAAGGGTGGCAGATCATTTTATGGCAACTACAGATGACACAGGTTTCTCTCTAGAGCCTTAAAGGGAACAGAAACAGATATAAATAAATATATTAGAATTTGTGCTATTTAAAATATATTCTTATCACACTCCATTCTCTTCCTCCCCCATCCCTAAATGGCCACGGAGCGCTCACTTATCCTTTGGTCTGAAGCCATGAGACACAAGACATGACAGGATAAGTTAGCCCATGAGGGTTTTCAGCCTACTGAATGAATTAAAGAAAAACAAACTTGAGTGCATTCAATATATTCTCTGCCCACTGTGTGCTGTTGAGGCTGTTGTCTGATCAGAGGTTGGGGTGGGGGGTGCTTGGTCCTTCCACAAATCATAGCCCTGAAAAATTGAATGGCTTTAAAAAAGTCCCCTTTCTGTTTTGTTAGTTTTCAGTTTAGATATCATGTTGGGGAGCACCTAAGTTTTGTGGCTGGAATTTAGAGGGTTCAGTTTTTATATTCATACGACTGATTTAATAAATACCTCAGTTCTATCTTTAGCACAAGGGCTGCCACAGAATGCACAGCTATACTGTGGACCGTGTGCTTTAAGTTCCCAAGAAGAGAAATTGGCTTATGTATGCATTTTATTAGCAGCAACCTCCAGTAAACCTCATTAACTTCCATCTTAATATGCATTTTTGATCCTGTATTGGAACTTGCTCTTTCTGTATTTTAGCATACATCAGCCATCAAGACCCATATATCTTAGACCTGTGAAATGAGATCAAAGTGATCAAAAACTGTAATACGCTCCCTAATAAACATATATGTTCAGTGGATGATGCAGATTTACAATGCTGGATTGTTAATGTTGCTCCACTCATTTTTCTTTTCTTGTCCTTTAAATGGTTTAGGTTCCTAACTGCTTTTAGCTCATTACATAACCATGTGCATGAGACCAAGAATGGGTGACAAGTCTCTTTTAGAGGGAAAAGACTGGGATTTGATTTGTTCCCGGCCATACACAGGGGCTTTGTCCCAGGGGCTTTGTCCCAGCTGAACCTGAAGGATACTGTTGTTGGACCGGACTGTCTGGCATGGAGCTGTCAGCTGGGATTTGAGGGGCCTTACTGAGGGGCCTCGAAGCTCATAGAGCACAGTGGGGACTGTTTTATATGGAGAAAACTTCCCTGAGGAAATATCTGAGGACAGGCTTAGATGAAGGAGAGGAGTGAATCATTTAATTTTGTGGGTAAAGAACATTCCTGACAAAGAAAATAGCAAGTGAAAAGGTCCTGGGGTAGAAATGAGCTTATCACCTTCAAGGTCAGCTACCCTTCCTATGGCAGAAACTTCCATTTCCCTTCTGC
This sequence comes from Talpa europaea, assembly GCF_964194135.1. NCBI lineage: Eukaryota > Metazoa > Chordata > Mammalia > Eulipotyphla > Talpidae > Talpa > Talpa europaea. Next base: position 13,600,791 of record NC_140083.1, on the reverse strand, counting down.
TCAATGTTTTTTTTTCCCCCCCCCTGTGATTTTTTTTTTCCATCAGAATTGTGTAAGACAAGAGGGCCATACAGTCAGAGCTAGTATTGTTCTTGTGACTATTCTGTCCTTATTTTCCTCCTACCTTTTAAGTTGCTTCTTCTCTATGAACTCCCATGTTTGCCTGGGTTTTGTCCTCTTTACGGTCTGATTCTCATCCACGTGGATGCCATTGATTATAAACCTGTTCTACACAGTGGTCCCAAGTCTACCTTATTGGGAGACCCATAAACTGTGCTGAGGTGCTGAGGTGTTGTGAGTAAAGTGTCAGGTATTCTGGGGCACAAACATGAATAATGGCTCTTAGTGAGAATAAGCTCAATTGACTAGCAAGCACATCGACCTTTAAGGAATTAGTCCAGTGTTAGCCCCACATTCTGTCCAAGAATGAGCAGGGAGTTCAAGTGCAGGTTTAGAGAGGTTGGCTCTCTAGAACCTGGTGCCGGAGGGTAGTTAGGAAGAAGTAGAAAGTGCGTGGATATATAGATGTGTGTGTGGGTGATTTCAGGCAGATGGCATGGCTTCAGCAAAGAAAGGCAATAGATGATAAGAAGTTCAGGAGTTCGGGCTGGAAGGGGGTATAGGAGAGGGCTAGAGGGCTCTGAGGCTAACCTCACCTTTGTTCTGGTGACTCCTGATTAGAAGTCAGCACTCAGAACTTTTTTCTGTGCGCTGCATTTGTAGCAAGCTACCTGCTAAACTTCTCTACCTGCCTATTCCTACCTGTGTCCAAGACAGAATTCCTGCTTCCTATAGAATAACTCCAGCCGCTGAGCTCAAACTGTGCTGGATGCTAGTCTGGACCCAGGAGTACCAGGATGAACGCAATCTCGCTGTCAGCTAGAGGAGACAGACTCCTAAATTGAGAACTATAATGCAGCATTGAAGGGAGCAGCTGATGCAGTCCCTGGAGGGGGTGATGTGAAAGGCTGATTGGGAGATGGGGGATGTTCTAGAGAGGGTCAACAGCGTGAAACCATCATCAGAACTTATTAACTGTGACTTTGGGCAGTTTACTTCCTGTGCCTCAGTTTTCTGATCTATAAAATGGGCTCACTAGGAGGCTTACATGCACTAGTACTTGTAAAGGACACAGGAGGGGTACATGTTCAGGAGCTCAGTAAGCATGAGCTGTTACTATCCTATCAGCTGCCTCTCCCAGCCAATACCCTCTCCATCCCAAGTCCTGTACTTTTTTCTTCTTTAATGCCGTTCTATTTTCTTTCCTCCCTGCTCTTATGCTGGTCTCGTTGAGTCCACTCTTACTGCTCACTTTGACTGTGGTCTCAGCCGCCCCATCTGGGCTCCCAGATACAAATATGATGCCTTCTCAGGCATCTGGAGCCTCGTCCATGCATGAAACACTCTTCCTCCTGCCCCCACCCTTCCCATCTGACAAGGGACCCCCCCAGGCTAAACCTCTCCCCAACAGCTCTTCATTTTGTACTGTCAGGAGCGCTGCCCTCTTTGGTTGCATCCCAAAGGGCAAATACTGTATCTTTTATCTGTGTCGTCCTGGTGCCTGGCACCTAGTAGGCCACCAATACTTGGCTGGCTGACTTAGTGAAGGACGGAATGGACTATAACAGGGGACAGCATATCACACCCCAGTTTTAAAACCCCATTTTTCTATAGCAAATAACAAGCAAAATCCTTTTACCCTTCAGTAAAGAGGACCAATCAAAATAGCCAGTGATTCCACACTCTGTAGTAAAATCAGATGTATGCTGAGGAGGGGAACTCCTGCCAGGGAGCTCTCTGATGACTTGCTTTGTTTTTGTCGCCACCACCTGGTGTACTTGTTATTATGCAAACCAGACTCTCCTAGTCAAGATTGATTAGGATCCTTTTTATTAAGAAGCTGTAGCAAAGCGTCCATCGATTATTCTTTGACCTTTGGGCCTTCACATTTTGGAAGTTTCTTTCTGGGGTAAAATGAAATTAAAATTATATTTTGATTCCGTGATGAAGCATTTGAATCTTTCCCTTTAAAACATTATGTTCTTGGTAATAGCCATATGGATTTTTTCAGCTAGAAAGTAGTCTTAGACAAACAGACCACAACTACCAAAGAAGTTTCTAGATCTAACCACTCAACATGTTTTGTGAGTGCTCTGCTGGGTGTCAGGCACAGTTGTAAACCTCAGAAAGTACAAACAAAATTTTTTAAAAAAATGCCTGTTTTCATGGATCTCACCATCTGGAAAAGATGACAATAGAACTTGGAATTTTTAACACTGAATCTCATAGGTACAAGTAGAAAGGGAAGGCTTTTCTCCACGTAGGGTTCAAGAAAGGCTTTAGGCACCATGGAGACTAGATGGATAAAGGCTGGCCTAGCCCTCCAGCTTGGCTCTCCCCGTGGTGCAGGAGGGGCCAGGGAGGCTGTCACTACTACAACTAGCACCTTCCTCCCTGGTCTCCTAGTGCTGTTGCCAAGATCACACAAAAGAGCAAATGCAAAACTTATTCTGGAAATCTAGAAAGCCCTGTAGCAGTATAATTTACAGCACTATGATGTGTTAATTGTCCTTATTGTTATAATAAAGACTAATGTTTTTGTAGAAAAGCTCTGTTGAGTGGAAACACACTTCCTGCACTTTGGGTGGTCAGCAGCTTGGAGACCCTCCCTAAGCATCAGTTCCTGCCTGGGCCAGATGGGGTCTGCAGTGTGTGGTTGGCCCTCAGAGTTTCTTGAATCGACGAATTTAACTCATGATATAAAAGAGGAAGTTGAGGCCCTGGAAGGTATTTGGTGACCAGATAAAGGTTACACAGTTGGGAGGGAAAGGTTGGCCTTGAGTATTAACCTTTCAAGAAGCCTATAAAATACATAGCAAACATGGAATAAGTCATACCGGTGTTTCCAAGGAAGACACATATGCATACATGTACATACACCTGTATGCGTACCACTATATATTTTTTATTAGTAGGTTCTCAATCTTCTTACGCATAAATTTTAAGTTATTAAAGCAATCAGATAGGAGGCAATTGTGGCTCTCTCTACATAATAAATATGTATTTTTATGTATTTAAATTAAATGGTATTTTCAGTACACTAGTGTGGACAGTGGTTAAAGAAATCCTGTGGTGAATTTTTTTGTAACATCAATAGTTATGTATTATTTATCTGTTTGGCAAATTCTTGAGTTTCACCCATGTGGTTAAGCAGATTTGTAACATGGCTTTAAGGGTTTAGTGAAAGTATTTTTTTTTTCTTTTTTAAATTTGTCCTTCCTTTCTTCTGGGAGAGATGTGTTGCCAGGCTTGATGGATTCTGGATTTCCGGGGAGTCCTGAGATCCCGAGCTTTGGCACCAACTGGAAATCTATGAGGAATGTGGCTGTCAATTATCTCTCAATAAAACTGAAAAGAAAAAAAAGCATCATTCCAGGCTCACCCCAGAGCTACTAAATCAAGATCTTCATTTTGATAAGATGCCCACAAGATTCACAGTTCCAAATTTTCTTTGTTTTTATTAACTGTTTCTTTGCTCCATTTGTTACAGCTCCCTCTCTGATGGGGGACTTGTCAGTTTCTGCCCCTCCTTCTATTAATTTCTTGCTTCATACATTTTGAGGTTATTTATTTGAAGCATCCAGATGTCACATTATTTGTCTTCCCAAATCTTTTTACATTTTTTTAAAGCCTCTTTATCCTTAATAATGCTTTTTGTCTTCCAGCCTTTTTTCATCTCCATATAACATAGCTTCCTAGCTTTATTTTGGTTAGTATGACTTGCTCTGTCATCTCTCTTACTTTCAACTTTTCTGTGTCCTTATGTTTTAGGTGTTTCTCTTACAATAAACAGCATTTAGTTGATTTTTATCTTTTTTAGAAATCCATCTCACTATTTCTTAAATAGAAAATTTAGACCACTTACATGTGTTCTTATTACTAATACATGTGTACCATTTCAGGCCCATTTGTTTTCATTTTCTGTTTTCCTTTGCTTTTATTATCATTTATTTGTTTTTTCTCTATTTATTTTTTCTCAGTTGAATTTCCTTGTCAAATCCCCTCTCCCAGTCTTTCCCATTAGTCTCTCACTCCCTTTAACACAACTGGCTGGTTTGGCAATAAAGTCTATTTCTGTTCTTTTACTAATTACTCTTTTGCTTTTACTTAAATCGTAACAAATCCCACACTTGTGCGTTACATTTTGTGGAACTAACACAAAATTTATTATTTTTTTTTTTTAGCAAAGACTGCCTGGTTTAATATGTTTGACACCCTCCATACTTCCTATTAGAAGAATGGGTGGTAAAATACTCTTATCATATTGCAAATTTGGGGTATTTTATTTACACAGTTATTTCTAACAAGATAAAATAATCTAAAGCAGGATGTGTATGATCTTATTCTCAGCATACAAAAAGAAAATTGCATATGGGTCTTATAGACTCTGAGTGGATAAGAATTCAGTATTTCATTTAAAAAAACTTTTTTTTTTTAATTGCAGTAACATTGCTTTACATTGTTGTTTGTATTTTGGAAGTATGGATCCCCTGGGGGTGATCTTGTCATAGCACTCACACCACCAAAGCACCCATAATCCTCCACAGTAGTCCACTGTGGTCTGTTCCCGTTTTGTGCTTTCTCTTCCTTCCCCCCTCCCTTTCTGAATGTCTCAGTGCATTTGTCAGCTTTTGAGGGCTAGTTTTTGAGTTGGTTTTATCTGCCCCTTCGTCTATTTTTTCTATATTCCACATGTGACACCATTCACTATTTGTCTTTTTCCTTCTGACTTATTTTGCATAGCATAAATTTCTGACTCCATCCATGTTGCTTCTAATGGCACTGGATTTATCATTTTTGATGGCCAAATAGTATTCCATTGTGTATGCCTACCACATGTCTGTTTTGGGTTTTTCCCACAGCTTGGCTATGTAAAAAGTGCTGCAATGAACATGGGAGTGCAAGTTTGCCTTCGAATTATTATATTTGCTAACATGAAATGTAATGTTCACTGGTACCCTGAACAGACCTTTGATTTTGATTTAGTATTTTAATTCTTCTTTAAAAAACTCCCAAATCAGACATTATAATGATCATTTTCTTTTTTTTTAATATTTTTTATTTATTTATTTGTTTGTTTGCTTATTTATACAAGCACTGGGTACAGTCAGAAGCGCGGGAGGGTGAGAGAATTCACCAGAGCCAGAGCGGGGAGCAGAGCAGGCAGAAGGACCAAAGTACACTGCTGAGGGGAGCAGCGGGCGGCAGGAGAGGTCTGCGCGCCATGTGGGATCCTCCTCTGGTGGCCGGAAAGCAGCCGGGGATCGAATCGGCGCCTCAGAGGCCGCGGGCAGCTTCGCAACCCAGCGCTCAACCGCTGCGCCACCGGGGAGGCCCTATAATGATCATTTTCTATTGACAGACTTTGTTTAGAGTTGCCTGCATATTTACTCACATCCTACAGTCCTTGGAAAGATGTAAGCAGACTGATGTCTTCTTTTTCTACCGTGGTGAAGATGACAGCTGCTTTTAGAAGCTTGGCTATTGAGACAGGCCTGATTTTGTTCTGAGATAATACCAGTTATGAATTGACCCAAAATAATTTGAGACAAAATGCATATGTTCATTTTGAAAGCAGAGTTCCCATGATAACATCCATCTCGTTCTCTGCAGAACCAGTGTCACAGATGTCATCAGATACAGGAGGAATCCACTTAACTCTATTGAGCACCAATTGGTCCTCCTTCTATCTTTGGTTCTGTTTGCAAATATTTGTCCAGTGGAAGACAACCTGGATATTCATTCCTACTTTGTGACTTTCCATAAGTCTGTATCTGGACTACTTCCCTAATTTTTGAGTATCCCTGAATTTCATCTGTGTCATGGGGTAATCACATCTACCTTAAAAGAGATTTTTTTGGAAAAGATTTTATTTATTTTTGCATGGAAGAACTGGAGCACAAGCCAGAGGTATGGGGGTGGGGGTGAGAGGAGTTGCCAGAGACAGAGAGGGGAGCAGGACAGGTGAATCTACTGAAATACACTGCTGAGGGGAGCTGCGGGCAAGACAAGAAAGGTCTGCTGTGTCATACCTTGGTCAGCTCCCTGGCTGGGGATGTGGCTCCAGACTTCGGCCTTCGCAGTGATAGCACTGTGACTTAACCCCTAGGCCACCAGGGAGGCCCTCTTAAAAGAGATGTTTTGAAGTTTAAATGCCATCAAGGATGTCAATGAAATAATATTTAGCGTAGTGTCTGGCAAAGGGCAAGTGTTTGGTTTCAGCATCTCTTTTCTTAAACATTTTACAGAATTTGCATTCCTGCTTTGCTCTGCCATGATTTCTGCCCCGCTATGAAAAAAATTATTGTAAACTATAATATATATACAGATGCAGGGCTAGGACAAATTTACAATTTCACACATAATTGTAAGGTGAATCCCATGCGACAAATGTGTAGATCAAGAAGCCGAACCCACCCCTTCTCCCTGTACCTTACACAGTTCAAACAACTTTCATCCTCACCAGATGGAACCACCATGCTGAACTTTGGGCTAATTATTTTGTTGCTTTTAAAAAAAAAAAAACAAAACTGGTCTTTCCATTCATATGCATTCACAAACAATATACTTTAGTTTGTTGTGTGCATTTTCATAAATATCATATATCATTTTGGGAGTTGCTTTTATTCAGCATTATATTTGTGAGATCCAAGCAAAATCGTCTGTGTAGTTTTATTCATTTTTCTTCCCTATATAGTATACCATCTCATGGATATATCCTTTTTTTTTTTTTTTTTTTTTATAAATTTTATTGTTATATTCCCCATACAACTGCAGCCCCCCATTCCGACCCCAATCCCTCCCCTCCCGCCCCCGCCCCCCTAAAAGTGTCTCTGGTTCATAGTTTTTTGTTGATTTTGATTTTCACTTTCCCATAGTTACCCACTTTCCTGGTCCCTTATTTAAGTTTTCTAGATTCCTGCTATGAGTGAGACCATCCGGTATTTTTCTTTTTCTTTTTGGCTTATTTCGCTGAGCATGATCCCTTCCAGCGCCACATGGATATATCCTTTTAAACTATAAATTAAAATCACAGCTAACCCAAGTGGCATACTATGTGCTGCTTTATAAGGGAGGTGCCTTTATTATTCCCATTGCCCATACAAGGAAAAAGAGCTGTGTGAAGGTAAAACAATGTGCCTGTGAGTCGGGGGTCTAATATAATCTAGATAAGAATCTAGAGTTAGATAATCTAACTCTAGAACCCACAAGATTATTAATCTCATTCATTGTCTCAAGTTTTTCCACTAGTTACCTGATTTTTTAATTTAACTGCAGTGGATTCATAAAGGATCACATGGGTATTCAAGCCCTCTTGAAAAGTACAGCATTTTAAATCCCTGTATAGGGGAAGAAAGACTGTCCTTTTTATAGTCATCTGGCGCCATTATTGCCTCAGGCCTTTGTACTTTTGTGCTTTGAGTCTTTATAAAATACAGTCACCAAAATTATGCCCTCCTTCTGGCATTCTGATTTGATACAAATTTCAATAGTTTTATCATTCAAATTTATTCACAGCCTCATCCCAGGCATGCATTCCTAACTCAAGTGTTCTATTTCTTGTCGATTACTTGTTTTTTTCAGTGTGCTTTCTCCTTCACTCCTTTTCTTCTCTCCCCATTTAGAGCATTTCTGCATTGGTGAATCAATCTGTCTCTGTCTCTCCTCCTTCTTTCTCTCTCATTCTATGTACCTTTTTTTTTTTTAAAGATTTATTTTTATTTATTTATACAAGCACTGGGTACAGTCAGAAGCGCGGGAGGGTGAGAGAATTCACCAGAGCCAGAGCGGGGGTGCAGAACAGGCAGAAGGACCGAAGTACACTGCTGAGGGGAGCAGCGGGCGGCAGGAGAGGTTTGCGTACCATGTGGGACCCTCCTCCGGTGGCCGGGGAGCAGCCAGGACTTGAACCAGCACTACAGAGGCTGCGGGCAGCTTCGCCACCCAGCGCTCAACCGCTGCGCCACCGGGGAGGCCCTCATTCTATGTACCTTTAATGCCACTGACCTTGTCCCTGGAAGTTCTCCTGCCTTTCAAAATCTTTTAAGGATACTTCATTAGTGAAGGGCTTAAGATGAGGAATGACAACGCTAGACTGGTCAGAGTAGTCTGATATGTTTTAAGTCTGGGTTTTGTTGATTCAGCTGATTCCACGGATATATTCTAAATCATTTGCTAACAATGCATTTTGAGTAGCTGATTTATTTTTACTAACCATACCCTTTCTTCCCTTGAAAAGGTGAGATAAGCATATTCTCACTATTTTCCAGAAGGAAAAGCTAATACTGTGGGAAGTCAACAGCTTGATGAGCCTTCCAGGAGCTTGTGTACAGCAAAGCTGGACTTCAAACCCAGGGGGGCCTGCTCCCAGCCCGGAGCTCTGTCTCTTTGCTCACAGCAGCCTCTGTTGAGCTTCTAGCCAGGGGTGGGAGATGGTCATTGCTGATTCTTTAATTTCATGCACTCCTTTTTCCTTTCCAGCGAACGTATGCTCAGGATTTACCTAGAACAGGCGCAGTGCTAAGCTTTGGGAATCACAAATTGAATGCCATGTGGGTCTGCCTGGACCAGCCTTGGGCTAGGATCCCCATGAGCCCCTGCGGTCTCACCTCTCAGCGCTGCAGGAGGGTGTCTGTTCAGGCTGCTCCTCAGAGAGGGATGGTCTAGAAATGCTTCTTAAAGGAGGAGTCAGCCACATGCTCTTATAGTTCCCCTGCATTAAAGAGCTATTTTCAGCAGCTTACCTTCTGTCTCTGGACCCACAGTGGCCTTAATGTGGCCCCAGAGAGTCCCCACTCTTTCAGACGAAGGGCCCCTTTCCTGCCTTCTCTGTCCTGGTACCTGCTAGCACTTTCCTCCTAACAAAACCTTCTTCCCTACTCATCCTCACTGCTCTCATTGAATCTCACTCTCACGTGATTCCAGATACCCTTTGCCCATGAATGCATTTGACTAATCATTACTCATTATTTTTTTCCTCTAGACCTAGAATTTTTACCTGTATAGATCTGCTTCTCAGGTTTTCCTACAATCACATACCATGTAATATTCACACGTCTCTGATAGCTCAGCTGTGCACTGTTATTACAGTCGACTCTGTTCTCACCGGTAGTGCTTTATAATACATAGATGTTTCTTTACATTTTCGAAAACTGCTTTTTTGTACCCCTGCCATTTTTATAAATACTTTGAAGCAGTTCTGATCATGACTTGAGCTCTGTTCTGCCACGTGCTGGGGTATGACTTGCATCTGAGCGAGGGTCACAGCTCCCTGTTCGTCACTGTGTGTGAGATGATATGGGTGGGCGAGACCACATGGATGGACAGGTGTAGCGGCAGGAGGGCATGGAGCGGGATCCCCATGACCCGAGCAGCTGCGTGAAGGAGAGAGTCCTAGATCCCTCAGTGGCTTTTCAGGCTTTTATTGGGATTTACCAGGTACGCGGCAGGCAGAGGTGCAGGCAGAGGCCTACCAGCCTCCCAACCCCCATCAAGTCTTCACTCTTTCTGGGCTCTCCAGCCTTCTCTGGTGGTCTCTGCCTCTCTTTTGGTCTCCTTTTCGCTCTTGTTCTGCTTCTCTGCTCTCCTCCTGGCGTCCCCGTGACGCCACCCTTATAAGCCCAGTCTTAGCCAAGATGAATCCCATCTACCTATGCCCACACCCTACTCCAGGTGCCCGCCATCAGGCATGCATTCAGGACTGCAAGGATCCATCATCAATCCTAATGGCTGGAGGGCAGAAAAGCCTGATAATCACTTACCCTACAACAGGCTAAGAGGTTATGGAGAAGTAAAGTTTGGGTTTCTTTTAAAAATGAATTTTATTGCAGTAACACTTGTTTACCACTTTCACCTCTGGACAAGTGTCTAGACCACACCTCGCCCACCACCATCCAACTGACCCCTCTACCTGTTCCAGCCACCCAGTAATCTCCCTTCTGTTGCCAGACTCTAAATGTTTTTGTTTTGTTTTGTTTGCTTTGCTTTTTTGTATTCCACATAAGAGTAATATCATGCAGCGTGTGCCTTTCTCCTCCTGACTTATTTACTAGGTATAATCCCCACAAGGTCCATCCATGCTCTTGCAAATGGCAAGATTTCATCTTTTTTTTTTTTTAACCACTGATTAATATTCCACTGTGCCTAAGACTTGGCTATTGTGAATAGTGTTGCTGTGAATTTAGGAGTGAACATGTTTTCATGTTCATTGGATAAATACCTAGCAGTGTAAGTGCGGAGTCACGTGGTAGTTCTGTTTTTAATTGTTAACCCCCTTTGCCCAGAGCATTTTCTGTTCACAGTAGTGAGGAATTCAATGCAGGGCACATTGCACACTTTGAAGGGACATTCATTTCCATCTCCAAGCCCTCTTCTCCCAGGGTTTGGCCATGTCACTTCTCATCCAGATTACTGCAGTGGCCTCATCAAGGCATCTTTCTGCCTCTTCTCTCACCCTCCTCCAGTCTGTCCTTGTAACTGCCTGCAAGTGATTGTTTTGAATTGAAAAATGGGATCCTGCTCTCCAGGCAAAATCCAAATTTGCTAGCATGGCTAATTAGACCCATCGTAGTCCTTTTATTATTGTGTCCAGCTGCTAACTCACCAGGCTGGCTGTGCCTCTGAGCCTGCAGACATTGATAGCTCTGCCTTGATGTTTCCCTCAATTCATCTCTCTTTTGTCTAGGTAGAGACTCAGTTCTAGGCTTAAGTTCAGATGTCACTTCCTCCAAGAAGCCCTCCCTGATACCCTCTAGTCCAGACCAGGTGGTCTTTAACCTGCCTCTGCACTCCTCCCTGAGTACAGTATAGTAACGGTGACACCAGGCTGAAATTAGCTGCTGTGGAGAGTCTGGGTGTGTTTTTTTTTTAGTGCCTGGCACTTTGTGTTCCTGAAGTATCAGCGGGTGAACCAGTAAATGTGAGGTTGCCCAGGCACAGAGTGGATTCACATTCACAATGTGGTCATAGTGTTTACCAGGACATAATTCACCTTCCCTTTTGCTTTCTTAACAGACAAGGACGTGAGCTGTGGGAGTTATAACCTTTCCTCAGCAACGACGGGCAGCTACTACAGTTGCGTCAGCCAGATCACCATAGGTGAGCAGTTGTGTCATTTTTAAAATAAAAATTATTATTGCCTGGGGGTGGGAGTGCCAAGGAAGGAGGAGAAAATATTAGCTCCTAAGCATTTGTTTTAAGAATCAGAGCAATTGCTCCTGGACGCACCTTCCTGGAGCGCCCTCTTGTGGATCCTTGTTGCCACTGCAGAGGGAAAAAAATTAGAAATACCATAAGATTCATTTGTTATACTTCTAGGTATTTATCTAATGAATACAAAAATGTTTTCATTATGTACTTAATATTAAAATTGACTTTATTTCTAAGATTTCTATATAGTCATTTATTTTTAAAAGAAAATTTATATCACAATCGCAAATAGAAAATGTACAATATTTCCCATGAGTATAAGGTCGTGCACGATACATACAATAACAGCAAATCAGTTTTATTGAATGCTGCTGCCATGCACCCTCGTTTCTCAGAAATAATATCTCCTGTAGAATATGGCCTCTGTAGAAATTTGATGTCTGTGATTTGGGGTGTGTTCTCTCTCCCTCCTCATCCCCTTGAGCATCCCCCAAGAGGCAGATGCTAGCAGAGCATATTGTGTTAACCCAACACTGGCTCCCAGCTGCGCTCCTACTCAACCTCACACATTTTATTTGGGTCAAAAAGGGAAGAGCAACTTATTATTATTATTATTATTTTGCTAACTACATCCTTTCCCTTCCATTTCCTTTCAAAAATCTCTTGATTCCAGAACTGTGGTCACCAATTTAGTAGGAAAAATATGATACTAATTGTAGCTGATACAATTCTGTGCTTATTTTTTGCAAATGATTTTTGACCCTAGAAATACATTGTTCTACTTAATCAAGACCCTAATAGGAAGGTTATACTATTTTCCCCTTGTACTGATAGAAAACTTGCTCTTTGTCAGCGAGTCATAAATTAATGTATCCAGAATTTCAAACCACGTCTGTCTGACACTAAAGCTCGTATTCTTCATGGTTACTCATGTTCTTCATGGTTTCTCAGACTCCAGTAGTGCAGGCCAGTAATTAAGAATCTCTAAAGTGGGTTTGAATTATTTTTATTATAAGGACATGTAAGTATGTGCAGATATAAAACTAACTGTAGACACCTTACACTCCAAATAGCTGTAAGAATCGAATCAGATTTACATATAACTCCTTAAAGCTAAAGAAAAAAAATACAGATCTGCCACATTTATTTCACATGAAGGATGTTGCTATTTTGCTAAAATGCAGTTGCTGCTGGTGATGCAACAGGGTATGGGCTGCTGCCCTGGGGGTTCTTTGAGTTCAGTCCAGCTTTCTCACTAGGTCTGATAACTCCTCTCTGCACCACCTTTTTCTGCTCCGTCCACTGTGAAATCTCTGTGAAGGTCACTCCGGTGACTGGATCTTCATTTGATGTGAAATGTCTCCCCACTCATGGAAGGTATCAGTGGGAGCCATATTGATGGGAACATAACCCCGGAGTTAAAGTGGCAAAACCTGGTCACAGTATGCATGTGCTATTTTTAAATGATGTTAACTTTTAAATGAAAAATAAAAAGAATTTAAAAATTCTTGTGGAGGGGTCCAGGGCCCTGGTTTGAAAACCCTATTTAGCCTAAAGAGATTCCCAGAGATATATGCTAAATAGCAAGAAGTCATTTAGAGTTCAAAGGAGCAGGACAGCAAGAACAACACATGGATGAAAGAAGGTTATGCTGGTGGTGAGCGGGGTGGATTGCACGTGGGAGAAACTGGTACCTGTGTCTGCGGTCCTGACATGAGGCAGTAACGAACATGGGACGCAAGTGTGGAGGGAAAGGCAGAGGCAAATATGGCTGCACTTGGAGTTGGGGAGACAGAGTCTGAGCCACTCCTGGAAATACAGATGTCAGGAAGAGGCTGTGACGGCTCTCTGTTAGATGTGTTGGGTTCGAGCTACCCATGAGACACCCCCCCTCCCCATAATGCCCCCTGGAAACTTAGACATGTGGAGAGAACGGACAGGAGGTGACGTGAACATCGAGCGTGTAGGGACTCAGGACCAGTGTATGAAAGCTCAATTTTGGTGTAGAAATGAGGACAGAGGTTAAGATCCCATGAGCACATTTCTTGGAAAGTCCAGAGAACTTCCAGGAAGGGAAGTTGAGGAAGGTTAAACTTACCAGTCTGCTCCTGACAGCATCCTGAAAGCCAGGCCAGGGGATGATGGGATAGGAGCCAGGTTGTAAAACTCTGAAGAAGCTGCAAGCAGAAACTTAGCTTTTTAAGACACTTGTCATAAAATGGAAGGGTAGACAGTGAGGACCATATGGTTGCTGGTGCTTTCTGGGAGCTTTCTCTGTGCCAAGCACTCTGCAAGTACTCTTTCTGTATTTACTCTTTTAATCCTCACAACAACCTTATGAGATAGTTAGTTAGTTTCCCCATTTTATAGACGAGGTAACTAAGTTCTCAAGAAATTAAAAAGTTACCTAAGGATACATGGGTAGTAAGTATTGGCGTTTGAACCCAGGTCATCCCGTTCCCATTGGACAACTCTCTTGATATTTGCATCTTGCAGACTGTCTGACCATGGACCAAGTGCCATCCTCTGGGTTTATCAATTGGGGCTACTATGCCAGACGCTTATGTGTTGCATTGTGTCCCCCAAAGGTATACTGAAGCCCTAACTCCTGGCACCTGTGAATGTGACCTTATTTGGATACGGAGTCTTTGCAGGTGTAATGAGTTGAGACGAAGTCATACTTGCTTAGGGTGGGTCCTAATCCAATATGACTGATCTTGTAAGAAGAGACACAGGCATACAAGGAGAGCTCTTTGTGATGATGGAGGCAGAGATTAGTGATGTGTCTACAGAAGAAGGAATACCAAGCATTGCCAGCAACATCAGAAGCTAAGAAAAAGTCATGGTATGGATTCTTCACTAGAGTTTCAAAGATAGCATAGTCCTGCCAACCTCTTGATTTGAGGCGTCTAGCTTCCAGAACAGCGTGAGAATAACAGCGTGTTTTAAGCCATCTCTTCGCAGTACTTTGTGACAGCACCTTCAGGAGACTCATACCACATGTTCTCACTGACCTGTGCAGTTGCCTCTAAAGGGAGGTGGGTGTGACGGGCACTTAGTTAGCTCAGAAGGTGAAAGGATAACTGAAAAGCCCTTGAACCTTGTTCTAGACCCCAGACTCAAAATGGCTGGAACCATAAGGAAATTCATTGCGCACAGCAGAGGCTGTTCAGTGATGTAGGGAACAACCTTCTCCCCATTCCCTTCCTTGGAGAATTTATCCTCACAATGATGGCCACATGGCGGCCTTGGTCCCAGGAACTGCATTCAGTCACGCTACCCAGAGAAAGAAGCAGCTTTGGCTCCTTCTTCAGGTTTTCCTCCTAGGCACTGAGACCCGTTCTGTGCCTCAGACTTCTTCTCCCAGCTCATCGGGCAGGGTTGGGTCCTATGGCCACCCTGAACCAATCATTAACAAGGAGGATGCGACCATCTGTAGAATCATCACACCCAAGGGGGGCGGAAGGAGGAGGGAGGTCCTGAGTTGTGTGACTGGGTGGGGTGGGATGACACCCCAAACAAAAAACGATTCTGTTGTTGCGAGGAAGAAAGGATGGATTCTGCGTTGACATCAAGCAGTGTCCACTGCCCATGGTCTGTCCAGTACAAAGCACTTTCGAAGTATTTATAGTAAAGGCAGAAAATAATTAACCTCTTTGGCCTCAAAGTTCTGGCAGGAGGACAGTTCTCTGGATCCCTCGAGCAGTTGATTTTTAACAGCTCCCCTTGTTTTCTCTCATCTTCACACTTCAGTCTTTCTCTGACAGAACAGTCATCTCACACAGAGCGTCACATGTGTGAGGGAACTCTGGTTAACGAAATAGTGCACATGTGGATTTCCTGCTAGTTTATTTTCTGTAGGATGCTTTATCCTGCTTAAAGTGCAGTTGCCAGAAAAGAAAAGGAAAAAATAATCTAAGAATTAAAAAAATCTAAGAGTCAGAAAAATGATCTTGTCTGAAATCTTTCTTTTATTTTTTTAAAGATTTATTTATTTATGCATACAAGGGCTGGGGTACAGGCCAGAGATGCAGGGGGTGAGAGGATTCACCAGAGACAGAGTGGGGAACAGAACTGGCAGATTGGCTGAGATACACTGCTAAGGGGAGCAGCAGGTGAGTCAGGAGAGGTCTGCTGTGCCATGTGGGCAGCTCCCTGGTCGGCTGAGGGGATCCGAACTCCTGTTGTGCGAATTGCTTCGTAATGGGATGCTTAACCCCTTGCGCCACCAGGGAGGCCCCTTGTCTGAAATCTTTCTATTCAGCCACGAGACCTTTGGAAAACACCTTCCTTTGTGATAGTCAAAGCAAAATTGGAAAATGTTAGAGTTAATTATCACCATCGTTTCTCAGGGCAGCCTGCAATTCTGAGGGTTCATGAGGATCTCTTCAGGATTTGGGGGCTAGGGGTTATTAAAGTTGACCTAGAACGCAAAGGGAGCTGTGACCCCAGCACCCAGCCCACTCCCAAGGTACAGGCTGGCTGGTGAGGGGTGGTGGGCAGGCTGCCAATGTGACATCCCTGTCACTTGTGGCTTGTACACTTGGGTGCCAGCTGTCCCCCTGAATGGTTGGTTACCCTCTCAAAATACTTTGACCTCATTGCTCTTTCAAAGTTAGGCTGATCCATTTATATTCTATCTGAATTATGTAGAGTTTATCATAGCTCATTTGTATCAATAACATGGATTAAAATATTTGCTAATGAACTCCATTTCTGGAGTAAATGATGTGAATAAATGACGTGGTAATTTCCAAACTAAAAATAGCCTAAATAAACAATATCTTTGCAAAATTAAGCATATGCTATAAATCAGCTATAATTTTATAAAAGAAATTGCAAGATCTGAAATTGCAGCAAGTCCAGAGTTCCTTGGGACTTTTCGACATAATGCTTTTGCATTGTGCTTTATTCTGTAATGACTCTTGAAGAATTTGGGAGAATGGAAAAGAGAAGAGAGATTTAAGTGAATTTCTGACTGAAGCAACAAGACAAGGGAAAACATGATCTTATATTTATTACTGTGAAAGGATCTGTGGTAGAAATAGAGGCAATATATTTTCATATTTTTAATAATAACATAATGCAACAATTTATTTTTTTTTTTTTATTTTTTTCTTAATTATATTTTTTTTTTTTTTATAAATTTTATTGTTATATTCCCCATACAATTGCAGCCCCCCCATTCTGACCCCAATCCCTCCCCTCCCGCCCCCCTAAAAGTGTCTCTGGTTCATAGTTTTTTGTTGATTTTGATTTTCACTATCTTATAGTTATTCATTTTCCTGGTCCCTTATTTAAGTTTTCTAGATTCCTGCTATGAGTGAGACCATCCGGTATTTTTCTTTTTCTTTTTGGCTTATTTCGCTGAGCATGATCCCTTCCAGCGCCATCCATGTTGCTGCAAATTGCATGTGTTTATCTTTTTTGAATGCTGAGTAATATTCCATGGTATATATGTACCACATCTTCTTGATCCAGTCATCTATTTTTGGGCATTTGGGTTGTTTCCAAAGCTTAGCTATTGTAAACAGTGCTGCTATAAACATAGGGGTGCAGGTGTTCTTTGGAATTGATGTTTCTGTGTCCTTTGGGTAAATACCTAGGAGTGGAATTGCTGGATCATATGGAAGCTCTATGTTTAGTAGGTCCAGAAATCTCCACACAGCTTTCCACAGTGGTTGGACCAGTTTGCACTCCCACCAACAGTGCGGAAGAGTTCCTTTTTCTCCACACCCTCGCCAACATTTGTTGTTGCTAGTTTTTTTAATATGTGCCATTCTCACTGGTGTAAGATGGTATCTCATGGTAGTTTTGATTTGCATTTCCCTGATGACAAGTGATGTTGAACATTTTTTCATATGCCTGTTGGCCATTTGCATTTCCTCTTCAGAGAAGTTTCTTTTAAGCTCTTCTGCCCATTTTTTGACTGGATTATTTTCTTTGTTGTTGTTGAGTCTCATCAGCTCTTTGCAGATTTTTGTGATCAGTCCTTTATCATTAGTGTTGGGTGCAAAAATGTTCTCCCAGTTGGTGGGGTTTCTCTTTGTTTTTGTTATTGTCTCTTTTGCTGTGCAAAAGCTCTTTAATTTGATGTAGTCCCAGCTGTTTATCTTTGCCTTCACTATCACTGCTTTGGGTGATGTGTCTGTAAAGATGTCTTTGATGTGCAAATCACGTAGTGTTTCGCCTATATTTCCTTCTATATATTTTATGGTTTCAGGTCTTATGTCTAGATCTTTAATCCATTTTGAGTTGATTTTTGTGTATGGTGTGAGGTGGTGGTCAAGCTTCATTCTTTTGCATGTAGCGACCCAGTTTTCCCAGCACCATTTATTGAACAAACTTTCTTTGCTCCAATGCATATTCTTTGCTCCTTTGTCAAAGATTAGTTGACCATAAATCTGTGGGTTTATTTCTGGATTTTCTATTCGATTCCATTGGTCTGTATGTCTGTTCTTGTTCCAATACCATGCAGTTTTGATGATTATGGCTTTGTAGTATAGTTTGAAGTCTGGGAGTGTGATGCCTCCATTCCCTTCTTTTTTTTTCAGGAGAGCTTTGGCTATTCGGGGTTTTTTGTGATTCCATATGAATTTCATCAATAATTGTTCTATTTCTTTGAAGAATGACATTGAAATTTTGATTGGAATAGCATTGAATCTGTATATTGCTTTTGGAAGGATGGCCATTTTAATAATGTTTATTCTTCCAATCCATGAGCAGGG
The DNA here is from genome assembly GCF_964194135.1 of Talpa europaea. Taxonomy (NCBI): domain Eukaryota; kingdom Metazoa; phylum Chordata; class Mammalia; order Eulipotyphla; family Talpidae; genus Talpa; species Talpa europaea. The sequence continues at coordinate 13,582,855 of NC_140083.1, read as the reverse complement.
GATGTCTCTCCATTTCTTTGTGTCTTCTTCTATTTCTTTTAACAGTGTTTTATAGTTTTCTTTGTATAGGTCCTTTACCTCTTTTGTTAGATTTATTCCCAAATATTTGATTTTTTTTGTTTCAATAACAAAAGGAATGGTCTTTTTGATTTCTTCTTCTTCAGATTTATTGTTTGTGTATAGGAAGGCTACTGACTTTTGCGTGTTGATTTTGTATCCTGCCACTTTACTGAACTGATTGATGAGTTGAATTAGCTTTTCTGTGGAGTTTTTGGGGTTCTCTATATATAATATCATATCGTCTGCAAATAGTGATAGTTTGACTTCTTCTTTTCCTATTTGGATTCCTTGGATGTCTTTCTCTTGTCTTATTGCCCTGGCTAGGACTTCCAGTATTATATTGAAAAGCAATGGTGAGAGTGGACATCCTTGTCTTGTTCCAGATCTTAATGGAATTGCTTTCAGCTTTTCACCATTGAGAATGATACTGGCTGTTGGCTTGTCATAGATGGCCTTTATGATGTTGAGGTATGTTCCTTGTATCCCAAGAATTTCAAGGGCTTTTATCATGAATGGGTGTTGCACTTTGTCGAAAGCTTTCTCAGCATCTATTGATATTATCATATGGTTTTTATATTTCTTTTTGTTGATGTGTTGGATAACGTTGATTGATTTTCGGATGTTAAACCATCCTTGTGCCCCTGGAATGAATCCAACTTGGTCGTGGTGAATTATCTTATGGATACATTGTTGGATTCTGATAGCTAAAATTTTATTGAGGATTTTTGCATCAGTGTTCATTAGGGAGATTGGCCTGTAGTTTTCCTTTTTTGTGTTGTCCTTGTTCGGTTTTGGTATTAGTGTAATGTTGGCTTCATAAAACGTGTTTGGTATTGTCCCTTCCTTCTCAATTTTTTGGAAGAGTTTGTGAAGGATAGGCACTAATTCGTCTCTGAATGTTTGGTAGAATTCATTTGTAAATCCATCAGGTCCTGGGCTTTTGTTTTTGGGGAGGTTTTTTATTACCATTTCAATTTCGCTAATTGTAATTGGTCTGTTTAGGTGTTCTATTTCTTCTTTATCTAGCTTTGGGTGATTGTAGAGTTGTAGGAATTTGTCCATCTCCTCTAGATTGTTGAACTTGTTTCCATATAACTGTTCATAGTAGTTACTGATTATTCTTTTGATTTCTGCTGTGTCCGTTGTGATTTCTCCTCTTTCATTGATGATCCTGTTTATTTGTGCTTTCTCCCTTTTTTCCTTTGTGAGCCTGGCTAGGGGTTTGTCTATTTTATTGATTTTTTCAAAGAACCAGCTCTTGGTTTCATTGATCTTTTGGATTGTTTTTTTAGTTTCAATTTCATTTATTTCTGCTTTGGTTTTTATTATTTCTTTTCTTCTACTGGTTTTGGGGTTTTTTTGTTGTTCTTTTTCTAGATCTTTGAGCTTCGAGATTAGGTTGTTTCTTTGCGTTCTTTCTTGTTTCTTGATGTGAGCTTCTATTGCTATATATTTTCCTCTTATTACTGCTTTTGCTGCATCCCATACATTTAGGATATTGGTGTCCTCCTTGTCGTTCAATTCAAAAAATTTTTTAATTTCTTCTTTGATCTCCTCATTAGTCCAATGGTCTTCCAGTAGTGTGGTTTTTAATCTCCATGAGGTAGGAAAGTTCCTTGCCTTCTTTTTATGGTTTATTTCTAGTTTGATGCCTTCATGGTCAGAAAAGATGGTTGATATGATTTCAATCTTGGTGTATCTGTTGATGTTTGTCTTGTGCCCCAGTATGTGATCGATCCTGGAGAATGATCCGTGTGCGCTTGAGAAAAATGTGTACTCCGTTTTTTTGGGGTTTAGTGTTCTATAGATGTCTGTTAAGCCCAATTGCTCTAGGTCCTTATTTAGAGCTTTAGTTTCTTTACTTATTTTTTGTCTTGTTGATCTATCCATTGTTGATAGTGGTGTGTTGAAGTCTCCCACTACGTATGTGTTTTCTCTGATGTCTGTTTTCAGAGAGGACAACAGTTGTCTGATATATTTTGGTGCTCCTTCGTTTGGTGAGTATATGTTAATGAGTGTTATTTCTTCTTGAAGTATTGTCCCCTTGATCATAATGTAGTGACCCTTGGGGTCTCTTTTTATCTTTTTGAGTTTGAAATCTGTTTTATCTGATATAAGTATAGCTGTTCCTGCTTTCTTTTTTGGTCCATTTGCTTGTAGGATTGTTTTCCATCCTTTAACTTTGAGCCTATTTTTATCTTTTGTAGCTAAATGTGTTTCCTGGAGACAGCAAAAGGTTGGGTTTTGTTTCTTAATCCAGGCTGCAACTCTGTGTCTTTTTATTGAAGAGTTTAGTCCATTTACATTCAGAGTTATTATTGATATGTTAACATCTGTATTTGCCATTGTGTTTGTCTTTCCTTTGATTTTATTTATTTATTCTTTTAATAACTTTTTTTTTTTTTGGCCTTCTTTCATTGTTATTCGTCGCTCTGAGGTTCTGGCTTTAGGACTCCTTGTAGTATTTTTTGGAGTGGGGGTTTAGTTGCAATGAAATTCCGGAGTTTCTGTTTGTCTGGAAAGGTCCATATTCTTTCTTCAAAGAGGAAGGAGAGCTTTGCGGGATAGAGTATTCTTGGTTGGCATCTGTTTTCTTGGAGTCTGTTGACTATGTCCCTCCACTCTCTCCTTGCCCGTAGTGTTTCTTCGGAGAAGTCTGATGTCAGCCTGATTGGTTTTCCTTTGAATGTTATCTGTTTCTTCCCTCTTGCCAGCTTCATTATTTTTTCCTTGTCCTGGATTCTTGGGAGCTTTACTATTATGTGTCTTGCTGTATTTTTCCTTTCGTCGTGGAAGTTTGGTGTTCTTCTAGCTTCTTGTATATCAATTTTCAGCTCCTTCTTCACATTTGGGAAGTTCTCTTCAATTATCTCTTTGAATATTTTCTCTGTTCCTACATCTCTCTCCTCTCCTTCTGGTATTCCTATAACTCTTATATTTCCTTTCCTCATGGAGTCAGATAGTTCCCGAAGTCTTTCTTCGTTCTTTTTCCTTCGTACTTCTCTTTCCTTTTCTGTTTTGGTTCTTTTTATTTCTATGTCTTCAAGATTACTTATTCGTTCTTCCATTTCATCTATTCTGCTTTCATTGCTTTTCCCAGAATTCTTTAGTTCTTCCATTAATTCTTTGATCTCCTGCATTTCTTTTACTTCCCTCTTTAGGGACTCAATTTCTTTCTTCTGACCATTGTTTTCCCTCTCTAGGGACTCAATTGCATTCTTCTGATCGTTGATTATTTTTCCCTTATCATTGTTTTCCTTTATGACTTCTGTTAGTTTTTTAATCACGGCAATTTTAAATTCTCTTTCTGGAAGGCTCAGAAATTCTTCCAAGTTATTGTCTTTGCAATCTGGGGGCTGGCTTTCTTTTTGTGGTGTGCTTTTTCTCTGGAGAGTTGCTAGGTTGCGTGTGGTTCTTCTCTTCCCTACTGTCTGTTTTCTAATTTGCCGTATGCGTTGGGACACTGTGTAGTTGGGACTGGCCGGCATCTTGGGTGGGCTTCTCTGTTCCCCTCTGGTTCTTCCAGGAGTCATCTGTCAGTTTCAAGCAGTCTTTACTGGAGAAAGGTCCCTGTTCTAAAATGCCGATGTAGGGACACACTCCCCTGTGCGCCTGGTCTGCCCCGGCGGTGGGTTCCTGTTCCCCTCTGGGCTTGGACTGCAGGCCAGAGGGGGTCTGGCGTGGGCGAACTTCCCCCGCTCACCTCTGGCTCCTGAGGAAGCCTTCTGCAGGTAGTCTTTACTGAAGAAATGTCCCTGTTCTAAAATGGTGATGTGGGACACACTCCCTGCGTGTCTGGTCTCAGGCACACTCTTCTGCGCACCTGGTCTGCCCCAGCTGTGGGTGCTCGCTCTCCCTGTGGGCTCAGACTACTTGTTCGGAAGGGGCCCGGTGTGGGCAAACTCCCCAGCTGGCCACTAGCTCCTTCAGGAGCCTCTGCTGGCTTCAAGTCGCTAGGTGGTGCCAGAGATCTCTCCTAGAGCCCTTGGGGAGCTGATTTTCCACCCCGTGGGACAGGGAGCAGAGCGGGGATGGTAGGGTACACCTCAACGGCTTTGGGGTGCTGTGTCTGCCTTGTGCCCCACCGTCGTGGGGAACCCACGCCCCTAATTTCGTGCCCCGGGTCTCTGTTCCAAAGCCCTCAGTTCCAGGACGCGGGCTGTAGCCCAGATCAGTGGGGCGGGAATGGCGCCTTTTGAATCCTGCTCCCCTGCCTGGGCGCCTTGTTCCTGCTCACTCAGGATGGGCCTCCGCCGTCTCCCCCTAATTTCGTGCCCGGGTCTCAGTTCCAAAGCCCTCAGTTCCAGGATGCGGGCTGTAGCCCAGATCAGTGGCGCGGGGATGGCGCCTTTTGAGTCCAGCTCCCTTGCCTGGGCGCCTTGTTCCTGCTCACTCAGGGAGGGCCTCCGCAGTCTTCCCCTAATTTCGTGCCCCGGGTCTCAGTTCCAAAGCCCTCAGTTCCAGGACGCAGGCTGTAGCCCAGATCAGTGGCGCGGGAATGGCGCCTTTTGAATCCAGCTCCCTTGCCTGGGCGCCTTGTTCCTGCTCACTCAGGGAGGGCCTCCGCAGTCTCCCCCTAATTTCGTGCCCCGGGTCTCAGTTCCAAAGCCCTCAGTTCCAGGACGCGGGCTGTAGCCCAGATCAGTGGCGCGGGAATGGCGCCTTTTGAATCCCGCTCCCCTGCCTGGGCGCCTTGTTCCTGCTCACTCAGGGAGGGCCTCCGCCGTCTCCCCCTAATTTCGTGCCCCGGGTCTCAGTTCCAAAGCCCTCAGTTCCAGGACGCGGGCTGTAGCCCAGATCAGTGGCGCGGGAATGGCGCCTTTTGAGTCCAGCTCCCTTGCCTGGGCGCCTTGTTCCTGCTCACTCAGGGAGGGCCTCCGCCGTCTCCCCCTAATTTCGTGCCCCGGGTCTCAGTTCCAAAGCCCTCAGTTCCAGGACGCGGGCTGTAGCCCAGATCAGTGGCGCGGGAATGGCGCCTTTTGAATCCCGCTCCCCTGCCTGGGCGCCTTGTTCCTGCTCACTCAGGGAGGGCCTCCGCCGTCTCCCCGCAAGCCTAGGTCGCAGGCGCAGGGACCTGTGCAGCTGCGATCCGGTCCGGATCCGCGCAGCTTTCGCGCAAGCTTACCGGGCGGCCGGGGCTGTGTGCTGGTGCTGGTCTCCTCCTGGGGGGCGTGGCTCTCTTTAATGGCGCCTGGAGCTCACCTCCGCGGCTGATCCTGCAGGGTTCGCCTCTCCCGTTCACGGGGTGTGGTGGCTGCAATAGTTCCTTTCCACTCACAGTCCCACTTGCTGCGTCCGTTTTTCTTGTTGGCCTTTTTGGTTTGTTGTTTCCCTCCTTTCTGCCGGTCGGAGAGTGCCGCCTCTGTGGGCGGGGGAGGGGAGCAGGGTTCTGCGCTTCCCTCCCTTCTCGTCCTCTTTTATGGCAACTTTCTTCTTCCATAATGCAACAATTTAAATGGAACATTCTGGAATTTCATTTCTATGGGCCAGTCTTCTCTTGGGAGCTGTGAGAGAACCAAGAGTGAGGCAGGCTGGGAGTAATGTATTAGGGAGTGGTGGGGACTGTAGCAGAATGGAATTCCCTTAGTTACCCAAAGGTGGTGGCTGCTGTGGTTGCTTCAGCTGAGAGTTACCATGTGGCAATGTGGTCCCATGTGACTTGATCTTTAGGAGATGAAGAGATTTTTTCAAGATAAGCCAGAAAACTCAAAATTTTTATTGTTGTTAGTTTTAATTTTTCCTCAAATTAGTAGAAGCGTGGGCTAAACAAAAATATATCTGCAGAACAGCTCTCTCTCCCCTTGTCTCTAGGTTTCACCCTTGCCAGTAAGGCCAAGTTCATGCTGCTTTTTCTATGACCTCATCCCTCCACCTACAAGGGCTCTCTCCCCTAAAATTCCAGGGGACAGTTTCTGTCCTACTTTAAATTGTTTCTTTCATCTAGCTTTGTACTATAGTTAGTTGTAGTTTGAGGGGGGAGGCGGAACATGTTTTGGAGAAGATCTGGGCTCAGATTCTGCCTCTAGCACTTAATGGAAGCTCAGTCTAGAGCAAGCTGACATTCAGTTTCCTCATCTAATACTGAAATAGTAACAGTTCCTTTGTACAATAGCTGTGAAGATTAGAATCATTTCTACAAAATATGTAGCACATAGTAAGCCTTGAGTTGTTTTTCCATTATGAACACAAATCTTATCTCCTTTATCAGACTCTGAGTTCCTTAAGGGCAAAGGCCTGGCACCTAGCGTATAGCATGTGCTTAATTAACATACGTTGAGTAAGTGAACAAGATCCTTCAACTATGGTTGTTCCTGCTTGTTCATTAGTAACATGCCTCCTGTTTTCAAGGGGTGTTTGATTTGACTCACAGCTAAGACTTTTGGGGAAATACAAAAACCAATACTGTCTAAAGCATATTTTTTTTTAAAGATTTATTTATTTATTCATTTATATAAGCACTGGGTACAGTCAGAAGCGCGGGAGGGTGAGAGAATTTACCAGAGCCAGAGCAGGGAGCAGAGCAGGCAGAAGGACCGAAGTACACTGCTGAGGGGAGCAGTGGGCGGCAGGAGAGGTCTGCGCGCCAGGTGGGACCCTCCTCCGGTGGCCGGGGAGCAGCCGGGGATCGAACCGGCGCTGCAGAGGCTGCGGGCAGCTTCGCAACCCCTCGCTCAACCGCTGCACCACCGGGGAGGCCCCTAAAGCTTATTTTTTTAAGATTTATTTTATTTATGCAATAGCTGGGGTACAGGCCAGAGGCACAGGAGCGTGAGAGGATTCACCAGAGACAGAGCGGGGAGCAGAACAGGCAGATGGACTGAAAGCACTGCTGAGGGGAGCAGCGGGCAAGACAGGAGAGGTCTGCTGCACCATGTGGGTAGTTCCCTGGCCAGCTGAGAATTGAACCCGCACTGTGGATAGCTTCACAGAGCTGTGCTCAACCCGCTGTGACACCGGGGAGGCCCTAAAGCTTTGATTGCAGCTCTTGACCTAAGGCATTTCTCTCACCAGGTTATGATGTTGCTGGGCCTGTTGCGATTGGGCTCACCCACTGGAAAAATCCTTATGCACAAGGCCGACCCCCCCTCCCATCAGACCTGCCTATCTTCGTCTCCAAGGATGCAGGCCTCCCTGTGTATCACCGATCCTTCACCCGCAAGACCGACCTGGCCACACCTTTGTCTTGCCCAGCCTCACTGTCCATCACTCCAGTGCCTTCTTACAGCAGCAGCAGCCAGGAAACCCTGAGTCAAGATACTACAGGTAAGAGGTTCAGGACTCAATGCATTTAAGGGTCTCTTCTTGCACTTGTCTGCTGAGCAAATTGTATTTGCATTTCTGCTCTGTGATGCTGTGGAGCCAACATTTCCCCTGTAGTCACTGGCCTTTAATAGCTTGGCTGTATCAGATGGAAGGTTGGTTGTGTTTAGAAATATGTGACCTAAGTGTTAATTCCATTTCGCAAAATATCCAGAAATCGGCCCTGATTCAGAATTTAGGTGCGGTCATGTGATTTATTGTTTGTTGGTTTAATTCCTTTATCCTCTGGTGACAAGGCATCTATCTTGTATCCTCACAGAGGGGAGGGTGCGAGGTGGCTCTGTGGAGTGTCTCATAAGAGCAGTAATCCCATTCATGAGGACTGCATCCATCTTCTAATACCATCACATTGAGGATTAGGGTTTCAACCTAGGTATTTTATGAGGACACAAACATGTAGACCATAGCAGTTGGAGAAAAATTAGAATGACTTTTGAGACATAAATTCAAATTTCAGTATTCATATATAAAGCTTTATTGGGACACAGTCCTATTAATACACATGCCATCTGTGGAAGCTTTCTTATGGCCCAGCTGAATAATTGTGACAGAGACCATAGGGACTACAAAGCTGAAAATATTTATTATCTGACCCTTTGCAGAAAGTTGCTGATTCTTGATCTATGTGATCTTTGGGAGTCAGGACTTAAACAAGCAGGGCAAGAAAAATACTTGCTGTATCTTCCTTTAAAATTTATTATTTACACTTTAAAAGAGTTGTAGAAAGCTCTACTATGCAAGTATGGCCTGTTAATTGTCTTTATTTCGAGTCTGAATTGAAGGATTAAATAACGCAAAATCTATCCTGCCATGTTTTTCCTTCTATAGACACGTCACATAGAGATAATGGTTTGGGTGGGCAAATCCAATGTGTAATTGGATTTTGTCTTGGAAATGAATCTTTGAATGTTGACTTTTTTTTTTTTTTGCATAGAAGAACTGGGGTATAGGCCAAGGTGTGGGGTGGGAGGGTGAGAAGATTCACTAGAGACAGAGTGGGGAGCAGGACAAGCGGATCTACTGGAATACACTGCTGAGGGGAGCAGCGGGCGAGACAGGAGAGGTCTGCTGTTCCAGATTGGTGATGATTTTCCAAGGGTCTAGCTTTGACCTGTGACCCACAGTCTGAGCACAGCCCTGGGGCCTTGTCATGGCATGGAGAATGTTCATCCGCCTTTCCTCATCACCCTATTGGGGTTATGGGTGTTTCTCTATGTGAGAACTGTGCATCTGTGATGTGCCCAACTGGAATGATGCTATGGGTTTGCCTGGGGTGTCAGTATGCTGGAGGAGGTACCCATTTAAGAGCATGAATCTAGTTTCTTTCAATGAATTGTGACCAGATGCTTTCAGGATTGATGCTGAAGGAAATGGGGTGGGTGTTGGAGTTTCAGGGCAGCTGTTGGGGTAGGGAAGGTGACCTTCACATTAGGGTTGAACAATGAATGTGTTACCTGTAGAGATTTTGTTGCATGGGATTTTTGAGTTCTTGGCACTATTACTTGTGATTCTATTTTTTTTTTCTTTTAAAGATTTATTTATTTATTTATTTATTTATTTATTTATACAAGCACTGAGCATAGTCAGAAGCGCGGGAGGGTGAGAGGACCCACCAGAGCCAGAGCGGGGAACAGAACAGGCAGATGGACGAAATACACTGCTGAGGGGAGCAGCGGGTGAGACAGGAGAGGTCTGGGGCACCACGTGCGTCCCCTTCCTGGTGGCCAGGGATCAAACTCGTCCTTCAGAGGCTGTGGATAGCTTCACAGTGCTGTGCTTTAATCCTTTGCGCCACCAGGGAGGCCCTGCTCAGAATCTTAACCACCATCTTTTTCATCTCTCAGAGAAAAACGATTTCAGTTGGGAATCACCTGTACTTTAGAAGTAATAGGATCATTGGTAATGTTCATTTGACAAGAGTTCATTTGACAAGACTAAGAGAAATAAATTACTGAGATTTGTTCAAGTTTTCTAGTTTCCCCTTGTTCTCTTGCATTTGGCTGTATTGTTCTTAATCAGAATTCAAGGCAGTGTCCTGTCACTCAATTTCTGATCCTAGCACAATCCTGTTAATTCCTTCTCCTTGTGTGGTGGTTACTTCATTTAGAAGATTGAAAACATCAGTGAATCAGGGAATGATTAATGGCACATGAGGACAAAGTCAATTAAATGATGTAGCCATAAAGTTACTCGAGGATTTCTGATATAGAAACTAAACAATTTGATTTAGAACTGTATTAAACTTGATTTGCAAGGAATGAGATAATTTAGAATCAAAAGGCATTAAGATACTCCCATAAAGTCATCCATCCATAGTCATCTGAATGCTTGTTAGTTGAGGTGTGGCCTTCAAGAGATAAGGGGGCCTGAACTGAGCTTGAGAAATATAAGCAAAAGGAGTGGATGTGAGGCACATTTTGGGGGTTCAACAGGAATTGGTGATTAATGGGTGCAGTATATCAGTGAATAGATAGCCCAAGTATCTCCATAATGTTAAAATATGATACCGAAAGGTCATAATTTATTACATCAGTGGTTCTCACACTTTAATGTGAATATGAATCACCTGCACATGGTGTTAAATTGCAGCCCCTCGTTCAGTGGGTGCTGGGTCGGGGTGAGACTCTGTACTTCTGACAAGCTCCTAAGTGATAGTTGTGGAACTTTGGATTTAGTACCAGGTGCAGATGATAAAATATTTTACTCAAGAATGTTTGGATACCAACTGGCACAAGCCTGTACAAGAAAGGGGTCTTCTTAAAGATCCTCAGCAATATTGTTTATCAAAACATATCCCTGAATTTCTGGGGCCTCCCCGGTGTTGCTGCGGTTGAGCGCTGGGTTGCAAAGCTGCCCGCAGCCTCTGCAGCGCCGGTTCAATCCCCGGCTGCTCCCCGGCCACCGGAGGAGGGTCCCACATGGCGCGCAGACCTCTCCTGCCGCCCGCTGCTCCCCTCAGCAGTGTACTTCGGTCCTTCTGCCTGCTCTGCTCCCCGCTCTGGCTCTGGTGAATTCTCTCACCCTCCCGTGCTTCTGACTGTACCCAGTGCTTGTATAAATCAATCAATCAATCAATCAATCAATCAATCAATCAATCTTTAAAAAAAAAAAATCCCTGAATTTCTAAGACAGCACTCTGGAAAGACACTGCTTTACCAGCAGTTCCAAGGGGGAGGTCTGCTTATACTGAGCAATGGGAAAATCTCTGACCTGAGAGGTAGGTAGAAGTGTCCTAACTTTTTGTGTGCACTGCTGAGATACTAAAAAACAGCCAGCCCCTTCACCCCAACCCCCAATCATGGTATTGACTTGAGAGGAGGGAGCTTAGTTATCTTAGTTTGGGTTCCATGGGAGATAGATTCTGAGTCAAAATTACATGTAAGTTTACTGGAGAGAACCATGGTGGTGGGGGTGGGGGTGAGGTAGGGGTGGTATGTGTGTGTGTGTGGGGGGAGTGGGAGGGTGAAGGAAGCAGGACTGGGCACAGGATTCAGGCTGTGATGCTCCCTGAAGCCTTCAGCCCATCACACAGGGAGATCTGGAGTTGGTGCAGCCCTTGAGACCTGCCCCCCAGTAGGAGTTCATGTCCTCCCATCTTTGCTGGCTGCAGCTGCTACGGAAAGGGACTCAATTTTTGAGAAGTTCTCTCGGAGGGCAAAGACCCAGAGGGAGACTGAGCTGAGACCACTCCCTCCAATCCATCAGCTGTTTGCAATGAAGCTAAAAGGATATAAGCGGGGCGGCAGGCTGGCGTGCACAGTGGCGTTCTTCAGGCACAAGGAAGGTAAGTCTCGGCAAGCTTTTGCGGAATTTGGGAGGGGATGGCTGGCTGCTTGGTAAACAGAGAACTGAGTTGAAGTGGATTTGGATTTTTGAGACTGGTGCATGAGAGTTCATCCAGCTTGTGGCCATCCGCTGAGTTTTCATTTTGCAAACCAAGACCTACCTAGTCCAGGAGCAGGGTTCTGGGTGCTTCGGAGAAAGGTCTGGTATCCGGCTGGACTTTGAGCACCTGGATTCATGTCTGTTTGTAGTTTTCTCCAGCAAAGGGCACCTAGCTGGCCCGGTCGCACCCTTTTCATGCTGCTCACCTTGTTGTGAAGTCATGTTTGGAAACTTTGTACAGTGTTTGCCTTTTCAGGAAATGATACAAGTGATTTGTAGTTGCACTGGAGTGTGGGTGACTTGGCCCTGCTTTTCTGGTGGAGGTAGTGTGATTCATGGTCCTGCATCCGTCCGCCAGCTGTTCTGGGTGTGCTCTGTGTCACTCACCTCATTGAGGGCTGCGCATATTGTGGGGACCCAAACAGCTCCTTTCTTTAAGGAATGGCAGGGGTGCAAGCTAGTGGATGAAACAGATATTAGCTAATCACAGATATAGGAAAACCTGATTTGCTCAGTGGTCGGGAAGGAGGGAAATACTATTAGGGATTCCTCTGGCATTGCTGGCCAGGGGTGAGGGCATCGGGGTGAGGGTGTTTGGGCTACTGGAATTTGGGTGGGGACCCACGGTGGTGGGAGGCGCCAGGGGTCCCAGCATTGGTGGGGCTTGAGGCATCTGCAGGCAAGCGGAGGAGGCCACACTGTAGAAGGCGCTGGAAATGGCCCCTAGGGGTTCCCTAGGATGAACCCTGCCACCTGCATTTCAGTGGTTCCTGCCTCCAGCAGCTCCCCAGGGCTCTGTGCTAACTTCCCCCCACCTCCCTGCAGCTGTGTGTGCAGCGACCCTCCCCCCAAAACCAAAAATACTACCAGGGAGAGTCTATCAAGAGGGAAATACTTTTGGAAATGGGTAAAAACTCTTGAGAGTGAAAATTGAGAGTAAACTGAGAGAGATCTCCAGGACCGTAGTCGGTGAAGATTACAGTGAGCCGGAGGAACAGTCTTCTGGCTTCACTTTTTAATTGTGCCACTTTCCGCGTTACCTACATGTGAGGGCCTTCCCCGCCCCGAGCCTGGATGGCTTGATCTGTAGAAAGTAGTGCTGTTGAGAGACTGAAATGAGAGAAAATGTGAGTTAAATCTGCTATTCCTATCTATTTCCCCCACCCACTGATTCCCTTTCTCTTGCCTCCTCTGTCTGTCTCCTAGGTTGTGTGCAGTGGCTGAACTTTGCCTTGTAAATTGCTGTCTCGATACCTCCTCTCATTTTGCAGCTTTAACTTATGTAATTTTGACCATTAAGATGGAAAAAGGGCTTCTCTAGTGAGTGAGCTCTACCATGACTGTTTCCTCTTTCTGCTTCTTCCCCCACACACCTGAAAAAAAATGCTTCAGGTAATTACTACCCTTGTTTGTCAGGTGCTGATATTTTCTACTGTCTCTCCCCTCCCTCCCCAAAGTGCTAGTCAACTTCCATTAAGCTGATGTCATTTCCTATGAGTGAATTGCAGCTTAGAGTTTGAACACTGTTTGTCTGAATAGTACTTCCAACCCTTCTGAAACCAGACAAGGGTCTTGGGTGTGAAAATGAATAAAGAGAACCTGATTCAGGATCAGCTGGGATCTGATGCACTGGCCACTCCTTAGAGCAAACCGTGCCTAGAAACAAGCTGCCTACTGCCTGCAGCCAATGCAAACCACCACATCCTCTGGCCCCTCCAACTTCTATTCAGAAGAGCCCTTTCCAGATTCCTCCAGAAAACTACCAAGTCAATATTTTGCCTCTTTGGACTTCACTATGGTTTGCTTGTCCTGGGTTGCATTCCCTCTAACTATTCCCAAATTCTTCTGCTAATCTCTCTGCTGGTCTCTGACTAGCTAAGCCTTGTTATGTCGTTTCAGGTTTGACACAGGTAGTTTGTGTGTGTGTGTGAAAAGGAAATGATTTCTCTTTGAAGATTTATTCATTTTCTTTAAATGGCATCTAATACCAATGGCAATAAAACTCTCCCAGTGTTGGCAAAGCAATGTCACCTGGCTTTAAAGGGGCTCTAATCTTCCCTGAAATTCTGATAGTGTTGAGTCAACAAAAAAGGACCCAGAATCAGTTAAGTATTATCACAATAATACTGTATACCGAGCAATTCCAGAAACTGTGTCATACAGCACTAAGCTCCTGCCTCTGGGACTAGGCGGCTCTGTTGATCCTGGCTGGGCTCACTCAGCATCTCAGAGTTGACTGGGCCTTTGCCTGATGGAGGCTGAGCTCAGCTGGAGCAAATGGGATGACTTGGCTGTGTTCTACAACTCTTTTACCCTCCAGTAGGCTAGCCCAGCCATGTTCTCATGGAAGAGAAAGTTTTCAAGCTTCTGCCTGGAACACATTAGGCAATATTCCACCCATGTCACTCAACAGAGGTAAAGGTGGGGCAGAATGTCACTCAGTTGGGTGGGAGGGCAATGAAAGTTGCTTGGAAAAAAGAAGTGGGCTAAGGGCAGGATAAAGAATTGGAGCCAAAAACAGTCTACCTCTTAAATGCATGGTTTCCTTGACTCAGTGGCCACTCACTCAAGTGCTCCCTAGATCTGAATCCTGGAGGCTGTTTTCTGAAAGACACGATCAAGTCCTCTTGTACCTGCTCAGTGCCCTCCTTTTACCTGGCCTTCTAGTAAAAGCTCCTCATTTTCAATGCAGATCATGTTAAGAAAGTAGGTGCTTGATATCAAAACTACAATGAGATACCATCTCACACCAGCGAGAATGGCACATATTAGAAAGTAGATGCTTGAGGACTGCTTGACCTGCCTGGATTCTCACCGTGGGCATAATTTAGATTAAGCCACAGTCCACCCCATGAATTTTACTCCCATTTCCCCCAGGTCTTCCTAGGAAGACATTTATCCTTTTCTATTATGGCATTTTGAGTAAATTCATGAAGTTATCTAAATGAGATATTTTCATCAGTAAAACTGCAAACAGTCTGTCTATATACTTTTTTTCCCTCCAATTTGTCCCCTAAGACCTGTCTGTGACCTTCCTGTAGACTATCGGGACATCCTCAAGGTCCCACAAGTGCTTGTCTAAAACCTCTTCTCTGTTCCCTGTTTCAACAAACTGCGTCATAATCCATCCTGTTGCTCAGTGAAGAGAGTTCTTTAACCTCATTCAGAATCATCAGGTCTTTTGTGAATAATGGCTGGCAGCTTTCTTTAGCCAGACCCTGAAATTGTTCTTTGTTAGCCAGGCCCTGAAATTGTTCTTTGTTCGCTTGTTAGGCCAGGCTCTGTGCTAAGCAATTGGGGGCTGTGAGGGTGACTAAGATTTGACTTTCTCTTTGAAGTGCAGTATCCAGTCAAGGAGGTGAATTAATAACACCACTCACAGTAACATGTGGTGCTGTGAACAAAGTATTTTCTTCCATCCTTTCCCACATCTAATTGCTCATTAATTCTTATTCAGCCTCAAATGTACCTCAATTCTACTTTCTTCATTCCTATAATCATTATTCCTGCCATGAATCAAAACTTCTTACTCTTATCTGAGCTGCACCATAGGCCCAGCCTTCCATTCCTTGCAGTAAAAACCATCAAGTGAATTTGGTAGTTAGTTCCACAATAAGTCCAGCATGGAATTACCATACATAAGCCAGCAATTCCGCTGCTGGATATGTACCCCAAAAAACAAATTTATAACAAAAAAATTGTACACTGGTGTTCAAAGCATCAATAGTCACAATACCCAAATGGTGGAAGCATCCCAAGTATCTTTCAACTGATGAATGGATTAAGAAAAAACGGCATATTCCTCCAACAGAATGTTCAACCATAAAATAGGAGTTCTGTGCTGATAAATGCTATAGTATGGATGCATCTTGAAAACAGACACAAAAGGCCACTTAGTCTGTGTTTGTATTTATATGAAATATTCAGAATAGGAAAATCTATAGAGATCGAATAGGCAAGCTTATGACTAAGCAAATAGAAAACATATTAGTGGTTTCCAGGGCCTGGAAACCATATTACTCTGTGCTTTCACATTGTTGCCCGCCTACTTTGATCAGTTCATGGCTTTTCTCAATTCCCTCAAGGACTAGACATTTTAATATAAAGAGAAAAAAAAAAAAACAACACCTAAAACTCTCCTTCAGAAGAGTGATTGGAAAGTGATGTAAGGATTCATCATATGGAAATGTCTGAAAGGAGGCTCTTTGGATCAGGGATTAACAGTTGAGTGCCTTGCACTGGGCTCTTCAGCCTGCAGCAGGTTTGCTCTGAAATGCTCTGACCTGAAATAGCACTGTTGTTGGACTGATTCTGGCCCCAGAGTCACCTGCCTGAGTTCTGGCTTGTGTTATTCAGGAGTGGAGTAGGGCTGACATTGAACTGCACTTGAATGTGAGCTGCTAGTGCAGATGGTGGCCTCTGTGTGTGCTGCCCGCCATGTGACCAATGTCTGAGAGCAGATGGGCATTGTCTCTGCTCCAGCTGACTTGAGAATACTCCTCCAAGGCACGAAGTACTGGTGGAGTGAGGCAATCAGGCAAGGCGTGCTCTGGAAAGAGGTGCTGGGGATGAGTCCTTAGGGAGGTCTGGAATTTGGTTCCTCCCAGAAAATGTTACTCTTCCAAATTTTGTGACACAATCAAGATAATCACCACTTCATCACTCTGAACAGGCCACACTGCGCTTTCTTACCTGTGATATGATTTGTTGTTCACTTAGACACTGAAAGGTGGTAGAATCATTTTCTAGGACCCCTCCCGTGGGACAGCTCCCCTGTTCCTTTCTTGTCCCCATATGCCTTTCGGTCTCGTGCACCACTTTCTTGAGGATCTTCTCTGGTTATTTATTTAAACATGTTTATTCTGAAATATTTCAAACACATGAAAAGACACCATGAAAACACACACCCTCACCATTCACTTGAAGATACCAACCATGGTTGATACATTGGAAGCCCCTTGTACCTCTCTTTTCCCCACAGAGGTGGCCACCATTTGTATTTGGAGTTTGTGATGCCCATTTTACAAGAATTCATTGCCTGTCCTTGAGTGACAAAGATCTTGATCCAAGAGAATGCAGAGGGCCATTTGGGGTGATGTCTAAGGGAAAGGTTAAGAGCTGATATTCAGCTTGGAAGCACATGCATTTCTTAATCATGGGTGATGGAAAGAAGGTGGTGGAGGTTACAAATTCTTTGAGACCCACAGAAAAGGTTGTAACTCCAGTCCTGCACCTTTTACCCTTATTTCTGCCCTCATCCCACTGCATTTTAATTTATGTGCTCGTTTCTGGCTCTCTTGGGTCTCTGAATGCCATTGGGTCAAGAACTTTATCTCATATTCTGTATTTTTAGTGTAGGACTTGTGTGTTTTAGGTCCTTAATGTGCTTGTCGAATTGGATTGTTTTATTTGGTTTATTATACTCTTGCGTTGTAAATACCATTTTTATGTTGTTTTTTTCCCAATAACTTCAACAGAAGATATATTTTTTTGCAACTTAAGCTCTATGATTTCCCCATATTTTCAGTTTTCCCCCTAGTGAGTTCATATTACACTCAGCTGATTCAGGAGATTGGGAGTAGCATTATATTTGGTAGTACAATTCTGTGTTTATAAAATCTCAAAGAGACTTTGACTCCCTTAAATTGAAATAATTAACAGATATTAAAGATGTCATGAATCGCTGTGCCTGTGATAGCATCTAATGTGTGAAAAACCATCTGTTCAGGTAGATATTGACAATGTGACAGATAACCTCTCTGTTGAAACCAGGAAACTACTGAAATCCAAAGGCAAAAAAAGTAACCTGTTAGCACATTCATTTTTAAACCTACAAAACATCCAGACATTCTCCTAGGAAGACTTTTGAAATCAATTTTCTTGGGTGACAGCTGCTTAATTATAAAATAATGCATCCTTATCAATCTTACTTTCCTCATCGGCATGCACAGATATCCCGAGAGGTGTGCTTTTGTGACTTTAATACAAAGGAAAGAGGCTAGTGATCTAGCTGACTCCTGCAGTTGATCTGGCCTCTTCATAAATAATGCAGGATGATTAATAGGATATTCATGATGATAATAAATAGTTACTCTGGTGTTATGCTCTAACAATGAGAGGGTGTAGTCTGGAAAAGATTCCCCTGTGGTTCCATTCTTGCCTCTGTCCTTACCAGCTCTGGTTCCTGGGCAACTGCTTAGCAACTCTGATCCTGCTTCCCCTATTTGAAGCAGTTAGAAGTTTCCATACAAGGTGGTTGTTGCTTAAAGGAATGTGGAAAACCTTAGTAAGAATTGTAAAGGGATATACAAATATACAGAGTTACCATAGAGGTAACAGGGTCGTCTGGATTGTGGATGATTCCTAGGATGTCTCTGTCAATTCTTTGGACATAATCAAGTACAGGTAGACTCTAGAAGGACACATATCCACTCCTGTGTATAATAGGACCTTTTTACTTCCCAACCCTTAGCTCTGCATTGGGGCTTCACTAAGCTACTTGAATTTAACACTTAACATGGTCATCTCTTATGAAGGCTTAGGAGCCAGACACCATGAGAAGTTGGTTATATAGTTGCTTAACATATTTTCAGGAATAAATTGAAGTTATAATTTTAATGACTACCATTCGACACATTTCCACTTCATTTTCTTTCTCAGCTAAGTTTTCTAAACTTGCAGGAAATACAGCATTTTCAGGTTAAGCAATTCAACCTAGAGATCATTTACTAAGTGGAGAGTAGTAACAACACATGTTGTATTCTAGAATTTATATAATGTTTGTCTCTCTGGTTAAATATAGTGATAGTTAAGTAATGCACCTTTTGGCCCATTTTGCTTTGGCTACCAGGAAACTCAGGACTTATTTTTTAATTAATTGACTAGCCTCTGTTAGTATTGTTTAAGAGGACGGTCTTTTGGTTACTTATTCATATCAGAATCATCTGGAGTGTTCTTCATAGGGATTCTGGACCTCACCTCAGATCTGATGCAGATTTCTTAGATTTTTGAGCCTGGAAATCTGCATTTTAGACAGAACAATGCTTATATTTAGGCACAATAAAATATGGAAATTACTGCCTTGGGATTTCAGATTATTCTCTCACCTCTTTTAAGTTTTGATTTTATGTTTCTTAGTTGTCATGTGTGCCTCATACTATAAATCACCTACAACCTTTTTGGAAATAGAATAACTAAAAACATGAATGTTCACTTGGAAAATGACTTGATATTTGCAACAGAGTCAGAGTGAATAAAGTAGTTGCCTTATATTATTTCTTTCGTTTGTTTATTTATTTATTTATAGAAGCACTGGGTACAGTCAGAAGCACGAGAGGGTGAGAGAATTCACCAGAGCCAGAGCGGGGAACAGAACAGGCAGACCGACAAAATACACTGCTGAAGGGAGCAGTGGGCGTGGCAGGAGAGGTCTGCTGCACCATGTGGGGCCCTGGCAGGCGGCTGGGGATCGAACTGGCGCTGCAGAGGCTGCAGGCAGCTTCGCAACCCAGTGCTCAACCGCTGTGCCACCAGGGGAGGCCCAGTATTATTTCTTTAGGTGTAAGGAAGGACTGGCTTTAGGTCAGTTCCTGCTTTGCAGGCGATCAGAGGAAGACTTGCAGCTGGGATCTGTGATGGTGTAAGTGATATAATGAGACACTAGATATCCACAGATCTCATAATTAATGAGTGCAAGAGGCTTTTTCTTTTATTTGCTTATCTACTTTTAACTTGCTAATTTCCCTGAGTCTAAGCCTTTTTTAAAATCTCTTCAGCATAGCTCAGTGCCTAGTACTTAGGACCTAGCTGGAAGGGTGAAGGGATTGAAGGTGCATTGGTGGTGTCCAGTGTCCAAAGTTAACCTATTGGTTGAAGTTACTTCCATGATATAAGAAGTCTTTATTTAAAAATATCCATACATACTTGAGAGCCCTAACTAAGTGATCTCCAACTGTGGTTTATTTTCCAATTTTCCTCAGACTGCTGGGTCCATTGAAGAGATAATTAGAACTAGAAGATTGTGACAGGGAACCAAATACTCTTTGGTTTTCTTTAAATCATCATACTATTCTTGCCCTTTTGTCTAGTATATTGTATTCCCTCATCCCCAAATTTACACCTCCTTTTAATGCCTAATTCAAATGGCATTTGATTCAAAGGGACACCACAAGGTAGGGCAGGATGAAATGACCACAGGCCAGGAAGCCCTAACCCAGCCGTGCCGAATATCCAGGGGATACCGATGTTTCCTGAGCTCTGTGGCCAGGACACAGATAGAAATTTTTTTCTCCTTTGGTGGCTCAAGTCACCCCTTCAGTAAACTGCTACCTACAGTTAGGTTGAGACAAAAGAAGAATTCTATTTGTCATAGTGACCTTCAAACTACCCAGTTTCTCCCACTCATAGGTAACCTTTCCTTCTCTTTCAGTTCTTCTTAAAAATGAGTTTTTATTAATTATTGAGAAGATATAAAGTATTTATCAAGTGTCTGGAAGATATAAAGGATCACATGACCCAAACACCTGTTTATCCAGCATCCAGTATAAATAAAAGAATGTGAGCTTAGCCTTTGAAGGCTTCTGTGGCCTCTCCCTGAGCTTAATCCCTTATTTCCCCCGTATGAGTTGTTACCACTCTCCTAAACTTGGGGTTTCTTATTTCATGTTCTATATTAATATTCTTTACTAAATTCATATTCTTAAAAGTTTCATTTATCCTTCTGAATTTTATATAGTATCACACAATATTTTTGACTTTCACTTCAAGAAAAATTGGATGAATTAATCTATATTGTGGAAAAATGTAATTTATTCATTTCTGTTACTGTAGTGTGTTAGAGTATTAATATACACAGTGTACAGTGTGGGGGCTATTAATAAGTTTTGCTATGGATCATCTTGTAAGAGGTTCTCTAGGCTTGCCCCAAGGAATCAAATCCTGGGCATTGCCTATGTACCTGTTCAGCTATATTATAAAGGCCAAATTGTTTTCCAAATGCTTTTATTGATTTATACTTTCTTACATAATATTTCAGTGACCATTGTAATGATGAGTGAAGATGAATAACTCATATGGGTTGACTTTGAGCCTGGCAGTACTTAATCTAAACTCACCCAATTTCCACAAAAACCCTGAGTCTCCTAGTTGCACTGTATTCTTGGCTACACCTGAAATTGTCTGAATTTTACATTTTTCCAGAGAGATGGATATGAAATGGTACATGGTTGTAGTTTTACTTTTTTTCCTCTGGTTACTGAATGAGGCTGAGTATTTCTTCACGTGTGTATGGAGTACCTGTTCATTTTTCAATTGGATTCTTTGTATTCTTATTCTTTAAGTCATAATAACTTTCTGTTTTATTTTTTATTATAATTACATTTCCTGTATTTCTTCTACTACATTGTACATTCAGCAAGGAGACTGATTGTGCCTTAGATGTTTGTTCTCCCAGAGCTGAGAATTAAGAATTTAACCTGGTCATTGCACAGGAATAGCTACCTAATTTTGAAAGTTTGTACCATTTACCAACCTCTTCTATTTTCCCATTTCTAATTTCCACAACCATTTTAATACTGGTTCCATGAATTTGACTTTTTAATTCCACATATGTGATAGCATATAGTATTTATCTTTGTCTAGTTTATTTCATTTACCATTATATCCTCAAGATCCATCTGTGTTGTCAGAAATGGCAAAATTTCCTTTTTAATGGCTGAATAATATTCTACTGTGTGTATACATGTGTGTATAACATATCACACCCCATATCTTTATCCATTCATCAATTGATGGACATTTGGGTTTGCATATATTGGTGTGATACTGTGATTTATAATAAATATATTTCTTTATTCCTGTTTCTGGCAGATTTTCTAAAATCTTTAGTATTTCCTAAGTGATGAGAGTGATAAAGCTGTTTATGTTAATGGGGTGACTTGGAAAGCATCTGTGGGTGGGGACTGGTTGTCACAGGAACCAACCTTGTCATTAGAGGTTAGAACTTTCAGTCTCATTCCCTTCATGTACCTCCAGGGAGGAGGGAAAGGTGAATCAATTGCCAATGGCTGATAAATTTATCGATCATGCTTATGAAGCCTCCAACAGATGGGGTTCAGAGGGCTTTGGTGAACATGTGGAGGTGCTGGGAGGAGGGTGGCACACCTGGAGGAGTCACAGAAGCTCTGTACTCTTTCTCCATGACTAATGCATCTGTTCACTGCCGTTTCTGTGTCATATCCTATTATAATAGTCATCTAGTAAGTGAAATATTTGTTTCTGTGAGCTACTCTAGCAAATCAATACCCACAAGGGGACCGCTAGAACTTACAATTTGTAGCTGGTTGCTCAGAAGCAGAGGTAAGAGTCTTGGCTAGTGATTGGTATCTGAAGTGGAGAGCATGTGGCACTGTGAATCCTGTACCTGTGGAATCTAATTCTGTGTCCCAGTAGATAGTGTCAGAAATGAGTTGAATTCTCAGACTTCCTGTTGGTGTCTGAGAATTTCTTGGTGTGGAGAACCTGATAGTTATGTGGAACACTTTTTAATATATTCATTGGCCACTTGTATGTCTTTGGGAAAAAAAGGTCTATGTAGTTATGTAGTTCCTCAGCCCATTTTAAAATTGGATTTTTTTTTTTTACCGTTGATTCATATGAGTTCTTTATTTTGGGTATTAACCCTTTACCACATACATGATTTACAAATATCTTTTCCCATTTTGTTGGTTGTCTTTATCTCTGTTCATGATTTCCTTGACTATGCTTTGACATGCACAGATGACTTATATTCCAGTTGCACATTTGGGGCTCCTGGCCTTCCACCTCCAGTAAATTATAAGACAATTATTGTTTTTTGTTCTAGTAGGGCAGATTTGGCCATTCTGGTAGGCCAAGTCATTTGGATGTTATGGTTGAGCTGCTAGCCTGTGATTTAGCCCACCTTTCAAACAGGTGGTTGGGCAACTTAGCCTAACTCAGCCTGGGATTCAATTTCCTTGTTCAGACAGGACACTGGGTGACTATGTTCCCCTATTCAAACTGCATTTGGGGTGACTCACAGCTTACTGTCTCTCAGTTTCTTTTACCCAGACTGTCCAATGACAGGTAGATCAGCAACTCGTAGAAATTCAGTCTCTTGGTATGATCTAGAGAGGACTGGCAAACTATGGCATGTGTGCCTCCTACAGCCCGCTGCCTGGCCCTGTAAATAAAGTACTGGAACAGTCATGCTCTTTGTTTTCATCTGGTCTATGATTTCTTTCATGCTACAACACCAGTGTTGAGTGGTTGCAGCAGAAACTGTATGGGCTGCAAAACTGAAAAGATTTACTCTGATCTTTTGTAGAAAAAGTTTGCCAACGTGTGTTTTAGAGACTGGGAAAGACATCATTGCCTTATGGCCTGTGTGATTTCACTCTCAAATTTAATCTAGTGCATTGTTGAGAAAAGGAAGTTAAATAATTGTAATATTCACAAATATTAAACTGTATGATCTATTTTAATGAAAATTTAAGAATAGCCAGAAAGCAAACCCAAAGTAAATTATCTCTAAATTTTGACCCCCTTAAGGGTGTGCTGAATTGTACCAACAACATTTTCTAACTAGAAGATTGGAGTAACCTAATAATTTTTTTAGGTCACAGGGTGTAACTAATTGAATAGAGAAAGGGATCAACACTTTGAGATTATGTCCCTGGAGAAGGTAACACCTGAAACAGATTGCGTTTTTTGATTAACTTATTCCTTAGTGGGTAGAGGTTAAACATTCAAACAGATTAAAAGATTTAGTAGGAAATAGAGCTGGGGCACACATCATTCTGTAATTGACATTTGGGAAAGCCACTGTGCCCACGCATGCGTACTTAGGGAATGTTGCTTCGTCAACGACTTACCAAAATGGGGCAGCCGCTGTTTGTGTGTTTTCTACTTTGAATACAGAAAGCTTTGGCTCTAATTCTGTTCTACAACCGTCAGTTTCCCTATAGCAAAACCAATTTTCTCTGGACAATCTCATAAATGAAAATAAAAAGTAGGAAATAGCTGCCTACAGGGGAAATGCGGTTGAAGACAAATGATCATATAAAGTTCATTTTAAAAAATGAAGTGTAATCTCTCCTCCTGGCTGTTCTTTATACTGTAGGAAGCTAATGCAGGGTGGGAGGTGGGGGCCTCCTTATTGCACTGCTTTGAGGCAAAGGGTTGTAATCGGAGAACCAGATAAGCAATTCAAAGCCTTGCTAAGGTAAGCACCTTCCTCCTCTTCCATGCTCCAATTTAAAAAATAATTACATACAAAACCATCTTGGTTTTCAAATTTGCATTTGAAATTTGAAATGCTTATTTGAGACTGAGTGAAAAATTAAACACCTTAAAATAGCACTCTTTCAAACATACAGAAAATTATTTTTCCTTCCCTGAAGGAGTAACTGCTATGAATACAGCTCTTTGGAAATGTATTTTAAAAAAATACGGTTAGCGTGTAGGCTCACAGAGTCTGAGATCTGAAACCCTCTCATCTAAAAGAACACTACCTTGTGTGTGCAAATACATATTTCTTGTAAGTTCTTTATACCCTGTATCAAAGCACAGTGTACATGATACCAGGCGGTGAGAGACAATAGTTGAGATTTCAGAGCTTATCACAGAACAGATCTGGGCTAGACTCCTAGATCTAACACTTCATAATTTCGTGACCTTGGGGAAATTGTTTGTCATCTTAGAACCTCAGGTACCTCACCTGAAAAGCGAAAATAGTACTGATCCCCCCCACACACCATAGCATTGTTTGAAGTATTAAATGAAATAACACATGGTGTTGGGATTGTAATTAGGAGCAAGAAAAATGAACATGAGGCTCCCAGGATTATTGGCCGCGCCTCCGGGGTGAAGCTACTCGCAGTGACCCCAGGTGCTTTTTCTTACCATTCTGACATTTTGGGGATATGGACTTTTTTTTACTTCTGTGTGTGGTTTTTAAGAAAAGAAAAACTTGGAGGCTTTCTCCCAACTGTGTATTTTTAGAGACCTGTGATTTAAAAAAAAACTTGCAATCCATACTAATTTGTCATGGAACTAGACTTTCCTTACCAATAAATAAATGGAGGCAGCACCAAGAAAAGGAACCAAAGGGGGCAATGATATGGGGAAGGATGGAACTGAACTTTCAGTGGTGAATTTAATGTAGAGCGTACACATGTTGTTTTCAGCCGCGCACACTTATCTAATGTTCTAATACAAGGTTCCTTCAGTAAACACTAAGGGCAAGAGATTAAATGACAATAATATTTAACATGTGATGGGTGCTTACTCTATGCCAGGCATCATTCATTTACATATTTGTTCCTTTAAGTCTTAAAACCTTACAAGGTAGCAGTAATATTATCCCCTATACAGGAGGGTAAGTCTTGGTTAACCAAGAGTTAAAGTAGCCTGTCCAGGTTACACAGCTAAGATTGGGTAGACCCAGGACTGGGTAGGAAGTCTGTGATTCCTAATGTACCACGCATGTCCCTGTATCCCGGATGCTCAGATTCCTGGCAGTGGGTGGATTGGTTACTAGTGCTTAGGTGGTCAGAATAAACTCCCAAGAACCCCTGCAGCCCTCCAAACCACCCCCCCCAATTCCCCCTCACTGGGCCCCAGTTAATAGTTTGGTTCCATATTACCCCAGGGAGTCAGCCCCAGAAATGACTCCAAGCCCTTGGTGTCTGAAGTATAATCTTGCCACTTCACCTCATTTTCTGAGTGGCTTTCATGGGGGTAGGGGTAAGGATACATGGACTGTTGACGAGATACCCTTGTGAACACTTGTTTGTACAAGAGTGACTATTTTTTTAAGATTTATTTATTTTTATACAAGAGCTGGGGTACAGGCCAGAGGCATGAGAGGGTAAAAGGATCCACCAGAGACAGAGCAAGGAACAGAACATGCAGACGGACCGATATACACTGCCGAGGGGAGCAGCAGGCGAGACAGGAGAGGTCTGCTGTGCCATGTGGGTTTCTCCCTGGCCAGCTGGGAATCGAACCTGTGTTGCAGAGGCTGTGGACAGCTTCACAGCTCTGCGCTTCACCCACTGAGCCACTGGGGAGACCCTGGACAAGAGTAACTTTTAATGTGAAGGGGTGACTTGAATTTGTCGTAGATAATGGCAGTCTCCAGAACTGGTTTTAAGGATGAGTTATGATAAAATAAAACCCCCCTCCATTTTTAGGGTCCTCCCTCTGGTCACTTGATAATCTCTACTTCTACAAATACTAAGCAAAAAAGGAAAAGTGAATGCCTGTTCAAATATCCCTCGCCTTTACTTTTGCTTTGGGGGCAACTTTTCCTTGAGACCACATTTCCAAGTACTGACTGGGGATGAGAGGAAGATGAGGTGGCAACAGATGAGAAAATGTCTGGGTGATGGTATTTAAGGTAACGAGGGACATAGCTCACCGCAAGTCTGAGATGGGACACGCAGGGAGGTGTGCAGTCCAGCTTTAGAGTTAAAGGCACTATAACAAAAGTGAGCCCCAGTTTTTGCAGGTAAGGAAGTTGAGGAAAAGCAATTGATATATGAAGTTAGGACCAGACCAGGCTTCTGATCCTGGTGCCTGTTTCCATTTTGAACTGACTGCCGGAAAGAGCAAAAAGTTTTAAGAGGAAGCGCTCCACATTCTGGTTTCCTCATGTTTCGGTGCTTGCATAATGTTTTGGTGCTTTCTAAGTTTTATATGTGAAAAGGAAAATGTTATCTCTTTTGTGCATAAAATTTGTCAAATAACAGAGTAAATTTGTATGTTATTGCTTGGAATTCAGATTTGTAAATCTAGTCCCTGTCTTTTCATTCCTACAAAATGAATCTTGGCATTCCATAAAGATGATTTTTACCACATTTACTGATGCTACTAACCCCATTCAGCAATTTCCATCTGCTATCTTGATAGACATTTATGATGAGGAATGTTTTCTACTGTCACTGTTTGTGAGGGTCCTGCGATGGCATTTGAAGGTGATGCTTAAGAAGGATGGAACCTTTCTTCATCTTTCCTTTTTGACTCAACATGGAGTTTCAATGGCCTTTGAGACTTTTGGTGACAAATGATGGTGAATTTCTACTTGAGTTTTGTCTGGGGTCTTAAAGTACATAAAGGCAATGAGGAGCAGTAAGGTAGATAGATGTAACTTAACTGATATAAAATTAAGATTATAGACACTAGTTATAGAATATTTAATATCTTCAACACTAGAACCATCAACACAAGGATCTCAGTTACCCAAAGTCCAGAAAAATCAACTCCCATAAGCCCTCTTTCCTGATGGGTTTGGGGCTGCCTTACCTTTGGAGACTGGACGATGCACGAGAGAGACCACTGGACATGAAACCAGAAGGTCCAAGTTGGTGGCTGTGACTGCCCTCTCTACCCTGTTAAATCTGAGGCAGAAACTCCATGGCCTGAAGTTCTCTGATTTGTAAACATGGGTTGGGACTAAGCCTGGCCATGCATCCAAGTCTGTTGAAGAGCTTTTGTATCTCTAGTGAGCTCTCTATTAGCTTAGGAAACTTCAAAATATATACACACATAGACCCAGATGCACATGCATGCTGTGGAAAAATACCCCTGGGGTTACGAAGGTGAAGTGGGGCGATTTCTTGCTACATTTGTCACTGTATATTTTAACAGTGAATGTCTACTACTGCTGCTGCTGTGACAAAAACCCCATAATATTAAAATAAATGCACAGGTACATACACACCCTGGCGCTCCAACCACCTGGATGATACAGCAAATCTGGGTATGACTTTAGTGTCTTTTTTTTTATGTAGCCAGGATGGCGAGCGCTTGACTAGGACATCTCTGAGTACCACAGAGGTTCAGTGCTCTTGAAATCTAAGAACACTTCTTGTTACTAATCAGAAACTTCCCTTTATGAGAGATGAGTCCCACTTTCTTTTTGGTTCTTACACGCAAGCCACTGAGAGCTCCTGTTGGCCTGAACAAGCTGGCAGTCAGTGAAGGAACATCTTGTTGAGGGGGAACAACCTCAGATAAAAGCAGGGGAGCCTGGCTTCTTGGAAGTTTCCTTTTAATTCTTCTTTTTTTTTAAAGATTTACTTATTTATTCATACAAGCACTGGGTACAGTCAGAAGCACGGGAGGGTAAGAAACTTCACCAGTGCCAGAGCGGGGAGCAGAACAGACAGACTGACGAAATACACTACTGAGGGGAGCAGTGGGTGCACAGGAGAGGTCTGTCATGCCATGTTGGACCCTCGCTGGTGGCCGGGTATCGAACCGGTGCTGCAGAGGCTGCAGGCAGCTTTGTAGCCCAGCGCTCAACCAGTGCACCACCAGGGGATGCCCTTTTATTCTTCTTGATCCTCCCATGGCAGCTATTTCAGACCTCTATTCTTAAGCCCTGCAAACTACCTCCTTTGCCTTTTCCTTTTCCTTCATAGACATCTGGTTTGATACTATTACCAGCCACTGTTAGAGGCAGCTTCCACCACACTATGTGGGGTGAGTTTAAAAGCTCTCCAAGGTAATCTCTAATTCTCAGGTATGCCAACCAAAACCTCCTGGCCCTTACTCCTTTGAGGCACTTCTCTCAGGCATGGTGCAATTGCTCACCCATGCTGCTGGCTATTGTGAATAATGCTGCTATGAGTATAGGGATATATATGTCTTTTTGTTAATACAAGAATAATTTTAATATCCTGTTTTCTTCTTAACACCCAATTTGCCTACCTCATAAACAGTTTTTCTAATTCTTATCAATCAAATGTATGAAATGTCTCTGAAACATCCCAATTTTGGAATAAACATAGCAAAATCCTGCCATATCTTTTAACTTAAAATGACAAGCCTCAGTTAACTCATTCAAGTAATTTACGTCAGAATCACAAAATTTATCTGGTAGATGGTCTAATATGCCAAGTCTTACACATTATAAACACTTCGAATATCAAAATTAAATACGTTGATATGATGGATTGATTACTAATGTTCTTTCAATGTATTTCTAAGTCCTCCCAGGCTTATCAGATATTTATCCATCAAGGAAGTAATTCTGTCATCAACCTTTCTCCTAGTTCTTATGATTGGAAGATTCTGGTGTCAGGTGGATTTTTCTTACAAGGATATAGGGGCACAGTGCTCTCTTCTATTATGTGTGTCAATGAGGGATCCTAATTCACATGCCCACGTGGTTTCAGTCCCCACCCTTTGGATTCTGCTTCTATCCTCTCTAACCTGATTTAGATCTATAATTACCTACCTGAGTTGCTGCACTACTATGTTGGGTTTAACTTTTTACCCCTTGACTGCATTTTTTTTCTGGTCACATTATTTATGGATCTTTAGATAACATCTGATTGTATTCTATGTATTGCTATAGTTCTGCTTACAAAGGCCTTAATTCTAATGCCAGTTAAAGACTATTTTGCTATGAAGGACCCATTTTTATTATCTCCTACTATGGATTCTGGAAGACTATGAAAAAAGGCAGCACTTAATAATGACAGTTAGTGTTCACTTTTTGGGGAACCAAAGACAAATTCTGCTTCCTGTCTGGGCTCCCTATCTGCATGTGATAATCAGTGCTACAAAATGGGTTGACAGAATTCCAATCAAAAAGAAGGAAATGGTTTCTGTGTAGTGCACACTCATACAAATGCATGCTGTTAAGCGTACAGGCGAAACAGACATTCCTCAGCGCCTCATGGTTTCCTTTGTAGATATCAGATGGAGGACCACAGTTCGTCATTCGCCTGTCTGTTCTCCTTTATGAATCACTGGCTCATCCATGCTTCCCATAATCTTGAGACCTTTCTGAGTCATGGCCTTTACTTTCTATGTCTCTGATTTCTACCTTTCATAGTTCTCTTTATGTTAAGTTCATGATTCATTGTTTCTCCCCTTTGCATCATCTGAAACTTTTAAAAGGTGGGCCTGTAGAACATACCAACAAACTCTTACTCCTTTTACCCCCAAAATAGAGCTCCTGCACTTCTCCCCTGCTTTGCCCTACCCAGGGTCACCTGCTAGTACTTAAACACCATGGATTTCTCTGGGTATTCCTAGTTTTTCTTCAGATATTATTAGATATTTTCTGTTAGATATCTAGATATTATCCCCATTTTATTTGAGCTGCTAATTTGGCTTCATTGTCACAGCCTCTCTCTGCTTCTCTTTTCTCCCTGACCAATACTTGGTCACATTCTCTAATTCCCTTTTCTCACAGAGGCTGTGAGGACACATAGTGAGGACATTTTGGAGTCAGGTAGTCTTGGGCTTGATTCTTAGCTCTGTCATTTTCTTTCCACAGATTTAAAAATTCTTTTTAAATGAGGTAATATTTTGACACCCCCCTCAGGTGTCACCATCATAGAGCACCCACCACCAAATCATTGATCACCACCACCACAGCCCGTTTTGTTCCTTCCCTTTTCTTACCACTCTCCCCTCCTACCTCTCCTTCCAATCCATGGTCAAGGTCACTTCTTGGAACATAAATCTGATCTCTTTCCCTTGCTTAATTCTCTTTACTGGCTACATCAATCAGGACTCAGCATAGGAAACAGGAGGCTATGGTAGGTATTTTAACCAGGAAAGGATTGCAGATGGAAGGCGGAGGCTGGGATCATGATCTGAGGATGGTTAAATCAGCAGGTCCAGGAAGCAGGCACCAGGACTCTACCTCTGTCTCCAAGATCTCTACTAGAAGTCTGGGGTTGAAGAAACTTCTGACCATAGCTGTTATTCATGATCAGGAAGCCATCAGTGTTACTGCCCACAACTACTTTTCTTCACCCAAAAGATGATGGACCTTGGATGGAACCCCAGAAAAACCTCACGGCCCATGGTCCTATAAAAGTGAAAAGCAGCCCAAAGAGGCTAGACGATGGTCCCCATCTCATTCCTAACTTTCAAGTCTCATGCAAGTGTGACCTTGGGTAGGGCAAAGCAAGGGAGAAGTACGGGAGCTCTATTTTGGGAGTAAAAGGAGAAAGAGTTGATGTGTTCTACAGGACCACCTGTAGGTGAATATAGATTTTAGTTTGCTGACTCCTGTGTGGGAAGGGAGGCTAGGGAGTAGGTGGAATGGAGGGTGAACAAGGCACCTGTTCCATTGGACTCTACTGCCTGTTCTCAGTGCAACTTGGCTTATTGTGCTTGGCTCAACCCCATGTCTTCCACCACCTACAGTGTCTGTCACTTGCAGGTGATAAACAGATACTCGTGGAATACATGAATGAATAAACCCACTCCTGGCCTAGTTCTCATACCTTCTTGCCTTCACTTTACAGGGGTGACCTGCCTGGTTGGTCTTAACTTCTCTACCTGCTGAAATCCTGCCTCAGAAGGTCAAAGGCCTCAGAAGGTCTTCTGAAATTCCTTTAGAATTCTCACCACCCCAGCTTCATGTCCCTTGTATCTTTATCTTAGAGCTTGTCACTATCTGCCAACGTTGGGTAAAACTGTGTAGTGGTATTTTTTTATAGCTGCCATGTTGTAAATATAGCATGTTGTAAAATAGTAAGTATGACTATTTTACTAGCTGATGTGGCTCCCCCTCCTTCCATAGCTGGTACTTTTCTACCCTTTTCTCTCCTCTTTCCTCCAGACATAGAAACTCCAATTCTCTTCTTCTAAAGACATTTATTTCACTTCTATTTTCTTGTCATTGCAATTGAAATTCAATAATTTATAGGCATAGTTAAATCTTTTAGAGCTACTTTTCTCCTGCCCTTACTCCTGTGTAGAAATCTACATGCTATCTTTCCTTATATTAATTCTTTATATTAATACATTTTTCCTGTTTTAGTCCGAGACAGTAATGCAGCATAACCCTAAATGGGAGGATCCTTAGAAGGAGTTTCTTTTTTACTTTTGGGAAATTCACAATATGATCACAATGTTCTGCTTTAGTAAGACTTTTTTTTTTTTTTTTTTTTTTTTTTTAGTAAGACTTGACAGTGGAAATGATCTTTGTGGAATATTCCAACCATCCTTGCATTAATGGTTTGATTTGTGCCATATAAAAGCAGAACTTTGTGATTTATATGAGTTTGGCACAGTAAATTTTTTAGAACTTGAATTTGCTTTGTGTGGTGTGTGGGGAATCTCAACTATTTTTTTTAAGTCCTTTGTTTTCCAGATGTATCTACTTTATAAGACAAATGGTTTTCATATTTATATAAAGCTCCCTAAGTCATAAATTTAGATTTAAAAAATATTTAGGCTGATATTTTTAGAGTAGTTGTAGGCTCCTGGCAAAATTGAGTAGAGAGTACAGAATTCCCGTGTACTGCTGACCCCACATGTGCACAACCTCCCTACTGTCAACCTCATCCCAGCCAGAGTGGTCATGTAATCCTGTCAGTGAACCAACATGACACATCATTACACCAAAGTCCCTGGCTTGTACTAGGGAACTCTTGGTGTGGGACATTCTCTGGGTTTAGACAAATATGTGATGACATGTGTCTATCATGGTATCATACAGAATATTTCCTGTCCTAACAATATTCTGTGCTTTGCCTATTCATTCTCCCCAAATAATATTTTTACTGACTCTCTAGTTTTGCTTTTTCTAGATGTCAGATAGTTTGGATCATATATCATACATCCTTTTTGATTGTCTTCTTTCACTTAATAATATGCATATGTTTCTCCCCATGCTTCTTCTGGCTTGAGAACTCCTATCTTTTTAGTGCTGAATAACATTCCATTGCCCAGATGTACCACAGTTTACTTACCCATCGACCTACCGAAGGACATCTTGGTTGCTTCCAAGCTTTGGCATTGTGTGTGAAGCTGCTATATTTCTTCTTGTGCAGGTTTTTGTGTGGATATAATTTTTCAACTCATTTGGGTAAATACTAGGAAGCACGATCCTGGGTGGTATGGTAAGATTAGAAAGAGTGTTTATTTTTATAAGAAACTGCCAAATTGTTTTCCAGAGTGACTGTACCATATTATATTCCCATCAGCAATGTGGATTTATTTTTGTTAGAGGTTCAGGCGACTCTTAAAAATTCATAAAAGGGAAAATTCATCCCTACAAAGGTGTCGAATGATCAGTATATGGCCTAGTTTCATTTTACAAAAATATGAGCAGGTCACAGTCCTTTAAGCCACTCATTCTGCTTTCTCTTCTCAACTGAAATAATGGAACTCAAAATTGGTTGCAGAGAAATAAGGGGAAATTGTATATAAAAAAGGCAGGCTAGACAATTCCATGTGTAGCACTGATATGACAGTTCAAGTCTTGATTTTCTGTTTGTGGGCCAGATGAACTGGGGGGATGGGGGAAGTGGGCGTTACCCTGTCCTCCAGTAGACTTCCTTGCTGGGGTGAATGTTCTCCAGTCAGCGACGCTGAGGGGGAACTAGTTCTCCAGGTCCTGATGGCTACTGCAGGTGTTGGCAAAGGACTTTTGTTCTAGTACTTTGGATGAATCATAGCTCATTTCATGTGAAGTGAGGGAAATTGGATAATCCTCTGGTTGGTGTGTGGAGTCCATTGCCCACTCAGTCTTGTGCTTCCTCCTCAAGCCACACCCTTTCTTGTAATGGTGTAAGGACTGAGTTGGCAGTCAGACTCTAAGGAAGGTCAACAGCTCCTGGGTTGCCCCACTTCTTACAGTGAAATTCTACACTTGTGAAAACAGTGCTCTTTTCCCTCCAACCTTTAATGAAGGTGAAATCTTTCCATGAAGGGGCCTCCTTGGTGGCCTTGGGGTTAAGTTTCAGTGCTATCACCGCAATGGCCTGAGTTTGATCCCTGGCCAGGGACAACAGACCTCTCCTGTCTCGTCCACTGCTGCCCTCAGCAGTGTGTTTCAGTAGATCTGCCTATTCTGCTCCCCGCTCTGTCTCTGGTGAATCCTCTCATCCTCCACACCTCTGGCCTACACCCCAGTTCTTGTATGCATAAATAAATAAAAATAAAAATCTTAAAAAAATCTAAGAAAACCCTCTGCAGGAGAGAATCACTAACCTTTCCTCTGCCGGGTAATTCAAAGAGAATATATGTTTGGACTGTTTATTATTCCCAAGGTGCCTCAATTACTTGGATTACCATTAAAAGCAAGGAGCTACAGAGTTTGAATCTTTGTGGAGTAAATTAATGCTGTGTATTTTATAAATCTCAAGGAGAACCTTTAGATGTAATTTTTTTTTAAATGAGCTAATTAGAAACCAGTTTAGAAGAATTCCCCCCACCCACCCCAGTCATATTTAAGACAATTCCACAGTATACACAGAGTATCCATTTGTGCTAGGCATTGTAGGGAGTTTGGAGGTTAGAAAGATAGGTCAGCTATTTTTTCATTCCTTAGAGAACAGTCTAATAAGCACTCCTAATATGGGGAAGCCCAATCTTTCTACAAACATTTGAATGTCTGTAGGGAAATTTCTTCTCTGGGATACAAAGGTGAATGAATGATTGAATGAAACAGAACTCAAGATTAGGACTTTATGAGAGGAATAAGATAAGACGACTTTTGATGCTATGTGATCTGTGAGATAACCTGAAGATGAGTATGAGGAAATGCTTGTAAGTGAAAGGAAATGCTTGAGTTGGGTCTTGGTACAAGTTCAGGTAAGGAGGCAGGGATGAGAAATTCTAAACAATGGAAAAAGCTTGTGCCAGGACTCTGAAATATTAAAAAACTTGATGAGTTTTGGAACTCTCAATATTAGGACATGGATGGATGGAAAGATGCAAGTGGGGAATGAAGGTAGGAGAAGAGTCTTGGGGGGCTCTAGTGTGATAGGTGAAGGAGTGCACTTTGTCCTGTAAATGATAAGAAGCAGAGCAGAATTTCAATGACGGAGGGCATGATAGTGTTTTTATTTAGAAATCCTCAGGTAGCTAGGAAGGATGAATTGGACAGAGGCAGGAGGACTGGTTCCAAGACCACTGCATTAGCCCAGGGGAGAATTGGTGGCTAGACTGGTGAAGTGGGAGATGATGGAAATAAGGAAAAATATTCAGGAAGTGATATGGACAGAAAGAGCTAAGGTAAGGATGATGCTGAAATTTCTGGGTACCATATATCATGGCCAAGAGTGTCTTCCACATTGAGTTCAATAAATTTCATTTTCCTTGGGCAACAGAGTTGAGATGCCATAAATGGAAGGACAAAAAGGCAGAGGAAGAGTAGATTTAGGAGGCAATGCTGAATGTGGTGTTGGGTCTAGGATATTTATTATTTTTTAAAAGACTTATTTTATTTATGAATATAAGAACTGGGGTGTAGGCCAGAAGTGTGGTGGGTGAGAGGATTCACCAGAGACAAAGTGGGGAGCAGAACAGATGGACTGAGTGAAATACACTGCTGAGGGAAGCAGCAGGTGAGACAGGAGAGGTCTGCTGCACCATGTGGGTCAGCCCTCTGACCTGGGATTGAACTCGTGCTGCAGTGGCTGCTGATAGCTTCTTAGTGCTGAGACTTAACACCTTGCACCACCAGGGAGGCCCCTAAAATATTTATTCTTCAAAAAAAAGTTACCTGTTCCCCATTTTCTGCCAGTGACAACTTCATATGCCTTTTAGGTAGATTGGCATGCTATTGCTAATTGAAAATACTCTAATTGAAAACTGTGTCCTTCCAGATGACCATTGGAAAGTAACCTTCATACATTATGGAAGATTGCCATGGTGATTTATTTATTAGGCAGCCTCTTAGACTGGGCTAATCAGAAATCAGAAATAGGGAGGCTGTGGTCAGGCTGGGAGGATTTCTGTATCTGGCCTTCAAGACTGCTCCCTGGGAGGAGAGAGAAATTGCCTGGATTCCTGGGCTCCTGAAATTCTGAAACCATTTGTTCTAGTTGATGCTTCAGAGATCAAGGATCTTGTCAATTTCATCTCAGTATCAGCTTGGACCTGAGCAATTCTAATGTGAGAAAGCGGAAGGAGAGTGTAATGTGAGGATCCAGTAAACTCAGTTTATTCAACAAACATAATTTAACATTTTCACTCAGTATATTACCTCCAGTTACATAGGGGATGATCAGCGTGATACTCTTGGTATTCCTGTTTCTATGAGGACAAGAATTGGCATATTGCTTATAGGTACCCCTTGTCCCTGAATAGCATGTTGATGTCTACTAATGAGATTATATACTATTAAATATCTGTATTAGCTTGAAATTGTCGTATTGCCCTGGTAGCATATCAAGATTTGACTCCAAGATTTCATTCTCCTGCAATAATTAAGAGTAATTGGAACCTTGTGCAGTTAGAGAAAGCCTTGGAAGCATGCACAGATATGGTCATGCTGTAAATGTTGAAGAAATAAGCCAAGCACATATTCTGTTCTGGACACTATTTTTGGATCTGAGGACACAATGAGAAGCAAAAAGAAACAGTCTTAAGAGGAGCATACATTATTGCAGAGGACAGACATTCAAGAAGCCATGAAATAAGGCACTCACAATAGAGATAACTGTTAGGACGGAAGAGTAATGTGCTGGAAAATGATTGGCAGCATCCATGCAACCATCCTGATGGCACCCCTGGAGGATCTAAGGGTGGGGCCCAGGAAACATATACCCCAACCCTGGATGGGAATGAGCTCTGGGCATTCAAGAAATGGAAGGAGGACCTTGAGGAGAATGTAGACATTGGAGAGATGGGAAGAAATGTCTACCTTTTCCCAAATAGTCTTGGGATGCTTATTAGAGACTCACAAATGTCTCTAATAAGCTAATTATGTATAAGCATAGGTAGTTTATGCTATTATATAATATTATATTATGTGTATATATCTATTACATGTATAATGTATTATTACATGTATAATGTATTACTACAATGTAGCTAGTATACAATACTACATTAATGTCGTAATACTACATTAGCTACATATGAGACACTTAACATCTCATTTAAAAACATGGTAAGATCGGTGGTGGTCGTGGTCCCATTTCCTTGATGGGAAATCTGGGTCTCAGACACCAGGTCTACTGGTGGCTAAGAGGTAACAGAGCTGAATTAGGGCCTTCTGACTCTTCACCAGCCCTACTTGTAGAGTTGAAGCAAGGCATTCAGACCAAGTGCTGAGTCATTGGCCTCCCAGGCTGACTTTCATGCAATCACTCCAGTCTTAAATTTTGAGTTGGTTTTGATGGGATAGCAACAACAGTTAAACAAGGGTGACAGCAGTGGTGGTAACTATGCATACTACCATACACTTTTATAGTTGTAGAGCATTTTACCAGACAGTTCTCACTTGTAACTCAGAAGAGTCCTCAAGGGTTAGCAGGACAAGTTTTATCATTTAGTGTAAGCAGTTGCCTGGGGTGACACGGGGTACACTTGGCTTTTCTGATTCTCATCTAGGGCCCTTCCCTTAAGGCATAAACTCTTGACTGAAGGAAGAGATTTATGTGGCCCATAAAATATCAGTCTCTCAGACTTACAAAAAAACAAATTCATGCTTGCTTTAAAGTGTTTTTGACAGTGAAGAAGAGGCATAAAAGATGAACTCAACATGTATTTATTGGGTTCTACTGTGTGTCAGTCACTGGAAATATCCAAGGATGCCAATGAAATAGGTTAAAAGGTACCACTTTACTTACCAGTGTTATTTTTCCTATAACATGACTGTGCCCCAAATGCTTTGGAAATACAGAGGAAGAAATGACCAAGTTACTTTGGGTACTTTGGGGAAGGTGTCACTAAGAAGAGGACAGTAAAATGTACCTTAAAGGATAACTAGTTAGTGGGGTTTTTCCAGGGAGAGAAGCAAGAAAGTTTCTAGGAATGGTTCCTAGTTATTCCAGAAAAAACAGATTCCCAGGAGACTGGGATAAACGTGAGCCAATATAGTGTGTCTGAGGAATAGTAAGTAATCAGGCACACCCAGAGCGTGAAATATATAGGAAGTAATAGTGGGGACTGATGCTGGAAGATCAAGGTCACACTCATCAGGCCTTGGATGTGAGGCTCAGGAGGTGATGTATTTGGCTAGATTCCACCCCCCCCCCCAGGTTTGTTAGCAAGGGACCAGCATGATGATAATGATGATATTTTCTGTGTTTAAGAGTAAATGTTCCTGTAAGGGGAGGGTTATTAGAACGGGGGAATGGTTAGAAGCTATTATTATAGTTTAGGAAAGAGAATGAGGCCCTGAATTTGTCATAACCTCTAATTGTATGTTGAGAAGTGTGGTGGTAACATTGATCAGACTTAAGGACTGATTAGACATTGCATGTACACAATAGTTTCCTACCTTGTGTACAGCCTCTCCCTCGCTTTCCCCTTCCCTTTTGTGGGGCCTCCCCAGACTCAGCCCAGTTCTCCCTGTCTCTTCAAACCAGCCATTGATTTAGTTTCCTATACTCAAAGAGAAAGCTCTTGGCCTATGATCTTATGGATTCTTCTTGTTTTATTTGATTTTTGATGATCCCAAGGGATTCTGCTGGCTGAGAAATGCTGAGTACAAGTAAATTTTTTAAGACTTGAAGATTATGACTATATTTATGGGCAACAGATTATTTCCCCTTTTTCTATTTGAAACTTCTCTATGTTGCTGTATATTTGAAAGCCCATCTACTGAGTACTTTGGGGAAATTATTCTCAGCCTGTGACCTCTGGTATGGAAACATTAGCGGAGCAGGTTATTCTTTCCAATTCAGCCTCCCACTGAATGCTGAAGGAGAATTTAGATATTAGATCAGGGATCTAGGCTATAACGTTTGTATCAGATCCACATTTTTTCTTCTGGAATACTATTTTATGCGACTCCTTAGTAATTGAGGACTACTCATCCTAGTTTTAAAATGTCAGAGTTGGGAAAAATAATCGAAATTGTTCTATAAACATCATGAACTTTTATGTAAGAGGTTTACAATACCATAACAATCACTTTTTCTGCTTTAACTCAGACTTGTCTGATTCCCACTTCACCCAAACACTGTGGTAAGCTTTGGGGGTCCTCTCCCATGTTCAGTTCTATATGTATTCGCGGAAGAGAGGAAGCATTTTGAGGCTGTGTTGGTTGTTAGCATACTGATGTTGCCATGGGGCAAGCTCCTTCAATCTCCTGCTCCTCATTTATGTATGCAGTGTACATAATAATCTGTCCAAGGAGTGCTGTGAAAACTGAGATGTGGAGCCATTGGGATAAAGTCTAGCAGAAAATAAGGTTCATAAACATTGTTTCCTTTAGATATTGGCCTGTGGAAGTTAAGCAAGAGAGTAGGGTTTTCCTTTAGGGTGACTATAACTTGTTTTCAAAACCATGGCGTGGCAGAATTAGACTATGTAAAATTTCTTGATTCTCATAACCTCGATCAGCAGATCGTGATGCCCCAAAATGGAACAACATAGCCATTTACCTTCTTGGTGATCTAGAAAATAGATCTAGAAAATAGATCAAAATTTTTTCTTTTGGGGATGATTATGGAAAGTACAATTCCATTTTGATCCCTAAAGACCCAGCTTCTCGACATCGCAAAACTCTGTCAGTAGGCTGCTCAGAAGCAAATTTCCTGAAAACTCTCCCCTTTTTTTCCAAAGCAAATGACAGGTAAAGGTAGATAATTCAAATTACCATATAATTTCTAAAAATCTGTTGGGTGTTGTAGAATTTTAGCCAAATTCTCTGGGCATTCAAATGCCCATCTAGCAAACATTTATTGAGAACCTATTATTCATTAATTACAGGTGTTCTATCAGTGAGCAAAATAACGTTCTTGAAATTATCCCAAGTTTAACTGACTTGGATAACTTTTTGTTCTTGACAAAAATTAATTGGTGCTTGTTGTTATCTGATGTGGCAGAGGGGAGGAACAGAGAAGTGGCCAAATTTTAAAAATTAATTGCATTTGACTTAGTCACTGGAATGCTCATTTTCATTGACCTAATTGTTATATTGATGTATAATTATTTAATCTACTTAGTAATTTGTCTTTCTGCAGTATTATCATTTTCATGCTTCATTATCACTCTGTATATTCAAGGTATTGAACCTGTTCCATAAACAGTATTAATCTCAATTACTTTGGGAGCTTTAAATAATATTCCTTTATTAAATATATTCTTGGCTATGCTGCCCGTGTTTTATTCAACATCAGACACTGTGGATGCTGATAAGTCAAATATCCAGTTAAAAACCTTTTCATGTGTTAATTAAATTATAAAATAATTTGTACATTTATATTTCCCAAATGGTTTTGGTTATGGAAAATACTTTATTACTCTAATTTAGAACTTTGTGTGCAAAATCCAACCTCCTGGTTTGATTTTTATCCCACAAATATTAAAATAGTATAACATTTTCTCTCTTGGTGATAATCAGTGTTGAAATTTTGAAAAGATGATTTAAATTGTCCATAAGACTATAAACCTGGTAAAGGTGGGGCTGGCCCTGCCATTTTCATGTGGCACATGATTGGTGTTCTTTAAATGTTTCTGGTTGGAACTGAACA
This sequence comes from Talpa europaea, assembly GCF_964194135.1. Classification (NCBI taxonomy): domain Eukaryota; kingdom Metazoa; phylum Chordata; class Mammalia; order Eulipotyphla; family Talpidae; genus Talpa; species Talpa europaea. Next base: position 13,543,157 of record NC_140083.1, on the reverse strand, counting down.
GTGAAACAATGTGAGACTCGGTCTCCTGGGTTTTCCTTATTTAAAGTACATAGGAATGCTCTGGCAATCCATCATTTCTCCATTAAAAATTTTTTAAATTATAGGGCCTCCTCGGTGGCGCAGCGGTTGAGCGCTGGGTTGCGAAACTGCGCACGGCCTCTGCGGCGCCGGTTCAATCCCCGGCTGCTCCCTGGCCAACGGAGGAGGGTCCCACATGGCGCGCAGACCTCTCCTGCCGCCCGCTGCTCCCCTCAGCAGTGTACTTCGGTCCTTCTGCCTGCTCTGCTCCCCGCTCTGGCTCTGGTGAATTCTCTCACCCTCCCTCCCGCACTTCTGACTGTACCCAGTGCATGTATAAACAAAACAAGCAAACAAACCAGCAAACAAGTAAATAAAGCATGCCTCTATTAAAAAAAAAAAAATAAATTAAAAAAAAAAAATCTTACCTTTAAAAAAAAAAAAATAAAATAAAAATTTTTTAAATTATATTCATCCTTGATACAGGACTCCTTGTGGTCTCTGGCTGTGACTCACTTGGGTGGTGAGTTAGCTTCTTCATTGCAGCCCAGCCCCTTGTAAGCAGTGCTTCATCTCCCCAAAGCTAGCTTGCCTTTGGGTAGGAATCACAACAAATGTCCAAATGATGCTTCCACTTCTAGGTAAAAACAGAACTAAAAATAAAAACTCTATCACATAGGTCACCTGAAAAACAAACCAGGGGCATTTATATCTTCTTAACTCTTGGCTGGCACAAGGGAATTCATCTTTTCTGGAGAGATATAAAAGTTGACCCAGACAATCTCCCCAAGTTAAAAAAAAAAAGCTGAAATTTTTCTGTGGAGACCAATTCAACAGGCATTTAACTTTAGAAGTTATCCCTGATTGAATTTAATCACCACAACCAAAAGTAAATAAATGTATATGTTGGTAAGTTTATAGGTTCACTCTTAAAATAGGATGAGGAAGAAGCCAAACAGGAAAAATGTAGAATTCTTCACTCATCCTTCAGTCACCACTAAGGGATTTGCTTCTTCTGTGAGTCTAACTCAGTTTCTCAAACTCCAGTGCTCCTCTGAATTATTGTATAGGACTGTTTACCTAAAACCACTATTCTGTCTTATGGGTGATTTATGAGCCCTTAAGGGGGATTATTAACTATCTTCATCAACTCATCTCCATCTAACACCTCGATACACCTATTATATGAGAAAATGCATGAAAGTGGGGCAAGTTTCTGGAGATACTTTTAACCCTTTTCTAAGTTTTTCTCATGTCAGATCAGGAACCCAGTCCCTAGTCATCTCACATTACATCTCGGCCAGGAAAGAGCCAGCTGCCACAGTGTGGTTGTCTTGCTTTTGGGACCTCTTAGCCGCACATTAGGGGGGCTGTCTGGCCTGTGACATGCCATCAGCCACTATTCAGGGAGGATTTTGAGTCCTGGCTTCTTGCAGACATGCTCTGGCATATAGGAAACTTCCCAAGCCGCTGCTGTTGTTAAGAGGCTTCAGGTCTGTTTTTCAAAAACCAGCAAATATTATCAGCAACCCCGCAGAGGGGAAGATGCCAGTCCTGCCAAACTTGTTTTGGAGGCAGGGGAGCCGTCCTGCGTGTCTGAGAACCAGCTGTCATCTGCTTCTCTCTTGTCACACTGACACGGCCCCCTGCCTGGGCTGATTGGTCGCTGGCAATCAGGGATATGGAATCCTGATCCCTCGCGGGCGATTCCTTCCACTCTAGAGGCTCCTCTCGGCTCCTCTCCTGACCCCTGCCTGGTGCCCAGCCCCCTGTAGCCACGCCGCCCCTGCACCTGGGGGCGGACGGTGCCCGCACGATGCACTGAGCTGCTGGTGAGATCCACCAGGCTGCTTTCGCTCCGGCTCGCTTGCTCGCTCTTGGGAGAGTCCTGTTCCAGACTTCTCAGGGTTTTCACAGCACAAACAACTGCATACGGGCCCAAGGGGAGGCTGAGAAGGACTTGTGTGTGGTGGTTTTATCTCCTTTCATCACTTTGCTGGCCTCCTCGGGAGCCCTGCCTGGAGCTTCGCAGTGGATTTCTTTCTCCCTAAGACACTGAGGAAGGATCTCTTCTCCTTCTGTTGACTCTTTCTATTTTTATGGTAAGTGCTTGCCTTGAATGAGCTGCTCTGCTGCAGTGAACAGAGCGGAAGGCTTGCTCATTCTCTTCCCACTTAAGCTTAGTGACCTTCTCTCTGCATCTCTGTTTTCATGCATCCTTGTCTGGGGTGATCCAGCTAGCTAAAATACCAGGGGTCCTCTGTCTGGATTGTTTGTCTTTTTATTTTGATTTCTTTTCCTAAGCCTGAGCTCCTCAGCTGTGATGGAAACATAAGCACTCTCTTTGTCCTTGAAGCGGCAGCCACGGAGATGTGTTCACTGTGGAAAACTGCAGCAGTGTGCAGGGAATCTGGAGGGGGACTGACACATTGGGGCGAGATGAACACTCGGCGTGCCGAGGTGCACTCTCAGATCCCCGAAGGGCCGGGGCTGATGGGCCCACAGAGAAAACTGTTCATCTTTTGGGGTGAAGATGCGCACACGCGTGAGTTATGTCTGAGTCTGTTGTGGGCAGCGATGCTCTCAGCACCTGCCGGAGGGTCCAGAATGGCCCTGCTCTTATGGGTTTACAACTTGGGCAGTAACATTTGCCGGGGGTGGGGGGGTGTTCCTGCACCAGCGGACGGAGTAGACTGCATGACCTCATTGCTTCTCTCCCTCTGGGGACGCGGGGTACCCCTTCTGCAAACCATATTTTGCATCCTCTGTAGAGGGTGATGGGGCAGTGATGATAGGGACATTTTTGAGTTGACAACATAGTTTCATCCTCTTGCTGGGAGAGCAGATGCTTTGAGGCTACTGGGTAGACTTCTCAAAGAAGAAATAAGCACATTTTTAAGGAGGAACATGGGTGTTGCTGTGCCCACAGGCGAATTTATTCCAGGGCATCACTCTTCTAATAAGGTCCTTATTTGTCAGCTGTCTCCCAAGGCTTGCTGCAAAAAACAAAACAACTTCAGGTCTCACTGCCTGCCTCTCAAAGCCCAAAGGAAAAGAAGAACATTTGGGCATAGTTCTTACCTTCTGGAAGCTGTGGGTGAAGGAGTCTCTCCTCACATGGAGATTTTCTTTCTTTATTTTGGTAGCAGGTGTGTGGAAATATTTGGTCATCACAGCATTCCAAAGACTGAGCGTCACAGCTGTAATTCTGCTTGGTGCTTTTCCAGTCTTGGATAGGAGATGGGTGATCTCACTTGATTTTGTGTAGATTTTCCAATTTTGGTCCACTTCCCTCTAAAGAGGGTTCCCATCAAATGCAATTCATCCTCCAGACTGTACTAATACATGTGATTCTTGTGGTAATAAGTGAGGGAAAAAAAGTATGGGGAGGAATTTCTGGTCTCTCCCCAGGTTGACTGGGAGTTTGGAATGTAAAGTTCCTTAACTGTTCTTGCTCATTCTCACCACTTTTGATTCCACTGTCTATGTGGATTTTTCTTAAAATAGTGATGATGACATCAGGCATATACTTTTTATCCTACTCCCTGGGCCCAGCGTAGCTACATTGGGTGTTCTGTTTTGAGGGGATGGTTGTTTGTATATATATGAAAGCATGCATTTAATTAAAAGCAAGAATTTATAGATATTTACATGATAGCCCAGTTCCACAGTGAAACCAACAAATAGGTTTCCAACTGCAGTGGCAAGAACAAAACATTAGGATGGGTGCAGACTGTAGTCTCTGAATCTTTAAGTAATGTTTGAAATACTTTCAGCATTGTTTGGATTCGCTGTTTGAATATCCACTCTTTCCTACACTTATCTGTGCTAGTGGCAATATTATGACTTGATTGGCAGACTTCTCTGCTTCCTTTCACGATGCTTTCATGTTTAGTTGTTTATTTTCATCCTTTTTTGCCAGTTTCTTACTTTGCTTAATTTTTCTCCAATTGTAAGATTTTTTTATAAAGTGCCTCAACCCTCAACTTGAGGTATTCATCAGGGTGGAAAGAGAATCAGTCTGGGAGTCATGGAAATAGATTCTGTAGTTCACAATGCAGGCAATGTCAAATACATTCCTATTAGAAGCAACTTTATCTTGGAGGTTTCCTTTGAACAGAGTATTCATTGCAGGGCAATTTGCCTGCAATGCAAGCATATATACAAATGTCCTGTTTGTTTACATGTGACTCTTTCGTGTACCTCTTTTTGATCATTCTCACTTAGAGAAGGGAGATACTGTTTCACATCTTGTAACTAGCTTTTAAATTTTTGTGTGTTTTGTTTTTTTGGTGGGGAATTCCTCATTTCCCACACCCCTCCTCTAGATACCTCTGGGAATTTCATTGCCTCTGGGAATTTCATTGAATGGGGAGAGTGCATCCTTGAGCATTTCCTTGTCTCATAGCGTGGTGTCATGTTCATTCGTTTGCAGGGTCTCTTAAGGCAGCATAGAAAATGACTGCAGGAAAAATTGATAAAAGCTGTGCTGAGTAGAACTGGCGTGATGAAGTCACTGCAACATTTTATTTATGTGCGTTTATTTGGTTGCTGTGCCTTGGTTGCAACCTATTTTGCTTGCAAACCTAGCAAATTGAAGTCATTTGAAAAGGGTCTGGAAACACCTAGACGGGTGTAGCTGCAGTTGTTCATTTTTCACATTTCTTAATTACAGCTGTCATTAAAATAATGCTCTTGCTGCTTCTTTTGGCAGTTGTTTAATTGGATACCTGCAGCTTATACTGTGAATCCGTACTCTGATACTTTCTGCTTTTTCTGCTTCCCTCTCCTGCTCTGTTTCTGTGTTGGCATGCGTACATGTACATATGTAAACTCAGTGAAAAGTGTTTGATGAATAGTGAGTTGGTTACAGCTTCTTTTAGTAAGCCAACTCCAGGACTCAACCTGTAATCATACAACTGAGAGAATAAACTGCCCTTAATGTAAACATAACCTCATGCTTCTGAGGTATTGTCATCATTGAAATTGTTTTCCATAGCTGATTACCAGGACCAGAAATAGATCTGCTTGCATTTCAATTAATGACATTCTAGATTTGTCTAGGTTGGACTGACCTCGAATCTTGACATGTTTACTATCTAAAAGGTATTTGTGTTAAGAGTTTTGGGTGATACAAATTAAAATCATTGGATTATGTGAGAGAGCCTTTCTTTAGGAATTGAGGCAACCATATCGTTAAGGATGCTGGCTGATTTTTTTTCTCTTTTTTTTCCATTAGAATTAAGTCAATGTGTTCACGTTACCGTCTCTCCGGGAGTCTTTTTTACAGAGTAAGAAGAGTAATGTACGACTCCCACATAAAACTGCTTAGAGAGAGAGCACTGTTTTTTAACAGTGATTCAAAATCTCTTCTAACACCAGCGATGGTGATCTACTTTGAAAGGAACTTGTTATTCAATTGGCAACTCAGACAGATTATATAAAATAGGAGAAATGCTTCATGAGCTGTGTTGAATACTGCGTTTTTGAACTCCATTCCACTGAACTTATTTAGGAGTATAGTCACTGGATCAGCTTTGCAGGGAAAAAAAAAAATCATGTCCTCAGTGGCATAATAATCTAGCCAGACTGTCATAACTGTTTATGTTGCAAGTTATATCTCTCGGGTGGTACAGGGAGATGGCAGAAATTTGGAGGAGAACCAAGTCACAGCCCCAAAATAATATCAGAGGAAAGGGGAAAATTCTTCCTTATATTTAGTATTTAATTCTCTAGTCAGGCTGTTGACTCTTAAGTATGAAGAGTCAAGAAATTGTTAAAGACACATAATGACAGGTTTCACAGACCTTTTATGTAATAGAAATCTTTGACCCTTTATTAGGCATCTGCTGAGTGGCATTTTGGCTTGAGTGAGCCAATAGCCATTCTTATAGAAGGCAGACAGATTGTAATACAGCAGGAATTCACTTACTTACATTTTTTCCTGTTGGTCTCCCACTGGGGACTTCCTGTGAGTGTCAGAGAGGGAATGAGTGTCTGGACATCATCGGAGACCATGGCTAGTCACACAGGATGTCTCTAAGACCCAGGGTTCCAGCCTAGCCTGGATCACTAACAGGCTGTGAGATTCAAACTCAGATTTGTTCCACTGAGTTTGCCTTCATAATGTGAGGGCTCTCCAACCTTAACAATGGTGAACTGTTAATGTGACACTTTTTTTTTTTTTAACTCAATGGATGGTAATTTCTAAGACATTCCTGGAAGGGGTGGGGCTGAACCTTTCCTTGACCCTACAAAGCCCCCTGAACTAAGAGTGATAGGAGCATTAGAGTTATCAAATATATGTGATAATGGTGAACTTTCATCAACAGGGTTCATGTGTATATGCTGACTACCTACTCAGCCTGGGACACCTACAAATGTCTTTCCTTCCCATTGAGAGGGACCTGGAAGTGTGTCTTCCCTACTCTCATTTCATAGATAAGGAAGCCAAGGCTCAGGGAAGCTAAGGAAGTTGAATGCCTGCCCCTAGAGTTGGAGACTTGGTGTTACCTGGGCAGGCCAGCACAACACAGTGGGCGTTGGTTACTTAGCCCCGTGCTCTGAGTCAGGTCCCAGCCACCACTGGCCCTGCCTGTGTCATCACAAAACTGCTTTGTGGCATCTCGCTCACTGGTGTCCATTATTTCTGGGCTCTCTTCATGCAGATTTTGTGGCTGTACCAGTCAGTGTGAGTCACATTAGGCAAATGTTTATGGTAATTTAGTAATATGGTAATTTGTTCATGGTTGTGTGGAAATGCGTTTTTTAATACTGAAATTCTGCTTTTGTTGAGAACATTTCAAGAATTTTACAAACCCAGCTTTTCCCCTGCATGCCAACTATTTAACAATTTTTTTTTTTTTTTTGTAGAAGGGGTGATGTTTATGGGTGGATTCTTTCATCTGTTCATTCACCTAATACTTACTGAGCACCTATTGTGTCCACCCTAAAGCCAAGCAGCGGGGACCCACTGCTCGCAGGGAGCTCTGAGTCTAGTTACGCTTCATGGGCTTTATCTTTTTATTTTCAACCAGGGCTCTGCTTACTGTCTCACATGGTTTCTCAAAGAATCCAGTTGAAAACAGTTTGGGCAACGTTTGCTTGTGGTCATTCCACTCAGAAATGCTTTTTTAAAAAAGGCACCTTTGCTGTCATTGCAACATACATCTTCCAGTTTTCCAAAAGAGTATTTTTAGCTTCTGGTTTTTGTTACCTGACTGAACAAAAGAGATTAATTAGCTAAACTTGTTTGTAGCATTGTTGTGATTCATGAAATGACAATTCCATCTTTTGGAAAACTAACTGGTTCCCTGGAATCCTAAATTGGTAATGTGGATAGCACAGTTTGTGGAACTAATTTCAGGTTAAAGATCAAACTCCTTGGCTTTGTGTTCCAGGGTGTCATAAGACATAATCTTGCTTCCTTGTTGAGTGCTTTTTCTACAGCTCCCCTGGAATGTTCCAGAAATATTAAACCATTTGTAGTACTCACATGCCTCAGTGCCTTTACACATGCTGTTCCCTGCCTGGAATGTCTTTCCTCTCTTCCAACTAACATTCAGTTATTTATTTATACAAGCACTGGGTACAGTCAGAAGCACGGGAGGGTGAGAGAATTCACCAGAGCCAGAGCGTGGACAGAACAGGCAGACTGACGAAGTACACTGCTGAGGGGAGCAGGGGGTGGCAGGAGAGATCTGCATGCCATGTGGGACCCTCCTCTGGTGGCCGGGGAGCAGCCGGGGACCGAACTGGCGCTGCAGAGGCTGCGGGCAGCTTCGCAGCCCGGCGCTCAACCGCTGCGCCACCAGGGGAGGCCCAAAAGAAAGTTTTGATATCATCTCCCAAGGAAGATTTTTAGCACTTACTGCTTTTATTGACTGCTGTTGTTTAAAGCTGAGCTAGGAAGACCATGTGTGTCCTCTTTCATTACTTGGTATAAATATCTTATGGGATTTTATAGGCTCGGCTATAATTATTTGTCTAGTTGTCTCTCCCAAATAGTTGCTTTGTTCCTTGAGGACAGAAGCTATATTTTCATCACTGTACCCTAAGTCCCTGTTCAGTGACTGCTGTGTAACAGATATCCAATAATCTGGATATATATAAATAATCTGGATAGGATATAAAACCTATAGTGCTAGTATTGGCAAATCCTGTTCTAGGGTGGAGAGCTCACATTTTCAGAACAACTGTGCCTATATAGATTTGCAGCCATCCTGATATAGTCCATTAGATAGTCTATACGAAACACCAGAAAATGGTTATGCTTCCAAATGAGTTCCAATAAAGCAAACAGTAAGACTTTATTAAGTGCCTTCTATAAGCAAAGAATTGTGTTAGATCCCCAGGAAAGCAATATTTTTTTAAAAAGGCATAACTCCTGTCTTCCAAAAAAGCTACAAACTAATAAGGATTTGTCCCATGTGTAAATGACTTGGTATAAATGGCAGACTTTTAGAGAGACGCTAGTAGGCTGAGGATTCACAGATAAGGTAGGAGGTAAAAGGATGTCTTGGAAGTGAGAATGGCTTCAGCAAGAAACTATAGAGATTTTGCCACCATGAGATGGTTTTGGTGGGAGCACTTTGAGCAGCTGGGGGAAGGGAGTGGAAAATGAAGAAGGACAAGGAAACTTGGATGGGAGATATGTGAATGAAACCAGAAGACCTAAATGGCAATTTATTACTGGAAGTTGGGATATAATTAATATGGTCCAGTGAAAGCCAAATGGAAATGTATTTGGAGTATTTTCCTGAGATTAAAATAAGTCAAAAGTCTATATTCAGCAGGGAAGGAGAGCAGTAGCTCAAGCATGTAACCACATAAGCTGTTTGTTCCTCCACCAGCCCTTTTGCCCTTGAGGGTACATTTTGATCTTCAAAGTCATCAAAGAGAAATGAAGCCAGGGCATCTAACCTAAATCAATCTATCAGTGTAGGACTAGAGAGAGTTTAGAATTGAAGTCACTGAAGTACCTTTCAATATATTGTCCAGGGTGTAAAGAACCTCAGAGTCCTTTGGTGCCTTCTTACTAATCATTTGTTTCTTTCTCTTTGGCTAGTTCAGTGTGGGTGGGCAAGTAACTTAGGACATTCTATCTGTAATAGATACACTTCATCCCTGAAGTATGATTGTGCTGTGTGCCTTCCCTCCTTTTTTTTCCTAAATGAATTAGGGAACATGGTATATAGGGAGTGAGGATGTCTGCATCTCAGGCTTGGCTCTGATCACCTGGAAAGTAACCTAAAAACTTTGGGGAGGACCTCCCCGTGGCTCAGTGGTTGAGCACTAGGTTGCAAAGCTGCCCGCAGCCTCCAGCAAGGGTCCCACATGGCACACAGACCTCTCCTGTGGCCCGCTGCTCCCCTCAGCAGTGTACTTCGTCGGTCTGCCTGTTCTGTTCCCCGCTCTGGCTCTGGTGAATTCTCTCACCTTCCCATGCTTCTGACTTACCCAGTGCTTGTATAATTAAAAAAAAAAATTGGGGAGGTAAGAGGAAAATCTCAAGATGTCTTGGCCAAAGCATGAAAGCAAAACAAATTTGTTTACAGAATCAGGGCTAGAAAAGGAGTTTGATTTGTTGGTTTAATAAGTATTTACTGAGCAGTTATTAAGCTCCACGTGTAGAAATAGGCTCTGGAGAAACAATACTAAATGTAGTAGTCAAAATCTTGCCTTCATGGGCCTAGAATTCTGCCAGGAGGTGAAGAAGAAAAAGACAGACAGATTAGCAGATAGAAAGCTTGTCAGATGGTGAGGAGCATCATGAAGAGAGAAAAAAAAAGATTTGCTACTATTATCTTTACATTTGGGCTTTTTAACTTAAGCATGATGTTTAAATCATTACCATTCCTTGTTTTTAAGCTTACTGTTTTTATATTTACTCTGACTCGTCTTTCACGGACACAACCTTGAGGGCTCTCCCCTCTCCACCCCCAGATGAATGCAGCTGTTGAAACAATTGGAGCAATATGAGCCATGGTTATAGTCAGGCGTTTAGCTCTTGCATTGACTCAAAGGAAAAGTACTGTGGATGTTCAAGCTCAAGGGTACTTTTCTCAAGGGTAAAGTCAGAATTTAGATGAAATAGGAATGAACCTGTCTCTCCGCTGAGTTTGATGGGAGCAGGGTGGGGTGTCCTGGGGGGACAGGAATTGAGTTTCAGGAGCCCTGGTCCTGGGAGTGGGGGATAAAGAAATGGTGGGTGTCACTGGAGAGCACAGCTCCTTAAGATAGGGAGATGGGAGCAAACTAGAAAGTGAACACACTAGGAAATTTAGCAAGAATTTTAACTTGGGTGTGAGGGTAAGAGGGAGTGAGGATAAAGTCAGACATATGTATGTCAAGGAGCAACATTTACAAAAACAGATTCTGCTGAATGTAGAACATCTGGGTGAACTGGTTAATGTAAATGGTGCCTTGAAACACAAAGCAATATTTATGGATTTCCAGAAATTCCCACTGTGTGATCTTTAATTCAGTATCAGTGCTTGACTCCAAGCAATCTTTCAGTCAATATTTTCTACCTTGCTTGTAAAAGAATTAGGATTTCAAGGAAAATAACTCCTGGTGATGGAGCCAGTTTGGTTCCTGTCCTGACTGTGCTACATGCTCACCTTTGGGCCTCGGGCAGGTTACTTCTTTGCATAAAATTATAAAAATGGGGACTGGGGGCCTCCCTGGTTGTGCAAGGGGTTAAGCACCGCACTATGAAGCAATCTGCAGCCTCTGCAGCACGGGTTTGATCCCGGCAGGCTGGCGAGAATCCCACCTGGCGCAGCAGACCTATCCTGTCTCGCCCGCTGCTCCCCTCAGCAGTGTATTTCGTCAGTCTGCCTGTTCTGTTCCCCGCTCTGTCTCAGGTGAATCCTCTCACCCTCTTGCACATCTGGACTGTACCCCGGTTCTTGTATAAATAAATAAATCTTAAAAAAAAAGTACTCGTCATATGTATCTTGGTAGTGTTTTTTCTGATATGGCTTTATGAGAGTTGTCTATTCTTCACATATTTTCAGGAGAATTAAGGGATGAGAAGGGAATGGGAATGTCCTTTAAGCACCATAAAATAAATTTTCTTGGGGAAATACTGAAAATTTACATAGTTGGTTGTGACTGACTCTTTTTTGCCCCTGTTTAAAATTCTGTATTTTGAATTGTTGGTCTCACTGTATAGCATATTTGTTTGAAGTTTTCAATTGAATTTAATATTTTAATTGTTAGTTTCACTGTAAAAGCATATTTGTTTGAAGTTTTCAGTTAAATTTGATGTTTTCGTGCTCCAAATTGGCCAGATTTCTTTTGCAAAGTGTTCTGTAACTTTATCTTATAGAAATTAACTTGTCTGTCAATTGAGTAATTCAAGAGGAATTTAGTGAGAACTTACTACAGGGCAAGCATTAAGAATATGAATATTAATTACATGTGTTCCCTTTCATTAAGGAGTTTGTTGTTGAGAGACTGACCTGAAAACAATTACAATAAAATATGGTAATGCTTATTTTAAAAAGTATATTCAAGTTGTGATTGGAGCACGAAGTAGAGGGTTTATGACTATCTTAGGGGCTGAGTCGACTCCATTGAGGAAGGTACTATCTGAACTGGAACTATTTAGATAAGTTGCTGCCAGGTGGACAAACCTGGGGAGATTGCACTGCACTCTAGCAGTGTAGAGGCACTGGGGCATGAGTGAACTATGAGTTGTTTAGTCTATGAAGCTATGGTAGGTTTAGCCAGTAGGGAGTTATCATGGATTGAGACTTTATATGACTTGCAAAGGAGGTTTTGCTATATTGTGTAGGCACTGGAGAAAGTTTTGAACAGGCAAGAGACAAGGTAAGATTGTAGATTCATATAACTCTGGGTAGAATGTGGAGGATAAATTGGAAGGGCAAAAGGGTATAATCAAGAATACCAGGGAGGCAATTATAATAGTGGGTCCAGTGAGAGACTATCCAAGCTGAGGGAATAGCCAATGCACACGCCCAGAGAGAGGACTGAACTTGGTATGATTCACAATAGTGACGAGGCCAAGCAGGTTGTCACAGAGTGACAGAGAGACTGGAACAGAGGTAATAGCAGGTATCAGCTTTTACTCAGCGTGAGATGGGAAGCCAGGATGGCGCTTTTGGTATAGGATTGCCAGGACCAAAGAGTCAGAGTGTAAATGGGTCAGCTAGGAGGCTGGTGCAGAAACCCAGAAGAGAGGTGCTAAGGCCGGGTAGTGGTGCTGGAGGTGGTGAAACATGGTAGGGTTATGGCTCTATCACTAAACTGGACCTAAAAAGATGCAGGAAGTGGCACCCAGGAAAGGAAATGGACAAGCACGGACTAGATAACCTTTGCTAAGGAAATATATATTTCCAGGATGCTGTGGAGGGAATAGCCGGGGAGGACTACTTCAGCAAGAACAATCTGCATGATCAGTGTGGTGAGGAGCCTCCATGAACTCTGGCAGGGTGAATGTTTATTCATCTGTATTCATGGAAGCCACGCTGAAACGTGTGAAAGGATTCAATAGTGAAGTCCCAGAATTGCCTTTTCCTGAAAGGCTGGGTTAAATAGGGTTAATTGGAGGTATTTAAATGGCGTCTGGTTTCTGGAGCAATAAAATTGATAAAGTGGCTTCCCTTAAATCTAACTTTCAGCAATTTCACAGGCTGAGCATTTTTGGCAAATAGTAACAAGGCCCTGATAATATAAGAAACTGGCAACTTGTTTGAACTGAAATGGAAGATGAACAACATGGAGACACAGAAAAGAACCTGCAGATCATGAGTCTTGGGAGTGTGGGGGAAATTAATTAAATGTCATGAAAAATTTTAAATTGCTTAACATTTAATCCAAGTGCTTTTAGCTAAAAGAGACAGTGTTTTCTAACACTTACTGTTCTCCATCAGCAAAAGGTTATAAAATTTTCCAGACGATCAAGTCAAAGATAGTCCTCTTGTCTTTGGAAGTTATCTGTGAGTGAATGCAGAGCTGTGTGTTCCAAATAGTATGTTTCTGTGAATCATGGAACTGAAAATACCACCATGGAAGTTTTGATGGATCCCAGCCAGGTACCCCTTTTGTCAGACCCTGTCTTTGAAAGGACATTAGCCTTCTTAGGAAGATTGAGTTTGCTCCTGCAAAATTGGGAATGAAAACCTACCTAAGACGGCCCCAGTCACTGTGGACTGGGGAGATTTGCAGAAAGCAATTACGTTGCATGTCTGCATGACCTGAGCTTAAGGCACTGCAGCCAGAGCTTTGGCTCTTATCTTTGTATCAGCCTGTGGAAGAGGAAATGCTTGTAGTAATAGAGATAAACCTATGAGGAAAACATTGTAGAAATAGAGATAAATCATCCCTCTCAGGATGATTATAACTCGGCACCAACGTCAGACAGGAATTTCTCCTGCAAGTTTCTAGAAAAGAGTACACTGTATTTTGTTTGAAAATCATCAATTTGGTGAGGTTGAATCCTTTTGTGTCACTAACTTGACTCCAGAGCGGACTTTTATGGACGCACTTGCGTGATCCTGCAGCTGTGAGCTGGTCTGGCCCAGGGATGTGAAGAGTGAATGGGCTGCTTGGCCTTCAAGGGTCCATTCCTGTGGCTTGTTTTCCTTAACAGAGGTAATAGTTTATTGACCTTGAACTTGAGGTGGCATTATTCCCTGGCACATAAGGACCTAAGTGCAGCTATCTGTGTGGCCAGTTAAAGAGATGGTACCTTAGCAGAGTGTCACATTAAAGCTGCAATTAGCAATCCTTTTGAGTGAACTGAGTGGCTAGCAAAGACATTTGCCTGAGTAGCAGGCTGCCCTCATTTCTAAGGTGAGCATAGCAAGAAACAAGCATCTAGGCCAGGATTGCACATGGGTTATTGTTTGGGTCTTTTTTAGCACTTCGAAGTATGGGTATTCCACTGCAGGGGCTTTAAACAGATATTCCTAGGGGAAGGGCACCCAAACACTTGACAAGTGTGGGTGGTTTCAAGGGGATCAGTTCCCAAAGTTGAGGCTGACTGGATGAGGACTCATTTCTCATCTCCCCTTTCCTACACTTTCCCCATTTTTCCAAACAGTCTTCTCATTTGCATTTTTTTGTAAAGATTTATTTATTTAAGCATACAAGAGCTGGGGTGCAGGCCAGAGTTGTGGGGGGGTGAGAGGATTCACCAGAGACAGAGTGGGGAGCAAAACAGGCAGATCTACTGAAATACACTGCTGAGGGGAGCAGCAGGTGAGACAGAAGAGGTCTGCTGTGCCATGTGGGTAGCTCCCTGGCCAGGGATCGAACTGGTGCTGCAGTGGCTGCGGATAGCTTCATAGTGCTGATGCTTAACCCCTTGCACCACAAGGGAAGCCCATCTTGTTTGCATTTTTAAAACATTTTTTAAAATCTTGATTGAATACCTGTATTTTTCATAGTGCCTCTTTACAATGAAATATCCACTTTAGAATGAATTGAGGCGGACGTAACCAAGTGCAGCTGGGTTTTCTGCACATGACCATAAAGCTGGTGGAGGAGATGTTGTGTGCAGGGTGTTTGTGAGTGGATGCTGCTTCCCCCACATCTGGGAATGTGACCTTGCTCGTGTATAGTTGGATTTGAGAACAGGAGACATTTGCAGTGCCACTTGAAAAGGAAGGTGTCGTTAGCATGTTTTCTAGAACTAAGTCAGTGAATGAAAGGACAGAGAGCTGGTAAGTTTTGGCTTCTCAACCTCAAACAGTGTGTCCTGCTTACCTGGAATGAGGGTCTTTGGCAGCACCAACACACCCCCTGGAGAACTGGGAGGATGAGAAAATCTATGCAAAGATAGGCTGCACCTCCCCGTATGTGGAGTTGCCTTTTTTTCCATCAAATGCAGTATTCTTGGCTAAGGAAATTAGGAATTTATAACAGCAGCACGTGTGTCTGTGTTGTATTGAGTTGGTTGGAGGGTTTGGGGCTGTATGGGTGTGGATGGTTGTTTTGATGTTGGTGGTGATGGAGGAGGAGGAAGAAGTGCTGTATTCTCTTCCACCACATTAGCTGCTGTGCTGCATGAACTAAATGCTCTTTTCATTTATATAATACATGATTCGTTGGGAAGAGCTCTAAAGTAGTACTTATCCTTACCAAGAACATGACTGTATTGATGTCTTTCAAGAAAACCTGTTTCCAGGAACTTCTTTCAGGCAGAATGTTAAGGCTACTTTTCTATTTGTGGTCCTTTGGACTCAATCCAGCCTTAACAAGTTGAGTTGTTTGTGTCTCTGATGGTTGCTCATGCACACGCGCTTTCTTACTCATGTGGAGTATCTGTCAGGCTAAGATATTTTCAGCATAGTGTCTTTATTGCCTTCCCAAGTCCCTCAAAGGGAAGGCAAGACTTCTTTCCCTTTTAAGCCTGCCTTGCAGTGTTTATGTCTTAGTGTCATCTTGCATGTTTCAGCATATTTCATACACACCGTCTCATGTGTCATAATTGTGAGAGGGAGGCAAGGATTGACTTATCCTTCTGTATCATTTGAGGGTTTATAGATGACTATACTGAGTCTCAGGTGAAGTGAATTTTTCAAGGTCAGTAAATCCAAAATAGTGTCAGGACAAAAGTCTCAGGTATCTGAACTCTTGATCCTTCTACCAGCTTCTTCCTTCTCCTATCCCCAATGGTCTTACCTCGTTCTCACCCTGTCAGTTTGCTACCTTGAGTGCTGATACAGAGTATGAGGTCAGCCTCTGGCAATTGGTTAGGAGCGATGCATGTTAGGACAAAAGTTTGAGAAGATTTTGAAGAGGGCGAAATTCCTTTTTAACATCTCATTAATTCAAGGTTCTTTATCTTCCCAAACTATACAACTTGTCATAGCCTTAACCACATGGCGTAATTGTTCATTAATTTCATTGATTTATTTTAAAACATTTCTGAGTACCTATTACATGCCAGGCAGACTGCTGACCACTGGGTATACAATAGTGAGTAAATATGGTGTAATCCCTGCCCTTAAACCAGCGTCCAGGGCAGAGACATCTGAAGTGAGCACATAAATCAATGCATAATTACAAATTCTAGTCAGTGCTGTGAATAATAAACAAATGGCATGAGAGAGAACAACCAGAGACGTATAATTTAATTTGAGAGTATCAGGGAACACCTCCCTGACAAAATGGTGTTTACCTGAAGATCTGAAGCAGGAGTAGGAATTACTAGTGCAGAGTCGGTAACAGCCTATCAGATGGAGAGAGAAGTGTATACAAAGCTCCTGATAGGGAAGGAGTGTGAACTGAGACAAGAATGGATGTAGTCTCCGGGCATACCACCCTGAACGGCCCTATCTCATCAGATATCTGAAGCTAAGCAGGGTCGTGCCTGGTTAGTACTTGGATGAGAGACAAGAATGGATTTGGTGACTCAGTTAGAAGGTTTTGCGAATAATTCCGTGTAGAAATAAGGTGGTCTGTTGAGGCTAAACCAGACTGGGTTAGTGGCAGTAGAGTTAAAAGTGAGTGTGTTTTACGCTCAGCAGTGTGTATTTCGGTAGATCACTTATTCTGCTCCCCACTCTGTCTCTGGTGAATCCTCTCACCCCCTGCACCTCTGGCCTAAACCTTGGTTCTTGTAGGTATAAATAAATAGAAATAAATCTTTACCAAAAAAAGAAAAAAATAGGTAGAAGGTAGAACCAACAGACCTAGAGAGGACTTGGGTACAAAAGGCAGGAAAAAGGAGGCATCTGTAAAATTAGACTCTAAGTGGCAGAATGGAATCTAACAGATTAAGCTGCTGTTCTGGTAGGGTACCTTATCTTCTGTGACTTGCAAGGCAATTTGTGCACTTGTTTTCAAGTTCCAGATGGCTCATAGTCTTACACTCTTCACTTTTTTTCTGTCTTTTCAACAGTAAGCTCCTTAGAATTGAGAATATGTACCCACTTCTTAGTTTATTATCAGCGTTCTTAGCTCTCTAAACTCAGTTGTTAATTTTACTTTTTAAAGCAGAGATTAGAACATGTCATATCAGAGACAAAAACAACAAACGAAAAACCCTTAGGCATGTCTTTGGTGGGAGGGATGTCTTGGGAACAGTTTTCTTAAAGGCAGAGACATGAAATGTAATTGCTTGCTGATTTGCCTTTGGCCATTGTTTTGTAGGAATCTGGGAAGATATAAAATGCAGTGAATGGATATGATTAAGTGTATATTGTAGCTGTCTTTCAAAATACATATTAAAAGGTAAAATATATTTGATTATGTGACTTCGAGAGACACTTGTAAAACCTGCAATTGAGAGTCAAGTTGTAATTGTGGTATCTGATATATTTAGGTTTTCTAAATTCCTGCTGTGAGTGAGACCATCTGATATTTTTCTTTTTCTTTCTGGCTTATTTCACTGAGCATGATCCCTTCCAGCTCCATCCATGTTGCTGCAAATTGCATGAGTTTATCTTTTTTGAATGCTGAGTAATATTCCATGGTGTATATGTACCACATCTTGATCCAGTCATCTATTTTTTGGGCATTTGGGTTGTTTCCATAGCTTAGCTATTGTAAACAGGCTGCTATAAACATAGGGGTGCAGGAATAAGACTAATTATAATAAAGTAAAAATCAAAATCAACAAACAACTATAAACCAGAGACACAGTACAGAGCAGAGGAGGCAGTAGGATCAAAACAAGGGGGGGTGGTAATTGTGTGGGGACTGTAACCAAGATGAAAATGCATACATTGTGCAAAAATGGGAAATAATGTAAAAAATATATATAATTTAAAAAATAAAAAATAAAATTTAAAAAATGAAGCTGTAGACAAGTTTACTGAAAGTTACTTTTGCCAGCATCTTACAAATGATGCCTGTGAAATTGGTTTATTACTGTAATAAAGTCACTACATCTCCTTACTAAAAGTTTGGACAAACTTCATAAGCATGAGTGATGCACGGACACTGCGTTGTTCAATTGTTGGATGCCGTCCTCGGACCTGCTGACCTGCTCTGTGTCCTGCCTTACTTTCTTCCTTCCTCCGTACCTCCCTCCCCTGCTGTTCCCTCTTTGTTTCCTCCCCCACCTTTCTTTTTCTTTCTTTGCTTTATGAATTTGCATGTTATGCTTGCACGAGGTCATGCTCATCTTCAATTTTAGTATATGTGCTGCAGAAGTGGGCATGATTTTTTTATCCTTTATAGAGCAGCTTCAGGTTCATAGCAAAATTAAGGAAAAAGTATAGCAATTTCTATATAATGACATTTATCCATCATTATGGTGACATACAGTATATTTTTCACTGCCCTGAAATTTCTCTATGCCTATTCACTCCCTCCCCCAGCAAACCCTAGCAACCACGGATCTTTTTGCTGTCTCCATAATTTTACCGTTTCCACAGTGTCATATAGTTGGAATTATATAGTATGTAACCATTTCAAATCAACTATTTTTCTTAGTAATATGCATTTAAGATTCTCCCATGTTTTTTTCATTGCTTAATAGCTCATTTCGTATTTAGCACAGGATACTGTTCCATTGTCTGGATGTACTTGTATTTACTTATCCATTCGCCTGCTGAAGGGCATCTTGGTTGCTGTCAAGGATTGGCAATTAGGAATAAAGCTGCTGTAAACACCTGTATGCAGGTTTTTTTTGTGGATGTAAGTTTTCAACTGATTTGGGTAAATAGCAAGGAATGCAGTTGCTGGGTTGTGTGGTAAGATTATGTTTAGCTTTGTAAGAAAGTGTTGAACTGTCTTCTTAAGTGGCTGTCCTGTACCATTTTATGTTCCCACCAACACTGAGTGGAGAATTCCCATTGTCCTATAACCCCCCAATGTTCTGGATTTTTGCTATTCTAATAGATGTATAGGGGTACCTCATTATTTTAATGTGCATTTCTCTGATGATATGTGACATGACGTGAACTCCTATTATTGCCAGAAATGCTTAGGACTGATTTTGTTGGCAATGGCAAAAGATGTTTCAATGAGAGAATTATTAAAGCAGTATGGTATATTCCTTTCTTGAACATTTTACTTTAACTGAAAACAAATCAAGGTGATCTGATAATCTTTTGGTATGGAGCTGAGACCTTTTCTTCAAGTAAGAATATGTTTGTAGTCTACATTCTTACAACAAAACGTGCTTGTAATTCATCTCCAAAGACTTCAGACATGGTGAAAATAATGTAAGCATGGAATTCATCTAGTGTTATATGATTTCTCTCATTATTGCATTGTTTATTGTACAGCAATTATATATATATAAAACTCAGCTTTAGCAAATGTCAAAACTTTTATTTTCATGGACATACCAACTCCTTTTACATATACCTTTCTTTTGTTTGCATGCTTGTTTAACTAATTACAGTGATTACAAAATTATAGTGATAAGTATAAATGGCACAAAAGGATTTGGGAACAAGAACAACCAGTTCTTTAAAACCATATGATTTAAATGGAACAGAAATGAATGAGCAGAAGATTAGCCAATTTAAGAGCTATTTGGTGTGCTGTGGACATCAGCCTTTATATTTTACAGAAAGTCTGAGGATTGTTGGGTTGTTAAGGCTTCAGTGGGTGACATCTATAAATCATTACCTTGTGGGACTGATGGGAATGATTGACTTGTGGGAAACTCTGATAGGAAAACCTGTTCCCACTGATGCAATTGGGTATCTAAACTATTTTCTTGCATCTCTTTCCAGAAGGCTGTGACCATGTCTTATAGCATAAACATAACTTTTCCTTTACAACTATGTGTTGGTTTTATAATATACTTAAAATATTTATACATAATTTATGTATGTTAAAATAGAATCCTATTTTTCATAAAGAAATGGTGTGCACTGGAATATATTAATGAATATTTGTTGGTTTTTGAGGCCCTGTCTTCCTGTCCTCCTTGGTTCCCCAACCTAATCTTTAATCATTCTTCTCGCAGTGAAAAGGCACCGAACAAATTACAGCTTCCATTGTCTCATGGCCCCTTGGCTTTACTTTTGCTATTTCCTTGTTTGAAATGCTCTTCCCACCTTTTCACTGACTGGCACTGTAATATGTGAGCCTTTTAAAACTTGATTCACCTGGGTTTTCTTGAAGAAACTTAATCCTGACACCTCAGTTTGGACTGACTGTTCTCAATTTTTGCTACCTTGGCACTGTTATGAAGAATTATTTTAAAATGAGCTGTGTATATTATACACTGGGTCACAGGTCTTTCAAAGATAAGCAATGTGTTCCACTTTATACTCAGAACATATTAAGGAAACATGCTATGCTCTCAGTGTTGAACTGAAGAAAAATGTGCTGAAGTTCATGTTTTACTGCGATCAAAACCACTAGGTATAGAATTTTACCTTAATGACAGGCAGGTCTGCCAGAAATTTGGCAGCAGACTGAAACCAACTGAAACCAATGAATGTAAAATTGCATTTTTCAACAACTTGGAGGGAATAATAGACTTGTATCTTGGCTACATACTATTATCATGTCAGACCTTGAAAAATTTGAGTCTTGTCCAATAGTAGATATACAAGTGGTGGAAGCTTAATTATGTTCCTCTAAGGCTGGGCATCTACTTAAATCATGTCAGGCTAATTTTCTGCCTCAAATAGCTAAAAGAAATTGAGGACCGGGAAGTTTTCTTATAGTGGAAGCAGATTTCATTAATTTTTTAATATTCAAAAAAAATTTTATTCTTGAGCTTCATCCCTATAAACTGGATAAATCATATGACCATTTAATTACCTAATTGGTAATAACTAATGAGAGAAACAGAGGCATTTTCTGAAAGAACATCAGTTTAAGATTCAGATAACTTGTTCTATTCCCAGTAATGACTTACTCTAACTTTGTGGCTTTGAATAAATTCCCAAAACACTCTGCAATTCAACTTCTAGATCTACAGACTGGTGGTTCTCCATTACCAGACACTGGAGACAAAATGACAAGTCATGGCCCCTTATCTAAGGAGGTTAGTGTGACTCCAATTTAGAGTCCCTGCATGCTGAGTTAAATGTGCATGGGGTTGAAGGAAGTGGGCAGTGACATTTAACCATGTGTGGAAGCATTTTTGATAGTTAACATTTGGGGGGATGTTACTGGCATTCAGTCGACAGAGGTCAGAGCTACTGATAAGCATCCCCAACAACCAAGAATTAACCATTCAAAGTCTGAGTAGTGCTAACATTGGGTTCTTGAGTTAGATAACATCTGTGAGGCACTTTTCCAACCTAAGTATCTCTCTTCTCAAACTTAGGCTGATCATGTATTTTTTTTCATATTTTAAATGACCCAACTAATATAGAGATGAGGACAGTCAATGATTTTGTTATCCAGTAGGTCTTTAAATGGTGTCCTAGCGGTTTTCAATGAATTAAATAACAGATGAAAAATATGATCAAAATTTACTGCTCTGCCCTTTCTGAGCCTGCATTCTCAAATGTAAGTTAAATGTAGTTGTGGAAGACCCAGGATAGATGAAGATGTTTATTTTTTTCCTGTAGTGTGACAGCTTCCCACTGCTAACTGTCAGATAGCACCACCACTCATACTTTTAGGGAAGGGAGCAAACTATTTAGTGTTGGGAAGCTTAAATACTGTGATTTAGCTACAACTATATTTCAGGAAATAGCAACTTTCAGGGATGGAAATATATCCCTATGATTTAAAGTAACATCCATCAGTAGTATAAAAATGACATTTTGGTATATGGAATTTTATGGCTTGATATCAATTAGAAATGAGCATCAGTGCTAGTAGAATTCTAAGTTATTTTGGAGGAAATGTGCATTTTGAAATTCTTGGTGTTGATTAATGGCTATAACTTATTTGATCCACATTTTTATGAAATACATAGGTGACTTTACCTGAGAACAGGTTTCAAAAGCAGCAACATAGATACCACCTACATTTTCCTAAGCGTATGTGCTTGATTTGCTTTCTAAAATGTTTACTGTGTTTTCTAAAGACTGTGATGTCAGCATGGAAGGCTTGAGATGTGGTTATGGAAGAAGAACCTGGAATGGTTCTCCGTATACTCACCTCTTCTTCATTCTCCTTTTCTGCCCACCTCAGTGCCTTAATTCACTGTGCATGGACTCCACATGGAGCTCACATCAACCTCCTTTGATGAGGGGTCATGACTTACTTGGCATTTTGTCTCCAATGTCTGGCATGTAGTGTCTCTAATCACTTCCCTGGCCCCAGGCCTGAGGCTCTTTTTTGTGGGCAGTGCTGATATGGCTACTGCTTATAGATTTCTACTGACCTGGAAGTGGGGTATTGTTATTTGGCATGATGTAGTAGGAGTTGTTTTTTGGGTCTGGGAATACTCAAAAATTATTTCATTTAAGGGTAGCAGCATAACATACTACATCATACCAAATAGGAATGCTCTATTTTCAGATAATGGGGGAAACCTGTATTGTTCTGTCTCTAGTTCCTCCTGCCCTCCTTTAGCTCCCTGCTCCTTCTTGCTTTCTGCTTTGGATTGGTACATACAAATTTGTGGTTGTGTAGCTAGGTACATTTTAGCTATCATTTCTAGGTATTTAGAATAGAATGGAAATACTTTCATCTGACCTCAACCTGCCACATTTCTGGAGCCCCTTCATTCTTCAATCTATTAAAATCTTACTCCTTCATCACCAAAGAAACTCTTTGAAAACAGCTAATTGATGTATCTTCTGGTTTTCTTTCTACTCGGCAACAAAATCAGTTTCTCAAAACAAATGCTGTCTTTTCCTACCCTGATTATTATAGAGCGTGAAACCCAACAGGGCACAAACAGGGGCTGATTGCAAAACAAAACAAACAAACAAAACCACACATACTAACTGTGTTGAACTGCATTTGTGGCATTACTGTCTCAAAGAAAACCACTTAGCTCAAATTTGAGAAAGATGTAAGTCAGCAAGCTGATCTCTAACTCCCCGTGATAAAAGACGTTGAGTGTTTTGGGGCTATCATTGTCCTTGTGCAGTTCTTTCTGTACTGCTATGTCAATTACTTTTTACTCCCTCAAAATAGAACTGGTATATAGGCAAAATTTAAGCCAGCGGTTGAGATTCTGGACCGCCTCCACCATTGGGTTTAGCTCAGATATTTCCCAGGGGCCTATTCATCTCTGGTTTGCAATGCAGGGTTGTAGTCTTAATTATTTTTCATGTGCTGGTGAAGAAAATGATAAAGGAACCAATGTTTCTTTTCCCTTCTGTTTTGTCATCCTGGCCCTGATTGTGGTGCCTGACTTTCTCATTAATGTTGCAAAGTCCAGTTATCTGCATTATGTCTAGCTGGGCATTATTTCTCATATCCTACTTTTGATTAGTCAGCACCATAGTGACTAGTTTTGCAACTGATGTAAATATACTACTGGCAACATACTTTTGAATAAAAGTACTTCTGAGTGTTAGAACTGAAGGGACGTCCCTGTAGTTCTGATTGGCTTCCAAATTTATCTGTTGATGCCCTAAAGGTAATTGTCAACTGCTTTATTTATAGGAATGGTTTATGCAGTAGTTATGTCTAGTAAGCTACCATATGGTACCTTTAATATACCATCAAATGGGTAATCAAAGCTTAGGAACAAATTTCCATGAACTAAAAACAAATGTGATGTAAAGAAGGAGCTTCATTTGGGAGCGTAGGCACCAGCATCTGAATCACTGAGAAGGGCTTTTGGCTTTTTGAGGTATTTGGGAGACAGAGGTTTTTAAATAACTATGCCCAGTACAGTACTTAATTTTTTTAATTATAAAAGCAATATTTATTAAAAATCATTAAGGAATAACCTGCCTTCACATAGCAGTCAGTACATCAGGCTCATAAAAATCATGAAATAGAATTTAAAAATACTCCAGATTTTAGATACAACATGCCGTAATTTAATTTTCCACTATTGATAAATATGTTGTTGCCAATGTTTTACTGTTAAAAAGGTGACTTACTGAACACCCTGTACTTCTGTTTGGGCTACATAGGCTGACATTTCTGTAGGATTAATACCTAGGAATAAAATTAATTACTTAACAGTTAATACATATTTTGAATCTTGATGGGCATTCTCAAATTGCCCCTCCCCAAAGATGCTGTTTTAATTGCCGTGATTATCAATGCTGAATGTGAGTGCTTATTTTTCCTACACTCCCATCAGTACCCAGTGATGTTTGCTTGGTGGAAAAACAGTTCTGGGGTTCCTTGGTGTTCAGACCTGCAGTCCCCCCCCCCTGGTCAACCTTGCCACATAGATCCCTACTGTATTCCATGGAGAGAACAAAACAACCCAACAAACAACTGTGGGGATATGGAGCTTTTGAGCAGCTTAACACAAATATAATCAGAGTAAATAAAGTGACTTAGCAGTACTGGCTTCTGCTCCCTCCTGTCCTAACCCATAGGCAGCTAGGCAGGATTGCTTGAAGAATTCCTGCACAAAGCTGGATTGCCTGGAACCAGTTAGCAAGTCAAAGGTTTTTCTCCACTTCTTCCTCAAATTCCTAGCTTGAATCATGGATCTAACCTTTTCTATTCAGGGAAAAAAAGTCCCCACTAGTCTTTATTCCAGTGAAAGAGGACCTTTGCTTTGAGACCTAGCAGTTGCTCTTCTCAGATCTTCTCAAGCAAGATAGCAGCCGCTGAACCTGGTAGCAAGAATGTGAGAGGCAATTTAAGGAGGAGAAAGCCCCCCATCCCACCCTGCAGGCAGACACATACACAGAGACAGACAGGGAAACATTTTTCTGAGGGAGGCCACAAAACAAAGCAATTTTTTAACTACTTGAGTAAATCAAGAAATTTATCTCCATAAAGCTCTGACTTATTTTCCCTATAGACCACAGTAAAAAAATCTACCTACTGTACAACATCCAAGTATTTTCTATATCTGAAAAAGCTATGTTCTATAGTTTGTAATGACCCTGCAGGTAACCATTGCAACAAAATCTATTTGGAGAATAAGCTATTATACACCCACAGAGTGTATTTGATGAAATGTAGGCAATTAAAGTTTACATAAACATGTACTGCATTAGAATAGCTCACATATAGCAAAGATAATTAGATTTCTCATAGAGTAACCAGCCAGTTAGACAATAGAAATAAAAATGCTATAAAACTGGAGGAGATTATGCTAAGCAAAAATGTCGGAAGGACAAAGACCGATGCCAGATAATGTCACATATGTGGAATATAGAGGAACAAAGCAAACGATTAGATAAAGCCAAAACAAACCCTAGAAGTTGTAGATCTGAGGCTACCAGAGGGGGAGAGAGATGGTGGAGAGCAAAATGGGGTGAGAACACAATGGACTGTTATGGAGGCTATGGTTGTCTTAGTGGCTGTGGTGTGGTAACAATACCTTAAGGGGGTGATCTTATATGTCTAAATCATGTACACCAATGTTATCTCAAAAAAATCTTATGAAGAATGCTATTAAAAGATAACCCCTTTTAATATTACCTGAGAATTTCTTTGGTAAGGGTGAGTGGGCAGATGAGTAGTTGAAAAATAAAATCAACATAAGAATTAAACAATTCCTTGATGAGCTTGTTTGTCCACAGTTGGGTGCTTTTGAGACTCTGTAGGAGACTGTGCTGTGGAAAGAGCTCTGGACTAGATGCAGGAATATTTGGTGTTGGACTTGGTCTATCTTGTAAATTAGTCATGTCATTCACTTGTCTAAGTCTCAAACTTTTCAATTGAAAAAGAAGTACCCAGTACTACAGATTAAGAGCTTAATAAATGCTTGTTGAATGAATAAAAGAAAAAACATGGCTTTTAAAAATGGAAAGGTTAGGGAATCCCACTAGGAATAAAAGATTTCAAAAATCCTCTAGCTAAACATTTTACGTAGTTCAAAGTTGCTTGTAGATTTGCAGATTTTGTAAAGAACACAGTGTCTCAAATGGACATAAAGTGACTTCTGGTTTCAGAGTACAATGCCTTATTAACTGGTTTAGAGGGAGTCTCATTCTACAGAAATGTGACTCGGGATAATGCCAGTTTGTCACAGATGGGGATGAATTAGTTGTCCAAAACATCCAAGTATGTGATGCATAAAGCAACATTGGCAGCCAGTGGGAAAGATCTTATCAATGAAGTTCACAAAGCTCTGAATGTTTATACCAGAAGAAAAGGCTTTACAGACCAGAAAACTAAGTTGTCATAGAAACTCCCTCTCAGATAATTTGTTTTTAATTCTAGTATTGACAGATTAAGTGGGTTCAGACAAGGGACCTGTATTATGAATATTAAACCCAGGTATTCTGTTTTTTCTTTTATAACTTGCTTACTTGATGTTCATTTTCAAAAGGCTTTTTAATACCTAGAAGGGAGTATAGTATTTTTGTACAAATTATAAATTTCTATTGAAAAACTGTATGACACCTAACTTATAAAATGGTGTGTTTTCTCATGCTTGTCATGATAAATTACCTTCTTACTTGCACCAAAATATCTTCACCAGTATCACAGAAATGAATATGTCCCAAATGTCTACATTTTCATACACAGAATCCTAAATCTTTTGCTATTGGTTTAGAAATGAGAAATTTTTACAATCTAATTTTATAGTGAACTGCTTAGGAAAAAAGACAAATACTGAATCACTTGAGTATCTGAAGAGCTAATATTTCTTGAGGACCTGCTATGGGCTTGGCTATATGATCTCATAAAATCATCTCACTGCAGAATCTTTTCATTTCTTGATGTATAAGCTGAAGCTGAGCTATTAAATGATGTGCCTAAGATCATACACATGTAAAAGACTGAGCTGGAATTTAAACCCGTGGGACTTCCAAAATGGTACCATGATGCCAAGTACAGTAAACCAGACACATATATCAAAGGAGAAGAATAGAAATTGTGTGATCAATAAGATATAGCTGAGGTATTATAGAGATTCTGTGGTAAGGACCATGAGAATGTCCATGTCTCACACATAAATGTCCCTATTGGACCAAATTGAGTATGACTTCAATAACCTCTTCAGCCTGGTTTGAACATGTGAAATGATTGAGGATATGACTATATTTCCCCATAATGCATACTAATGCCATTTTGGTAAATGACCCAAAATATGTCTGCACAAGTTCTTAGCATTTTTAAAGGGAGTGCTGTGATTTTGGGGTTTTGATTTATATAGTCTGTTGAATGGATATTTTCAGATGTTTCCTTGATAATATTTATAATATTTTTATCTATTGGATAAAACATTTAAATTGTACAAAATTACTATATTATAGGACTTGTTAGCAAGGTCAATTTGGGAATGTGTATCATTGAGGAATTAGGACGAATCCAATCATTAGGTAGAGAAATGTAATCATCCAGAATTCAACCAAGCTCTGATGAGAGAACAAGTTAGCTGCACCATTCTCAGCTTTCCAGTAGTCATTATGCTCTTTTATAATGAATATAGATTATATGAACAGACTGGTTGAAAAGGAGTAATGTTTATGAGCAGAAGATAATACAAGGGTGAAATTTTGAATTGAAATATTGCTAAAGGAGGCAACAATACATAGAATTTCTGAAATATGCTTGAAGGCTGAAAAATATGTCATGACGATGTAGTTAAGAAAGAAAAATAAAGATATGGAAAATAGTCATCAATCACAAAACAAGGTCCGCAGAGCTTATTTATGTAGTATGATATAATGATTTGATGGGGGCAGCTAAAAAATGGCTACAGAAAAATCAGTGGAATCTGTTAATAGTGATGCATTGAGTTCCACTAATATTATTCATGGATGTACTATTAGTAGTAGCACATTTTTGTATTTTGTCTACACCAACATATCAGCCACTGTCCATGGTGCTGAACCAGTGATGTCTGCTGGGAGTTATAAGAATATTTCCTTCTCCCAACTCCAATGTCCTGTTTTCTTACTTTACACTGTGATTGGATCATAAATGGAATGTATAAATCACTAATATTTCTTGTTGTTGCCATTTCCAAGTATGGGATCTCAATGAGGCCTCAAATTTAACATGGCTAACACTGAGCTGCCATTTCTCTGAAAAGGATTTCTCCTATGGTCTTACTCATCTTAGTTAATGGCAACTCTGTGCTTTGTTACTCCGGCTGAAACCTTGGTATAATACGTAACTTTGTTCCCTTTCTCACATCTCACATCTGTCGGGTATGCCTTCACAATATAGCGGTAATCCAGTCACTCCACTATAACCATCTTTACGCAAACCCCTCTCCTCTCACTGTTATGGCTCTCTCACTGGTTTTGCTGCTTATTTCCTGTTCCTTTCCCCATTTTCAAAGTCTGTTCTCAGTAAAGCAGCCAGAGTAACCTTGTAGAATGCTAAGTCGGATCATCTCAGTCTTCTGCTGACAAATCCTGTGACAGCATCCTGCTTCAGTTGGGGTAAAAGCCAAAGTCCCTATAATAACCTTTAGGTGAGATGGGTATTTTTAAAAATAACATTGCTTTACAGTGGTGCATACAGTTTTTTGACTGTTCTGTACTTATCTACTTTTCTCTTCCTCGTGCATTCCATTTCAGCTACACATGGACCCTTTTAATGGTCTTTGAATGGACACAGTTATGTTCTTCCTTGAGGGCCTTTGCACTTGCTGTTGCCTTCTGCCTGGACAGTTTTTCCATTGTTACATGCAGGGCTCACTTCCTCACTTTCTTCAGGTCTTTATTCAAACTCTTTTACACTGAAATTCTCCTTAGTCCTCGTACCTAACTTGTTAAAGAAATCCCTTCCTCCATAACAGTTTATATCCCCCCTTCTCTTATTTTTTCCCCCTTTAATATGTTTATAGTCTAAAAAACTATGCATTTTAATTAAACATGTTTGTTTCTTCACTGAGATGTTAGCTCAATGAGAGCAGGGATTTTGTTTGTTTTGTTTACTGCTATGTCTAGAATAATGCCTGGCATATAATAGAGCTCAATAAGTATTTTTTACTTCACTTAATGGATGGAATTATATCCACATATAACTTCTTTGGGGGAAAATATCAATATTGATATGTGCATATCTCAGATTCATTGAGATAAAGAAAAACGTTCTTAGCATAGGTTGATTTATGTTTTTGATTCTGGTGTTTAGAGGCTTGAAAGGGAGTGTATAGTTTAGAATTTATTTATTTAAAAGATTTATTTATGCATACAAGAACTGGGGTACAGGCCAGAGACACGGGGGGTGAGAGTATTCACCAGAGACAGAGCAGAGAACAGAACAGGAAGTCTGACGAAATACACTGCTGAGGGGAGTAGCGGGCGAGGCAGGAGAGGTCTGCCTCACCATGTGGGTTGCTCCCTGGCTGGTTGGGGATCGAACTTGTGTTGTAGAGGCTGCGGTTTGCTTCATAGTGTGGTGCTTAACCGTTTGTGTCACCAGGGAGGCACTGGTTTAGAATTTAAAGATGCGGTGGATTTCAGCAATAACTCCAGAGTGAGTGAGGTCCCAAGGAGAAAGCTTCTTGAAGGCCCTTGATCCTATACTTCTTTCCTTCATTATTTACCCCCACACCCTTCTAACTTGCATATGTTCTAAAGAAACAAGTTTTCTAGGTGTGTGGGGCTAAGAAGGGTGTTTTCTAAAGCCATTTCAAATGAAAGAGGCAAGTTGTATCTAGAAACAAAATTTAATACACCTGATTAAAATAAAAAATCAACCATGTGCACCAGCCACAAGGGGGTGCTGGTCATTCATTGTCAGAGTAGGGGCTACAGTTGAATTGTGTTTGCAAGTTAGGATGTCTGGTTCAGCCTCCCCCAGACCAATTGGCTTTTAGTATTTTATATTGAACTTATATTTACTATTTCTCCAACTGTAGAAGGCATTTTTCTCCAACTGTAGAAGGCAATTTTGGGAGCATTTTGTTTCTCCTCTGTCGGGACTGTTTAATCATTGATAAGCTCATTCCCATTTGCCAGCTGGCAGTGACTCATGCGAAGAGGGTCATGGCACTGGAGCCTGCTAGTGCTATACTGCCCCTGAGCATTTCCTTACTTTCCTAAAATGTGTGAAAGCCTTTTAAGTGATTTTGCCTGTGTACATAAGAGACTAAGAGAAATGATGCTCAAAATAACTTGTACTTACTCTAGTGAGTAGTTACATTCTTTCAAATTTTAGTTTCATGTTACTCTAAATCAGGAAAATAGCATGTCACACAGTACCACCTTATTCTTGATCAGTTTTACACCTGATTGAAAAAGTAATGGAGATACCATTATTACACTGTCAGGAGTTAATCAGGAATCAGATAAGAGCAAGGAGGTGAAAGGTAGAAATAGAAATACATGTATAACTACTTTTTTTCTCCAGTCTAACATAGCTTATTAGACCCTTAAACTTGTTCTCCTTTAGTTACGACAAAGAACCCTGAAAGAATACTCTCTGCTGGTAGAAAAATACATATAGGAAAAAAAAATCTTAATTTCTT
This sequence comes from Talpa europaea, assembly GCF_964194135.1. Classification (NCBI taxonomy): domain Eukaryota; kingdom Metazoa; phylum Chordata; class Mammalia; order Eulipotyphla; family Talpidae; genus Talpa; species Talpa europaea. The sequence goes on along the minus strand of NC_140083.1, from coordinate 13,512,757 downwards.
TAAATAAATTAGTGCATGGAAAATCTGAGTTAGTATAATACTGTGATAATGCAGTGGTTCAAATCAAGTTCTGTGCTGTTAACAGACCCTGGCTGCTTATTTGAATAACTTCAGGGGATGACTCTACATTTCTTAAGATGAATGATATATTTAGTGTGCTGTGGAAATAAAATAGTGTTTAGTAGTCATTTCATTTTTATACTTGAGTATTTTGGAGAGGAAATGGAAGTGTTGACCAACATCTAACAAAACATTCAAAGACCTGATGTGGTTGTGTTGATTTCCTGAAAGTCATGGTTTCCAGGAACTCATTGATGGCGTGAGGACTTACTGTATCCACTGAATAGAACCCAAACAGATTCTCCTAACTAATCCCAGCCTGCCTTTCCCCTTAGTTGGGAAAAGACCCACAGTCAGTTAAATGTCTTCCCAGATCATCCTCAGCCTTTGTTCAAATGAGCCACCAAGGGCTGCTCTTTGGGTGACACTGAACAACTGTCTTAAGACGGTTGCTTTGATTTGCATTCATTGGTGACTATACCACGAGCTCACTTTTAATGTATGCATCCACTTTGAGCACTAAAGTCTTGAGCTTTTAAAAAGACTTGATTTTTGGTCACACACGTGTATGTGTGTGCTGCTGTTTCTCAATGAGTATTAAAGAACACTCTTAAGACTATTTTACAAAAGGCTGTCTCTTGTAGAAACTAGGCTAGACCTATAACTTAGTGACTGGCATTAACATATATACCCCTTTCATTAAGAATTTAACATATATGTGCAGCACATTTAAAAAATTCGATGTTTTTAGTGATTTTGTTAAGCAAAATAAGTCAGAAGGAGAAAGATAAATACCCAGTGCTGTCACTTATATGTGGAATATAGAGAAGCCAAACAGTTTCAGTCAAAACCAAACTAAGAACTAGCCCTGGGAAACTGTAGAACTGAGGCTGGGAGGAGCAGGAGGGGGAGGTGGGTGCAAACTGAGGAGGCGATAGATTCTGGGTGTCTTGATGGTGGGTGTGGTGTGGTAACACTTGAGGTGATCCTATACTTCTAATAAACACAAAAAAGTTGTAAATTAATGTTACCTCAACAAAAAGAAATAAACATAAGATTTTAATGTGTTTATAATTTGTTAGAATGCATTTTTGCAAAGCATTTTATAGTGTATTGCAACTTGGCTAATATGCCATTTTGATCTGATATTTAACATTGTATAAAGGTCCTATAGTTATTAATAAAAATACTTTAGTAGAAAACACAGTGACATTTAAAACACTGCCAAGCTGCACTGAGTGACTTTTCCTTGGGGTTGTTGCAAACATCCCCCAGTTGACATTTAGCCACTTTTCCTGATGCCAGGTGCCTTGCATGAGACCTTCTGAGTATGTTGAAACTTGTGAATTTTACATTTCGGAGCTACCTAAAGCAGCCCCCTTCCAAAAAAAAAAAAAATTATGCCATCAGCTTTCTGATGGAGATTTGCTAAAAATTCTACATTGATAACTTTTGATTTTATTTTTGAATAGGCAGTATCATGAGTGAAGTCAGACAATGAGTATCTTCGGTGTGCCCTCGTGATTTCTTCTAGAATCAATCATTTCTACCTGTGGAAATATGATTAGCTGGTTTTGATGTGACTTGCGGGAATGGAGTTCTGAGTGTGGTCATGAAGGACTGACAGAGAGGAAAAGGGTGTATGAGAGTTTGGCTTTAGCGGATAGTTTATCTTCATTTTTTCTATTTTATTTGAGATCTGATTATTTTTTTTTTGCTAAAGTAGCATTGCATTATGACATAAATTTCAGCTGTTCATCATTGAGAATCAACATGTGTGTATGCTACATTAAGCTCACTGCTAAATTCTTAGTAGAGTATATTTAGCAAAATCTGTGATCCCGGCTCCATCAGGTTGTGGTGAATAGAATGCTGGTCTGGTAGAGGAAAATGTGAGTTTTTCATGCCTGGTTCTGTCATAGGCCATTTAGCCGTGTCCCTGTAACCAAGTAACTTCACTTCTCTGGGCTTTATTTCTTTATCAGTACAGAAATGTAATGGGACTAAATAATTTCTAAAATTCCGTGACTGTTTTGTGCCCCCAAACTATGTACATCTGAATTTTAGAGAAAGTATTTTTTTTTTCCTTTTTTAAAGATTTATTTATTTATACAGCCCTGGGTACAGTCAGAAGCGCGGGAGGGTGAGAGAATTCACCAGAGCCAGAGCGGGGAGCAGAGCAGGCAGAAGGACTGAAGTACACTGCTGAGGGGAGCAGCGGGCAGCAGGAGAGGTCTGCGTGCCATGTGGGACCCTCCTCTGGTGGCCGGGGAGCAGCCGGGGATCGAACCGGCACTGCAGAAGCTGCGGGCAGCTTCGCAACCCAGAGCTCAACCACTGCGCCACCAGGGAGGCCTGAGAAAGTATTAATTGTTAATAATGGGAAGTTAAAATGTAGCAGCACCATCCCTATCCCCATGTTGTTGAGAAGTCAACAATCCCTTAATCCGACTCTGTGACAGAGCCAGAATTTGTTTTTTTTTTTTCTTTATTTTTTTTTTATTTTTTTTATAAATAAATTTTATTTTTATATTCCCCATACAATTGCAGCACCCCCCCATTCTGAACCCAATCCCTCCCCTCCCGCCCCCGTCCCCCTAAAAGTGTCTCTGGTTCATAGTTTTTTGTTGATTTTGATTTTCACTTTCTTATAGTTAATCATTTTCCTGGTCCCTTATTTAAGTTTTCTACATTCCTGCTATGAGTGAGACCATCCGGTATTTTTCTTTTTCTTTCTGGCTTATTTCGCTGAGCATGATCCCTTCCAGCGCCATCCATGTTGCTGCAAATTGCATGTGTTTATCTTTTTTGAATGCTGAGTAATATTCCATGGTATATATGCACCACATCTTCTTGATCCAGTCATCTATTTTTGGGCATTTGGGTTGTTTCCAAAGCTTAGCTATTGTAAACAGTGCTGCTATAAACAAACATAGGGGTGCAGGTGTTCTTTGGAATTGATGTTTCTGTGTCCTTTGGGTAAATACCTAGGAGTGGAATTGCTGGGTCATATGGAAGCTCTATGTTTAGTAGGTCCAGAAATCTCCACACAGCTCTCCACAGTGGTTGGACCAGTTTGCACTCCCACCAACAGTGCAGAAGAGTTCCTTTTTCTCCACACCCTCGCCAACATTTGTTGTTGCTAGTTTTTTTAATATGTGCCATTCTCACTGGTGTAAGATGGTATCTCATGGTAGTTTTGATTTGCATTTCCCTGATGACAAGTGATGTTGAACATTTTTTCATATGCCTGTTGGCCATTTGCATTTCCTCTTCAGAGAAGTTTCTTTTTAGCTCTTCTGCCCATTTTTTGACTGGATAATTTTCTTTGTTGTTGTTGAGTCTCATCAGCTCTTTGTAGATTTTTGTGATCAGTCCTTTATCATTAGTGTTGGGTGCAAAAATATTCTCCCAGTTGGTGGGGTTTCTCTTTGTTTTTGTTATTGTCTCTTTTGCTGTGCAGAAGCGACAGAGCCAGAATTTGAACTGAGACCCACCAGCCTCAGCCACCCATGTATTCACCATTATGCTCGCCATTATGCTCACCGGCATAATGAGTGAAGACACAGTAGCTCGCCTTCTCCTGATGCTCTGTGTAAGTTTCCAGGATCCCTCTGAAAGATGCCACCCATTGAGAAAGAACACAGACTTTTTCCAGAATCGTGTAACCTTTTCAGGGTACCCAGGAAGTCCTAACTTATTTTTTTGGGGGGAGGGGGGCAGTACAGAAATCTTTTCTATAAAATTCATGACTAACTCTCTTTGCAAAGTGATGGGTAAGAGTAGATACTGGAGTCAGTTGGTAAGGGAGCAAGATTAGTAGTGTCTTTGAAACACATGTAAAGGAGAATTAGCAGTGAGTGGAAAATGTCTCTTCAAAATAACCCAATCCCCAATCCACATAGAATTGGTAAGTATCAGCTTTCACTCAGCAGGAGTCATTTTGGCTTTTCAGAGACTTGTGTAAAGTGTCCACTGAGGTAAACGTTCTGTTGCTGTTGTAGCACCTTCTTTAGTCAGGAATATTAAGCTAATAGCTTGTTTCCTTGCTGTGCTTTATGCTTATATATTTGTTTAGACCCACTCTTTAATCATTTCAGCTAGCCACCTCCTTAAGTCAAGACCACTGTTTGTCAAGATGTGCTTGAGACAGTTTTCTCTTATCACAACAGAAATGATCTCATGGGATCATCTCAGGCTGCATGGTCTAAAAAAGATAGCATCTCAGGGCCTCCCCGGTGGCACAGTGGGTTGTGTGCAGTGTTGTGAAGCTGTCTGCAGCCTCTGCAGTGTGGGTTCAATTCCTGGCTGGCTAGGGAGGTACCCACATGGCACAGCAGACCTCTCCTGTCTCACCCGCTGCTCCCCTCAGCAGTGTTTTCGGTCCATCTGCCTGTTCTGCTCCCCACTCTGTCTCTGGTGAATTCTCTCACCCTCCAGTGCCTCTGGCCTGTACCCCAGTTCTTATGCAAATAAATAAATCTTTGAAAAAATAAAAAAGATACCATCTCAAGTAAAAAGAAGTTAAAGGTTTCAGCCATTGCTTGCTTTCCCAGGTCCATTTCATCACCTCTAATATATTGAGTTGTGTTTATTTTCTGCTACCACTCAAGTGCAATAAATATTCATTTTTTTTCAAGAAATATTTAAACTTTTATGTAAGCAAGTCTTCTTTTGGCTTTCTAGCAGACTGATTGTCTGGAACTGACACTTCTAACCAAGTAAAATAAGATTTTTTCAAAATAATTTGCAGTTTGTTTTCTCCATTTTTTTTTTTTTTTGTGAACTCTAGGACTAAGCTCATGTAAGATATATGGTGGAAGGGATTCTTAGTTCCAAAAAAGTACTAGGATCTGGATAGGTAATAGAAAACGTAATTTACATTGCCCAGTCTTTGTATTTTTTAACTGAGAAGTGAAAAGTGAAAATGATTGCTCCTTACATTTAAGATCTTCATTCCAACACCTAATGGTAATTAATGAGGTTTGATGTGGCTCAGGAAAAGCACTGTGTGGAGCCATATACACATAGAAGATATTGTCATTAATATGCACAAATACCTTAGTTTACTATTTGAGAAAACTCACCATAATTATTTAACTGTTCTGTGTCTGTTTACAGTAAATTAAAATAATCTTGCCATATTGTGAAACATCAATTAAATTGTAAATTAATTAGCAAGAAGTCCCTTGAAAAATGTTAGCTTGGAGGGTTCCGAGACTTTGAATGAATATTCTAAGCACTGGAAAAAATGAAGCTCTTCCTAATATAAAAACTTTATACTTTTTAATTTCCTTAATGTTAAGCTTTTTTTAAAAGATTTATTTATTTATACAAGAACTGGGGTACACGTCAGAGACGCAGGAGGGTGAGAGAATTCACCAGAGACAGAGCGGGGAGCAGAACAGGCAGATAGACTGCTGCTGAGGGGAGCAGCGGGCGAGACAGAAGAGGTCTGCCATGCCATGTAGGAATCTCCCTGGCCAGCCAGGAATTGAACCCACACTGCAGAGGCTGTGTACAGCTTCACTGTGCAGCGTTCATCCCACTGCACCACTGGGGAGGCCCTAATGTTAAGCTTTAAGATAAACCAATAATTTGATTTTTCAATTGAAGAAATTATTTATATAATTGTAGATTCACATGGAAAAGTTACAAGAAATGAAAGTATTCACATAGTACTCACCCATTTCCCACAAGACAGCATTTTGAGAAACTTGTATCAGTCAATAATTTGATAATAGAAAAAATTTACTAATGATAATATCTATTAAGACATCAGAAATTTTTCTTCAGTCCACATTCCTTCCATTGAAGACAAAAATTATGAAAATTCTACACATCTCAGTCAGAAGTATGGATGTCATGTGTTTTCATTCTCTTCATTATTTTATGTAATTTGGGGCTCAATATCCTTGTTTGAATATCTCCTGGAACCATTGACTTTGCTCTGATTTTGTGACCTTGGCCAAGGTACTTTTATGTTCTAGACCTCGTTGTAAATTGGGACAAAAGTACCCATCGCTGCCTAATTCATGGGAAGGCTCTGGAAGAAATAGATACCATATGTGTCTGTCTCTCCCGACTTCCTTTCTTGTTAATCTCCTTTTGGGCTCTCTGCTTGGCCCTAAGCGTTTTCTCAGTTCATTAAGCGTACAGTGTTTTATCTCACTTCTGTGCATTTTCTACTGCTGTTCTTTCTACTTGCAATATACCCTCATCCCCTTCCTGTCCTGCCTCCTAATCTGTACATACATACTTCTCTTCCCTCCTTTATCTGCTAATTCCTGCTTATTTCCACACCTTTAGCAAAGTCCTTAGGGAAAACTCTCCATGACCGCGCCCACCAGGATTGGGTTCCCACATCATGTGTCCTCTTAGCATCCTATGCCTCCACTTGCCAGTGCATTTCCATTGTAGGGCCCTGTGCTATCTGATGTGTTTTCACTAGTATGTGAAGGCAAAGGAAGTATTTTTTTTATTTTTTTAAAACTTTTTAAAAAATATTTATCCAGGAACGGGGTATGGGCCAGATGCATGGGAAGGTGAGAGGATTCACCAGAGAGAGAGAGCGGGGAGCAGAACAGGCAGACTGACGAAATTCACTGCTGAGGGGAGAAGTGGGCGAGACAGGAGAGGTCTGCCTGGCCATGTGGGACCCTTGCCAGCCGGCTGGGATTGAACCGGTGCTGTAGAGGCTGCGGACAGCTTCACAGCACTGTGTTCAACTGCCTGCACCAGCAGGGGAGGCCCAAAGGGAGTTATTCTTGATCACCATTTTATGCACCCATCACAGTGCCTGCCTCAGAGTGGGCGCTCCTTAAAAATTCAAGGAATGAGTGAATGAGGAAATCTAATCAGCATGTGCTGAGCATTTTGGAAGAAAACACTATGCAGGTCAGGTGGAGTTGTGGGTGGTATTTCTATTTAGTATGTGACTCATTGAGATTTAAGCCTGTTACATGTTTAAAAATATATCTTTGTGGGGTGATTTGGTTTTCCTTATTTTTTTCCTTTTTTTTTTTTTTTGTTGTCATGTCAGAATTGCTGTGTTATTATGTCTTGCAAAATACCTCAAACTGTGGCCAAGCTGAATTTTAAAAAGAAAGACAAGTCTAAAATAGAGATGAATGTTTCCTTTGGTGCATTAAAGAGTTGTGGATGTGAGACTCTTGCCAGCCTTCAGGAAAGCACTGAGTTGTCCTGGTACAGTAGTGAGCTGCTGCTCCTTCTTGTGCCTCAGCTGGTGGAAATGCCTCCCGGTTGTGAAGTCAATTGCAGTGTTAGGTGCTACATGCCTCTGAGTCCAACAGGAGACCGTGGCTCCAAACAAGTGGCCTGAGTTTGATCCCCAGCCAGGGAGCTGACTCACAAGATGTGGCAGACCTCTCCTGTCTCACCCCCTGCACCCCTCAGCAGTGTATTTCAGTAGATCCTCCTGTTCTGCTTCCCATGCTGTCTCTGGTGAATCCTCTCATGCCCCCCACCTCTGACCTACCCCCCAGTTCTTCTGTGCAAAAATAAATCTACCAACCCCCCCAAACCAAAAAACAAATAAAAATGCTTCTGGCAAGACTCTACTAACTTACATATCCATCATCAATTCATGAAATTGCCCCTATCACTCTGTTCTTTCAGCATTGTCATTTTTAATATCCTGCAGAATTATGTCTTCCTGCTTAAATTTAAAATTGTATTGATAGAATAGTTCAGAAGTTTATTACCTACCCTTCCCCTTTTTAGGCAAATAACTACCCTTTCTATTTTTCTTTTCTATGTTCTTCCCCCCCCCCCACTTTATTTTTGTTTGGGAATTTTCTCACTAATTTTTCCCTCAGTTAGTAGAAGACTACAGTCTTTTCCTTACATTTACCTTAGAAATCACAACATGCCTCCGTGACTTATTCAAATCTAGTGTTAATGGTAGAATCTAAGGATTTTAACATGTCTACTAACCAAAGACCAAAGATTATATCTCTGTCCTCTTCTTAAACAACACAAGGGTCTAAATTTTCCCATTCCCTTATATAATATTATGGCTAAATGCTTTGCTTATATGTGATACCTGCTTTCTGATCACTCCCAAATTAACCATAATTTTTTTTTTGTTTTTGGTAGTCAGCAGTTTTATACAGATTTACCAATGCAGTAATTCATTTATTTGCTTATTATTGCTTCTTGCATTTTACTTATCCTTTCTGGATTCTGTTTGGTTCTTTTTTATTTTATACATTTTTTACATCATTTTTCATTTTTGCACAATGTAATCATTTTCATCTTATAGTCCCCACACAATTCCCACCCCCCTTGTTTTGATCCTACTCCCTCCTCCCCACTCCATAGAGTGTCTCTGTTTTATAGTTGCTTGTTGAGTTTGAATTTTACTTTATTATAGTTAGTCCTTTTTCCTGGTCCCTTATTTAGGTTTCTAAATTCCTGCTATGAGTGAGACCATCTGGTATTTTTCTTTTTCTTTCTGGCTTATTTCGCTGAGCATGATCCCTTCCAGCTTCATCCATGTTGCTGCAAATTGCATGACTTTATCTTTTTGATGGCTGAGTAATATTCCATTGTGTATATGTAACACATCTTCTTGATCCAGTCATCTTTTTGGGCATTTGGATTGTTTCCATAGCTTAGCTATTGTAAATAGTGCTGTATAAACATAGGGGTGCAGGTGCCCTTTTGAATTAATGTTTGTGTCCTTTGAGTAAATACCTAGGAGTAGAATTGCTGGATCATATGGAAGCTCCATCTTTAGCAGGTTGAGGAATCTCCACACAGCTTTCCATAGTAGTTGGACCAGTTTGCACTCCCACCAGCAGTGTAAGAGCATTCCTTTTTCTCCACACCATCGCCAACATTTGTTGTTGGTAGTTTTTTTAATATGTGCCATTCTCACTGGTGTAAGATGGTATCTCATGGTAGTTTTGATTTTCATTTCCCTGATTACAAGTGATGTTGAACATTTTTTAACACAGATCTTCTTTATGGCACTCAATGCATGATAAGATCATCTTTTCTTGAAAATGTCTTTGTTTTGCTTATAGTATTGCTGAGGATAGCATTCTAAAGTGAGTTTTGCCCCCATTTGTAGAAGAGAATTTCTTAAAAGAGCTTATAAAATTTTTTTCAAGTTTTTCCTTCATTTTTGTAGCTGGGGTATTCTACTTCTTATTTTCCAGCCCTGAATGTCTTTGTTATATCTTTGTGTGTCTTTTCTGTGTCAGCTTGATTCTGCACATTTTTTTACCTCTTTTGTTTCTGTTTTTATCCTCATTGACTTCAATTATCTGTGCTGAAGTTTTTATCATCATCATCACATTACCTAGACAACTTTATACTGACATTGTAGGAAGCTTATGAATAGAAAAATTTCCCCACAATGCTATAATTCAAATGGAATGGTCTATTTCTACTCTCTGAACAACCTTCAAATCTTTGTTCATAGGGGTTACACTTACAATTATGCCATATATACATATGTATATATTTAATTTTGTGTTCTAACACTTCTGCTTACTTGATTTTCCTATTAAGTAATCTTCATGTTACCATTTTAGTAGCTCAATTATAGTTTCTTAAATTAGTACACTTTATCATGTTTTGAGTTTGTTTTCAACTGCTTTTGTTATAGTTTTTCCCCAAACAATTTTTTGTATATGTGGACTTTACAGTATTTTTCTGTGGCTAAAGTCTCAGGAAGGAGACTGTTAAGTTAAAATTTCTTGTCCAGATATTGCCCATTTCTCCTTTGAGTGGAAGGTCTCATTTCACAGGGCCATGAGGAATGCATTCACATACCAGCAGAAAGCACTTATTAAACACTGTGCATTTTGAATCCCATACTGATGAATAGGACCTAATTCAAGTTTCAAGGAACTCAGTGAAGTCAAGGATGTAGGCATCTTAACAACTTTTATAACATTATGGCAAAAGGAACAAGTGCTGCAGTCAAAATCTAAACAAGGAAGAAATTTCACAGAGGAGCTTGCACTGCAGCCACAGATAGAGAAGAGACCAGCTTCCCTGGGCAAGCTGAGGCTGGACGATGTTCCATGCTGAGAGAACTTAATGGACAAAAAGCCAGGGGTGTGAAGTCTATTGTGCATTTGGGAACATTGAAACTGGTGGTGCAGCTGCAACAATGGGTGAGGGAAGGGAGGAAATGAAATTCATAGAAGGTTGCTAGATAGTAGATCTTGAGTAGTTTGCTAAATGATTTTGGATATAATCAGCCAGAGTTTTCATTGCTGTCTCTCATTGCAAGTGCTGGTTTTTGAAAATGTGTTTTGTAGAATCAGGGCACCTAACGTTTGGCGGGTGGCTTAACCAGCCTGCTCTCTGTATTATAAATGAGGAAAATAATTGCAGTAGGAGCTAAGGAACATTTCTAAGTTAACACCAATTAGTAGGTATATATATATATGAGGGATGCGTGAGAGTACTCTTAGTCCCTTTTTCAGAAAATACTTGTTAAGCAGCTGTTCATGGCCCTATACTAAGCTCTGGGAGAATAGAAGGTGAATGAAGTATAAGGCTTGCTCTTATAGCCAATTGGAAGAAGTAGACAAATCAACAGTTGCAAATTAGTAGGCCATGAACATTGGTAGAGATTGGTAGAGAGCTTGCTCAGAGCACAGTGAAGGGGCAGCTATTCTAGCCTGGCAAGATGAGGGCAGGGAGAGGTTGTAGAAGGTGAGGTCTATACAGAGTCATGAAGAACTTGGTAGACATGTCAAGACCATGTGGAGGGAAGGCTCTTCTAAAATGAGCAAAGCCTTGGGGCTTGAAACAGAAAGATGAATTATGGGATGCAAAGCAGTTCCATAGTGTAGGAGTGGGAGGCCGAGAGTGAGGGATATAAAGCCAGGACTATGTGGCTTGGTCATGCTGGCCACGGTAAACAGTGTGGACTGTGTCTTTGGCACAACTGAATATCTTAAAGTATTTCAGAGGGAAACATGACAGGGCTTTTTGTTTGATGTAAGGGAGTAAAGCAGAGGGAGAGACTAGAAAATACAGTTCTCTTATCCTTTCTTCTCTAGATGGCTGGGATCATCAAGATTTAAGGTGGTACCTTTCTTACAGTAAATGTGCAATGGGGTGACATGTGGCAATGGAGGAAACTTCTTTGAGCATCTGGAAACTTAAGCATTCTTGAGATGCCAAAAAAAAAAAGTCCAGTAAATTTGGGGGTCCAGGCCAGGGGCTATGCACATTGCCCCATTTTTAATAGCTTGAGGGTATGAAAAGCACATTTATGAGGTTCAGAACACCTTCTTGGGTGGACAGTTTTAAATGCACAATAGGCAAAGTAGAACCAGAAGCTTTTATAGGTAACGGAGCTCACCAGTACAGAATGACAATACTAGGGTGTGAATAATATTAAGTAACATTTATGGGCCACTTATTTTCTTCCACACATGGGGCTAAATGCTTTACATTTATGTTCTTGTCTAATCTTTACTATAAACCTTTTGTGGGGAAACAAAGGCCTTGAGAATTTAATTGCTTGCCCGGGGTCACGAGCTCTACTGTGAACCTGAGGCAGGCCAATTCCAAAGCCCTGGCTCGTGAACTTCACATTGCCTCCCTGTGAAGCTGATATGCCCTCGTATTGTGGAAGCATATTGAACTTTCAGGGTTCAGCTGTCAAAAGATGTCGTCATTGAACCAGATGTATGAAATATAGGTTGAGTGCCCTACATCAGCTGTGTGTGAGGAATGGTAGGATGTGGGATGAAAGAAAGAAATTGGATTGTCTCTGAAGCACTCTGAGTTTGTAATAGAACTATAATCTTCTGAGATCAAAATTATAAAACAATCTATGTACTGCTCTTTTATGAGAGAATTTTCTTATTGAATAGGTTGACGTGAGAAGACAAACTGGAGCAGATGAAAGATGATATAAAGGCCCTCTTTTGAAATCAAATCATTAAAACAAGGGAAAAAATGTAACCATCCCTTATCCTTGGTGGTAGGAGAATTTGAGATTGAGGACTTCATGAGTTGGGAAGAGTAATTTTTTAAACTAAGTCAATAAAAATCCATATACATAATATTGCTTATTTGCTAAAATAAAGCTATATCTCTCATGCTAGAAAAATGGATACTTTCCCCAAGTATGGGGGTAGAATTAATTTCTGGTTGTCATCCTTTGCTTCTTAGAAACTTTATGCCCCTGCATAGCTTACAAAATATCCTTAATTTCTCCTGTGTTATAGATGACTTGCACATTAAAAGCCTTTTTATTCTCATTTCCTGGTTCTCCATTTAAATATTCAATGCCTGTGTGACTTAGAATTCTTACACGATTGTGGCTCCTCTCTTCTTACAAACATGGAGTGGAATTTCAGGATTTGGCGTCCATTTTCCCTCAGCTACCTGCTCCTCGCCAGCAGCTTCTTTGTAAATCCACTACTCCTCTGCCATCTGCCCTGCTTCCTTTTTCTATTTCCACTCCCAGTTCCTTCATTTTCTAATTACTCCCAACAGCAGTGACTCAAGCCTACATTGGAAGCAAGATTCCAACAGTTGCCAAATAGGAACAAGAAAGTGTGTCACATACTAGCTTTTCACAAAAGGAGTCATTATGCAGCTGGATTTTCATCTCCAAAAGAGAAGGAATTTCAAGGAAAGTTAAATCTTAATTTAAAAAAGTATTATCAAGCACTTTTGCAGGAGTAGCACTTACTCACATCCTTTTCAGTTACACCTTTGAGATAGTCGTGAGGGCTACTCACAAATATTTGATTCCCTCCTCTTTTGGGAAATAGTACACTACACTTGTTCTTTCCTACTCAGCAGAACTCAGATAATGGCCACATGACTTGTAGCCAATGAAATGTGAAGGGCGGTGATAGGTATCACTTTTGAGTAGAAGCTTTAAGAGCCATAGGTATCATTTCTGAGTAGAAGCTTTAAGTGTCATTATGTCAATAATAAAGCTTTTTTAAAAAGAGCCATTATATGCTTAGATTATTATAATATTTTTCAGTAGTTTCTCTATTTGTGTGTGAGTGACAATTATCAATAGTGTCCCAGTGGACTTATAATGGATCATGTAACATGACCAAGAAATCTTTGTTGTTTTAAGTCAGAGATTTGAGGGATTGATTTTTATTGCAGCATAACATGGTCCATTCTGACTGATACACTAAAACATTTCCAGCATCTGAGACCCTAAGGTATAGCAGACGAAAATCTCAGAAAACTCCCTATACATGAATCAGTGACAGTTTGAAGACTTAAAAGTTTAAAGTACATTCTCTTAATGCATTCTCTTAAAAATAATGTACTTGTTCCATAGCCCTGTAGTTGTATGTAATCTGTTGCCCAATAATTTTGTGTGTATAGATCAGTCACTCTTCCAGAGGCTCTTTGAGGATAAGGATGTAGTGTCCTTTTTTAATTTAGGCACCTAGCGCTGTGTGGCATTTAGTGGGCATAAAATGATGTGAGTGAGATTAATGAATAGGACTACAATACCATCTGATACATAATAGGTGCTCAATAACTATTTGGTATTGAATATCATAATATCTGTGGCTGTACAAAATGAATTATTGATATTTCATCTCTTAATTTGCTCTTTGACAAATTTTCCAGGCACAAAAAAAAGCAGTTTAATGTAAATTCTTGAGTTGTATTTTCCCTACCACCAGAGTCTTTAAAAAGCTTTATATAAAGACATAGCATTAGTGCAACTTGGCTGGAGGGATGGGGTACTTGTGCCTAAAATGGTTTGCAGCTAGATGCTGAGCTTGCATCTTTACCATCTTTCCACTGGGCATTATAATTAGGGGAGAATTCTGATGCTAAAGCTTGGTTAGTTCATAGTTATTGATTCAAAGTTTATTATTTCACCAGGGATTGCAAATTATTTGATTTGGTTTAAAAAGTGCTTGATGCATGTTATTCTGAGGTGTTGAGGGATTGTCCACTTGGCTGTTTTTGCACTTGCCTTAGTCCAGAAAAATCTCCCCTTCACTCCCCAGTTTTCCCCCACCCAAACCCCACTTTGTTTCTTACCAGAAAGGATTTCAGGCATCTTGGAGATTCTGTATACATGGGCTATTGTAATGGGATCCTTGCTTGCCTGTTTCTTTATATTCTTCCTCATAAATTTCAACTCCCTAAATGGAACACATTTCCTCATATCTTTTGTCTCAGCAGTTTCTTTAGCAACCAAAAATGCCTTCTCTGTGTGCATTAATTCATTATCAAATATTAAGAGACTATTGTATGCCAGGCATTATTCTGAGTCTTATAAGCACAGCTTTCCAGGAACTTACAGTCTATTATAAGAGTCAGATGATTAACAAAGAATTAAATATATATTATATAAAGTGGCTATAAGTGCTATCATGAATAATAGAGTAAGTGTGGGTGGATCATGATCATGGGGGTGGGGTAGTGTGTTACTGGTTGTTCCAGGGAAGGGAATGCCCGATTAGTAAGAGGATTATGAGATGCTTTAAGGAATTAATGAAGAAAACCCATGAGGGTGGAACTGGAAATGGGTTGGATCCATTTTCCTTGAATCACATGGAAGTAGCATAAAGGAATCTAGCCCCCAAGAAAAACTGGGATTTTGTAAATAGAAAGGAGAGACTAGATATTGGGTAGTCGAGCCCCGACCACGTACTATAAGCAATATATTACAACCATGCGTTATTCCTTTATCTAGAATTCTGTCCAAAAGATATTCCAGGTATATAGATCTGAAGTCATTACCCTAAATTAAATTGCTGCCACAGTTTCCTCTCCCTTTAGGCTTAGAGTTCCCAGTTGGAATCCCGTCTTCACCTCGCACTCATACCCATACACACATACCTTTGTACGCACATACCTTTCCTAATAAATCCCATTTTTGTCTCGAGGACTTATCTTGAGTTTCTCTTTTTTTTTTTTTTAGTGTGTGTTCAGAAAAACAAAGCAAACTTCACCAAAGCTGCATTTTGTTTTAGCCTGTTGGTGTATATAAATCTCAGTCTCAGTAGGAACAGATGGAACACTCAAATTAGTATAATTTGAAAAGAATGTAATAACAGGGCCATTTCTAAAGATGTGGGCAGGATATAAAGGAAAGCTCAGGGACACTGTTGCCCCTGGGGCTCGTGCCCATAGCTCCATTTGCCTCTGGTAGGTCTGGGAGGTGGTAATAGGAGGAAGCCACTGGACCAAACCTTTACACCCACAGAGTTTCAGTCCCGGCAACCCCTTCTTATTGACTTGTTCCAGCATTCCCTTGCATAGTCTGCCATGCTGGCTTAGTCACCCAGTTTCTCCCTGGTATTTCAGCTAATCAGTGAGTTCTCGGTCTGTTGGTTCAGTAACATGACCAGCTCAAACCAGGGGCAGCCTTAGCTTCCAGCCCAGAGGAGCACTGCTGTGTTTCTTTCTAGGAGCCTTTCTCTCATCTAGGACTCCCAGAGTCAGGCAGTAAAGATGGTGGGGATCAGAAGCAAACATTCTACAAGTGGTGTATTAGGTGTGAGGGTGAGAGTTATAGGGATACTGTCCTCTCCTTGTTTCTGGACCTGGGCAGACTGATTAAGGAGAAAATTATGTAAGGTGCTGTTTACTTGGGAAGCATGGTAAGATCAGTGACTCCATGGACAAGAGTTCTCTGCTGCATGTGCCTTAAAATACACTCCCCAGACAGGGGCAACGTTGACTGAGATCCCATAGGAAATGGATGAGGCGTTGTGCAAGCCCATGTGTGGGGGGCTGGCAGGAGGGCTCCAGACATAATATGACAGAGGTCTGATCTGACAGTAAAGTTGTGCTGTTCTCCCCAGTAACTGAAAGCAATGGATTCTGGTTTTCTGTACTGATGGGATTGTGGAGAAATAGCATTTGCCTGATTACCAGGAGTAGCAGACGCCACAGTCTGTGTTGATTTCTACAGTAAAAATACCACTTCTGGAGCCAGAACTGTGATTAGCAATGCCACTTAGTTCAGTCATGATCATCTCCCAATAGTCTCCACAAACCATCTGGCTTTATCTGAATTAAATGAAGATTGGAATCACTATTATTTAAGTCTTCAAGTCTTGGATAGTGGCATTAGTCTCTGCCATTCTCCCAGGTGTGTGGCAATATTTTAGGATAATCTACTGGGTAGGGTAGTTCTAGGAATGCTTATTTGACCCTTAATAAATCATTGAACCAATGTGGGGCTTTTGCAAGTTCATCAATATATGTATTTCCACTATACATTCTGGGACTGGTTAAATAGACCCAAAATGGACTGCAAGAGCCTTTGAACCCTCTAGAGGTTGAACTCAAGCCCAAACTCTTATCACCTATCTTCACAAGATTGCCCCCTCAATTTTGAAAGACACCCCGCAGAAATATTATGAATTTACTTTTTTCTTGCTGGTGAACTGAGTGTTTCCCTTTCTCCAGTGCACGGTTACCCTGGAAACAACAAAAAGATCCTCTGTGGAAGGGTTATGGACAACTCACAATATACACCCTAGGAATATATATTCAGGGATGTCTTCAAAGGGACCCCACCTCTCTGTTGAGAAATTATGGAAAACAGATAGGAATCCACATAATGACTGCAATAGGTTTCAGCCATCCGACATAAATTTTTCCTCAAGTATATATCAGGTAACACCTTTGCAAGGGTCCATCTGCTTCTGTTTCATTTCTTGGAATCCTGTGATCATGTCATCCAGTGGGTCAGGCTCGGATTACCATCCATCCCCGTGGCTTTTTGTACTCGTACTCATCTTGTCACTGACAGTGAAGTGCCACCCACTGGCCTCCACCCTTCTTGGTTTCTTTCATCTTCACGGAGATTGAAGACTTGAGTCCTGTTAAGCATCTCACCCCATCTCCAGCCTATAGAGCAAATCCCACACATACTTTTCAAGGGCACCTTCTGTCTTCCCCCCAATCTTGGCAAAGTATGGAAGTGGTGGTTGCTCAGTGCTTCTTTAAAGCTTCAGACTCTTCCCCTACAGGAGTCAACTCAGCCAACTTCCGTACAGGCCAAATAGTAAATATTTTAGGTTTTATGAGCCAAGAGGCAAAACTCAACAACTGTTCTTGACAAAAGCCAACAGTTCTCATGTGTGAGTGTGTGTGTGTGTGTGTGTGTATTTAACATTTAAAACTGTAAAACCATAATGAATTTGAATGCCTTACCAAAACAAAAGGCAATCCTGATTTCACCTGTCTGCCATAGTTTGCTCTACAGGATGGTGGGTGGGGGAGTTCAATTTGATCATATAAACCTGTGCCACCTTATGAAACTAGGCCTTAATTTGGTGGATCACCCACACCCCTCTCTGCTACTCAAACTAAAGCTTTAAAACCGAAATCATAGGTGAATGTACCCTGTCAGTGAATTAAATCCTATCAACTGTTATATTTGTTCTCCTTGGTCCAAAGCTCTTGGAAACACATACTTGCTTTCCTGGTTCCTGCCCTTATAGTTTGGGGAAGTTCTAAAATTTATTTTTTTAAGATTTATTTATTTATGCAAGAGCCGGGGTACAGGCCAGATGCATGGGAGGGTGAGAGGATTCACCGGAGACAGAGCAGGGAACAGAACAGGCAGACTGATGAAATACATTGCTGAGGGGAGCAGTGGGTGCAACAGGAGAGGTCCGACATGCCATGTGGAACCCTCACCGGCCAGTTGGGATCGAACCGGCGCTGCAGGCTGTGGACAGCTTCACAGCGTGGCGCTCAACCATCTGTGCCACCAGGGGAGGTCCAGTTCTAGAAATCTTAGGGAATGTAGGCATCTCAGACTTTTTCCTCTGGGGGTGTGGCACCTAACCTTAAGTAAAGACCTAGCAGCTAAGAGGTAACTGGTTTGGGCCTCCCCTGGTGGCGCAGCAGTTGAGTGCTGGGCTGCAAAGCTGCCAGCAGTCTCTGCAGTGCCGGTTTGATCCCTGGCCACCGGGCAAGGGTCCCACATGGTGCGACAGACCTCTCCTGCTTCGCCCGCTACTCCCCTCAACAGTGTATTTCTTCGTCAGTCTGCCTGTTCTGTTCCCCACTCTGGCTCTGGTGAATTCTCTCACCCTCCTGCACTTCTGACTATACCTAGTGCTTGTATAAATAAATATATCTTAAAAAAAAAAAAAACTGGATTGGGTCTGGGGGAGATAACACACCAAAAAATTATTAAGCAGAGAGGATTTTTTTCCTTTTTAAAAATATTTATATATATATATATTTTACATCATTGTTCATTTTTGTACAATGCATGCTTGTATGCTTTCTCTTTTTAGGTGTGTTCCCCATAAAATTCCAACCACCAATTCACCTGTGAACTATCACCATAGTCCCTGTGCTCTCTCTTCCCTGTTTTGATCCCTCTTCCTGCCCCTCCCTTGCAGAATGTCTCTAATTTATGGTTGCCTGCTATTTTTTTATTTATTTTCCTGATCCCTTACTTGGTTCCCCTATATTCTTCCTATAAGTGAAACCATGAGATATTTTTCTTTTTCCTTTTGGCTGGTTTATTTTGTTGAGCATAATCCCTTCTAGCTCCATCCATGTTGTTGTGAATGGCATGAGTTGATCTTTTTTGATTGCTGAATAGTATTCCATTATGTATATGTACCACATCTTCTTGATTTAGTCATCTATTTTTGGGCATTTGTGTGGTTTCCATATCTTATCTATTGTAAATAGTGCTGCAATAAACATAGGGGTGTAGATATCCTTTTGAATTAATGTTGTTCTGTCCTTTGGGTAGATTCCTAGGAGTGAAATTGCTGGGTCCATTTTTAGCAGTGTGAGGAAACTCTACACAGTTTTTCATAGTGGTTGAGCCAGTTTGCATTCCTACTAGCAGTGTGGGAGAGTTCCTTTTTCTCCACAGAGGATGTTTTTTCTTGGGCAGGGAGGATATTTCTATCCTTATATGCAGGAGGATTTTGTGAGTTCAGTTTTTTCAACTTTATTTGTGTCTGCCCAAATGATCGACTATCCCATTTATCAGGGTCACACTTCTGTCCTTACCTTAATATCCGATTCCTGGTGGTGTGGATCATGTGATGGCATTGCCACCCAGTTTGCTCTGCAATCTTTGCAGTCAAGCTCTGTGCTTCCATCCTGAGCCACATCTGCCCTACAACTCTAGAGGATGAGGCCTTGCTGAGATGAGAGGAGATGAGTGGCTCAGCAAATGAGTGGCATTTGTAGATTTCATTTCTCTTTTTCCTTCCGTATACTTTCCAGGGTCCTGAGAAGAATCCCAGGGACTTGGTGAGTCTTTATCATCACTATTGTCACCATGGAAATTCATTATCATGACCACTTTAACTCCTGGCCCCTGCCCTTCCATGCCACTACTTCATCCCATGCCACTACTGGTGACAGGTTGAGTTATTGATGTCACCACTTGCCCTGGGTCATTGAGCTTTCATTTCCTCCATTCACCTGCATTTTTCAAATACACATGCAGCCAACGCCAGAACCCTACTTCAGAATCTCCATAGAAAACACCATGCTCAAATTAAGATAGTTGAGTAGAGTGCCATAAAGGGATATAGAGGTTGGAAGAAGTGATGGGAAGAAGTAGTTGCTGAGGCCAAAGCAGACAATTGTGGGGAAAGGGTTGCTAGAAAATAGGATCCTAAGTTGAGGGACAGGGTCAGTCCTTTTGATATTTTCCTGTAATATAGTATGTAGTTTGTAGCAAACCTCATTTTAAATATGCCTTCTTCAAAACTCCAGAGCATCATATGACTCTTCTTTTAAAAAGTCCACAAAATAATTATTTCACTTTCTTTAGCCATCCTTATCATATTCTACAGCAGATGGAATTCAGCCTAACAGCATTGGTTGTCTGTTGAAAAGCTAAATGAATACAGTGCGGATTTACTTTCAATTTTCATTAATTTCTTTACAGTGTATTCCTTGAAACATGACAGTTTGTCACTCCTTATATTTGCAAAGTTTTTCTTTCTTCCATTCTTTTTTCAGAAAACCATCCTGATATATTTTCTTACTTTCAGATACCATTGCAGCATAATTTATTTTAATCCTTAGCCTGTGGGTCACTTGTAGCTGATGATTGCTTTCATTTAAATTTTAATTAGGCTTTGCAAGCTGCCCTTTCAACTGCAGGGCAATAAATAAACTTTTGTTAAGGTGATCCATCCTCCAGGAAATCAATATCCAGATTCCACATGCATGAGTTCAAGGCAGAAACTATTTTCTAATTTGTTTTTGGGATTACTATAGATACTTCCAAACATATAATTATATTGGAGTCCATATATTGGGACTGTAGGTTTCTTGGTTTTCAAGAAGATTCCTTTTCCACAATGGTATTTTTCATGTCCTATTTATCCTTAAAATGGGTGTTTTCACACTCTCTTCATTCCATTATTCTTAACCAGAACTTGCAGATGACAAAAAACCACACTTAGTAAGTGGTCCACATACTTCTTAATATCATTGTCCCCATATCTGGTGCTATTAATTGTCCCCTGGAAGTCCTTACCTAGGCTGTGACTGGTGGTGTATGTTCATCCATCATTTTGTGATTACTGAGTTTTAACATTACCTTAAATTTTTGATGAGCTGTTCCTGAAAGGGAGAAAGTAATTTATCATGTCTATGTTATTGAAAAGACCAAACAAGACAAAGAGGTGTTGCATAGTCCATTGTGCCCGTGAAACTTTCTAAGCTGTGTTACAAAATGGATGCCTAGTTCCTTCACCAAACTGTACAAAGTAAATGGAATGTTGTTTGTGAGAAACCTTCTGCCTCCACTCCAAACTTTTAGCTCTCTTCAATTTATAGCATGAAAGTCAGTTTCTCTGTGAAGTGTTTTTTTTAAAGATCTATTTTAATTTATTTATGCATACAAGAACTGGGGTATAGGCTGGAGGTGTGGGGGGTGAGAGGATTCACCAGATGCAGTGGGGAGCAAAACAGGCGTATCTACTGGAATACACTGCTGAGGGGAGCAGCAGGTGAGACAGGAGAGGTCTGCTGCGCCTTGTGGGTTAGCTCCTAGCAGGGGATCGAACTCATGCTGCAGGGGCTGGCAATAGCTTGATATCGCCACCCCTGTGCCACCAGAGAGGCCCTGAATGCTGGAGACCATTAGTTGTGCCCAGAGCTGTGCCTCAGTGCTCTTAGTGTGCTCTTCTACTAAATACCCCATGGTTTGTAATAGATATTTTTTACAAGCTTTTCTCCCCTGGAGACTGAATTCCCTAAGGGCACAGGCTGTTCATTATTCATCATTCTGTAAACAGGACTACTTAGTGCTTGGTGGCCCAGACAGTACATTTTGAACAAATGTACCTTTGTGTTTTATATGTGATTGCCACTAATAACTAAGATTATTCAATTTATTATGCATTGATGATGCTGTCTTCCTGGTTTCTGCAGCCAGATGGTTACTGGTTTAGCTTTTCCATTCATTCATTCAATATTTATTGAGCTCCTACTGAATGCTAAGCTCTGAGTTCAGCTTTGAGAGTCAAAGAAAAGTAAAGCTCTGTTCTGCCCTTCAGTTAGGGAGACAGACATAAAAAAGAAAATTGCACCACACATAGCACTATCAATGCTACCATAGACTTGGGAGCAAAGTTGAAATAATACCTACTGGCCCCTATGGAGAGTGAACATGTGATCTTGGGATCAGCTCCATTTTATGAACAACCCTGGCAAATTAGTATGGTCAGGAACATGGGTTTATGTGTCCAGGTAACCAATTGCATTTCTAATTGCATTTCATTTCATGCTGCTAAGTGATTATGAGGATTAGCTGTATAATTAACAAGCATTTTCAGCTAAGCAAGTCATTAAAAATGTAAGTCCAATTCAGCTACTCTTTTAACTTTAACAAACTAATATGTTACAGTGAAAGCCTTGTTAATTTGTGCATTGATAGGAAAAAGCCACAAAAATGACCTGATTTGCACTTTAATTTGTATTCAAGCAGCTATAATTTTATTAAAATTGGGGCACATTGGTCATCTGAAAAGTACTTAGTCCTGCATTTCTACACGTCATTGAATGCAATTGTATCATAATCTAAATGCTTTTCTGAGGGTTCCCATAAGAGGTAAAGAATATTCTGTCCTACATACTCTTCCCCCCACCCAAATCTGATACACGTTCTTCTCAAGGGCACATGGAACATTTTCCAGGATAGACCACATGCTGGGTCACAAAATTGGAGTCAATAAATTCACATATTGAACCCATAACAAATACCTCTTGTAGTCACAATGGTATTGAACCAGAAATCAACAACAAAAAGAAAACACAAAAATCCTCTAATATATGGAGACTAAACAACACAGTACTGAAAAACCATTGGATTAATGAGAAAGTCAAAGAAGAAATTAAAAAGTACTTGGAGACAAATGAAAATTAAGACACAACCTTTAAGAGCCTATGAGACACAGAAAAAGCAGTGTGAAAAGGAAAGTGTACAATAACACAGATCCATATCAAGAAACAAGAACTCAAATAACTTTACCTCTCATCTTAAGGTACTAGAAAAAGAACAAACAAGACCAAAATCCAGTAAAAGGAAGGAAATAATAAAAATTAGAGCAGAAATAACATAGAAATCAAAAACTCAGTCCAAACAGTCATGAAACCAAAAGCTGGTTCTTTGGGGGAAAAAAAAACAGATAAACCTCTAGCTAAATTCACTAAGAAAAAGAGGGAGAAAACTCAGAAACAGAACCAGAAATGAAAGAGAAGTTACAACAGACATTTCAGAAATAATAGATATTCATTAGAGATTACTATGAATTTCTATATGCCAGTAAATTAAATAACTTAGAAGAAATGGACAAGATCTTAAAATCTACAGTCTTCTGAGACTGAATCATGATGAAATAGAAAACTTGAATGGACAAATTACAACCAAGGAAATTCAAACAGTAACCAAAAAGGCTCGCTAAAAACCAAAAATCCAGTACCAGATGGCTTCGCTAGTGAGTTTACCAAAAATTCAAACCTTTCTCCCCACCATCTACTTGGTAACAGATGTTTACTGAATAGGTACTATGTGCTAGTGAACTAAAAGACAAGAGTCCCAAGGTCACTCTTGACTTCTTCACGAGGTCACGTATGATAATTTTTGGAAAGGATATTCAGAGGCTCCTTCTGTATCCTGCATGCTGTGATTCCCAAGCTGATCCTTGGAGACTCCCTCTTCCTTTGAGATAGCTCATACCCCCCAGGTCTCCTGCAAGAGAAGTGATACGTAAGTAAAGTTGCTCTGGTTGTAACCTCAGAGAAACTTCAAAATCCCTTTGGCTGAATACAAGTTTTTCATTTAGGTCAAGTCCAACTGTCTTCCCCACCTCTAGAGAGACAGGGCTAGCTAGGTTCTGCCCTCAGCATGTTTTCAGGATCAACCTTGGGTACACTAACCAGCCAGCAGATGGTAAAGAGTTGGTGATTTTCTGCAAAAAGGTCTATAAATTAGCAAAGCATACATCCCTTCTGCCCTTACCCCACTAACCACATCAGCACACATACCACAGTAGAGGGGGTTTGATTTTATTTGTAATAAAAAGAACTTTAATTGCTTCCTAATTGCCACAATAACCCCATTCACCCGTTCGTTCACTGACAGTTGTTTGCTCCTGTTGTGTGCCAAGTGTTGGGCTAGAGCAGAAGCAGTAGACATGGGCAGATTGGGGAAATACTTTGACGGCAAAATGGATAGGATTTTTTGATGGATTATATCTGGGATATAAGAGCAACAGAGCAATCAGGAATGACTTTCAAGTTTGAGCATGAACAATTCTGAGAATGAGGTTGTGTTTTCTGAAATCAGAGCACTGAGTCAGGGCCCTCACAACAGTGGAGGGGTTGATAGGCAGAGGACACGTTCATCTGTTTCAAAAGCAGAGGAGCAGAGTCTGTCTTTGGATAGGTTGCTAATTGGAGTAAGTTATAAACTGAGTACTTTTTTTTCTTAATGGAATATGAGGTGAGGTTAGCAGCTGAGGGGGTGGAAGAAGGTCTCACAAGTTTGGTGAAGTGTTAGAGAGCTCTGAATGGTGAGTATACTAGAGAAAGGTAGGATTGCTTGGCTATTCTGCACTGAGTTGCTGGTTGAGATTTTTGTGAATGTTCATAATCAGTCAACATTGTTAGTTTTTCCCCTCATCTTTCAGTTCAGGTTCAAGTGTGGATGCATTGGTACATTGGATGTAGCAACAGAACTGGCTCTATTTCTGTCATTTTACAAATAAAGAATCTAAAGTTCATGAAAGTGGATAATTTGCTAGTAATTGGCAGAATTTGCATAAAAATCCTCTCTGACTTGGGTCCAAGCTCTTAGCGCTAGGTGTCATTTCGGATATCATGTTATTGATATCATGTACTAATCATTGTGGTTTCTACAATATTCTGTTCCTTCCCCCAGTGCTGAACAGCTGAGTAATACTGTAATTTGTACCTCATTTTTATCTGGCAATATCCAGAGAGATTATGTTTCTCTGTTGGCCACCAAATCCTGGTCTTCAGAATCACAGAGCAATAATATCCATGACAAATATGCTGGTGGGGTAGAAAAAGTATTGCAGAGTTGAAGCACCACCTCTCCTGCCTGTCAGCACCATGACTGACACCATGTTGAATCCATTCAACATTTATTGAGCACCTATAGTGTGCCAAGCAAAGTGCGGAGGAGATAGTAGGGAATCTGACTCAGTCTTGTCCCCAGGGACTTGCAATACCCTGAATTCAGAGATAATAGATGCAAGATGTTGTGTCTGGCACAAGGTAGACATTCTGGAGTTGTTCATTCTCTCTGCCTTCTCAATGCAATGTGTCCTGAGGGACCTAAGGACATGTGAGGACATCAACATCCAGTTGATGCTGGTTCCATTTTGGTCAGATACTAAATGAGGGACCTGCTTATATGTAAATATCCATTTTTAATGCAGTTAATTAGGAGTTACCATTTTTAATTGGTGTTAGCACTTAACTGCTTCCCATTAAACTGAGTCATAATCAACAACTTAGAGTTGAGGACCGTTATCTCCATCTACCTATAAAAACAATAACGTTTTTCTACAGTAGTAGTGAACACAAGTAACATGATTGTCTCCTGGTAACAATGTTGGACTAGTTCCCCTAATGAGTGTGGTTTTCTACCTATTATTTAATTATATTGTCTTTTTTAAATGAAAGAAACATAAATGAAAGAAACATTTCCTGGTTTCTTTGCTTTCAAAAAGCAAGGCGACCTCTTTAACGATGGACTGTGGTGGAGGTCTGTGTTGGAGGATGAGGAGTGGCTGGGTGGTGGGTGTGGTGTGGAAGCATATCCCTGAAGAGATGGGTGCCTATATTTTTGTTTTTTTTTGTTTTGTTTTTTTTTTAAAGAAATAGATATATTCTTTTTTTTTAATTTTTTTAATTTAATTTAATTTTATTTATTTATTTATACAAGCACTGGGTATAGTCAGAAGCGCAGGTGGGTGAGAGAATTCACCAGAGCCAGAGCGGGGAGCAGAGCAGGCAGAAGGACCAAAGTACACTGCTGAGGGGAGCAGCGGGCGGCAGAAGAGGTCTGCGTGCCATGTGGGACCCTCCCTCTGGTGGCCGGGGAGCAGCCGGGGATTGAACCGGCACTGCAGAGGCTGCAGGCAGCTTCACAGCCCAGCGCTCAACCGCTGCGCCACCAGGGGAGGCCCGGGTGCCTATATTTTTGAATCATATACAGGGCTGTTTACCAAAGTTACCCTAATAATAAAAAAAAATGAAATCCACCATGGGGGATAAATCTAAAATTTTAGCTTCTCAGTGATGCGTGCTCTGATTCACCAATCAATATTTACTTTTGCACTTCAGACCTTGAAAAACTTCTATGATGCTTGAATTAGTGTCTCTCAAGAAATCAGTCCCTGGGAAGGTGCCTGTTTAGTAACACAAATAAGGCTGGATTTTGGACTCTTGAGGTATTTTGTCTTTCATCCCTGTATCAGTGTCTCCTGTAGGGAAGTCTTTGAAGGAAGGAGGGAGTGAACGCATAGTGGGGAAAGGGGCTTGCTTTGCTATTTCTAGCACTATTAAAGTTTCTAACAGTGAAGTAAGTCATTGAACTATGTCCTTGTGAATAAAAGGTGTATTATGATACATTCAGTTTAGTTTTTCATTTTATATGATTTATCCCCCAAGTGGAAAACATGTTGTAGACAAAGAGCAAGAAATGAACATGTTTGGAAACCCGTGGTTTAGTCTGTTTCTAACAGCAGAGAGTTTCGGATAACTATTGGCCCATTTTATTTGGGATCAGGGATTGGAGCTTGTGGGTCTACTTGGGGTCTTCTTGTGTGAGCTAGTGTCTCCCAGGGTTGGGAGCAGATCTTTAGTATTCATTTTAGCATCTGATGCAACACTGGGCACATTGTAAATGCATAATAAGTACTCAATGAACTGATGATCGATATTATGATTAAGTGAGTTATATTTACCACTCTTACCACAATTCCTGGCACATAGTTAATCTTCAGCAAATAGTGGCTGTTGTTGCTATTATTTTGGTTACCCCTCTTCTAGAATTTCCTTCAGACTTTGTGGTCTCCCTCTTCTAGAAATTGCAGCCTGTCTTAGAGCCTTACAAAGAATGCCAGCCAGAAACATTTCTAAACTCCACACTTCTATTTTTGTCAGTGCTGGGTGAACATTTTATTTAAATGTCTCAAGGGAGCCAGAGACCCAGCTTCTCCAAAGCTGAACCCAACATCTTGCCTATCAAAATATTCCAGCTGTAATTTTATATCAGTATCTTTAGATCCAAAGTTAATTTTGATTCTTTTCTCACTTACCCCTAAACATCAAAGGTTCTTAAATTCTATAGAATCTGATTTAATTTGTCTCTATAATCTGTTTGTATCTTTCCTACTGCTACTCCAGCCCAGGGCCTGTGACTGTCACCTTGATCTGTGGCCTAGGTTGAAGTAAAGCAGGGTCCTCAAATCCTGCTATAATCATCCACCCTGCCACAGCTTGCTCACATTATCTTCACTAATCCCCTGTTGTTTTTATATGAAGACAATTCTCTTTGTGCAGCATTAAAGACTTTTCATCTGTTCTTTAAAAATTAAAAAAAAAATATCAAAAATAAGTTGTCACTATCATTGCTTTCAGTTTAAACAACAATTCTGCTTAAACCTGCTTCAGTCTGGACACCTCTTCCTTTCCGGAATCTGCTTTATTCTTTCATACCCTCATCTTTGCAGCTGGAATGCTCTTACCCTCCATTTTTACCTACTAGAAACTTACCCACTTGTGCAGGTAGTGATACCACCCTTTTAGTGAAACTCTCCTGCCAGCCTGTCCCCCAATCTCTAAGTCAGGGGTAGACAAACTCTATCTCACCACCTGTTTTTGTAAGTAAATTTTATTTTAACCACACTCATTCATTTATATTAGGTTGTTGGAAAAGTCATGATGTATCTTTTCTGATTTTCAAGTAAGAATGTGTCATGCATATGAAAAAATGTTCAACGTCACTTGCAATCAGGGAAATGCAAATCAAAACTACAATGAGATACCATCTCACAGCAGTGAGAATGGCACATATTAAAAAAGCTAGCAACAACAAATGTTGGCGAGGATGTGGAGAGAAAAGAACTCTCCTGCACTGCTGCTGGGAGTGCAAACTGGTCCAACCACTATGAAGAGCTGTGTGGAGATTCCTCAAACTACTAAACATAGAGCTTCCATATGATCCAGCAATTCCACTCCTAGATACTTACCCAAAGGACACAGAAACATCAATTCCAAAGAGCACCTGTACCCCTCTCTTTATATAGCAGCACAATTTACAATAGCTAAGCTTTGGAAACAACCCAAATGCCCAAAAATAGATGATTGGATCAAGAAGATGTGGTACATATACACAATGGAATATGACTCAGCATTCAAAAAAGATAAACACATGCAATTTGCAGCAACATGGATGGTGCTGGAAGGGATCATGCTCAGCGAAATAAGCCAGAAAGAAAAAGAAAAATACCGGATGGTCTCACTCATAGTAGAAATCTAGAAAACTTAAATAAGGGACCAGGAAAAAGAATAACTATAAGAAAGTAAATATCAAAATCAACAAACAACTATGAACCAGAGACACTCTATGGGGGTTGGGGGGCGGGGAAAGGAGGGATTGGGGTCAAAATAAGGGGGTTGCAATGGTATGGGGAATATAAAAATAAAATTTTGGCCACTAAATGAGCAGACTCTTACGTAAAACACTTTTCCCTTTAGGGCGTTAGAGATTATCATTTGATGTTCCTGGTAGTAAATCATTTTGTGTTTTATTTCTAGAAAAATTGTATTGCATGTCAAAATAGGTTATAAAGTTGAATCCCAGGATCTTAAGAGATAGTGTATTTGTGCTATTTAAGTTGCTCACTTGTTGATGTAGTTTTGAAAGTGGTTCTACTTTTAAATTTAGGCTTGCAGTATATACTTTTTTACAGTGTGTAGGTTTTATCATGAAAAGTAGATTCCTAGTTTCTACTTAGCTACTTCCATTATCTACCCTGAGTATTTGTACTTGGGGTGTGATATTTTCCCATGGACAATACCAAATAGTTAAATTGTTTTAGAAAAACAAGAGATGCCTCATTGACTTCTTGAGGATCGAACAAATGACCTTGATTTTTCTTTTTTTAAACTCAGGAAGTATTGATTTCCTCCTCCAGATCGCGTTAGATGCCCTTGTTCAGAGCTCTGTAAGTGGGAGGACTCTGTTCTTTAGACTTTGGATCCTCAGTACTTATCACAGAGAATGCTCTTAACAAATGTTGCTGGCTGAATCAATCAATGTTTTTCTTGAATCAACTAACAACTCTTTTTCTAAGGTGTTAATTTTAAATCTTTTAATTTTGATTAACTACTGCCAGCTTTTTCACATCCTTAAGTATCATATCACCAATGATAATTTTATATCTAGCTCTGTGTGTGTGTGTGTGTGTTTGTGTATGTAGTACATTGTGCCTAAGTACACAGAACACAATGAAATCCCATAAACTTTTATGAGATAGAAAGAAATCCATAGCTGATCTCTGTTTCCTTGAGCAAGAATGTACAGATTTGGCATAAATTAAATAACATAGATGAGGCAAAGTGGACTATCTAGTTTTTTGATTAGCATTCAGAGCAGTGGAGGAAAAAAAGATAACCCAAAATGATCCAATATGAGAAAATCTCAGGGAACCAAGATAAAGGGTAGCAAGCATGGAGTTTTTGAGATAGTTCCAAGGAAGTTTCCACTGAATTGGACTGATAAGGGGCAGGTTTACAAATAAGGTTTCAAGTTGGAAATAGAATTCCAATTAATGAGCAGATTTTAAAAGGATTTCTTATACTGCAAAGGCCTAGCTGGGGTAAGTAAATTAATAAGAGATGGTGAAGCAGCCATGGTCCAGCCACAGTGGGGAGCCATTACTATACTAACAGACAGGGTAATGGTAAAGCCCAACCAGAGAGGGGCCACCCAACAGGAGTGGGCCTGTTAGAGGGCTTTCAGGAATGCTGAAGCAGGGAGGAAGCAGGGAAAAGTAATCCAATATCTCTCCTCCCACTCTCCATCTTCTACTGGTGCCTCCCATTGGCTGAGGCCAACTGGAACCCTGGAAAGAGCTCAGGTGATGCAGAACTCAGCTTCCCAGAGCACAGAAGAGGGTGGGAGGGTAGGGAATGCACTTAAGATGGAAGGGAGCTATAAAGGCATTACCAGCATAGAGACCATCTCTAACCTTCCACTGACCAGTGAAAATGAGGCCTAAGTTGGGGAAATGGCAGCCTTGGGAACTCAACTTTTTCAACTTGAACAGTAGCCTCATAAATCAATGTTCAAGTGACAATTGCTGTAAATAAACACTGACAATGAGTAAATGGGAGAATGAGTGAATTTGAGCATTTTCCTATCTTAGATCCATTTTTTACCATCTTGGCTATAAAACATTCTGACTTGAATGGGCCATAATTTATTTAACTATCCCTCCATTAATAGATGTTTTTCTAGTTTCCAGTATCATCAATATCATGATTATAGTTATAATGTCAGTGTTATTAATTTTCATGATGATACTAAATACGATATGAGTGCTGATCCCGTATTAGGCATCATGATATAGGAACACTCATACTCTTTTAAGCCCATATCACAAATCTTAGAGATATTGATTTGAATTCTTATATTATAAAGGCATAACTTATAAAGGCATAACTTATATTATATTATATTATAAAGGCATAACTTATATTATAAAGGCATAACTTATTATAAAGGCATAACTCAGAGATCAAGCATAACTACCAAAAGTGTCATAGCTACTACAAGATAGAGCTCAAATATGCACCAATGTTCATTCAGCATGAAAACCCACCTTTCTGTTGATGTCTTATGTTATGAAAAAATCTGAATGGAATATCTTTGTATATAAGTCATCATATATCTGATTATTATCTTTCCTTGGAAGATAGCTTCCTAACAGTGGAATTATGGGCCTGAGGCTATAATCCTATTTTCAAGTAGAAAGGAAGTACATTTAGTTGCAATGTGAAATGTTTTAAATATCTTTAGAGAGAAATCTTATTTTGGCATGAACTTTTAAAAGTTTTGTCACATTGCAAACGGTGAGGTAGCAATGTCTAAGAGCCTGTCTCGTGTCCTTACCACTGTTAAATAGCATCATTTTTAAAGAATCATATACCATGCTTTCTGAAGAAAAAATATTCACTGGGGTCATTTTTCACAGAGGATGTTAACTGAGAGGCTGGTGTTGGTGTGAAGTGAGAGTGGACAGATCAGCTAAGCTGTTCAAGATTCTCTTGCTTCACCACTTCCCCTCCTGCCTACCTGCTTCAAAGATCTCAGCTACCTTCCCAGTGAGTAAAGAAAGACTCTCCAAACAAAATCGGTATAACAAAGGAGTAGAATTTGAGCGAATGTGGGTTTAGTTGGTGTCCCATTCACCTGCCAAGTTCCCCTTGTCCTTCTCTACCTCAGTTCCTTCTAGAAGTATCAATGCATTACACTAAGTCCCAGTTCCTGGTTTGGGGGAAGATATGCATACAGGTACAATGCAGATGGCTATGCTTTGATATAGGAATGTCCCAGGTGCTAGGCCAGTGCAAGGAAGACATGTTTGCTTAGCATAGTGGGGCTGGGTAAGAGGGCAGAGTGTTGAAGATAATGGAAGTTCTTCAGAAGGGTGATGGATGAGCTGATTCTTGAAGAATGTGTTAGATTGTGCTCCTGAAGGAGAATATTTCAGGTAAGAAAGAGTGTTTTGTCAACTCACACCTTAAGGCCAAACTATAAACAACAGCATTGTTTCATTTCCACCTTAAGAAAGTCTGCTGCTAGTGGATGTGATTGTCTTGTAGTTGTTGGGGTGAGTCACAGCCAGAAACATTTTTGTGCAGAGGTCTTGGGGGCAGCTGGTTGATCTAGGCTGGTTGCATGGGGCTTGGCTCTGGGATATAGGTCAGGTTTGAATCTGTTCTGCATGTCTCCTTCCGGGACCCATGGCTCTTAGAACATGAGTTTTTCATAGTGACGGTAGCAGCACCAGAGGCCAAGCCATTTCAGAAGCCATCCAGGTCATGATGATAAGTCCTGTATCAATGGGGCAGGGGATACACTTTCCCTCTCTACTGGGGAAAGTACTGGTAGGTCATGTGGCAGAGAGACAGCTAAAAGAATTGGAGGCAATAATCTACTCTGTCACTGTGATTTCCTGGAATGGAGTCCTTCTAAGCATATTCTGAAGCAGGGACGAAATAAAAGAGACTCCAAACCAGCCCTAACAATGGGAGAAAAAGGAGTTACCAAAAGGCTGTAAAGAATCTTAGGGGCAGGCCTCCGTGGTGGTGCAGGTGGTTGAGTACAGCGCTGTGAAGCTGTCTGCAGCCTCTGCAGTGCCAGTTCGATCCCTGCCAGCCTCGGAGATACCCACATGGCGAGCAGACCTCTCCTGTCTTGCCTGCTGCTCCCCTCGGTAATGTATTTCAGTTGGTCTGCCTGTTCTGTTCCCTGCTCTGTCTCTGGTGAATCCTCTCACCCTCCCACACATTTGGCCTGTACCCTGGTTAAATCTTTAAAAAAAAGGAATCTCAGAGGCGGACTTTTAAGAGAACCCCCAGTAATTTACCTGCAGCACTTTATTTGAATTCAAGCACTGCTGCTTAAATATTCTCATAGGCCCTTATCCTTTCTAATTCTGTAACTCTCCACATAGACAGAGTCAAAAGTTAAACGTGGGTAATATTTTGGTCTCTCTTTAAAGTGCTTGAATGCCAAGTTAATGTGATTTTAGATAGACAACTGTCACGAAATTACAAATAACAGCAACTTGGCAGGGAGTTCTTCCTGGTTTGGCTGTGTTGGCACTGCCTGATTTGTGTATGGTGCCGATGCCAATCCATCAAATAGCCTGTCACAGTGCAGGAAGCTCAGACCAAAGGAGGTGCATAAGCCCGAGGACTTGGTGCGATGGAGGTGGTTTGGGCCATAGCAGATGCTGTCATCAGACCTACTGGGGCTAAGCGGGGCTCTGGCATCAGGCCCCAGGAGGAGTGTTGTGTGGCTCACATCTCAGCAAGTGCTCCTTCCGCTGGAATGCATGGGGCAAGATGGGCTTGAAAAGTAGTCACCTCGCATTCCTGGGCCTCAAATCTCTACAGAATCTGTTAAATATGGGCCCACCTGAGCTCAGCTTATTGACCAGGTGCAACTCTATCCCCTCAAATGGGGATGTTCCTAGGCTAAGGACAAGTGGGGTGCACTCTTGGCTACGTGCATGCCTATGTGCCTGAATCTGTTTGCTCCCCAGGATCTGGGAGGGTCTCAGCCTATTTGATAAACATTTTGTAAAATGCTTTTTGAGCCAAATAAGAGAGATTGCCAGGATAAATCCAGAAAGTTGGGAAAGTAAGTCCAGGCCT
Organism: Talpa europaea; assembly: GCF_964194135.1. Lineage (NCBI taxonomy): Eukaryota > Metazoa > Chordata > Mammalia > Eulipotyphla > Talpidae > Talpa > Talpa europaea. The sequence goes on along the minus strand of NC_140083.1, from coordinate 13,479,757 downwards.
GAGTGTAGCCAGAAGAATTTCTACCTCCATCCTCTGGGATGGGAAGCATAGAATTTGTTCTTCACTTTTGTAGTTACATCTGAGTAAAAGAGAAAAGTAGAAATAAATGTCCCATTTCATGGATGCTTTTTTTTTTTTTCTTAATTAGAATAGGTAAGGCTTAGGTTTGGCGCATGGTGGAGACATTCAAAGCATAGTTTTCCAGTGGGCTGTTGAGTAATTTATCTAAGAAATGACAAGGAGAGTGACACAGTATGTCTACGTTACTGCTGCAAGTCATACAACACTGACAGAGCTACAAATGTTGCTGTGGCACAGAGCTCCTCTGAATCACAGGAGTGACATTTAGATGAAAGCAAATCACTCACACAGGCACATGTGTACCGCGTGACACAGCCAGGGCTACGTTGCCTTGGCAGTGGGCCAGAAGGAGTGCAAAGAATTTGATTTTTATTGAGGAAAATACTTACATTTTGGACAGAATTCCTAAGAAATAAATAGATGAGATGCTGGATAGAAATCTGAGCTGTGTTTTCCCCTCTCAGAATACGAATTGATTGTGTTTCTGTGATCTCGTTGACTTTCTCAGGTGAAAACTCCAACCATAGGGAAGGGGGCTTGGAAGGCAGGTGGCAGCAAAGAAGGATTTGCTTTGGAACCAACAGTCCCATGATAACAGCTGGAGATGTGGGTGCAGAAGATCGCCTGGGGAGAGGATATAGGGAAAGACAAGCCTGAAGTGAAAACCTTGGGAAATGTACAGTGTGGTAGACTGATAATAGCTCCCCAAATATGTCTGTGTCCTAATCCCCAGAGCCAGTGAGGTGAGTTTTTTCTGGAAAAAGAGAAGGATCTTGAGGTAAAGAGATTTAGGTAGACCCTAAGTGCCATCACAAGTGGCCTTAGAGTCGCGTCTGAGAGAGGTGATAGGGCTGTGGAGAGACTGTAGTGCTGTGGACATGAGGGCTGCTGGCCCCAGCTGGAAGAGGTAAGGGACAGCTTCTGTCCCTGAGCTTCTGGAAGAAGCAGAGTCCTCCCAATACCTTGAATTTAGACTTCTGGCCTCTAAAACTGGGTGAAGTGGTAATTTCTGTTTGAAGCCGCCAAAATTGGGACAACTTGTTAGAACAGCTCTTTCAGAAATGAAGAGCCCCCCCCCCACCATGAAGACCCCCACTGTTGGGAACAGGAGATGAAAAAGAGTTTTGAATTAGGAGGTGCAGAAAGAAGTTTAAGTGTCTTGGAAACTAAAAGAATTTAAAAGCACATGGGAGGCAGTGGTGCTAAATGCTAGTGTCTAAAGGGTGAGCATAAGGATTGAGGGGGTTGTTGATATGATAGAAGATGATGGCAGCTCACTTGTATTGAGCACCCACTGTATACCAGGAACTGCTGATTACCCCTTAAGAGGTATTAGATCATTCTCCCAAGTCTGTGAGGCATTAACTGTCATTATCTTCATTTTTCAGGAAACTGAATCACAAAAAAGATTAAGTAACTTGTGCTAAGTATGATATGTCTAACTGCTGTGCCAGGAACTGAACCCAGAAAATCTGACTCCAGCGCCCACACTGTAACCACGCACTATACTTCCCTCTCTTCATTTCTAATGGTTCTGACCTCAGATCTTTTATCAAGCAGGGTAGGGCATAGTGATCTAGAGGAAATGGTATTTTGCAAAGATATTTTGCCTAGCCTCCATCTTTTCAGCTGAGTTAGAGAGGTAATACTCATGAATTCTTTCCTTTAACATCTCCCCCATGATCTACATGATTCTATCTACTTAATTGTGGGTTTCAACAATTTCAAGTACCTGTGCCATTTATTTCCACTGTGATTTTTTTCTCATTTCTGTCATTCTGCTGCTGCTGTGGCTGGAGTTACATAAGAGCTTCCATTGCCATGCTGAGTCACCGCGCTGGTCCCTTCAGCCCAATCATCCTCTGCAAAGGGACAAGGAGAAGTGTTTGGGGGAGAGTGATCTACTTCATATTTGCAGGCCGAGACTGCATGTACCGTTGGCATGCCAACTAAAATATCTCTCCCATCCCCTTCATCTGTCACCGACAAGTCTGTCTGCATTTTTCTGGAGTCTGGATGGATCTAAAGATCTTCATTCTGTGCCGCTGTGAAAATGTGGCGTATATAAGGGGAGTAGGGAGCATGGTGGAGTGGAAGCATACCAGGCTTGTGCTGTGATGCCAGCCTCGCCATGGAGAGAAAGAGGCACCTGAACAACAGAGCAGGGCATCCCTCCTGGGGGAGAAGGGGGGCACCTAGCCTGGCAGACTTAACTTGGGCACATTTCCCAAAACCAAGGCTCAGGTGCAGAGCTTATGGACTAAGAAACTGGATGTTGGGGGCAGATGCATGTTAAAGAATTTTTGATGGGGTAAATATTATAAAACCCAGGACGCCAGTTGGTGCACACTGAAGGCCCTGCCTGTGGATGGGCAGGAGCAGTGTCGGTATTCTCTCCCTGCACTGCAAGCCACATCCTAACTCCACTCTTGTCTGCCAGCACACAGAACCAGGGCAGGTCAACAGGGAAAGGAGATTAATACATGTTGTGGCTGTCAGGCTGAGCCCCTGGAACTTGAATGCTGAGGCTGTAGTCTAGTGGCCGTGTTTGCCTTCATTACTCTTTTGGTTTTGCTTCTTTTCCTGACCACACCTCATTCCGATCTGAATTATACTCTCTTAAAATTTGTTAGAATTTACAAGTTGACCCAAGTCATGTGTTACCCCCCCACCCCCATATTCCTTGGGAATATTTAAGGTCTTTCTTCATTGCTTCTGATATGATGCATGAATACTGATGTGTGATTTACCCCCTGAGAAAGTTTTTTTTTTTCCCTCCCTCACTCGTGGGTTTTTAGTAGAATTCTCACTCTAGCCTCTAAGTACTGATAATAGAGAAACCTATTGTTTTACCTGCCAGGTTCCTCATCCTTATGAGCGACCAGATTAATGAGGCCATCACTACCGTAACCTCCAATTCTGAATTTCTACCTTCAAGTTTTAAGAGATCTTCCTCTTTATAAAAAATTCTGCCATTAGGTGGAGATTAGTTCTTTGCTATCATGTGGCTTGAATGCTGACCATTGAGGGTGTAAAATAAGGCTCACACCTTTCTTTGGGTCTTTTCGAAGAACAGATCTGGACTCAGTGATTTTGTGCATTTGAATTCCAGCTGTTTCCTCAAAGCGCTTTTTTTGTGCAAATTATATTACTTTCCGTGTTTCATTGAGGCTTCTAAAATGATTTTCTAATTCCCTTTTCCATCATTATTAGCTGGAATTCATCTGCAGTGAAGAACTTTCTCTTATCAACTGTTTGGTTACCTTGAACTATAGTAAAGAAAAGTTAAGAAAGGAAAGGCAGGATCCGTGTTTGCTTCTTTCCCTTTACCATTTTTCTTTTTTTTTTTTTTTAAGGATTTATTTATTTATTTATGCAAGCACTGGGTACAGTCAGAAGCGCAGGAGGGTGAGAGGATTCACCAGAGCCAGAGCGGGCTGCAGAGCAGGCAGAAGGACCGAAGTACACTGCTGAGGGGAGCAGCGGGCGGCAGGAGAGGTCTGCGCGCCATGTGGGACCCTCCTCTGGTGGCCGGGGAGCAGCCAGGGATTGAACCGGTGCTGCAGAGGCTGCGGGCAGCTGCGCAACCCAGCGCTCAACCGCTGTGCCACCGGGGGAGGCCCTATTTACCAATTTTCTCAGTAATGAGTTGATATTTTGTCAACTTCCAAAGCTGATCAATAAGTGTTTTTCAAAAGTATCTTTTGAACTTGGAATTTTAAAATATAGTTTATATGTGTCAATATGTCTAATTCATACTGGTACAGTTGCTATATGTTTGAGCAACCACTGTTGTTTTTGATGAAGATTGATGCATCTGTGATTTGCCTTAAACTATTCCAGCACCTATAAAACAAACCAAAAAAAGGGGGGTAGATAAAATTGGGGAAATTTTAACCTTTGGAAGATTAAAATTTTTATCTTAATATTAAAAAATCAATATTTGTTGAATCTAGGTGGTGGCTATGTGGTATTCAATGTACTTTTCTCTTTGAGTTGGGTATGTTTGAAGTTTGTCCACATAAAATATTTCTAAATATGCACGTTAAGACTATCTGAGGAATATAGGGGAGCCAAATAAGGGATCAGGAAAAAAAAAGACAAAAGTAGCAGGCAACTATAAAGTCAGAGACCTTCAGCAAGAGATGGGGTAGGAAAGGGATTAAAACAGGGACGGGAAGAACACAAGAGACTATGTAATGGTTCACGGTGACTTGGTGGGAATTTTATGGGTCTACACCCGAGATGAGAAAGCAAACTATACAAAAAATATAGAGAGAAAAGTTTTTTTTAAAGTATGAAAAAAAGAAAACAAAGATGATCTGAGGTGCAAATTTGAGTTTTACCTTCCATTCTGGCCTATGCAAGAATCCTGTAGAGAAAGTCCCTTGATTTTTATTGCAAATATAGATATTGCAGCAATAGTTCCTTACTTTCATAGCCCTTGGCAATAGCATGTCAGGTTGTACCTATTTTCTAGAGATTCAGAAAGAATTTGGGTAAGAATGTTAATATTTGACTTCCTGGCTCTCTGTTCATAAAATCCATCTTCTGGTTTACTTTGGAATGAAGGAATTTTCAATAAAGAATGTATTGTGGACATCAGTTGATATTACAAGATCTAAGAAAGAATTTATTCACATCGTGTGCACCGCACACCTCTTTTAAGGATTTCAAACTTAGTTGCTTATATTACCTGCATTTCATGGCAGAAAATAAAGTTGCCTGTTAGCCCTTTGGAATGGACCTCTTCAACAAAATGTTGCTTTTTCTCATTTTCAGGTTTAAGTTTATCTATTCATGGGGCTGAAAAGCGTTTGCAAATCCATCAACGGCGAAGTGTGGCAAGCCACCCAGGCTCGCATCGCCTGCCCGTGGTCAGGCACTCCTCACTCCCGCCAGGCAGAAGGCCAATAAAGATGGAGGCCAGCTCTTCTGGAATCACTAATGGGAAAACGAAAGTCTTCCACCCAGGTAACGCATAGGGAAAGCCCACCAGGCACTCATTTTGGTATCCACCTAACATGGTGGCATTATATTTGTGTGTAATTATGTCATACTTCCAGTTAAGCTTGCTTTTTCAAAGAAAAAAAGTTTTTCCCTAGTTTCCCCCCCTTTCTTCACTTCAGTCAATGGTTAATGTCACCAAGACTAAAGAGAGTGTGTGCTTGGCGTGCCAGAAAAGGTTAAGGCTACATTCCACTTACAGGCGCAAAATTTAAGTGAAAACCCTAGTGAGTAAATTCTTTCTTAGGTCAGAATAGCTTATTGTATAGTAAAACAAAATACAGATCTGGCCACTTTCTTTTTTTATTATTATAAATTTTATTTTAATATTCCCCATACAATTGTGACCCCCTTATTTTGACCTCAATCCCTCCCTTCCCTGCCCCCCACCCCCCATAGAGTGTCTCTGGTTCATAGTTGTTTGTTGATTTTGATATTTACTTTCTTATAGTTATTCTTTTTCCTGGTTTTCTAGATTCCTGCTATGAGTGAGACCATCCGGTATTTTTCTTTTTCTTTCTGGCTTATTTCGCTGAGCATGATCCCTTCCAGCACCATCCATGTTGCTGCAAACTGCATGTGTTTATCTCTGGCCACTTTCTTGATCGTTTGCTTTATGACTTGTCCAGGGAAAAAGCCAAGCTAGAAATACCTACTGTGAAGTCTGAATTATCTAACTTTACTTGCCCACATATTCCTGAGATGAGGGGAGAAGATAAAATCATATTAAATATCAGGCTCTGGAATCTCTGCAATCTCTTAAAAATGTTCAAATGAATCTCTATTAAAACAGTTAATTGCAACTAAAAGGCTTTCTTTTTCGTGTGTTCAACAAACTAAACAGTCAAATGACTTAATCCAGCTAGCTTGCTTAGATGAGAAGGTCATGTAAGCATTCATTCATTCACTCAGCACATTTATTAAATGCCTGCTATGTGCCAGGCATTGTTTTGGATGCCGAGGAAACATCAGTGGGCGAGGCAATAATGTTCCATCTGTCTGACTCATGGGGACACTGAGTAGGGAGTGAATTCAGAAGTCATTTAGTATAACTCACCAGTCCTGATTCCTCTGTGGAATCTCCTGGCAATTGGCAATCCAGCCCCAACTAAACCCAAACTTCTGTCTTTAGCCATGTCACACCATCTTTTTCTCTCCATGGATAACCTTGTTTTGTAACATCAGGGCCACTGGACATGAATTACTGCAGACCCTTGACTCTTCATTTCCAAGTGTAGCTCTCTTTGCTTCTGTCCAGCCCCCTTTCACTTCAGTTTTTAGAAGGTGACGGTCCTCCTACTGTCCTTCACCAAGTCTTCACCTATGTTCTTCACCAACCCTCTTCTCTTGAGCCTTCCTGGAATGTCTTCTTAGTCTCATCTCTCTCCCTTCCTTACTGCTGGCTTTCCCCCCTCAGTCTATAAAAAAGGCTCACACTTCTCTCATTCTAATTATCTTCATCTGACAATGCATCCTCTTTTCTCTTCAGCTACTTCTTTTCTCCACCCTTCTAAGTCAGACTCTGAGTGACATAATTTAACCTGTTTCTTTTCTCTCTCATGTGTTAGCTACTCTTCAGTACAACACAATCTGATTCCTGGCTTTTTCACTCCATCACAACCATTCTTGAGGCCCTGAATGGCTTCCTTTTATCACAAGATGGTGAGTGGCAGCCTCTCAATGTTCTAGACCAGGCTGAACCACCAGTTCTTCCCAGGATGCTGTTCCTTGACTTCCATGATGGTCTTCTCTCTGGTTCTCTTCTTACTTCATCCACATGAAACTTTCATAGTTTCCCAATCTCCATCAGCCCTCTATTCCTCTTGACCCTGTCCTGGTACATACTTTGAGCCAAATCTAGGGTGATTCCCCTGTGCCCTGGCAGGGGAATCCATTATTCCATTCATCTTGCTCGTCCTGCTAATTCTAGGATAAAGTTCATGTCTCTTAACATGTTAAAAACCAATGTTCCTCACTGATTGTCATCCTTTATTTTGCCATCATCTGCTTAATTGTTTTTAAGATTTATTTATTTATGCATACAAGAACTGGGACACAGGCCAGAGATGAGAGGATCCACCAGAGACAGAGTGGGGAACAGAACAGGCAGATTGACTGAAATACACTGCTGACGGGAGCAGCAGACGAGACAGGAGATGTCTGCCTCGCCATGTGGGTTGCTCTCTGGCTGGCTGGAGATCGAACTCATGCTGCTGAGGCTGCGGATTGCTTCATAAAGCGGTGCTTAACACTTTGCGCCAGCAGAGGGACCCATATTTTGCCATCATCTGCTTTAAAGTTTATATTCTACTGGGTCAGTCAGGGTTCAACTGGAAAAGCAGAGTCAGTAGATGATATGTACTTGGACATTAATTACAAGCAATTTAGTTCCATGATAGTGAGGATTGTCTAGGCAAGACTAAAACCCATAAGGCAGACATCAGCAAGGACAAACTAGAGCTCCTGTGCACTGCTGCCCACAGGTATCTCTTCTTCAGGCAACCTCTGTGCTTACAGCCTTTCAATTGTTTGGTTCAGGCTACCCAGACTCCCTGGGGTAAACTTCGTTCTTATAGTCAACTGAATACGGACTTTAATCACATCTACAAAATACCTTCACAACAGTAACTAGATTGGTGTTCATTGAATAACTGCGGTCTGAAGGTTAGTCAAATCGGTGCATCAATAAGACCATCATATTTAAAGCAAGTCGGTGGACTTGCTTTCAGTTTTCCATACACATGAAGCTGTTTCATATCTCCCCATTTTTGTGCATACTGCCCTGGTTTTCCTACGTTATCTTTTAGCATTTAAAAAATTACCTTTCCATCTCTCTGCCATACGATCTTTAAGAATACAGATTCTAAATTATTTTTCTTTGTGCTCCCAAAATATTTGTAGGGTAGGACTAAACTGCATTGCAAATGCTGCTTTTCAGAATATTGCAATCATTTTCTTTAATTTTTTTCCAGCTTTATTGAGGAATAATTGCAAAGTTATAATAGCTTGCTAATTGCTTTCTGACTTTCAATGAATATTTATTGGGGGAGGGGCTATTATTGCTGACACTCTTCAAGTGCTTGGGCTATATGAGTGAATAAAATAGAAAAAGGTCTGTACCCTTGGAGAGTTCACATACCAGCTGGAGGAATTTTTTATTATGCATAATAAGTACATAAATTATACAGTGCTTAGGAAGAGGATAGACATTATGGATTTTTTTTTTTAAATAGAGGAACCAGTTGTAGGATTGCATGTTGAAATTTTATTATTTTTTTTTTAATATTTATTTATTTATTTATACAAGCACTGGGTACAGTCAGAAGCGCAGGAGGGTGAGAGAATTCACCAGGGCCAGAGTGGGCAACAGAACAGGCAGACTGACGAAATACACTACTGAGGGGAGCAGCGGGCACGGCAGAGAGTTCTGCGTGCCATGTGGGACACTCGCCAGTGGCCGGGGATGGAACCGGCACTGCAGAGGCTGCAGGCAGCTTCGCAGCCCAGCGCTCAACTGCTGCGCCACTGGGGAGGCCCTGCATGTTGAAATTTTAAGTAAGATGTTTAGGTTAGGTTGAATTGTGGAGATGGATGTTCAAAGACTAGAAGGCATTAAGAGAACCATGAAGATGGCAAGTTCTTGCCAACAGAAGGATAATCTGTGGACTGATACAAGAGGAATGACAGTTTAAGGAATAGCATGGGCAGCCCCTGATCCAGGAGTGAGGGGAAATCATCAGCTCAGAGGGCACAGAGGGACCAGATGGCACAGGGCCTTGTGGACCATTGTAAGGACTTTGAGCCTGTGTGACATGGAAGCTCTTACTGGGCTTTGAGCATAAGAATCCCAAATGTCTACATTTTAACATGTTGGCTGTTGTTTGAAAATGGACTATAAAGGAGAAGATAAGAGGAAGGAGGTCAGAATGATGCCATCATAAAGTACTTGAAAGATGATGGTAGCTCTGACCAGGAAAGGCAGAGTGGTGGTGAGAATATGGATTCTGGATGTATTTTAAAGTTAGGCCAGCAGAATTTTCCAGTGGATTTAATGTGGCTAGAAAAGAAGAGCTAAGGATGTCTCCAAGGTTTCTGACCTGAGTGAATGGGCTTGGTATCAGCTGAGATAGAGAAGGCTACAGAGAAAGCAAATTTGATGGGTATGAGGGAGACAGTGGGACCAAGTTCGGGAGTCTGTGGACTGGCAAGATTATATGGCACGTGGCATAAACATGTCTGAAGTTTGAGAAATTTTTCTGGTCAGGAAATGTAAAAATCAGTGGTTTTTGATCTTGAAATGGTCTTTAAAACCATGAGATGAGGGGCCTCCCCGGTGATGCAGCGGGTTGAGCGCAACGCTATGAAGCTGTCTGCTTCCTCTGCAGCCCTGGTTCGATTCCCAGCATGCCAGGGAGATTCCCACATGGCGTGGCAAACCTCTCCTATCTCACCCGCTGCTCCCCTCAGCAGTGTACTTCGGTCCTTCTGCCTGTTCTGCTCCCCGCTCTGTCTCGTGAATTCTCTCACCCTCCCACGCCTCTGGAGTGTACCCCAGTGCTTGTATAAATAAATAAATCTTTAAAAAAATAAATAAAACCATGAGATGAAAGGGAGGACCTGGGAATAAGTACGGAGAAGGGGAGAGGATTGAGGGTTGGAATTTGAGACTCTCTAACAGTAAAAGAGAACAAAACTACCAGCAAAGAAGGCCCAGAAACTAGGCTCAATAAGAATGGACAGAAACCAGAAATTATGGGTCTTGGAAGTTAAGTAAAGGAAGTTGATACAGAAAAAAAGGAGTGCTTAGCTAGGTTAAACGTTGCTGAAAGATGAGGACTAAAAACTGACCATTGATCTTAGTAAAATGAAGATGGATGGTGACTTTGATAAGAGCAGTGTTGGTGAAGTGGTGGGGATGAAACTCTGATTAAACTACATTCAAGAGAGAATGGAAGGATATGAATTGGATACTTGAACTTTTTTGAGCAGTCCTGCTGTGAAGCATAGTCAAAAAAATAGGGCAACAATTGGAGAAGTAAGTTTAAGAGAATTTCTTTTCAAAATGGCAAATCTCCAGTAGATAATGATGTTTGAGAGGAGAATTTGTGATGTGGGCGTCCGAGATAAGAGCTGTGCACCATAGTCATGAATGGTTTATGTGATGGGATGAGAAAGTGCGTGGGTACTGACAGCTTGATGAGGGTCTAAGAAGTTGTTTTTCCACCTTGTCAGCTTTTCTGGGATGTGGGGAGCAGGTTGTCACCAAGAATGAGAATGGAGCCAGAGGGGGAGAGATGGCATGGTGATAGGATGGTATGGACAGTGGTCATATGATTGCCAGATACATTAAAGGGCCACTTGAGATTTATGGGTGTGATTTATAGCCACAAAAATCTTTATGGCTATCCAAAAGACACAAGCTCAGTTTTTCAAGTCCTCTACAACCTTTACTTCTCCCTATTTTTCCTGCTTTATCTCCTTTTTTATCCTCCATTACTTCCCTTGTTCTACTTTTAGCACCCACCGTTCTGGAAAGTTTTCCAAGTAGACTTTTACTCTTTCATTTCTTTGCATTTGCTCAAGCTACTTCATTTTCTGGAATGCTGTTCCCCCAGTAGATCTCCATCTAGTGCTTCTCTTTCCTCAAAATCTAACCCAAATTCTACTTCCTCCAAAGAGACTCTTGAGAACTTACTCATCAGTTGATCTCCCACTTTTCAGTATTTCTAAGAGCTTGGAAGTCTTATGAAGTTTCACCTTTTTTTTCTATATTTTATAGTTCTCCTGGAAGACAGGAGCTGTATTCAATTTATCTTTATATTCTTCTCTCCTAACACCATGTATTGTTCAGAGTTAAATTTTTTTTTCTTGGAATGAGGACTTTTAAGGTGTACTTTCTTAGATGCTCTCCATTGTATAATTTATATAGTATTACTGAATTTAGCCACCATGCTGTAAATTATTCCCCATGACTTAATTATTTTATAACTGGAAGTTTGTACCCTTTGACCTCCTTAACCAATTTTTCCTACTTCCCACCTAATAAATTCAATTCTTTAGTACAGAATTATATTATCTAGGTTAAATGTTGCTGAAAGTGAGGACTAAAAACTGACCATTGATCTTAGTAAAATGAAGATCGATGGTGACTTTGATAAGAGCAGTGTTGGTGAAGTGGTGGGGATGAAACTCTGATTAGACTGGATTCAAGAGAGAATGGAAGGATATGAATTGGATACTTGAACTTTTTTGAGCAGTCCTGCTGTGAAGCATAGTGGAAAAAATAGGATGATGGTGGGATGGTATGGACAGTGGTCATATGATTGCCAGATACATTAAAGGGCCACTTGAGATTTATGGGTGTGATTTATAGCCAAAACTACATTAAGCAAATGGCAATTAAAAACTTGTATATATAATAACATTATATAACATTATATATATATATATATAGCATTATTCTGCAAGATAGCATATGACTTCAATTCCATTCTTTTTAGTCTGTTTATGCTAATGCATTATAACTCTATTGGGAGTTTATAGATGAGCTCTCAAACTGAGTTTCTTTGTAGTGAGTCATAGTTCTTAGAAGCAGACATTTTAGCCATGAAGCCCAGTAAGTTCTCCATCTACTTTTACAAAATTAACAACTTCACTCCCAAATACTCTATAAAACCTACTCAGATAGATTTATAAGTAAAGAATGAAACTGTAAGAGAAGTGCCAGATGCCATCAGCAGTTTCAGTTTATTTACACCCATTTGAGTTAGCAAACATTTTTGAGTGCCTTCTGTGTAATAACAAATATTGATTTGAAAGATGCCTCCTTAGACCTTAAAATGGTACTTAAGCATGGATGGACCTTTGGGAGCTTACAGTCATGTCCATGAGAGATGATCAGTTGTGGGAGAGGGGTGGTGTTTGGTTATAAACAACTGAAACCAATTATTCAATCTAAGCAAAGAAAGAATTTGAATTGGAAAGATATGGGTGGAAAGCCTGGAGATCAGCTATGAAAAATGAGCAGAAATCAAGAAAACTGTATGATTACCTTTAACAATTGAGCCATCACCACTATTCTTTGTTTTGCATCATTTGGCTCAAGTTTTGAAGATCTAGGAGGGAAATTTCTGTTGGCCATCTGCTTTTCCCTTGTTTGGGTTCAGTGTGATGAGACAGGGCATAGGACCAAAGGGGACCACTTCCTTCAGTTTTTGTAATAGGAGTTTGTGTTTCCCTGATTTCTCCTCCCACCTGAGCTGCACATAGTAAGTGAAATCATTTCCCCAAAAGGAAATAGAGGTGCTGTTAGAAAAATAAAATGTTCATAGAAGAATGTCCACCACAAGCACGTGTATTTAACCTGCTATAATAGAATAGAACAGTATTAAGGGCTGAACAGAGGTATAAATAAAGTCATGGGACAATTTCAGAAGGATGCAAGAACATGTGACCTACAATTTGGACTCTGAAGGTCAAGTTAGAATATTAGGAGGGGGATGCAGGAGATGCCCATCCAGTTATAGAAAAGAGCATAGATGTAGAGGTAGTACATTATACTGATTATGAACACAGGCTTTGTGATTAGATGTTCGATGAGAAAATTGCTTAATTTTTCCTACTGTTTCCTCACCAGTAAAAATGAGGATCTTCATACTTGTCAAGGTTGCCAGATGAAATACAGGGCTCACAGTTATATTTAGATAAACAGTGAATGCTTTTTGAGTGTGGCGTATGTCTCAGCTATTGCATACTTACAATTTTAAAAAATTATTCATTGTTTATTTGAAATTCAAATTTCACTGGGTGCCCTCTATTTTTATGTGTTATATCTGGTAACCCCTTATAACATAGTTATGACCATTAAATACATTCATTCTTGTAAAGTGTTCAGTGTGATCCTTGGTACACAGTAAGTACCCAATATAAATGGTGGCAATAATTTTTGTTGTCTCGATCATCATAGATATGATTTAGAAGCTTGAAAGTGCGTGTATCCCAGAACCACTTCTTGCTCAGTGGTTGCACCAAAGGGCAGGTTCCCAGTTGACTTGTGCTGGAATCCCTGGAGGGCCTCTCATGCTCTATGACACAGGAGCTGTTCACCTTCATTTTTATTTGTACGGCTTCTCTTTCCTTCTAATTGTTTCAAATCCTTCCCTTGGGTATCAATTTCATTTTGATCTTATCTTTTTAGCACTCATAATTAATGAATATTATTTTCTATTCCCCTGTATAGGCCAATAATAAAATGATTAAATGGCACCAGGCTTGGGACTACAATTGAAGGGCCAAGTATTGGGTAAATTGAAGCATTGATTGCAGTTTTTTGAATTTGAAACTGTAAAGTATAATGAGTATAGTTAGAGTGAATGATCCTAGTTTAATGATGATAGCACAGAAAATAAAATTAGATGCCTCTTAAATCCAAGATATTTCTTGTATTGCTTTTCCTTTATCTTTCAGACCCATTCTATGGCCCTATAGGGATGTCCTAGAAGTATATGTCCTTATTCTTTTCAGAGTTTGTAAAATGTTTTGCTAATATATTTGTTTAATAATTTTTCCAAGCAAATTTTAACACAATTCCTTTTATGTCCACTTTAAAACCTAAATGATTGTCTCCCTTTTATGTAAGATTATTTTTGCCTTATGGGACATTATATGCAGTATATGCTACATAGTACTTAAATGCTGGCACAGGTTGATTTTACAGGAGAGAAGCGTTAGGTTTTGTTGTTTCCAGTGAACTAGAATGACTGCAGTTCTCTCTGGATACATACGTATTAAATTCTTGACAATGATAAAATTTTAGCTATAGTTTATTAAGTGCTCTACAATATTCAACCTTGAGAACTGTTAATTTGTTTCATTCATCATCAAATTTAATTCCCATTAAATATCCTCATCCATCCAGCCTTATTTTACAGATGGTGAAACTAAGCACAGAAATGTTAAAGGAACTTGCTTGAGGACTTATGGCCAGGAGCGGTGTTGGAAGCAAGATTCCCACTCAGTATAATTTTCTCCATCCTGGTGCTATTACCTTCTTCAAGCAATTTGTTAGCAGTATTTCAAGCCAGTTGGTATAAGAAAGCCTTGGAAAATTGGAAGTGCTGTAATTCTTCAAACCTCAGCATAAGGAAACTGTGCTAGGGAAGGACCCCATAGGGCCCCACTGGAAACATACAGTTTCCACAACAGGATATTATTTCTTTCCATATGAATGACGCTCTACTTTGTGACTTCTTTTTTCTTCCATTCACCATTGGACCTCAGTTTCTCCATCCCCCTTTTTCTGGTCCCAGTATGATGACCTGCAATCCTAATTCTATGAGTTTCTAATTCACTTTCTTGTTCTCTTGTGAAGACTTGTTCTCAAATTAAGGAACAAGCTGGGCTCAGTAATTGCCTTTCATACTAACTTGAAACAGCAATGCCAGAAGAGGGGAGGGATTGAGAAGGGAGGTTTTAAAAAAGAAAGGCAGGGCCTCCCTGGTGGCGCAAGGGGTTAAAACACAACCTATGAAGCTGTTCCCAGCCACTGCAGCATGAGTTTGAGCCCCAACCAGGGAGTTACCCACATGGCACAGCAGACCTCTCCTGACTCGCCCGCTGCTCCCCTCAGCAGTGTATTTCGGTCAGTCTGCCTGTTCTGTTCCCCACTCTGTCTCTGGTGAATCCTTTCACCTACCCCCCCCCCCCACATCTCTGGCCTGTACCCCAGCTCTTGTATGCATAAATAAATAAATCTTTTAAAAAAATAAAAAAGAAAGGCAGCCAATAAGTACTTTCCTCTAGTTCTGCCAAGATGAGAGTGGAGACTCCACTCATTCTTGAGGGGAAAAAATGAGCAAGTAAATATATGGTAGTGTACACAATGATTAAAAACTGTGATATCGCCACTTTCCATTTGGATGATGTGCCATTACTTCCAAGGGCTTTCACAAATGTTTCTCTATTAGTCCTCCAGTAGCCTGTGAGCTGCAGTTACCCGTACTTTACTGTAATTCAGGAAATTAAATTATTTGTCCCAAAGTACAAGCTTAATAATTGATGGAGCTCAACTAGGACCTATGTATTTAATTTATTTTTTTTAAAGATTTATTTATTTATTTATACAAGCACTAGGTACGGTCAGAAGTGCAGGAGGGTGAGAGAATTCACCAGAGCCAGAGCAGGGAGCTGAACAGGCAGACAGACGAAGTACACTGTTGAGGGGAGCAGCGGGTGGCAGGAGAGGTCTGCGCGCCATGTGGGACCCTCGCCTGGTGGCCGGGGATCGAACTGGCGCTGCAGAGGCTGCGGGCAGCTTCACAACCTCGCGCTCAACTGCTGCGCCACCAGGGAGGCTCTGTATTTAATTTCTTATGGGTGCTTTTTTCCCACTATGTCATTTTTCCCCTTGAAAATAAGAATTGATTGAATATGAAATTTTGCTATTTTTTTCATCACCTTATCTAAAAACAGGTATTTTATAGAAAGAACTATAGGTGAAGCTTTATCAATTGGACCTCAGGAATCTGACTGATCTTCTTAAGATGATCTGAAACTTGGATGAAATAATTTGTGTTTCTGTTTGTGAAATGGCTTTTTGGTGTGGCAGGAAGATAAAATCTTCCGTGTGACTTTGAAATTATGTGGAAGAAAAACTAAGAACTACTTTGGGCGTAGGTTTTATCATGTTGAAGGTAAATGTGCCTTTCAAAATAGTTTGTGCTCTGGTTTGGAAATAACCCTCATTATCTCTCATTTGAATCTCTTTCTTTTACATGTTTTTTTAAAAGATGTGTAATGGGAGTTTAGTAAACAGGGGATTCTTAGGAAAACAAACTATTCTGGGCATTGCATATGTGGGCATCTGTATCTGTGCTTCTTGCTATCATTTGCTGGATAATAAGATTGTTTTCTAAAAATACAAACCAAATTCTTCCCTTTGATATTTGTATTATCCCCTTCACTGGTGGACATATGTTCCTATTTTTTTTGGTCGCTTCCCCCCCCAAGATTTAGCTATCTATGCATACAAGAACTGGGGTACAGGACAGAGGTGCAGGGTGTGAGAGATCCACCAGAGACTGAGTTAGGAACAGAACAGGCAGACTGACTGAAATACACTGCTGAAGGGAGCAGCGGACAAGTCAGGAGAGGTCTGCTGTGCCATGTGGGTAGCTCCCTGGCCAGGGATTGAACTCGTGCTGCAGTGGTTTAGATAGTTTCATAGGTTGCATCTTAACCCCTTGCACCACCAGGGAGGCCCCATATGTTCCTGTTTTGACCTAGAATTTTATGAAGACTCTGTCGCATTCATTTGAACATACAAAGTGAATGAAGTAAAGCCATAGAAAAGACAGCCACAAAGAAAACCAAATGATCAGTTTCTGGAAAGAGTGTCTTGTGGAATAGAAAATTGCATCTTCTGCCCAAGGCTGGATCAGATAATTTTAAATTTAAGAAGCTTGGAGAGATTTAAGTAACAGTTCTGCTCAAGATCATATAACTAGAACTACTGACCTAACCCTAACCCTACCCTAAGTCCTTTACCTTGGTGGATAGTCAATTAATAGTGAGCTCTACTCTGATTAATTTCTTGAGTTACAGCTAAGAGGCTGGTGCACAAGCTCTCCTGATGTTTGTCACCTTGCAAGGCCGTCTCCTTCACATGTCCATCTTCAGCCCTTCTGCACATCTATTATGCAAGTTAAGAGAGTGAACATTACGTGATGCTAAAAAGCTCATGATTGCTATTCTGTTAACCCCTTCTAATCCAGAGTTTCTCTCTCGCTGTCCTCTGCCAGAGTCCTTGTCATCATAGTACAGGCTTCAGTATCTAGGACATTGGGAGACTTCTAGGTCCCCAGAATACCCCACACGCATTTCTTGCCATTAGGAGCATTCAGATCTGATTTACAGATCCTCTTTGGAGCTCTTGGTGCAGGGATGCATTATATTTTAGGAGTTCACTGCCTTGCAAGTCCTGGAAATGTGGAAGCAATTCATTTTGAAGCTCGGCTCTCATCAAATGAAGCACTGGAATCATTATTTGCATTTTAGACCTGAGAAACATCCACCTGAGGGTAGATGTCATTCTCCATCAGGACCCAGTACAGAACTGGACCCTTGGAACTACTCAGTGTTAATCATTTGAAGGAATAGCTTTAACTTTTATAGTGATTAGTGTGGGTGAACCAAACCATTTCTTCCTACCTACTGATATCAGCCAAGCTTTCTTCTGTAAAAAATGATCTTATAATGTCACTAGATTTATAGTTATGTAACACTAATGCAAAATGATTCGAATGATTCCTGTGTCTTTTTACAGTAATATGTGTGAGACATCCTCCTTTGTGAGGACTTTTAGCTTAAGGACACTAAATAGAGCTTGGTGAGCACTATATATGCAGTCAGGAAACAGAGATAGGAAGTTTTTCCAAAACCAGTGGAATAGCCCATATGTAAATCTAGGGTTTCCAATTTCAGATCCTCCAGAAGAACTGAATTCATTTCCTTTCTTCCTTCTTGAAAGATTTATCTTGGGCGCTGGGTGATGCAGGAAAGTCTATAAAGAAGACAGAATGTACCTCCCTCCCTTCTTAATGCCATTTTCCATCTCAACACTGTCACAGGAACACTGAATTCACTTACGGGGAGTTGAAAACAAATACCAATTAAAAAAAAAATAGTGTCTTCGCAGCCTATTAAGTCCAGAAATATTACATGTGAGAATTTATTTCATATATTTATATTAAGTTTTGAAATATTACTGCTTCCTAGTCTGTAAAAAACTACATTTGAGGATTTATATTAAATATACCTCTCAGGATGGGAACTACCAATTTTTATTTGCAGACTATAAATAGAATGTAGATGGAATTTCAAACCTAGCATCATTTATTATGAGGAAGTCATAAAAAATATCATTTTTCTCCTTAAGTGTACTTTATAGAGTCCCCCATCTTTTGTGTTACATGGAAAGGTAAGATTTGATTGGTCACACTTTATTTTCCTTTCAATATGGAATAACTAGTCCAACTCCAAATTACAGGATTTTTTTTTCACTGATTTATTTGTATTTAGTCTAGGCTGTAAACCTGGAATGGCCCCCATTTTGCAGAGGGGGAATATATCACATAAACTTTGGTAAATGGATCATCTTGATCTAATACACTGGACCAAATTATTTATATAAAGGTGAATAATTGTCTGTATTTTTTATTATCACCTCCAAAACGTTCTGTCCTCTCTATTACCTAAGAAAAATGAGGCTCATTGCTTAATAGCACCAGCTCATATAAAAGTGGGATTCAGATCTAGGTCAACATAGCGCCAGCATCTGCTTTTTTCTACCACTTTGTGTTAATTTATAAATTCAAGATCTGTTCAAATTTGATTGAACAGCAAATTGAATCTTAAGTAATTTATTTAAAAGTACTAAACTAATTGTGTACAATAACAGAGTAGCTATTTGAAGGGGGAGTGATAGTTGTAGAAGTTGCCTTGTAACAGAAAACAATAGCCATGCATGATATTGATAAATCAAGAAACAATGGAATACACACACAGAAATAATCAGAAGAAATAAAAGCAAAAACTCCTAAAAGTACTGGTACTGGGAAGATAGAACTGGCATTGAGAAAAGGGTGGGATTGGCAGCTCTGGATTTTTTTTCTTCAATAAAATTTTGTTGATTTACAAAACATATATATTGGGGGGTACAGCTTCACTGTTATGTGTGCCTAAGCCTTAGCTCACCCATCACAACCATTTCTGTGTCCTCCCCACTGTCAGGCTGATGCCCTTGATCCTTCCCTCCCCCTCTGGTAACCACTCTTTTTCATATGTCTTTGTTTTCATTCATCAGCCATTTGCATAACTGTAATTGCAGAGTATAGCGTCACACCTCCGTACGTGCACATGAATCTGTTCATTTTTATTATAAGGCTTCTTGTACTTTGCTATAATGTTAAAATGTTTATAGAAAAAGCAAATGTATGATGTAGTGTATGTCTTTCCCAGCTGTCTACAGATAATCTATCAAGATGTCTTCAAATTGTAGATGAGCAAGAAAACTGGGATATTTCCTTAGTCTGTATCCATCACTGTTGCTAGTCCTGGGAAATTGCAGTACAGGAGTATTCACTGAGCAGCTCAAAGATTCAGGGTTTTGTTCTAGGTTCTGTAGGACTTGAAAAGGTGGATACAGCATGACCCCAGATCTCAAACATCTTACCGTCTAGAGTTGAGGAAGAAATCTAGATGGGATGAATAGAAACGCACATTTTCCTGTGCCTACTCCATACTGTGCTAGATACTTTGCTTACCTTAATTTTTGATGAAAACTTGTACCATCAGGAAAGATAAAATATAGCTTTCCTTGTTCAGTGGCTGGGACATGGTTTTTATTTAAGATCAAGAGATGCTTCCTGAAACAGAGTATTTGGGGTAGTCCTTAAAAGTAGGAAAGGGACCTCCCCGGTGGCACAGTGGTTGAGCTCTGGGCTGTGAAGCTGCCCGCAGCCTCTGCAGCACCGGTTCGATCTCCGGCCACCGGGCGAGGGTCCCACATGGCGCACAGACCTCTCCTGCCGTGCCCGCTTCTCCCCTCAGCAGTGTATTTCGTCAGTCTGCCTGCTCTGCTCTCCTCTCTGGGTCTGGTGAATTCTCTCACCCTCCTGCGCTTCTGACTGTACCCAGAGCGTGTATAAATAAATAAATAAATAAATCTTTAAAAAAATTAAAAAAATAAAAGTAGGAAAGGACTCCTTTGATAGAGTGGAGAGAGACATTGATTTGCCAGCAGAGAAACTCATATTTGAAGCCCTGTATTTGTTGTTTGTTTTGTGTATAAGCATGTAACTAAAATCCATATGCAATAGAGAAAAATCTAAAATTAATTTTTACAATAGGTTTGTTCAGCTGAAAACTTTTTATTAAATGTAAGTGTTGTTGCCAAGGTTTTCTTCCTCCTTTTTGGGGGGAACCTAATTCAACTTTACTCTTACTATAGAATCACAATTAAGATTTGAGTGTAATTGCTCCTATCAACCAAGTTTGAATGAAACTAAAGGTAAATTTTGAGGTCATATGAGATTGCCATCTGTTTTTGATACTTTAAATTATTTAGTATGTTGCCTTGCCTGCATCTTCAGGAATCTTATTTTCTCTCTCTAATATAACTTACTTGCTCAGTTTTCTTGCACTTAGTTTCCTATCAGTAGATGTGTGTGTCTGTATACTTTACATTTAATTAGTGAGTTTAATTTAATGATATTTAAATATTTAAAATTTTTATCAGCTGCACATTTTATTTATATCATATTATGTTTTAATATGGATTTTATTATTTAATGATATTTTAATTTAAAAGAATCTTCAGTTTGAAACCATGACATCACCTTCACCACCTTGTCTTATTTTTCAGAGTATTATTTTTCACTCAGAGAATTTTGTGATTATAGGATCAACTCTGATTTTCAGCTTTTTAGAAATCACATCAAAATGATTAAACTAACAATAAATCATTGAATATCAAAAATTCAAAGGAGCCATACAGCTTTTTGTATATTGAAGTCACGTAGTTTCCTTCCCTGGGGCCAATGTGTGCTTAAGGTGAAGATTATCTCCTGGAAGGGTTTGCTTGAAGATGGCTTTGCCAGGTGATCACTTTTTTTTTTTAAAGATTTATTTATTTTTATACAAGAACCGGGATATAGGCCAGAGGCACGGGAGGGTGAGAGGATT
Organism: Talpa europaea; assembly: GCF_964194135.1. Taxonomy (NCBI): domain Eukaryota; kingdom Metazoa; phylum Chordata; class Mammalia; order Eulipotyphla; family Talpidae; genus Talpa; species Talpa europaea. Next base: position 13,458,928 of record NC_140083.1, on the reverse strand, counting down.
CACCAGAGACAGATCAGAGAACAGAACAGACAGATTGACTGAAATACACTGCTGAGGGGAGCAGTGGGCGAGACAGGAGAGGTCTGCCGTGCCATGTGGGTTGCTCCCTGGCTGGCCGGTAATAGAACCTGCATTGCAGAGGCTGAGGACAGCTTCACGGCTCAGCACTCAATCCACTGTGCCACTGGGGAGGCCCACCAAGTGATCATTTTCACTCAGGAAAGCTCACCGAGTCCATGTTGACAGCATCCCCTCCCTGGTCATGTTTGACCTGAATGAGCAAATTACTCCAAAAGTTCAGACCATTATATTTTATTTTTCTTTTGCATAGAAGAACTGGGGTGCAGGCCAGAGGTGCTGGGGGTGAGAGTACTCACCAGAGACTGTGGGGAGCAGAACAGGTGGACTTACTGAAATACACTGCTGAGGGGAACAGCGGGTGGTGCAGGCGTCTGCTGCACCAAATGTGGGTTAGCTCCCTGGCTGGGGCTCAAAATCAGGCCGTTGCAGTGATAGTGCTGAGACTTAACCCCTAGGCCACCAAGGAGGCCCAATAGTATACTTTTTGAAAGTATATTTTGTGTTTCTTCTAAAGCAAAGAAGGAAAAATACCTCATAATTTAGAGATATTAAATGTGGTCATACTGTTACTGTGAAGTGAAAGTTGCATCCTGTAATTTGGAGCCATTTGATTTATACATTTTAAAAAATTGCATTAATTTAGGAATCTTATATTAAATTATATACTTAATGGTTTATTATCTGCAGTCTTTAAGTTTTGTATGCTGAGCTCTAAATTTTTAATATCCTCTACCCTCACAATCTGAATTTTTAAATGACTTTAAAATTATAGCAATAATTTGGAAAACAAAGAAAAGACAAGGAATAAAACAAAATGCATCCTGAATTTCACAGCTGAATGATAATTTGTGTCCATTTGTATTATTTTCTTCCTTTTTTTCTAATGTATTTACCTGTATCCTTCTATCTCCTTTCCTTTTTCACTATATCTTAAACATTTCCCGTGTCATTAGTCTTAAAAGACAGGTTTTAATGACCTGAATGTGTCTTTCATAGTGTTGTTTTTGTGACTTCTTATGCCCCATACTGTTCTCAAACAAATAAAATATAAAATATTTGTGGATTTTTAGTTACTATAGTTGTCATACCTACTTGTCAATGAATTTGAGGTCAGATGAGGAAAAAAAAACAAATGAAAATTGAGCTTCTAGGTATTAGTCTACTTCAGAAGTCATTTGATTTTAGGTTAGGTTGGTCTGAAGGCCTAGAACACAGGAGTTCTAGTTAATGCACTTCTCTTATTTCCAACAGCCTGTATTTTTAACTGCTTGGATATGGGTGGTTTTAAAGACGGATTAAGAACATGTATTGGTATTACATCTTTACAATTTGTAACTTTGTGACTTTGGGCAAATCATTCCATCGCGGCCAATAGGTGATATGGAATATTCTTGGGTTTTTCTTTATTTTTGTTCTGTGATTGCCATTAGAAGGGCTTTGTTTATTGAGCACAGGAAGACTATCCTTAGTGGAAGTTGAAAAGCATCATAACTTTCCCCTCCCAAAGTAGCTGGTCATGGCAAAGCAGCAAAGAATTCATTTAATTCTGGGCCAGTGGGAAGGCATCTTCATTCTATCCTGTTAAAATACTTGGTCTCACAGATAAATTTGGACTTTGCAAATGAGGCATGCATGCTTTTAAAAATTTATGAATGTGATGGTTGACAGTGCTTGATAGTCACTGAAATGCAGGGATGGGGTCTCAAAGAACTGACTTGTGACTTCTTATTTTTCAGTAGCTAGCCTAACTGCCACTGTTGTTTTCATAAATATTTAATATTATGGATGATAATAGCAATGGCTTCCACTTTTTGAGTTGCGACTATGTGAGAGCTGAGAGCTGCATTATCTCATTTAGTTCAGTCTTATATTTATCATTATTTTACATGTGAAAAAACTAAGACTTAGAGAAATTTATTGTTACCAAATAAGATTCTGAGTTCTCATCTGACTCCAGAACCTGAGCTTATAGCTTTACTTGTAACTCTACTGTCTTTTTTGTTCAATAATTTTTCATCATCTCATTCATTCATTCAGCCTAATTTGTTGAGTACCTATTCTGTGCCCAGCAATGTTCTAAATGGGCTTTTACATGCAGAGAGAAGTTCTTGCCCCCCCAACGCTTACCTTCTATTAGGTTATTTGAGTCTATTTGCCTCCCAGAGTGAGTAGCCCTTTAAGATAATGGCTGTATCTTATTTTCTTGAATTTTAGGGATGTAATTGAAATTTTATTCAAGGGTAAGAACAATTCCTAGACTCACAAAAGGATTATTTCTGTGAAAGTTTTAGCTAGAACATGCTCCATTCCATTCACCAGGTTGTATCTTTTTCACTGACTTTTAGCCCCATTCCTCAAATTGATGTTCTTATTGATATTTTAAGAAGCACTTAGAGGTTTATTATTAGTGATAAAGTTACTTTTTGGTATCTTGATTTTGATATCTTTGACTTTCTTGAATGTTCTATATGTGCATGGAACAACATAAAATCCTGCTTTCTTTAGAAGATGCCAAAAAACCTAAGACAAACCTGATACAAGAGGCTTAATTGCTTCATAGAAAAAAAATAAAGGTGTTCTGGTATAATTGAAAAATAAATGATGTATTAGGGAAGTTCAACTTTGAGGGAAAATAATACCTTTTTTCTGTGCTATAAAGAACTTCTCCCCTAAGAGTGAATCATTATAATTTTAAAGCAAATATCATGAAGTGTTTGTGTTGAATGTCACCTTTTTAGCCACACAGACGCTGAAAACAATTTCACATGTCCTCGGGTAGAGGTTAACTGCTTCTATTCTTCACCTCAGAAATCATTAGACGATAATATGAAGTAGGTAGCACATTAGTGAGGTATTTGTCTAAATTTGTCTAATTTTTGTATTAGAAATACAGTTAAACTTTTTTTGTCACATAAGGGTATAGATAGGTAGTAATATATCTCATTTAAAAAGTCATTTGTTGGAGAGGAAGGATCATTGGCAAACCAGCTCACTGTTCATTTTCTATTTTGTCCTTGTTACTCTGTGGCCCTTTTGGTGGGCCCTCTGATAACCAGCCCAAACTCCATGAATATCTTTCATTTCTCCAGAAGGAGGTGTGGATTTGCAAGGCTACCACCTGGATATGCAAATATTACCTGACGGCTCAAAGAGTGATGTGGACTTTTCAGAGATTCTTAATGCAATACAAGAAAGTAAGTTTTACTCCAATTTTAAATTCACCATGACAGGAGAAACTACTGTAAGCACTGGGAGGGGAAATGCAACTAGAAACCTCAGATGGCATTTTTTTTTTTTAAAGGCTAAAGAAGAGATGCCATGTGAAATAATTTTGAGACCAGAAAAGGTGGTTCATGAAATGCAGATTTAATGTGTGAAACAGACACATAACATTGGGTCTTCAAAGAAACCTTGTGGAAAAACTATAGTGGAATTACAGATTCTTTATATTAGTATGCTGTGCTATTTAATAAAGTACTAGGTAGTATAATTTTTTGATGCCTTGATTAATCATAATTAAGGAAAAAAAATCTTTATGAACCAGAATACTATTTCTGTGCTCCAATGTAAATAGTAAAAAGTAAATGTTGACTTTGGAACTAAAAATCAGGAATAAATCAGGAATTTTGACTATACAACTTTGTGCTTTATAGCGTTTACTCAGAATTTTATCATAATACATTTACCAAGTTATAGATCCAGCCTGAGGATGATATCACACTGTTCATTAACATTCATGTTTCATTATTAGAACTCTCATTCCAGATAATGATAATTCCTCCTTTAATATCAAACAGTGCTATATAATGATGGATTTAAAGGATTTTAGTCTAAAGAACTTTTACTGTTCTTGCTACTTTTAGTTGGATGGCATTACATTTCTTTTTTTTTTCTTAAGATTTATTTATTTATTTATACAAGCACTGGGTACAGTCAGAAGCGCTGGAGGGTAAGAGAATTCACCAGGGCCAGAGGGGAGAGCAGAGCAGGCAGACCGATGAAGTACACTGCTGAGGGGAGCAGCGGGCAGCAGGAGAGGTCTGCCGCACCATGTGGGACCCTTGCCCAGTGGCCGGGGATCGAACTGGCTCTGCGAGGCTGCGGGTAGCTTCGCAGCCCAGCGCTCAACCTCTGTGCCACCCGGGAGGCCCTGAATGGCATTACATTTCTATACTGATTATCTTATGAATAATTTTAAGCATTTTAATGGTAGCTGTCCACACTTATTTTATTGTCCTTTCAACCTTATGAGATAATATCTCCACTTTACAGATAGGACGACTCAGGATGGGAGAAATTAATACCAAGTAATAGGATAAGTAAATGAATTCCTCCATGAAAGTGCATGGTATAGAGTGTAGACACAGAGGTAGAGGATCCTGAGACTGGAGAAAATGAAGTTACTTCTGAGAAAAATGTATTTAATGATGAATGTAAGAAGATCAGCTCTTGGTTCTGGTTGGGCAGTCTCTTCTATTAGGTTAATGAAGAATAGAAAAATATTTTCCAAGAGAATAAAAATCAAATTAATAGACATTGGAGAGAATGTAACTTTTCATGGAAAGTTATGCAATAATATAATTACTTTGTTTGAAAGATATAGACTATACAGCGCTGAAAGGATTAAAACATCTTTTTAATAATTGATGAAAGTTAACTTTCAGGCAAGTATAAAATATGAACTTAAATTTTTGAGGACCGAATAAACTTAAAATGAACTAAATGTTGATGATTTATAGAGTGATTTTTGTTAGTATATGTTAGTGGAACGCATTTGCATAGAATGTTGACTGTTTTATAGTTTAGAATAGTGACTGTTATGAACAAGAAGGAAGAGTGACAGTCTGGTTACTTAATATTTAAATTTAAAAATAAGGAAAAGGAAATAATACTTCATTTTCAAACACACATCAAGTTTTTTCCAGGTTTAAGAAAAACTTATTGAAAAACTTATTTTTCAATTTACTTACATTGCTGTTAATTTTTTTTTTAAATAGAGGCATGTTTAATTTATTTATTTGTTTGTTTGTTTGTTTGTTTATACAAGCACTGGGTACAGTCAGAAGCGCGGGAGGGTGAGAGAATTCACCAGAGGCAGAGCGGGGAGCAGAGCAGGCAGAAGGACCAAAGTACACTGCTGAGGGGAGCAGCGGGCGGCAGGAGAGGTCTGCGCGCCATGTGGGACCCTCCTCCGGGAGCCGGGGAGCAGCCGGGAATCGAACCGGCGCCGCAGAGGCTGCGGGCAGCTTCGCAACCCAGCGCTCAACCGCTGCACCACCGGGGAGGCCCATTGCTGTTAGTTTTTGAACATTATTGATTTCTCCTCTCTGGTGTTGTCACTGTAGCTCTCCCACCACCATTGGCCAAGATCCATTTCCCCCATCCCTTATGCTTTTCCCTCCCCTATATTGATCCCTCTCTCTTCCCCTACCCTCCCGAATGCCTCAGATTTATGGTCGGCTTCTAAGTTTTGTCTTTTTCCTGACCCTTTGTTCCATTTTTCTATATTCCACATATAAGTGAAACCATCTCATATTTATCTTTCTCGTTCTAACTTATTTCACTTAGCATAATTCCTTCTTGCTCCATCCATGTTGGCAGAATGGCATGAGTTGATCTTTTTTCATGCCTGAGTAATAACCCATTGTGTGTGTATACCACATTTCTTGATTCATTCATCTGTTTGGGGGCACTCAGGTTGTTTCCATATCTTGGCTATTGTAAAAAGGGCTGCAATAAACAAAGGAGTTCAAGTTTCCTTTCAAATTAGTGTTAGATTTAAGAATTTCATGATGCCTTGGAACTAATCTGTTTTCTTGTTAAAAAAAAATTTTTGCTAAGTAGATTTGGGAAGCTGCTCACACAGCCTGCTTATTTCTGGTAGGAGAGATTTGGGCCTTTTATCTGACTTCAATCTTTACACGATTCCAAGTGTGACTCAAATACTTAACCAATTGATTGAAATTTCTAAGTATAAAAATACATAGTTTGATTCTTCAAGGAACTGTACCCTTAAATTTTGTTTGTAGATAGCTTTGAGAGAAAACATACAAATATAAACACAGGGTTTAAACATTAGTAAAACTCCTCTACTACAAACATTTTTATTGAGCTTTTTTGAGATTTATGGAGAATTGATTTTTGAGACCTTTCCAGATTTCATTGAGGCTAGTGGAATGATGGAATTATTTCACTGTTTCTCAGATTTTTGTGGACATGTATGTATGAGCCTCAAGATCAGGTTGGAAATAAGTGTGTGTGTGTGTTTGTGTAAAATATTTCTTTTTTTTTTTAATAAATTTTATTGTTATATTCCCCATACAATTGCAGCCTCCCATTCTGACCCCAATCCCTCCCCTCCCGCCCCCGCCCCCCTAAAAGTGTCTCTGGTTCATAGTTTTTTGTTGATTTTGATTTTCACTTTCTTATATTCATTTTCCTGGTCCCTTATTTAAGTTTTCTAGATTCCTGCTATGAGTGAGACCATCCGGTATTTTTCTTTTTCTTTTTGGCTTATTTCGCTGAGCATGATCCCTTCCAGCGCCATCCATGTTGCTGCAAATTGCATGTGCTTATCTTTTTTGAATGCTGAGTAATATTCCATGGTATATATGTACCACATCTTCTTGATCCAGTCATCTATTTTTGGGCATTTGGGTTGTTTCCAAAGCTTAGCTATTGTAAACAGTGCTGCTATAAACATAGGGGTGCAGGTGTTCTTTGGAATTGATGTTTCTGTGTCCTTTGGGTAAATACCTAGGAGTGGAATTGCTGGATCATATGGAAGCTCTAACAGTATCTACTACTATAAGGATTGTTTTAAGAAAGCAAATAAGTAGATGGTAGAGCACTTACCATAATGACTAGTCAAACTCAGACCTTCAAGAAATACCATATGTTCCATAAAATATTTCTTGAAGGTCTGAGTTTGACTAGTCATTATGGTAAGTGCTCTACCATCTACTTATTTGCTTTCTTAAAACAATCCTTATAGTAGTAGATACTGTTTTCTTCACTTTAAACGTGAAAATACTGAGTCTACTTCCCCATGGCTATCTGGTTAATATATGATAGCGTTAATAATTAATCATATCAGCCCTTACTCTGTTAAAGAAAAGATTAACTAAAAATAGGAAAAATTGCCTGCTTTGTATTGTACATTTTTATTCTCTTATCTTGATGCAAGAATTCCTCCCCTTGCTTCTACACTGTAAATTTTTTCCTCTAGTGCTTATGCCCTAAGAATAGCTTCATCTATTCAAAAGAAAATATGTCTCAGAGTCATGGCCATCCCCAAGTAGTTTCTCAGCTCCCCACCCTCCCCATATTAAATGCACAGCTTACGAAGAAGAAAAGTATTGTTTTATCCATATCTCCATCTATTTGTCTTCCCTGTCATGTGCTGACATACTAAGCATGCTATTTTAAAGCATAATATTTTGAAATGATGAATGTTTTAGTGCACTTTTCAATTCAGGAAAAATTTAAACATTCATATTTCATATTTCACATTTTGCTTTGTTGTCCAAAATGAAAACAATGCAATTGCTTTCTAGGAGAAAAGCATTTATATTTGTCAGTATAATGTAAGGGATTGGGAGGCAGGGAGGAAGGAAGGGGGAGAGAGAGCGAGGAGGAGAAAGAGAAAGAGAGAGAGAGAATGCATGCATGCATGCATACACTTGAGCACATGCACACACACACTCTGTTAGCAAGCCATTGAGAAAGATCTCTCAGAGGTTATAGTGTACCTTTTAATTCTTGCTTTGAATTATCACCCATATCTAGCCCTTCCTAGAGATGATTCCCCTCCCCACTTTCTGTTCCCACCCTCCTGCTTTCTGCTGAGTTTTCCTTTTCTGGAGTCCCAATGTACATAGCATGCTGACTGTGGGGAATTGAGTATTGTTCACACTCAACAGACACTATTTTATAGTCCAGTAGGTCCTAATGAAGGAAAGAGAGCAAGGAGCAATGTGTTTGAAATAAGAACACAGGGATTAGAAGATTTTAGGGATCGCTGTTATGCTGAGGTCTGATCTTCCATCTTTGCACTTGGGCCTACATAATCATACAGCTGGTACCACATGGCTGTTGCTCTGTCCTTTTGTGGCTACGAGGACTGAGCCATTTCTTTAGAATCCAATTTTGAGCCCTGATTTCTAATTCTATCAGTTCACACCCATGCCATTTCCCGGGGGGAGGGAGGAACTAACATATTTTGAACTTGCAATCTTACCTGGCATCTCTGTGGTTGAACTTTTATTTAGTCTCCACTTTCTTTGCCTTCACGCCCACATCTGTAAAGAGGGGTTATAGTAGTTGTAGTAAATCTATGCCCTTCGTGTAGTGCCTGGCACAAATAAGCAGAAGTGTTGGCTGCTCCCTTCTCTTCATTCCTCTCAGCAATCCTATGTGGTAAATGCTATTAGCCCCACTTAAAAGTTGAAGAAGTTAAAGCTTGAATAAGTTAAATAACCCAATTGATTAGCTAGTAAATGGGAGAACTAGCATTTGAATGCAGACTTGTATAAATTTGGAGCTCATGCTTTTTCCAAAAGGGGAAATGATGGTCAGTAGACTTTGAGGATTTGTAATGCAAATTTTGAAAAGGTACCAAGGTTATTGATCAAAGCTTGAATTAGGTACAGAGGTCTTTAGACATCTTCCCCAGGATGGCCAGGGATGCTATTGTCATCTGCTTAGTTACAGATGTAGCTCAAATGTCTGTCTTCTCTTTAGTATGAAGGAGGAACAAGAGAAACCCTTCATCAGAAGCATGCTGTCCCAGGAACCGGTTAATAATTCTGGTACACCGTAGAGCCTGCTTTGCACACCCCAGTCCATTGTCCGTGCTGTTTTGTGAACAACCAGGAAGACATCACTTGTTAAATGAGCACACATCTGGAAAAAAATGTCATGACATGACTTTTTTTTTTTTTTTGCAAAGGCACATTTGGAAAGCTCAGCTATTTCAAGGAAACTTCTCTTGGCACAAACATTTACTTTTTGATCTATAACAATTGGAACCCCAGATTTCTTATCCATGTTTTTCTTTAGAGAGATGTTAAAATGATCATTGAATTGTTGTCATAACACACCAGCAACATTTCTAAAGTCTTAAAGTAATAGAAAACTGATTTCCCCCCAAGTATATTTTCACATATAGTCTCAACATGTAAAATAGATTAACAACTGTTTGGGGTAGGTGGGCTGGAAGGTGTTTACCTGCTCAGTTCCTTTTTTGCCCCCTCAGTGATCCCTGAAGTTCCTCAATAAGATCTTGGGGTTCGCTGACATATTACAATCAGTGAAGGATTTATGTTCTTTCCAATTATTTTGAATTCTCTAAATGAGGGTGTCCTTTCTTCTTGGTAAGCCAGAATGTTTCTGCCTTAGAGACATCATCAGATTCATCTGAAGAATAATAAACTTCTAGAAAGTCCTAGGCTTGCTACTGTCATGTAAATGCTAAATGGTGTTTAGCTTTTAAAATGCTAGCCTGAGGTGTTCAGAGCTATGCTGTGCCTGTGTGTTAACTTAAAAATTTTACAAACATTTAATTTGATCTATTTGTTAATCTTAAAAAGTGTCAGAACTGTCAGGCTACAGATGTAAGGTCTAGCTATATTCAGATGAATGTTAAAACAGTGACAAGATAATTGTTTGGTGGTTAAATGACTTCCTGTTCTTGAAAGGCAAACACAGGAACAATAGGATGCTTTCCATAAAAACAAGTTGCTGGCAAGAAATAGCCTGGATCTGGGAGTCAGAACTGGGTTGGAATTCATCTGCTTCACTTACTAGCTACGCAGCTTTACTTAGCATCTCTGAATTAGCCTTTCTCATACCTGTCTCATAAGCTGATCTGAGGATGGAATAAAAAAGAGCTTAACACACTGCCAGCTTTTACTAAATGGTAGTCCAGCTTCTCTTGGCCTGTGTCTCTCTTCCTACTTCTTTCATGTTTCATCTTAAGTTCTAGCAGAGAAATAGACCCTTGCAATTAGAATAAGAAAAAAAATAATAGTTGCTATGCTTTCACAACTAGCTTTCATTTATTTAAAAATAAATATTGAGTGCCTCCTATTTGCCAGCTCTTGTTTCAATTTGGGAGCAACCAAGTGTCTTTGCTTGAAAAATACCCCAGGAGAAATGCAAAAATGAACTCATTTTAAAAAAAGAATGGGGCCTCCCTTGTTGCACAAGGGATTAAGATGCAACTTATGAAGTTGCAGCACGAGTTTGATCCATGGCCAGGGAGCTACCCACATGGCACAGCAGACCTCTCCTGACTGCCCGCTGCTCCCCTCAGTAATGTAATTCAGTCAATCTGCCTGTTCTGTTCCCTACTCTGTCTCTGGTGGGTCCTCTCACCCCCTACACCTCTGGCCTATACCCCGGTTCTTGTATGCATAAATAAATCTTTAAAAAAATAATAGAGAATTAGGTACACTGACATATTCCATAGTTACATTTGAAAAAGACTTGAAGACTTGGACTAGATGTAAAAAAAAGAGGGAAAGTGGAATCAGTGTTACACAGCAGGGTGAGGTGCACCCCAGAACCCCCAAACCTACCTTCTAAATAGGTACTGCCTTTGCCACATAAACACAAAGCATACTCTGGTGCATAAGATGTTGACAGAAAAGAACTTCAATACAATTGGTATTCAATAGAGAAGAGAAGAGGAAGAATGTCTTTTCAAATAGTTTCCAAATGAAGCACCCAAAGTTACCCAACAGGGTTGGCCCAAAGCAAGACCCCTAAAGCCCAAAGGCTTACCACAAGTCTAAGGGACAGGGGCCAGGTAAGTCTGGAAGGAAAGGAGCAAAATCAAAACCCAAATCAAGATAAAGGCTGCCAGGTCAGCCTCCCTATGGGTCTCTCACCCCCATCTCTGTCTATATCAAGTGTCTCCTTCCATGTGCCTCAAGTCCCTGGTACAAGTCCAAATGTGAGAAGCAAGCACAGCTGCTTCCTATGTCTCTCTGCTCCATGTGCCCCCTCCAGGTCTCCTTCTTGATCCTCTTTCTTCTTGTCTTCTATAGCTTTTCCTATGTGCCCAGCTCCACCCTTCCTTAGGTTAGGACAGGGAACCTGGAACCTCCTTTTTCCTGGGGATTGTCCTGTTACACCAAGGAGACAAAGGGAAAGAACACTGAGTCACACCACATACTAAGGACAGCACCAAGAGCTTTACACCCATTACTTTATTTTTCTCACCACAGCTATAGGTATTCTAGGCTCATTTTGAAGTTGATGAAACTTAGCCTACATAACTTGTCCAGGGTCATTCACCTGGTGAGGGGTGGAGTCAGGACTCAAACCCCACATCTGACTCCAAAGCCCATATGTGTGACCTGCTTTGTAACAGACTATGGAACGCCAGTCCTTGAAGCCAAGTCCTGGGAGACCATGTCAGCATTTGGACTACATTGACGAGACTCATTAAATGGACAAATCATTTGTGGGTCACTAAATGCTGAAGACATTTTGCTTTTTTGAGTTGCAATCTCCAAATTGATTGCATGAAGAATGTCTTTTTCCATTAAAGCTAGAAAGATCTCCTAGAAACAGTTTAAGAAAAAAAAAACAAAACACATGCATTTTTACAAAGACCTGGGCCATGATCTTTAGTTGACTGATTGCTCATATCTTAATTCATTTGCTTATTTAAGAAATATTTGAAGTAATTAATGATGAAAACATGGTTTTTGTTACATTAGCTGTCCTGAATGGTTTTTCAATATTTTGAGATTGTCATACTTTATAACATCAGAACGTACAGCATTCAATAATATTTTTATAAAAATATTTAAAATAATGAATGTGTTATGAGCAGCCAGGTAAGTATTCAAATGAAATATATTTTTTATTCTAAATTATTCCTAAAAGTGTTCTCTTTTGCACTTTTTTATGAGGCTTTGAGGTCAGTATGAATTGCCTTCGGAATTCTGAGTATCAGATGTAATCATTTGGAACTTGGGACAAAAATAGTCTAATGAAATGGCACTCTGGAGAACAAATATAGATACCTAGATTACACTGTGCAGCCCTGGTGTGTCTTCTTCAGTGACCTATAATTTTACTTATTTTCTCTGCATCAGAAAATGCTGAGATTAAAGTACTTCCATACTGTTATCCCAAAGTGGGGACATTATGATGCAGCTGGAAAATAGGAGAGAATTAAAGAAATGATCAGTTAAACTCTTTGACGTTTTGGTAGTTATTTCTGTCTCTCTTTTAGACTATTTTTAAAACACATTTACTGCTTGTTTATTTCATTGCCTTTATAACATTGATTCCTCCACTACATCATCTTGCCTGGAAGTAAGAGACTTCCCATTCTTGTTTTGGTTATGGTGGCCTCACCTAACAAAGGGCAGAAGATAATTCATCTTTATTTGTTCATATGAATCCTTGCAACACACATACAGCCTCTTTTTCCTAGAGAATAAATAGTAGCTACCCTCCCAAATGAATTTTGCTCTAGAAATAAATGAAACAATTGCAAGTATTTGATGAGTAGATTCAGTATGATTGCAGCAGACTTCCTTCCTGACCCATAATGAATTTTAGGATCTGGGCCTCCCTGATGGTGCAGGAGTTGGTCTCAGCACTATCAAGCTATCAGCAGCCACTGCAGCCTGAGTTTAATACCTGGCCAGGGAGATAAACCACATGACACAGCAGATCTCTCCTGTTGCACCTGCTGCTCCCCTCCGCTGTGTATTTCAGGAGATCCGCCAGTCCTGCTCCCCCACTCTTTTTCTGGTGAATCCTCTCACCACCATCCCCCACCTCTTGCCTACAGCCCAGTTCTTAGATGCATAAATAAATAAAAATAAATCTTTTAAAAATTTTTCAGGATCTGCCTTCTTCCTGCCCTCTGACTTCCCTGTTCTGCTACTGTTCAAGGGCTGTATGGCAAGAGCCAGTCCACAGGAATCTCTAAGCTGAGCTTGTTGATTTACTCAGGTTCTGTAGCTGATCATTGGTCTCCAATTGATTGGAGATTCTTGTTCAATTGTTATTTTGAAGTGTTTGCCCTTTTGTTCCCATGTCTTTCTAGGTGAATGACTGCTTGTTGCAGAAGAGAATTATTTAGGTTTCTCTCTTGCAGATCCAAGTGCATGATCTCCACCTCTCCTGCCCCTTTTTAGTGGCCAAATTCTGTTCACAAAACACTTCCTAAATATGAATGCAATGCAGGGGGATTACTTAGTTTGTGTGGGATTTTTGCAGCCTCTTTGCCTCTTGCTATTCTTGACTCCCCAGAACATTTTGCTCTCTTTCTTACTTAATGAGCCTAATAGCAGAATTCTACCAGGCAGATAATTATCAAACATTTTTTATTTGAGGAAAAAGTATAAGGGAGGTGCTGAAATCCTTTAACAAGTGACCTTGTTTGGATGATAGGTTATGTTGGTGACATTCGTTCCGTGGATAGAGAGACCCTGTTTCCATGTTAACTAGCCAGTGAGCTTGGTAGGGCAGGGACATGTCTGCCATGTTCAGAACTTCAGCCCCAGTTCCTACCTAACTGAGGTGTCTGGTACAGACACTCAATACATGCTTTTTGGATAAATAGATATTTAAAAATTGGCTAACTTTGGAAGTTGGGTTCCTTTTGTCCTTAAGAAAATGATGTAAGTTTGCATCAAAGCATATAGTTTTTTGTCCCAATTGGGAAGCACAGAAGTATAGAGCTTTAGTCGACAGATTATGCCAACACCATATAGTGATACTTGCGGGAGATGGTTTGGTAGTTGTATGCCTTGGCAAAAGCATAGAGGTAATTCTCATGGGTGGGTGAATAGATGATCAAAAGCTTTTCAGGGCCTCCCTGATGGCGCAGCGGGTTGAGCGCTGTGCTGTGAAGCTGTCCACAGCCTCTGTTGCACAGGCTCGATTCCTGGAGATACCCACATGGTGCTGCAGACCTCTTTTTTTTTTTTTTAAAGATCACATAATGCAAGTCACTTTATTTTTTTTTGCATTTTTCTTATAAACTTTATTTCACCCAAATTTTCTTTTTTTTTAATAATAAATTTTATTTTTATATTCCCCCATACATTTGCAAACCCCCCATTCTGACCCCAATCCCTCCCCTCCCGCCCCCCACCCCCCCAAAAGTGTCTCTGGTTCATAGTTTGTTGATTTTGATTTTCACTTTCTTATAGTTATTCATTTTCCTGGTCCCTTATTTAAGTTTTCTAGATTCCTGCTATGAGTGAGACCATCCGGTATTTTTCTTTTTCTTTTTGGCTTATTTCGCTGAGCATGATCCCTTCCAGCGCCATCCATGTGCTGCAGACCTCTTCCGCCGCGCCCGCTGCTCCCCTCAGCAGTGGCTTTGGTCTATCTGCCTGTTCTGCTCCCCACTCTGTCTCTGGTGAATTCTCTCACCCTCCCGCACCTCTGGCCTGTACCCCAGTTCTTGTGTAAATAAATAAATCTTAAAAAAAAAAAAAGTTTTTCATCAGTGTGAGCCAGACACCTAGACACGAGTTTCAGTGTCCTCTTTACGTTCCCCTTTATCTCACGTCTCATCCCAGCCCGTTGTTCACGACAACCATCCCAATGCCCAAGGCATTAAAATGCCTCTTCTGCTTCTTATATTGATAGACTAAGATGCTAACTTAAGATCCCAGAGTCTAAAATCAACAAACCAGCATTTCCTGTGGATGTGCTCTGTGTTAGCCAACCTGCTAACATGTTCATCATCTCATCTAATCTTCTCTGCCACACCGAGAGAGAAGTTTTCTCTACCTCTCTCAGCAGTGAGGATGTGGGGTCCCAAATTCACCCAGCTAAGTGGTGGAACAGTAAGTTGGTATAAGTGGTTTGGAGTAGTAAGCAGGTCTTCTGACTTTAAAATTCTATTTTTATCCTATTTCTCAAGTATCATCAATATCTACTTGACTTTTAATCTCTATTTGAAAATTTTATCAGGGTCTACTTAAAACTGTAGTTTCTGGCTTGTGAGTAAAAATCATGTTGGGAAAATATCTTTTCAAGATCCTAGAGTGATAGAATGTTGGGGAAAAAAGGGACTCTCAGCCACCATTAAGCTGTGACCCCCTTGAGTTCATCATTCTGCCATTCGACAAAAATGGATTAAGGGCATCCTCCATGTCAGAACCTCTGTACACCAATCAAGACAGATGAGGTCCCAGCCCTTAGGGAGCTTATGTTCTCATAGGGCAAACATCCAGGAAGCATAATGATAAACAACATAATTGTTGTATCATTATAAAGATAATAAAAAATACAATTATAGATTATGATAAGTGCTGTGCAGGGAATAAGCAGTGAGAGGAGACAGTAAATGGCTGAAGGGGGCTTCTTTATACAAAATGGTCAGAAAGTTGCTTTTGATCTTGCACCTCCTTGGACATATTGTACTTCCTCAGAAGTGCTTGTATCTCTCCTTGAATGCCTGACCCAGTGCCTGCCATGGTGGAGATGTTTCTAACCCTTGCTTGAATTAAAATATTGTGGTGCTTTTTGTTTTGTAGCCTTAGAGTCTAAATAGTATATTAGTTTCCTTTTTGCTGGTATAAAAATACCCACAAACTTAGTTACTTAAAACATGAATTTATCATCCTACGGTTCTGGAAGTCAGGTATCGACAGGTTTTAGCAAGACCACGTTGCTTTTTTTTTTTAATAATTTTTTTTGCATGTTTTTATTTATTTGTTTGTTTGGTTTATACATGCACTGGGTACAGTCAGAAGCGCAGGAGGGTGAGAGAATTCACCAGAGCCAGAGCGGGGAGCAGAGCTTCTTGAGGAGACACTACTTTCTTCCGTTTTCAGGCTTATAGAGACTGCCTGCATTCCGTGACTCGTGGCCATGGTCTTCAGCATCAGCACCATAACACCTTCTAATCTCTCTGATTCTGCTCCTTCCTCCTTTGTCATTTCATTGGTCCTGCCCATGTAATCCAGGATAAGTTCTGTACTTTCACTTCCTTGACTTAATCGCATCTACAGACTCCCAATTGCCATGGAAGGTGATAATAGTTACACTCCAGGTGACCTTAGGTGGCCATGAGTCAGCCTACCACAGTATAAGATAAATGCTGATTTTATTCTGATGTTTGTTTATAGGTGAAAAATCTCGAAGTGAAATGAATTACCTAAATCCATATACTTGGTTATGGCTTTAGAACCTGATCACCCCATCTTATTGGTTCACCTATCTCTGTCCTGTCTATTTCTAAACTCTGATCTTTTCTTCCATAGCACTCAATGTAATTTACTTTTGATTATTGATTATTTGTTTTGTTTACTTATGACAATAAGAACAGAATGATATGCCACTTGTAGTTACCAAAGTACCATTATCACACAGCTCTGTGCCTGACACAGAGTAGGTAGGTCTCTAAAATTTTTTTTGAATAAAAGAATGAGGACTCTTATATGCCTGGGTAAATAGAACTAAGACTTCTGCAAATTTTTCTGTGCACTGGCTTCTGACAGGTCAAAGACTCTGCTATTTTTAAAGCATCAAGGAAAAAGTGAGCTTCATTGTTGGTCTGTAACTCGAATTGGTAAAGAGGGGCCCCATATCTGGCTAGCATTGTATTTTCTTGTTCCTCACGCTGAACTTTCCTTTCTAGGATGTGCATTTGCTGGGGGTATTCTGTATTGGAACTCTGATAAACAGTGCTTTGTGTGTGGATGTGATGTTAGCATCAGCAGTCTTTTGGGAGAACCTCTGAATGGTTTACTTCTTGATTCCAGTTTATGATTAAAGAAGGCAGAAAACCTAAATGCATGCTTTATGACTGCATTTAGGCTTTCTCTACTAGGCACTAAAGAGCTAGTGGAGTATAAAATCACAGTTCTTACTGAACCAGGCAAGTTCACATTTATGGGTTTACTTAGGAAGTTGTATGGCACTTAAATAAAAAGTATAGGTCCTCTGCAGCATAGACATTAAGTTCTTAGAAGTCTTAAGTGAAAGGACCTTATATTAAACATAGAAGGAAAGGTAAACACAGCACTTCCTGACACGATGGAAAGCAAATAAATTATATTTATATTATGGCAGTACTTTTCTCCACACTTTCATTAATCTTGCCTAATGAAGGCACTGTTTGGCCAAACATGTTTGCATCTGACATCTTTTTCTCTTAGGAAATAATGTACTTGTCACTCAAGGTTTATTGAAATGGAAAAATATGAAGCCAAAGGGAGAGGCCTTCTCCCTTAGTGTTGCTTTTAAGAACCCAAATTCTTAACCTCACTTTGTAATGTGTTTACTTTGGTTTTAGTGGCCAAGGATGTCAATATTCTTTTTGATGAATTAGAAGCTGTCAACAGTCCTTGCAAAGACGATGATTCTCTTCTTCACCCTGGAAATCTGACCAGTACTTCAGATGATGCTAGCAGATTGGAAGCAGGGGGAGAGGTAAGAGTATGTGATTTCTTGAAAACATAATTCTTGATTCAGGCAGGAACCTGTGAAGCATAGGTTATTTTAAAGTCATAACTCATTGAATTGTAGGTTCCAGAAAAACAAGGGGCAAGATTCTTTTGATATACTCAGTGGGTTTAGCACATTTCAAGGATGCTAAATCTATGGAGGCTTATAATTATGTTTCACTAGGTCATGTACTTCCCTTCTCATAAAAGGGAAGATTCTTTAAACCATCCATCATTTTAAGATCATCCACATTCTAGGTATCCCAAATGAGCTGAATGTAAGCTTCACACGGATGGGCTTCCTTGTATAAATCACATGAACCAGCCCTAGTTAGATGGTGTTGTCTGAAATCTCCAACTTTCCATTTGCCTCTGGAAACTTGAAACTCATTACAACTGGAAATAGACATCCATTCTTATGTCATTTTGGAAAAAGTATTTTGTTTAGAGGCTTTCCCTGTTGCTCAGGTTGTGTTCAATGGAATTTATGTCTCCTCTGTGTATGCATTGGGTATAGATAATAACACAGAATTAGTCTTCCACTTCTTGCATATTCCTAATGGTTTTATTATTCCAGAGCCAGTAAACCATTGAAAGGATAACATCTTTGAACAGGGAAAATTATTTACTTCTACCAGGCTTTCCAGACCTATCCTTACAGCCACTATATGCTGTATTAAAAAAAAATAAATATGTGAATATGTGGGCCTCCCCGGTGGCACAAGGGGTTAAGCACCGCACTATGAAGCAACCTGCAGCCTCTGCAACAGGAGTTCAATCCCTAGCCTACAATCCACATGGCGAAGCAGACCTCTCCTGTCTCGCCCGCTGCTCCCCTAAGCAGTGTATTTCAATCTGCCTGTTCTGTTCCCCACTCTGTCTCTGGTGAATCCTCTTCCCCCTAACACCCCCCTCATATCTCTGGCCTGTACCCCAGTTCTTGTATGCATAAATAAATATTTTAAAAAATATGTTAAATATCAATTCATAAATTTGTGTATCATTCTTGCTCAGAGGCCATGCAAATATTTGTATCCTTCCAATTTTAGTGTATGTGCTACCTAAGCAAGCACTATTTTTTTTAAAGAAAAATGCCCCATTCCATCATTATCTCTTTTTTTTAAAATATTTTTTAATCTTTTTTTTTAAAGATTTATTTATTTATACAAGCACTGGGTACAGTCAGAAGCAAGGGAGGGTGAAAGAATTCACCAGAGCAGAGAGCAGAACAGGCAGACTGACGAAGTACACTGCTGAAGGGAGCAGCGGGTGGCAGGAGAGGTCTGTGCGCCATGTGGGACCCTCGCCCGGTGGCCGGGGATCGAACCAGTGCTGCAGAGGCTGTGGGCAGCTTTGCAACCCAGCGCTCAACCGCTGAGCCACCGGGGAGGCCCTCCATCATTATCTCGTGTCTCAGATACTTCAAATGGCACACCATGGCATAAAGGAGGAACCTTGAAAGGAACCTCAAAAAGCAAGTAGGCTTATCTCCTTAACTTGCAGATGAAGAAACAATCTCAGGAAAGTTAGAAATTTGCTAACATCTCTCCTGATACCTTTGCTGAAGCCCTGTTTTTTCATAGCCAAGTGCAAGTAGTCTAATTCTACAGGATAGTTTCCTTTCTTGGCAAATAATCATTAGTTTGGGTAGATTTTTGAGTGCCCCTTAAGGCAAAGGCCAAAAAATAGTGAGGATATTTATCATGAAAAATGCCTGCAGGAAAACCTGGAGCAAGAGCATTTCCTCCCTCCGAAGATTTTCCCCTTGGATGAGGCTGTGTGCGTGGCTCTTGTGCAGGGATGTGACTCCTCATGATGACATGGCCAGTTGACGAGTTTGCAAACCGTCAAGTCCCATGTGTTAGCCTTTTTTATATTGCGACTTGGAAACGTATCTATACTGGGGCTTAGATAAATGGAAGCTCCTCCATTCCTACTTTTTAGGTATATAAACTTCTCTTTAAAGTCTATGAGTTTGGAAAGCTGGTCCCAACCTGGCTAGCCTATACTTGGTCTCTTTCAGCCTTGTGTATGATTATAACAAATATATACCTAATTATTTTTGTTCTTTAATTTTTATAGCTATACTTGCTGCAAAATAATATTTGAAATATGTAATTTATAAAGCATAGTAATAAAATGACCACCTTGAACCACCAACCAATTTATGAACTAGAATGTTCTTTCAAATTAATGGTGACAACTTAATTGTAGGCTACTAACTCCAGTTGTTTTTAAATGGAATGGAAAATTCCATTAAATATTTGCAAGTGTACAAATAGCAAGAGTAAGTATTATTTCATGAAACTCTGTGTCATATATTTTGTGCATATGTGTTTATAAGTGTACATAAAGAGCACAAAGTCCTTTCTTATGATGGGCAAAATATTTGAGAAATTTTGAAATGGAATGTTACTAAGATTATCAAAAAATACTTGCAGTCCCATCCCTTTACCCTACCAGTTGTACCATCCTCCTGAATCTTTGTTTTCTAATTTTTTGCTCTAAAAATAGTTTTGCCATGGACACATCTTTACAACTTATTTTAGTTTTATTTTGTGCTTTATAGAAAATGGTGCCATGTAGTATGAAGTCATCTATGACTTGTTTATTTTCTGTCAGTATTGTTCTTTGGATTTATGTTTATTAGATGCTACTATAGATCATTCATTTTTCACTGCTATGTAATATTCCACTGCATTACTATTCTACAGTGTATTTTTCTATTTACCTGTCTAGGGACATTTGAAATGATTTCTATTTTATTTTAAAAATTTGTACTCTTATGAACATTTTTCTATAAATAGTCACATGTGTCTCCTAGTTAACCTTATCCAGAACTTCTCTTGTGTTACATGCTCAATTTATGAGATAACACCAGTTTGTTTTCCAAAGTAGATAAATCGCTTTTCACTCTCACATGTAAAATATGAAAATTCTTAGTTGCTTCACACCTTGTTAACATTTAGGATTGTTAGTTGTCCTAATATTTGCCCTTTGACGCAATGCTTTTTCCAATTATTATTCTATCCCCTCTATTTTACATTTTGAATAAAATATAATTTTGATAAAACAAATACTAATTTAGTTTTAGTTGTTTAACATTATCCACCTGTGCTTTAGTTTTAGGAGAGTCTTAAAATCAGTCTCTTTCTCTTTGTATGCAGACAGTGCCAGAAAAAAACAAATCAAATGGACTTTACTTTAGAGATGGAAAATGTCGAATTGACTACATTCTTGTATACAGAAAATCCAACCCCCAGACTGAAAAGAGAGAAGTATTTGAAAGAAATATAAGAGCAGAAGGATTACAAATGGAAAAAGAGGTAAATACTTTGCTTGGATGAGAAAAAACTTATAAACATACATATATTTATATCAAGAGGCAATTTTAAAAAATAGGCAGTCATTATGTTAACTGAATGTTTCATTTGGTCCCAGGGTTTGCCAATCTGCAGTGTTTGGGGAATGTTCCAGCAATTAGACTTTCATAGCACAGTTTGCCTTTGAGAGCATTTTAATGCCAAATGAGTGTGAAAATCAAGACACTCTATTCCAGTTGAGTGGATTGTTTCAAAATGTTACAGTCTTTAAAATGGTTGATGAGATAACCCTCACTATATTATTAAGTTACAAGTGTACAGAATTAAAATTCAGGATATGTTTACTCTGCATCATGATCAAAAGCCTAGTTTCTTTCCCTCACTATACAGTTGACCCCCTTTACTTATTTCACTCCTTTCCCTTCTGGTAAATTCCAATTTGTCCTATTTTTCTGAGTTTGTTTTGGTTTTGTTCTGTTTGTTCTTTGGCTTTGTTTCTTTACCTTCTCTGTATAAGTGAAATCAAACACTGTTTCTCTTTCTCCTTCTGCATAATCCACTCAGGGTCCATTCATGTTATTGTAAATGGCAAAATTTCATTTTTAACAGCTGAGTAGTATTCCATTGTGTCTCTATGCCACCATTGTTTATCAATTCATCCATCAGTGGACACTTAGGTTATTTTCATATCTTGGTAATTGTGAAGAATCCTGCAGTGAACATAGGAGTACAGATGTCTTTTTGAATTAGTCTTTCTGTATTGTTTGGATAAATACCCAGAAGTGGAATTGCTGGATTGTATGGTGTTTCTGTTCTAAACTTTTTGAGGAATCACGTTAGTGTTTTCCATAATGGCTGCCTCATTTCCATCCCTACCAACAGCAGTAGATTTTTTTGGTAGATTACTACCAAAAAGAATCCAGATTCCTTTTTCTGGATTCTTTTTGAATCCAGATTCATTTTTCTCCATATCTTCACCAACATATAAGTGCTTATCTTTTTGAGCACAGCCATCCTGACAGGTGTGAGGTGTTAACCATTGTGGACTTTGGTTTGCATTTCTCTGATGATAAGTGAGAATGAGCATTTTCTCAGGGATCTGTTGGCACATGTAAATCTTCTCTGGATTCTATTCTGTTCACCCTCTGCCTATTTTTTGATCAAATTTTTTGTTGCTGAGTCTTACAAATTCTTCCTATACTTGGGATATATCCCCCTTATCAGAAATGTGAGGTGCAAATATCTTCCCTATGCAATAGGATGTCTTTCCATTTATATATTTTCTTTTCCTCTGAAAAGCTTTTTTGTTGGTTGTATTCCCATTTATTTCTGCTTTTGTGGAGCTCACCACCCATGTATTTTTTAAAGGGCTATGACTTATCTGACTTCTTACATCTTCTGCTCTTCTACTGAATGGAATGTTCCGTTTGCATGAATCTAAGGAAACTTTGGATAAAATGCCATCACCTCGTTCTGGAGGTGCTTTTTACATTTTAGGAAATATATAATGAGTGTGGGCTCCTCCACATACAAGAAGAGACTATGTGAATGATTTGACCAAACATGGCTGGAACTTACAAAATGAGTCCAGTTCTTAAGAGACATCCAGGTTGTTTTTTATCAGGTTCAAAAACTAAAGAGTCACCTCACCCCTGTTTTGACCTTCCTTTTCCTCCTCCTCTGCATGGGGAGTGGGGGTTGCTTGAAATGTTCTCACTTTAAGTCAATATACATTTAATAAAATGCTTTTGAGCTAAAATGAAACAACAGACAAAAATTGGGGATTGTATTTATCTAGACCTTAGATAAGCAAACCACTCAGTCAAAAGTGGTGACTCAGTGTCACCAAATGATTGTGAAATTGCTGTTTACCTACGTTTCTATTTTATTTTAATTTTTTATTTCACTAACATTGTTTTACATCATTGTTTATATTTTGGAAGCCTGGGATTTCCCCTATGCATGGGGAGTTTTAAGGAAAAATTTACTAAGTAAGGTACAAAAGGCCCAATCAGGCCTCAGTGGGATTGCTGTGTGCCCCAAATCTGTGACCCTATTAGCTGGACTGCCTAACTCTTCTCAGATTGCCCCTCAACATTGTGCCAGGCTCTGGAACTTTTTCATAGTCACTAGGTGGATGGGCTCCTGGACGCAGTTCCAACGTGGGTGTGTTTGAATGCTCCCCCAAACTGCAAGCCATTCTCAGACAGGGTGTCTAAAAATTTCATCTAGAGATAGTGTCAGGGGTTCAGTCCTACAAATCTCCCCCCAACTTCAGACTCTAGTCACCACAGGTTGTTTTCTGTACTTCTAACCGAGGCTGTAAATCAGAGGTCCCCACAGTCCCTACCTTCCTTGGGGTCAGTTTGTCTGCTAGAGGAGTTCCCAGAACAACATTTTACTTACGAGGTCCCTGGTGTACTTAAGAGAAGGCCACTGAGGAACAGCCAGGTGGAAGGAGATGCTCAGGGCAAGGAGTTTGTGCACTTCCATGTCCTCTTCCCTCTCCCAGCACCTTCACCTGTCCTTTGGCCCAGAAGCTCTCTGAACCCCGTCCTTCTGGGTTTCTATGGAGACTTCCTTACACACGGGTGATCTATGAACTACTGGTCTTTGACAGTTGATTCAACCTCCAGGTTCTGTCTTCCCAGGGGCTTGGGGATGGTACTGAAAGTTCCAGCTCTCTGTCCAGGGTTGCTTTTTCTCATACCTAACTCCCATCCATAGGTGGGGTCCAAAAGCTATGAAGATAGAAGAGTTCTATCGTACTTACAACATTCCAAGGGTTTCTGGGATAGTGAGACAGGAACTGTGGCAAATATATATGAGAACTATACTTTGATCATCTGAATAACCAAAGAGATCAGATTCTTGAATAGTGTTGTTTTGTTTGATGTTGTTTCATTATGACATTAATGAAGGAAAAAAATGTGATTCCTGGGCAGGGTCCCTGGGTGGAGTTTGACTTTCTCTCCATGTGAGTTTCTTTTGTGTTTTCTGGTTTCCTCCCCCATTCCAAAGATGTGCATGTAGCTTAGGAGTGTGTCTGACTTATCCCAGTGTGAATGAGTGAATGTGTGTGTGAAAGAGAGAGAGAGAGAGATGGAAGGACATCAAAGTTAGGGTTGGTTCCCATCTTGTACTCTCAGGTACTGGAATAGGCTCATCTACCCATGACTTGAATGGGAGTAAATAGCTTGGAAGATGATTGCATGAATAAAGACAATTGTTTAATATTAGGAGAATGCAAGATTTTTATTTAGAAATTTGATGATGTTTTTGTGAACAGAAATATGCTGTAGGATCTTAATTTTGTATATATCCATTAGTCAATAATGAAGGTTGGTATTATTGTATATCATTTGATTTAAAGTTGTTCTTCCCAAGAACCTAGCTAGCCATGATGTCAAAAGAGGATTTATGGTATATATTCATCACAAAATCACAATAAGGACATCATATAGGCAGTTAAAAGTGTTTGCTTCCAATTCTGCTTCTCCAGGCTTGGGGGTTACATCTTAGAATTAGGTTTCTTCTGTGTGGTGCAGGCTTCATGTTAATTTTCAGGTGCTTCAGAAAAATAGTATTTTTGGGACCGATGAGATTTACTTCAAGTCTTGAGCATTTATAAAACAGAAGCAACATTTTTTCTGGAATTCTTCAAAGTAAGAGTTAGAAAACAGGGCATTATATGTGGCCTTAAGAAGACAGGTTCTCTTGGGCCTCCCCTGGTGGCGCAGCTGGGCTGTGAAGCTGCTCACAGCCTCTGCCGCGCCTGTTCAATCCCCAGTGGCCGGTGAGGGTCCCATATGGTGCGCAGACCTCTCCTGCTGCTCCCGCTGTTCCCCTCAGCAGTGTATTTTGTCAGTCTGCCTGTTCTGTTCCCCGCTCTGGTGAATTCTCTCACCCTCCTGCGCTTCTGACTGTACCCAGTGCTTGTATAAATAAATAAATAAATAAATCTTAAAAAAAAAAAAAAAGACAGGTTCTCATACTTAGGAAAATGGAACCCAGATTGCTCAAAACCCTCTCAGTTGGGGGTTTCCTGAGAACAACAGACTAAATTAAATATGCTTTTCCCCAGTGGGGTTCCAGAAAATTTAACCTATACCTATTGAACATATCTGTGAAAAATTACTCTTTAGGTTCTTATTTAGACAATTGTGTACTCTCTCTTGACTAATAGCCCATTAATATTTTTACCCTTAAAAATCATTCCTTCATTTTTTATTCTTCCAAATTTCAAATTTTCATATCAAAAAAAATAAAAGATTTGAATGGACACATGATCCTAAGTCAAGAAAGTCCTTCCTCTGTTCATTTCAACTTGTCAAAATGTTGATTCCTACCAGAACGAGTTTTGTTCAATTAATATATGATTTATAGTTTAAGCTTCATAACTATTCACTCCTGGTGCTGCTTCCATACAGGGCTTTTCAATGTCATTTCACAACATATCAGTTAAAACACAAGGAGGCTAATACATTTTTCAAAAAACACACATCACTAAAGAGGTGACAAGTCTCCTGTGTCTGTCCTAAAATGTCTATACTACAGTATCAGCTATTAGAATAGGAGCAGATACCAGGGGAATTATTCTGCCTTTTGTTCTGCAGTTGAGTAGATCAGTGTGACGATGGACTGCTTGTATGAATTTAGTTTTATATACAATTATTTTGTTTGGTAATGACTTAAAAAGTATATATAATGAGATATTTCTTTTAATGTGTACTGTAAAAATTGCAATTGGGAGAAGATAAAATCATCATAGAGCCAAACTTCCTAAGAACTTACCTAAACATCTGTTCCCCCCATGTCCCAGGGAGGCAACTTCCCTAATTTTCCTTTATCCTACAAGTCCTCTGTCCACTAACAGCTAGGTTTTCCTCTTTCTGGAAACTTCTTCCTAAGTGGTCTTTTCTATGCCTGGCTCCAGCATTTCTCTGCCGCCCACACCTCAGTCCAAATGGCACAGTTAGCTCCAGTGCAGCCTCAGAGCGGTCTTGTTTCCTGAGGGCCTCAGCCAGCTCAGCAAAAAAGAGGAGCTCTTGTGGTTCTTTCCTACGTGGGAGGCTGAAGGAAAGGGTAGCTATTTTTTTTTTCTGCTGCAACTAATCAAGATAAAATGTCCCTTAGTTGAACAGTAAATTAACCTGTATTGGCATTGTGTTGTAAGACTTAGAGACCATCTGAAGCAGTTTTATTTAAATCAAGTGTTTTCTGAACAGCTACAACAGAGACACCCACTGGAATTGCTATTTTAGCTGCCA
This sequence comes from Talpa europaea, assembly GCF_964194135.1. Lineage (NCBI taxonomy): Eukaryota > Metazoa > Chordata > Mammalia > Eulipotyphla > Talpidae > Talpa > Talpa europaea. Next base: position 13,432,816 of record NC_140083.1, on the reverse strand, counting down.
GCAATTGCTTCCACCTTTTAGACATAGAATGAAGAACTTGTAAGAAAGAGAAAAGAAATCCCCCGGGAGCTTACAATGAATCTATGTATATTCAAAAGGATGAACATGTTTATTCATAAGCACACTTTATGAATTATTAGTATCTTCATTAACTTTATGTCATGATGGTCAATAGTTAAGGAAAACAGATTTCACAGGCTCCGAGGTTTAGGTTCCAAATGGGTAAAGACAGGCTCTGTAGTTGAATAACCTGACAGTTAAGAGAATCCTTGTCTCATTTAACATTGAGTGTCAAACAGCAAGGAGAATCTTGAATCTATGATAAAAGTGAGGACATAGTCAAATTTAATCTCTCTTTAAAACCTTTGCTCCTTCCTGATGAATCAGCAGATCAGTGGCATTTGGGCTTTGATATTCTGTAACTCATCTTCACGAGCATAGAGTAGACAACTCACCCGCTGGGCCTCCCCGGTGGCAAAGCTGCCTCTGGGCTGCAAAGCTGCCCGCAGCCTCTGCAGCGCTGGTTCGATCCCCGGCCACAGGCGAGGGTCCCACATGGTGCAGAGACCTCTCCTGCCGCCCGCTGCTCCCCTCAGCAGTGTACTTCGTCACTCTGCCTGTTCTACTCTCCGCTCTGGCTCTGGTGAATTCTCTTACCCTCCCTTGCTTCTGACTGTACCCAGAATAAAATAAAATAAAATAAATAAATAAATCTTTAAAAAAAAGATAATTTCCTTTTTAGTGGTATGCTTTGATTCATTAACTCACCTTTATTCATGAACTCACCTTTTCTAGATTGTTTCTATTTCTAATTTCATGTCTATCATTGACCCTTTAGTACTTATCTTAAAATATTATTACCCGTAAGAAGTTTATCTTTTCCTGCATGTCAGTAGTCGAGTCAGGGTGGCTTTTGAATTTTGGAGAAGGTGTGAGTTGAGGTTATATTAGTGGATTGTGCTTTTCCCTTTTAGAGTCATACGCGGTGGGGATAGGTGGAGGGGGCGAGCCACAGATGCCACCACTATTGCTGCAAGTAACCATTCCTAGAGAAGTCTTGCTATTTTGATGATAAATTCTTTCAATACATTTATTGCCCTTTCACTCTGTGCCACACGCTGGTTTAAGCATTAAGAACTCAGGCGTGAACAAAACAGACAAAACCCCCTGCCCTGTTGGAGCGTAAGCACAAAGTACATAATTAAATTTATATGATATCAAAAAATGCTAAGAAGAAGATGGTAAAACCGGGAATGTCAGGAGAGGACTTGTGCTTTTTTGAAAGATGGAAAAGGTGGGCCTCTCTTCCAGAAAGTGAGGGAAAATAGGTACAAAGGCTCTGAGGCCGTAGCATACCTGGGCATTCATGGAAATGGTTATAGGCAGCAGGACAGAAGTTGAGTCAGACAGAGAAAAGGGAGGAAATTCCACCAAAGAGGCAGAGAGGCAGTGGGAGCCAGATGACATTAGGCCTCCGTGGTCATGGAGGTTTTTGCTGAGTGATTTGGGAAATGGTTGGACAGTTTTGAAGAGGCATGATAAGATCTGATTTGTATTTTATTAGAACCTGGTGATATTGGACAGTGGGAAAAGGAAGAAGTGGCAAAAATTGAAGCTGGGAAATGAGAAATACATTTGTAAGAATCAAGAGGGAGATGACAATGGCTTGGTCAGTGAATAGCAGAGGAGAAAGTAGAGCTCACAGAAGTTGCAAACCAATTGCTTGAGTAGTGGGTGAAGAGTGACAGACTATTTGTCCATCACATGCTGCTCACTTAAGGAGTTGGATGAAAGGAGTTGCCATTTACAGGGTTGCAAAGAGGGGTAGGTGCCTTACAGACATGTTAACACATAGGCATGGTGGAGATGTAGAGTAGGATAGAAGAATCTGGAAGCCATCTGGACTAGAGATAAGCACTAGGATGAAGTCACCAAAAGCAAGACTATGAACAGAGATAAAATGTGAGCTATAGAACATGTGGGTGTTATACATTAGGGGACTGGAGGAGTTAACATTGGAAGGAACCCTAGATATTGTGGTGTCTGGAAGGATGGGGTGATGGACTATGTATCCTGCAGCTGACAAGTGAGAAAGGTCAAGACTGAAAGTTGATCATTGAATTTAGCAATGTGGAGGGGTTTGCTGAGTGGGTGAGAGGAATTTTCAATGAGAGGTAGAAGTGAAAGCATGTCTAAATTTGTTCAGGAAAGAATCGGAAAAGAGTATTTGGAGACAGCAAATGTAAATAACTCTTTGAAGGAGGTTCATTCTAAAGAAAGAGAGACATGGGGTAATATCTGAAAAAGTTGAGTCAGAAAGGGTTCACTTTTTTTTTTAAATTTAAATTTTATTTTTATATTCCCCATACAATTACAACCCCCTTATTTTGACCCCAACCCCTCCTTTCCCCGCCCCCCACTCCCCATAGAGTGTCTCTGGTTCATAGTTGTTTGTTGATTTTGATATTTTCTTTCTTGTTCTTTTTCCTGGTCCCTTATTTAAGTTTTCTAGATTCCTGCTATGAGTGAGACCATCCAGTATTTTTCTTTTTCTTTCCGGCTTATTTCGCTGAGCATGATCCCTTCCAGCGCCATCCATGTTGCTGCAAATTGCATGTGTTTATCTTTTTTGAATGCTGAGTAATATTCCATGGTATATATGTACCACATCTTCTTGATCCAGTCATCTATTTTTGGGCATTTGGGTTGTTTCCAAAGCTTAGCTATTATAAATTGTGCTGCTATAAACATAGGGGTGCAGGTGCTCTTTGGAATTGATGTTTCTGTGTCCTTTGGGTAAATACCTAGGAGTGGAATTGCTGGATCATATGGAAGCTCTATGTTTAGTAGGTCCAGAAATCTCCACACAGTTCTCCATAGTGGTTGGACCAGTTTGCACTCCCACCAGCAGTGCAGGAGAGTTCCTTTTTCTCCACACCCTCGCCAACATTTGTTATTGCTAGCTTTTTTAATATGTGCCATTCTCATTGGTGTGAGATGGTATCTCATGGTAGTTTTGATTTGCATTTCCCTGATTACAAGTGATGTTGAACATTTTTTCATATGCCTGTTGGCCATTTGCATTTCCTCTTCAGAGAAGTTTCTTTTTAGCTCTTCTGTCCATTTTTTGACTGGATTATTTTCTTTGTTTTTGTTGAGTCTCATCAGCTCTTTGTAGATTTTTGTGATCAGTCCTTTATCATGAGTGTTGTGTGCAAAATGTTCTCCCAGTCGGTGGCGTTTCTCTTGGTTTTTGTTATTGTCTCTTTTGCTGTGCAGAAGCTCTTTAATTTGATGTAGTCCCAGCTGTTTATCTTTGCCTTCACTATCACTGCTTTGGGTGATATGCCTGTAAAAATATCTTTGATGTGAGAAAGGGTTCACTTTATTTAAGATGGGGAGATAATCATATGTTTTTAAGCTAATAGAAGTTATTTGAGAGTAAAAATTGATGTTGTGGAAGAGCAGAGGAAGATTTTAGGAACATGGTCCTTGGAGCAAAAGGAAAAGGCATTATTTGAGGGCATTATCCCTAAAGAGAGAAAATACAGAATGCTTTAAGAATGGAAATTCATTAAATAATGCAGTTTGTTAAAATAATTTGTTTCTGTTTTCACTAGTCTCTCAGATTGAAAAATCCAATTACAGTAAACATCCCCATGCAAGATTATCTTGAACATTTTTTTCAAGATGATGGCAAAAATTGTCAAAGTTTTCATGCTTGTAGCTACTAGTATTATCCCCATTTTATAGCTCAGATGATTGAGGCAAAACAGTAACTTGCCTCAGGTGATTGGACCAGTAAGTGTTAAAACCAGGATTAAAACATAAGCATCCTTGCTCTTTATCTTCATATCCTTTTGAATTCTGATCTCTAGAAATGAATTGCAGGGTTAAAGAGGATGGAAACAAGATAAGAAACTAGGTGCGGTTATGAAAAGAAAGCAGAAAAGAACCAGGAAAATAGGGGTGCATAATGAAGTTGGGTGTTCCTGTGCTCTTTGGCCACCAGTAGCTATGTGTTTGAATCTTGGTATAACCAATGACAAGCTGAGAGGTCTTGGGCAGTCTGACAAAGCATTGTTGGTCTCAATTTCCACATTTTTAATGATAAGTATAATACTATTTACCATGAATTGTTGTGAGGATGAAGTGAGCCTGTTCACGAGGACCCAGAGTATCATGCCAAACGCATTGTCTTCTGTGCAGCGTATTTACTCAGTTCTGTGTTCTGTCTAAGGGCAAGTAATATATATTTTCTACCTATGACTGATATAAAAATTCCTTGTAAAATATTTGTGAAAGCAAATCAATTGAAGGAAATCTATGAAAATTAATTGTAGATGGTGTACAAATTTGGCAAATATTGTGAAGGTTGCACAAAATGACTGTAGTGCATTATCCAACTGGTGATTATGGTACATAGACCCTAAATCTATGTCTTCTGCCCCCTGGATTTCACACCTTGGTATAATCCCTCCACCCCCTTGAGTCTAAGTGGAACTGTGACTTGCTTGTAACTCACTACATGGAAATGTAGTGATCACTCCAGTGGTTCTGTTATGGTATGTAAGACCCCACCCCAGTAGTCTGGGGGTTAGGGTGACCCTCCTTTGTTGGCTTTGAAGAGGAAAGCTACCATATTAGTTAGACAGTCTGAAGAGGGTCACATGTGAAGAGAAACAGGATGGCTGAGAATTGCCCCCAGCTTTCAACTAGCAAGAAAACAGGGACCTTAATCCTACAACTGTGAAAGATGAACTCTGCCAACTAAGGGATCTCAGAGGCAAATCTTTCCTCAGTCGAGCCTCTGATGAGACAGCAGTCTTAGCCAACAATGGTATAGAAACTCGGAGAGACTGTGAAGTAGGGTGTCAGCTAAGCTGGTTTCCTCATCTGCAGAAACTGTGAGATCAGTAATGTGTGGTATCTTGAGCTTCTAAGCTCGCGGCAATTTGTTATGTAGATAACAGTGGTGAAGAGTCTGGGGTCAGACATTCTGAATTTTCATTTGTGTTACACCAGTAAAAACTGTGATTTTGGGAATAGTACCTCATCTGAAAAATAAGGCCAATAATGGGATCTGTTCCATGAGTTATTATGATAATGAAGAATTTATATCAAGTACTTATCTCTATACCTGTGACATGGTAAGCATTTAGGAAGCCGTTATTATCATCATTACAGTTATCCTAACAGCTAAATGTAATAATTTTACATTTAAAATGGTTTTACAAGGAAATCTTCTTAGAAAACTTTTCATATAATTTGCAAATCCCTTAAAATATAGCCATTAGGAATAGCAACATCAACTGACCATTTGTTACTAATGTACATGCATTAATGGATTTATGATTACCTTTAATGCTTCTGAAAGAATTCAGAATATGTTAAGTAACAAATTTAGCATTGTCAAGGTTCAGGCATTTTCTGCTTTCAGAGGATTTGCTTTTGGATTCATCAAACTCATTACATGAAATTATAGACCAACCCAGAGCTAAAAACACTACTTGATTGTCCATCCTAATCTTGCCTTACCCCTGGTCAAGGAAGAACATCATGAAGATTTCTCCATTTAAAGTGCTAATATTACCCTGGTTTTTGTTTGTTTTGTTTTTGCCCACATAGTTTCCTGCCTCTACTACCTTCCTGTTTTCTACCCCTGTTTTTCTACAACCCCAAAACTTGTTTCTGTCCATGTTCTCTCAGGATCCAGAAGTCTGAGAACAGGAGGGAAGAGCCAGGGACCACAGTACTGAATGTCTAAAATAAATGAGTGGCAGGATAAACAGAACTACCCAAACTTCTGTCCACTAATGCTTAATGGCCTCAAAAAGTGACTGAGACCACTTATTATCCAAGTCTTATATACATCACACATATGTATTACCAAGAGTTTCCGGTTGAGTGAAGAGAAAGAAAATGAAGGACACTCCGAAGCTAAGAAAAAAGAAACAAATTTTCTCCTGAACTTGAAAGCCCAGGAGAATCCTTAAGTGCCTGTCTTAGTCCATTGGGCTGCTATAGCAAACTATCATAGACAGGATGACTTAGAAATATAAGAAATTTGTGCTTCACAGTTCTGGAGGCTGGGAGGTCCCAGAACAAGGTGCCTGCATCTTCAGTGCCAGTGTCAACCTTAGAATGAAAAAACTAGGTTTTTAGCTAGTCCAATTTAGTCTCTTAAAGAATAGGTAAAGAAGTGCAACCTGAGATAAGCATACCATAATCAAGTCTGCTGAACCTTAATCTTAAGTCTGAGGAGGCAAAGTTTAGGTCAGTTTTAGGAGGAAATTGCAAAGGAGTGTTTTAAAGAAAAGTTTCTTGAGAGTTCATTTCCTCATTGGTTGCAAACAGTGGGCAGCTTGTTAATGGGTCAGGAGGCTCCTGTAAGCTTCAGTGAGTAGCAGGTGCACAATATCCCTTCTTTCATAACTTCTGGACTCCTCTCGGTATCAAGCTTCCATTATTCCTGTCACACTGCTAAGATCTTGCTTCCTAGACAATGTCTTCTTGCTGTGTACTCACATAGTGGAAGGGTGAGGAGCTCTTGGAATCTCTCAGAAGAACACTAATCCCATTCACTAGGGCTCCATGCTTGCAACCGAAATGCCCCCACCATCTAATACCATCCCATTGGGGGTTAGGATTTCAACATGTAAATTTTAAGGGAGGAGAAGCATTCCTACCACAGCAGTGCCCTTCAGAAGGTACCATTATTGATCCACAGTTGCAGTGGCCTTCTTACTAGTTTTTATACCCTGAAGATTTAGCCCAGTGTTTTAGCTTATGGAGTTTTGCATTTGTTACAAAAGATTGTGAATGACTGATTTCCATGACTATTTCTGGGGAACAACCATCATTTTACTTCCAAGACTTCTCAACTTTTGGCACCATTGACATTTTAGACTGGATAATTCTTTCTTGTAGGGTCTGCCTTGCATACTATAGGCTATTTAGGAGCATCCCTAGCCTCTGCTCACTAGATCTCAATAGCATCCCCCCCAAGTTATGACAATCAAAAATATCTCCAAGCATTGTCATTTGTCCCCAAAAGGAGTCAAGGAACAAAATCATCACTTACTGAAAATTATTGAATTAGACTCTTTGCTCCAAAGAGATACAATATAAGTTCTTCATCCATGTGGACCAAGTGATTTAAGCTCTTTTAACATCAGACTCTTGAATCAGAAAGAGGCCTATGTATTTGGGTGGTAGGGGGAGTAGGATAGGTAAGTTAGTTACTGCTTCATCACTTACTAAATAACTAGGCAAGGCTTTTAACCACTTGGTGACTGTTTCTTCATTTATTAAGTGGAAGATAATTCCTGCCTCATGGGCCTGTTATGAAGATTAAATGAGTTAATACATTATAACATGTCTAGAAGAGAGTCTAGTGCATACTAGGTGTTCAGTAAATGGTTGTTAGTAATAAAGAAGGGAGTAGTTCAGCCATTGGCCATTCCGCTTCCTAATCCCCAGCAACAAACCCCCTTACCTCTTGGAATGAGGTCCTGTTTTTGGTCTAGGGAAAGCTGAAGGCCTCTGATATACAGCAAGAGATACCAATGGTAAGTCCCATCTGATCACCTGGACTTCATTCTTGGGTCACCTGCCCATGCCTTCTCGTAGTCCATCAGAAGCAGGTCCTTATTCTTACTGGTTCACCTTAAGTCACTTAAAGATTTTCCCTGTTCTCTCACAGTACAGCAGTCCTATTTGGTATGCTTGGTCAGGTTACTTTTTAGGTCTAGGAACACTATTACCATTAATTTATATGGAAATAATTTTTGGACATTCTCAGACCCCAAAGATAACTACTAAGTCCTATCAAAGAGGAAAATGATACTTTGAGATAACAGGAGAAACCTGTACATTAAGTTGGTGGTCAAGGGCCTTGTCTCCTTATCTCTTTCTGTGTCTTTCTCCCTTCCTCCCTTCCCCTCTCTCTCCACCCTCTCCTTACTTTTGCTGTCATTTTAAAAGATAAATTTAAAGATCAGAGGGTAATTATTAATGCCACAATTGCTTTTGCTTTTTTGGAAGATAGAGTTTAATCAGAACATTTCCATTGCCAGATCATGGTGACCAGTACAATGTTATCTTGAGCTGATTTACTCAAAGAATTGTTCTAAGCCAATAAATATTTCGTATGACTCATAGACAGATTTTCCTTCACTTAAGATAGAAAAACATTAAGGGGGGCAAAATAACCATTAACAAGCTGAAGAACTGAAGTCATATTGTGAACTATTGCTAGCATCTCACAAGAAAAACTTACTAATCTGAAAGATCTCAGCAGTCAAACTTGAACTTTTCTGTTACAAAGCACATTTTGCATCATCTTTTGTCATAGATCAGATGTGGGCATTGTGTTGTCACAGCTATGAAAGGAACTGCATTCCCTTATGGTGTGTTTTATTCCTGTTGTTGTTACCCTATGTTATCTTAAGCTGAAAATTATGCAAAGTATACACTGTGAGTATGACACTAATTATTCATTAATGAGGTAAAGAAATTGCAAAGCATTGAAGCAGTCCAGAGAACTGTAGTCATGGTTTCCTACTTAGACAAGTAGAAAATTTGAAAAAGTTGAACTGCATTTTATTAACCAAGATAGACTTTAGTTGCCAAAGTGATGAGGCAGTACTGTCCCCTGAAGTAGTGACCAAGGCTTGAGTCACTTCCTGTTGTGTCCTAAGAATATTCTAATAGCAGCTGATGGTATCCAATGATTTCATGTCCAGGTGGAGTCATTCTTTGTTCATGGAACATTTAATGAGTGTCTACTCTTATTAAGAGAAGAAAGGCAAAAATATTTCAGAGGTAATGAGTGGCATGCAAAAAGGTCTGCAGGGATACTGGGGAGAAGTCCTATTTTATTCAGGGGTTCAAGGAAAATCTAAGATGGGTGAAGTGAGCCAGAGAAATTGAAATTTGCACTACTAAATCCAGTTCTCTAAAGCAGTTGAGAGTTTTTCCACCGATGGGATTTACTTTGTGTGGCCTGGGATGAGAATAGCAAGAATAAGTGGAACAACAGAATGGCAGGGAGATTTGTGGAGGGGGACTATAGGAGGAGGGAACCAGTTAGATTTTCAGGGGGCAGTGGACACTATCATGTTTGCCCCTAAGTGAACTTTCCCAAGGCTGGGAGCAAGGAGTAGGGACAAATCAAATGCCTTTAGCAGTACTGGGAACTTTGGGGAGATTGGACCTGATTGTAGACTCCTTGCTAAGTTCTCCTTTGCCTGCATCATTTCAGCTGCTACCTCTTTAGTGCTGCCTTGTGTGTGTGTGTGTGTCTTCCCTAGAGATTGTAACTGCTTGGTGTTAGTTTTCTTTCAGTTAGGTTTCTGCAGGAAGACAGGCCACTCTCTCTTCCAGGCAGTTTGTGTTTAGTAGAGAGACATGTAGCACTGTTGAAAGGCTGGAGAGTGAAGCCACTTCAGCTCCATCCTGAAGCATCATGGCGTGGTCCCCAGGAACTGGGCTGAAGTACTAGGGTCTTCAAGAATAGTTGATTGTGCCAGAGATGATTCTCAAGAAATGTACCTGAAGTTATCTCGAATTTACAATTGCCCTAACTCCCTATCTGACAGAAGAAACAGCCTCTTCCACCTTTTATATCTCACCTGAACACCCCTCATTTCTTACTCTAACCCACAGTTCCACAAGGCAGGGTGTTCTGGAAGATGTTATTCCAACTTTTCCACAATGTGGGGGAGATCTCAGCAGGCGTGGCCAAGATGCTGAGGAAATACAGTACAGCGTAGCCACCAGCGCTCTTCTGGACAGGTTTAACTGACCACCTGTCCTTTCACTTTAGGCTGTGCCAGCCCTTCTCTTTCGTACCCAGAAGGTTTTTACAGTTGTAAGACCTGAGCCCAACCTGTTGCCTTTCATGTGGGCATGGCTGGATAAATTGCCCACAGTCACAGCTCCTTCCCTACACCCACAACTTTGTCCTGATGCTAAACACTAGGCAGATGTCTCTATTCGAAGCAGAGCTAATTCATTGAGATCAGATCTTTCATTTGAGAGTCAGCAGCTGTCACAAGCAAACATGAGCATAAGGAAATAGCCACATGTTGGTGATGCAGAGTTAAGGGACAGAACAAAAAAAGGCAAGTTGAAAACTCCTTCCCCTACACCTGGCATTATAGAAGAAAGTCCCCTCCACCACTGCTAGCTCTTTCTATGTCAGAGAATTAATCATGAGGCACGCATGTATTGAATGTTATAGTCCAGTCACTGTGCCAGGCAATAAAAAAAAATGACTGTGTTCCCCACTTATCTATTGCTGCATAACAACCCCAAAGTTTGTGGCTTAGAACAATGGTTATTTATTTTGCTCTCCAATGTGTAAATGAGCAGGACTAAGAATGCCAAGTTTTCTCTGCACTGCTGGGCATCAGCTAGGTAGCCCTCCGAGGAGTCTGGAGGATTCCATCTCATGACAGCTGAGTCATGTTGCTGGAAAGTTGGTAGCGGTTGTCAGCAGACCCCTCAGCCAGGCCTGCGGGCTGTGGGTCTTGGTTCCTTTCCATGTAGTCTTCTCCTCAGGCTGCTCAGCTTCCTTGTGATTTGTTGGCTGGCTTCCAACAGAACCAGGTAGAAGTGCAAGTTTATAACCTAGACCCAGAAGAATTTCTTCTGCTGGACTCCACTGACAGAGGCGGAAATTAAAGGGAAGGGACACAGATTCCACTTTTGGATGGAGATTGGCAAGGTTCTAGAAGGATAATGTTGGGGCCATTCGGTCCCACCCTATCCTCAGTGTGTTCCTGGAGCCAGTCGAGTAGTGATGAAGATAGACATAACACATATGATTAGAAAACAGCCTGAAAAGTTTATAGGAACCACTGAGGGAATCTCACACTGTCCAGAAGCTTCAAGAAAGTTAGAGGAAGTAACTGCATCTTGAAGGATGAATCGGTATATGCCAAAGTGGAGTGGGACTCCCATGAGGACATCATGGGTTTCCCCAAAGAGACTAGCACAGTGCCTGGCCCATCGTTTCGTCTGGATTCTCACATTGTTGATACTCATGTGGAAAGTTCCCCTGAATATAACTCGTGCCAGATACCATGTTCTCATAGGCTTTAATGACTTGACTCATCCTAGCCAGGTAAGCATTTTCAGTCATTTTTCTCCAAAATGGTAGCCCCCCCACGACCACCATACAATTTAGCTTCCTTGAAACCAAATCCATCTTGCTGGACTTAATGTGCTTTTATTTTAACAGCCATCTTGTTACTTTGTAATTTCAAGTCAAGGGTTTTACTCAACCAGCTTGACTAGTTATTATCTGCAACCCTCACCAACATCGTGATCTTCTAAGAAGACAGTGTTCATAGCTCACTAGAATTCTTTGTTTTTAACCCCTGTTTTCTGTACTTTTTCCTGTATATGTTGAAATTAGAAAAAACTTTATAGACGTCTGGGAGTAGAGCAGGCAGGAGGTTGGAACTGTGCTACACATAGTTTCTCTTGACTTCAGCTGTGTCCCAGGCAGGAAAGAGAACTGCATGGTGAGACTCACGTCCATTACTGTTGTTTCAGAAATGCATTAGGTTCCCTCTTAGGGGCTCTCTTCTTCCTCAGTCTGTGGGTTCCCTGGTTTAGCCATGATATTATTTTGGATTGCATAGTAGTAGATCACTTTGCCATTCATTTGAGCTTGACTTGATTCAGTTTTTCGGACTCTAATAAAGTGGCCATGGGGCTTCTGAAATCCTTCATTGGGTGACTCATGGATAATACCACATGTGGGGTGTTTGGGCCATCTACCACTGCTTCTAGGGCCTGAAAAAGATATCCCTCCCCACTTGTACCCCAATTCTTTGTATAAATATCAGTCACATGAAAAACTACTATTCTTTATATCACATAGTGCTTTATTTGCTTGGGAAAACAAAATAAGTTATCAGCAAGTAAGCAATGAATTTTCATTAGTGCTTTTCCTCAATGTACACTTAGCAAAACTATAACGTCATCGCTTTAAAATTCTTTTTAGGAAAAGGAATTTCTAAGTAAACTCTTAAATAAGTGTAACCTAAACTTGCTTTGAATGGGATTAAATGTCCAAAGAGTCCTGGGAAGTGCAGCCTGTGTGCTAAAGGACAGTCTTGCCGATGACGGAGCATGAGTGGCCGGCGCACCCCCCCGCCCCGCCACCTTACACTGTGCGGTGCAGCCCACTGTGTGGTGGCTGTCCCGTCTAGTGTAGTCATGCTCTCGGACGGTCACATGACCAGAGTTGCCCAATGTGTTTCTCAGAATGTATCCCCAGTTCACTCTCTCGTGACTATATTTGGAATATGACGAGCCTGCTGATTAAGCATCCCAGCCACTTGGTTGACCATCATAACTTAGTTTTGATTCCATAGCCCATTATTTATGACCTTCTAAGAATCACCTGAATTCTCTCACTCATTTATTCCCTTGACTTATGTGCCTGGCAAGAACTTGACCTTGATTAAACCCAGCCTCCTTGTGCCTGCAGCTCAGTGGTTGAGTGTTGCTAGAAAAACATGCTGATTGGTTCACTTTAAATCATGACCAGCATCTCAGATGAGTGCCAAAGACTGCCCAGGGGATCTAGTGGATGTGCTGTCCTTCTCACGGTAGCAATGAACTGACCTTATCCCTCCCTCTGCTCTCCCTCCATCCCTTCTCTGTTCTAATCATCTAATAAATATACATTGCCTGCACAATTGTAGGTACTTGGAATACATTAGCCCTTATCCTTGTAGAGCGCCTATTCTAATGGAGAGACCGTGAGCAATTAACATAATAAGCAAATAGCATGTATTGATAGTATGTTAGAAGGTGATAAATGACAAAGGGAAAGTAGAGCCGGCAGAGGCCAGTGGTGGCTGCTCTAGCATCCTGCCGGCCCTGTCCTCACGCTGACAGCGGCATTTCTGTACACGACGGATCGTTCTTCCTTTGAAAAAGTTTTATTCTTGGAGCATGGGAGTCTCATGCTCTCCTGGAATTCTCTATTAGTTTTTGTTTTTTTCCCTCAATCCTCTTTGCTTTCCCTCCTCTTCTACCAGAAATGTTAGAATATTCAAAGACTTGGTCTTTCGCTCCCTCTTCATTTTATGTCGTTATGAATTTCTTGCAGGTCTTTATATTACTTCTACATGTCACTGAAAGCTTTGTATCAGAGCCTAAGGCAACAGTTTATTTATTTATTTATTTATATTTTAGGATAGTTGGGGCAGGGTTGGGGGAAGGGCACTGCCTTTAGTTACCAGAGTCCCAACTTGACAGAAGCTATCAGACACCTCCTTTGTGGCAGGGAAAGGCAAATCACACACCAGTTTCCAAGGCTCACAGTTGAATCACCAGAATTCATCATAGACTCCACCCTGCCACAGTGGGCCTGAAGCTCAGATTCCACATGCCCCAGAGGAGCAGATAACTCCATGCCAAGGACACATTAATGCTGCCCACACAGTATGGTTCCAAGTGCATAATAGCATATAATAGAGTGTGTGTGTGTACACATAATATACACATATATACACACACATACTTATGTATGTATAATGTAGCTTCAGATCATATCCTAAGGTTTTATACATATATACATAGGTCGTCCCATATCTTTGTCTGGAAAGTAAGCATAGAAGTTGCATCAGCATTCTATTAGGAACTGATAGAAGTTGAGGTATAATCTAAAAGGTACATTTCTGTCCTATCAAAATCATAAAAGCCCAATTTATTGACAGCTTTTTCATAATCTTTAGGTAAAAAGCACTTTATAAGCTACACCACTGCATGCACTGTTATTGCATTCTCTAATTTGGATGAGTATTACATGAAGAGATAAATAGAATAGGACTAGGAGGAATGTTGTAACCTTTCCATGTACATTGGAAAGTTTTTTCAAGGTCAGATTGCTTCTCCACTGGTGGCAGACACCCTGCTTATCTGCCCTTTGTGGGTCATGCTTATTTCATGGCTACTGATTTCTGCAGCTTTCTAAGGGCAGCATGACTCATGGGCTATTGACTGGTTCGGAACTGTGAGTAGTTACCCATGTGATAATATGAATCACAGCCATCATGGTCTAGTTGTCTCCAAGTTTAACTTATCTAACTTCTTACCTTGATGGAATAAGAAAGTGTAAGTATGATCTGTTACAAGTGAAAGGACTTTGGGAATTGTGCAGATCAGAACTGACATGAATTACTTCTGAGAAGAGATTTAGTTCTGCATGGAGGGAGCATCCACAAAGGAAGCAGTAGATCAGTTTCTGTTCATATTCATCACAGTATTTATAGTTAGTATAATAGCTGCTCTGCTGAATTCTGAGTTCCCGAAGGTCCAGGACAATGTCTTATCTTCACTATATCCCTAGGTTCCAACATCCTGCCTAGGAGGTAGTTAAGATTACTGTCAGGTATTTGTTGAATGACTTTGAGTGGCCATGTTGTGAAGCAGATAAGATACTGCTTTATTTACACAGTTGGTCAACTGTGATCCTAAGAGAGTGATGGAGGCAGGGTATTCAATATTGGTGTATATTAATTAGCACCACTCATCAGATATAGTCCTCTTCCTGGTGACCATGTAGACAAATGGTTCCATATTACTCCTTCTGTCCAATGGGGTGAGCACAGAAGAGGTGTGTGTCCTTAAAAGATCCTCTAAGTGCTGCCTTTCCTCTGGCACAGTGACCCATCTGCATGAATCCTGGTTACTGAAGTGACCTGCAATGGACATGTAGTATAAAAAGAATAAAACTTTATCATAGCACTAGACAATAGAAGTAGCATAATTTTAAATTGTATAAAAATAAAAAGCTTGTAGCTGTGTATAAAAAATAAAAAGAAACAAAAAAATTGTTTTACTTAATCCAATAGAGCTAAATTACCATTTAAACATCACTAAATATAGAAATCAATGAGGTATTTTGCATGCATTTGCCCAGGCATTCTCAGTCTTCAAACTCTAGTGTGTGTTTTCCACAGGTAGTGCATCTCAATTTGGAATAGCCTAAGTACTCAGTAGCCACATGTGGGTTGTGGCTTCCATATTAACAGTAGAGCTCTACCATTTCAAGTCACTGCTATTTGTTTTTTTTGTTTGTTTGTTTGTTTGTTTGTTTTTTTTTGTGGCTGCAGTATAACTTAGCTCGTCCTGACTGACACACTAAATTTTGATTTTCTTTAGATATACTGATACAGTAAGTTCCCTAGGCTTGACCTTGAGATCATCAGGGTTGAGGCAGAGTGACCAAGAGCTTGTTGAATCCATTTTCAATTAATTTGCAACACAGGCAACCTCTGACGAGATTTTATATTGCTGCATAAGAGATTAACTTAAATCCAGAGGTTAGAATAACCTTTATGAACTCATATTTTCTGTCGGTCAGGAGTCTGTGCTGGTCTTAACTGGGTCTTTCAGTTCAACCATTCTTCCAGCAGCATCCCACCAGATTACCACCAGGGTGTCAGCCTGGCTGCATTCATTTTGGGTCTTCTCACATGGTTATTAGCAGAATGTGCTTCCCTGATGTTGTTGGACTAAGATCTCCATTTTCTTGCTAGTCACCTACCAGGTACTGCTTTAAGCTCCTAGAGGCCCTCAGAGGGTCCTCTTTCAACATAGGTAACTTGTTTTTTCAAAGACAAGGAAATTCTTTACCATAGGACTTTCTGAAGAATTCACCTTATTAGCTCAGGCAAAGCCAGGATAATCTCCCTTTTGGCTAACTCAAAATCAACAAATTAGTATCTAATCACAGGAGTAATTGGATATTCCCTCATATTCCCAGGTTCTACCTACACTAAAGGAGAAATGGTTATTCAGGACCTGTACATAAGTGAAGTAGGGATCTTTGGGGTCATCTGGGAATTCTACCTGCGACACTACTTGAGGCCTGGAGGAGCATAAGTTTTCAAGCAGAGAAAACAATATATTTGAAAAACTGATACTGTCAGAATCTTGGCACTCTGGAACGGAGGAAGGAGTCCCATGTGATTGGAAACCAGAGAAGGGAAAAGTAAGACAAGGTAGAGGGTAGCCAGATCATGCATTGGGCTCTTTAGTGACTTTCCAGGAGCCATGGGAAACCATGGGTCATGTGCATTTTAAAGACACCTCTGATGTCCGTGAGGAGGCAGAAGGAAAGAAGACAAGCAGTCTTCAAGGAGCTGGATTGTGAGGCTTAAAGGAAGATGGCAGCAGGAGAGATGGAGAGAAGTGGGCAGATTCAAGAAGAATGTGAGCTGAGAAGTAGGTGGTCAGTGAAAGGTTGGGGTGGTAGAGAAAAGGAGAGCCAAGGTAAACTTTCTCAAAGGAAGGGAAAATTTATTGCACCCCTGGGTGGAATTCATGGACCCGAAGACACGCACATTGTCAGGGAAAGCAGGTTTTTATAGGGTGGGGAAAGGAAAAGGGCTTGCAGGTGGGGGAACTGGTTTGATGAAGAACAGAGTTGCTTTCTGATGGTATCAGCAGGCCCTCATTTTTGCCCCTGTATCAACCTTTCAGTCACTCCACACACCTTTTTTCCTGTCACTGAGCTAAGGTCATCTTCAGGGATGTGCTGTTCCTCCCAGGCTTCTCTCCACCGGGGCACAGTAAGTGCCTCTGCAGGTGCACATGAATTGTGCAGATGTAATTGTATCAGAATCAGCTGCAGAGCATTTTCAGCTACTCTTACGAAGGCTTGTATCCTAAGGGAAATTAAGAATAACAAACATACACATTCAAGTCTTTTCAGAGCCATAGTTCCTCATTTTTCAGAGAAAGCAAAGTTCAGATAAGTAAGTCATTTGCCCAGTGACAGCTGGTTGGGCGGCAGCTTACTGAGAGGAGTGGAAATTGCTCAGAGATTACTTGCAGCTCTTTACCCCTCCAGAAATGTGCATTTCTCCTCTTCCTAGGCTGGAGTCCAGATCCACTAAGAAATTCCAGCAGTAGTTATGGGTTAGGAGACTGTCCTCTGAGGGGCGGAGGAAACTTACTTATTGTACTTCCTTCTATATAAAGTGTCAATTTTAGCACAAACCTGCAAGGTGGGTATTGCTAGTCCCATTTCACAAAGAGGGAAACTGAGACTTTTGCATTAAGCAACGTGCCCAGATACCCAGGCAGTAAGTGGCAGAACCAGGCTTCAGGTTTGTTCTTGCCACCAGCCTTTCATTCATTTTAGGATGTTTAGAGGGGACCATAGAATGGTATGCACTCTACTTTGAATTGCAATATATTTCTGAGCATTTTCTGAAGAATTAAATAACTGGAATTGAATCCATGAGCAGATACATTCACATAAGTCTCTACGCTGCCAGCCACCTTGGAAGGAACCAAACTCTCTTCCTTACTTGTAGGGAGGAGCTGAGCCAGGTGTCCTTTCTACCACCCAGTGTACACCATTGGCTGTTGGCTGCCAATCAATCCCCATACAAGTCAAATCAAGTACACTTTCAGACAGTTCTAGAAAGCGCCTAGTGTCAAACGGTCCACTTTCATCTTCTGTGCCCTGACCAAGTTTCAGCTCATTTGGTACAGTTTTCTTTAGGTTTAAAAAAGGATTTGGGATTGTCTTTGGAGGTCAGTTGGCCTAGAGATAATAGAGGAGCTTTTCAACTTCAGCAGCCTCTTGTAGGGTCTCAGGACTGCTGAGCATGCTCTGTCTCACCTAGATCCATTACAACTGTCTCCAAACAGACCTCTGTGTCATCACCCCACCTCCTGCTCCCTTGTTCCTGATCCTATTTGGCATACACATAACCCCAAATGTGCTTTTTGTCTTGGACGAAAGCAAAATCTAATAAGCTTGCAAGTGAGAGAAGCAGATTCCTTCAAGCCAGTCATTCACGCTGTAATAGCCACAGAGAGGAATGTGGTAAATTCTCAAATGCAGCTGCCTTGCCTAGTCCCTCCAAGCAAGTACATCTCAGTTCTTAATGTTCCACCGTTATGCTTTCATGGCCTAAATTTGCAAACCAGGTGGGAAGAAAGCAATCTGTTTTGGTTCTCAATCGCAATTTAAACTTTAAAAAAAAAATACTCTCAAATGCCTTTGATGAATCAAACACTTTCCTCCTTACCATTTAAAGAGCATGTGGAGTGCACAAGGAACTAGCTCAGTGCTTTGCTTGCCTTAAGCCTTGTCATCTTCAGCAGAAATCCAGCCTAAATGCTGTTATTACTCCCATTTCAAAGATGAGAGATTGAGATTTACAGAGATTAAATAACTTGTTTAAATTCAGCAGCTACTCTGTAACAGATCTGGGACTTGAATCTACCTCCAAAGCCAGGACTTTTCTCCACAGTACACGGTTTCTCCACTCCTTTTCTTCAGGATCTGTAGAGCCTTGCACTAATTTATCTCTTGTTTTGCAATTCTGCTCAAATGTACTGGTACTTATTTAATCTCCATGGCTAGGGCATTTGCCTCTGCATGAACTGGGGTGCAGAATGGTCCCCTTTTGTGTGTGTGTAACACACAAAAAAGCACATCACAGCCAGTTGTCTTATTATAACCCAGATGATCCTTTTTCTGCGCAAGGCAAGGGAAGATAAATATTTGATAAATAAAAGACTAACCAAATCCTTTTCAACTGTTTTCCTTTCTTCTGCTACCTTTTAAAAGTGCTGCCAACCTTTCAACATGACCCAATATAACCAGTAGAAGGTAAACTTGAAATAAAAATAGATTGATTAAAAATTTCCCAGAATAAGGGGTTTTTTTGGCAAATGTAATTCTAGTATATTTCCTTTATGAACAATCGTTCTCTTACTCTCTCCCTTCTTCCTGCCCTCCCCCCTGTTATGTGATGTTGTACAAAATCACAATCTCATTCAGACATCATAGGTGTAAAATAAGACTCTTTTCATAGTTTTCAACCACATGTCTATCTGTTATTTAATGTCAGTCTCCTATGCTAGAGTATAAATCCTGTCTGTTCTGTGCAGGCAGCACCTGGCAGGGACCTGGTATGCAGTAGTCACTCACATAATGTCTGATGAATGTTGTTGAATGAATGTCCTTAAAAGAATATGCACTGGGGACCACAGAGGCACAGGAGACAGGAATTGAGGACTTGACTCTCAGAGTTTCTTTTGGGTTAGCCTTGTAGCCAAAGACTAGAAAAATCTTTCCAGATATTGGTTCCTTATTTAACATTTTCCCAGGTGGTTCTTGCCACTACTGCCAATATGGTGTGGCCCTTCTGGGGGATAAGGATAACTAACATTGTTTTAAATGTACTGTGAGCATCTTTCCTTCATTACACCATTTCATACAATGATATCAATAGGTGTGACTATAATTTTCTGTTATACATTTGAATAAACTGAGGCACAAAGAAGTTAAATAACTTTCCCAAGATTACAGAGCTGATTAGACAGAGAAATAAAAATATGAACAGCATCTGAATTTGATAACTTACCTGTGTGCTACGGCTGCCCAGGTGACTGTGTCTGTATTTGTACTATCTCCCAGAGTGACCTGCTGTGGGTTTGAATACTGTCTATATCTTGGTCACACTTGCTTTGAGTATTTGGCCTAGACTACTCCCCTGAACAGCATCTCATTTCTCTAACTACCTGGTTTCTCACAGCCATTTAGAGCTTCCCATTTCTAAAACTGACTTCATGATCTACCTTCATGGATCTACTCCCAAGCCCATTTTTCTCTTAATGCCCTCCTCTCAGTAAATGCTGGCAGGGCTATGCGATGCAGAGATGTATACAGCCATATACAGATCTTTGAGAGATGGATCGTGTGGATAAGAAAATGGCATGTTGTGTTTCTTTTGCTCTTATTGTTGGCTTATTTAACCCTCCCTTACAAATTGTGGCTTACCAAGGAATGACCACAATGTATGTGGCATTTAGTAATTGTGTTCCTGGCATCTACTACAAAGAAAGTATTCAGTATGATCCTGTTGAATGAAGGAAAAAATAGGAATGTTTTCTGTGACTCTTCTCTTTGTCTACTTTGGATGATTTTCATGCTTCTTAATTTTTCAAGCCATTCTCTGAGAATATTTTTCCAAACTCGTCTAAATAGCCAGTTTTCTTCTTTCCGGGGAAGACAGGAATATCAGATAACAAGGAAAAACCTATTTAAGAACAGTAGCCTAGTCATTCAGCAATAAAGAGTGATCGTTGGGACATAGAAACAGCAATCATCTGTTCACATTTATTTTCTTGGGCTATAAGTTCAGTTTATCTTCGAAAAACTGAATATAAATAAGCCCCAGAGCAGACATTCATCCTTGCTCAAGGGAATTCAGTTAACATTCTTCTCAAGATAATCAGAATGACTTTTAATAGTCCCAAATCAAGCCTCAGTTCATTAGCAGCTTAATTTTGCACTTTGTTTTCTAAAATATGAAATTCTTTTTAAATTATTTTGCATTAACTGATGACGGAGCAATTCAAGATTATGCATCTTAAATACATGTCCAAAGCCAAGAGTTTATTTAAATCTCAGAGTGTCATACATAAAATTGATAAGGGAGTGAGGGCATGTGAATGTGGATTCGATCCTCTCTGGGATAGATGTTTAATTTGACTGTAAGTGAGTTACTTGACCTATTTCCTCTTTTAAGAAACAGAAGGAGGGCCTCCCCGGTGGCGCAGCGGTTGAGCGCTGGGTTGCGAAGCTGCCCGCGGCCTCTGCGGCGCCGGTTCGATCCCCGGCTGCTCCCAGGCCACTGGAGGAGGGTCCCACATGGCGCGCAGACCTCTCCTGCCGCCCGCTGCTCCCCTCAGCAGTGTACTTCGGTCCTTCTGTCTGCTCTGCTCCCCGCTCTGGCTCTGGTGAATTCTCTCACCCTCCCGCGCTTCTGACTGTACCCAGTGCATGTATAAACAAAACAAAAACAAACAAACCAGCAAACAAATAAAGCATGCCTCTATTAAAAAAAAAAAGAAAAAAAAAAGAAACAGAAGGAAAGTCTGTCTCACAAGCTTTGTGTGGCGATAAAATGAGGCAACATGGGAAAATGCTTCCAAAATTACAGCGCACTAAGAAATAATAAAATGACAGCTTTGTAATTACTATAATTGAAATAATAAGAAAAATGAAGTCATTTTTATCATGCTGAATAAATCCAAATGACTGCTTTTGTGCAGAAGATGATAGAGATCTCACATTAGGATCTTAGTTGACTCAGTATGTGTTAAGATAATGAACTTGGCTTTTCCACACACAGAAACAAGGCATTAAAAATGTGCCCTAAGTAGATATATTAATATACCCTCCTTCATGTTTTCAGAGATTCATGAGTATCTACAAAATGATTATTCTTCCACCAGCTTATTTTCTGTAAAACTAGCAATCATAGTAATTCCAGGGAGAAAGTGCACCCTAAGATTATATCTGCTCTAAATCAAGGTTTGATTGATTCTGTGAATCACGTTCCCATATTGTTTTCCTCATTGCACAATTTTAATCTTTTCTCCTAGGAAGATGAGAGGAGAAACAACAGAGTGTGGTTGTAGGGAAGGCTATAGAGTAACTTGGTGAATTTCCTACCTTATTGAGAAGTGGGGTAAATTTAAAGAATTCCCATGATCACAATTAAAATGGCCAAGTTAGGGAGCCACAAAAACTCTCTTGACTCTGAAATGTAACTTTAATATAAGCACAAAGACCCATTTTTGGGAAATACAGTCTTCTGCTTTATAACTTGGAGAACTGTGCTGTATTTGAAAAATAAGGAAGTCTTTCCCAAAGCACAAGGATACTCCACTGATATTCTATGTGAGACCATCTAATTCAGTGCATCAGTGCATGTACAGCTGTGGGTGGGATAGAATGAAGGGGACAGGATAGGTGGGTCAAGATAGGTGGCTTTGTGCTTAAGTGTATGTTTGTATTTGTAGAAACTTTGCCACCATGAGTTGGTTCACACTTCCTCTAATATTAATTCTAAGCACCATGTGTAGGAAGGACTGAATGAAATAGATTACTAAACAGAAAACTAGTCTATACACACACTGGTGATCACATCTTCATTGATTACTGGCTGGTCTGTTTCTCAGGTAGACACCTCATTTGCAGTAACCTGCTATGTTGACTCTAAGAATTACCTTATTCCCACTCAACTTCCTGATTCACAGGACTCATAGCTTTCACCTGGGTCAGGATTAACTGTTCACTAACCATATTCATCAATTAGACAAATATTGGTTGTGTGTGCCCTGTGTGCCAGGCACTGTGCTAGACCCAGAGGAGTCAACCATGATTGACAGAAACATTTATTACCTTTAGGGGGCTTATAGTCAGAGCTCTTCTTGTTGCAAATTTCAGAATAAAACCTCATGTCAACCTGAACTTCAAAGAAGTGATCTTTCAGGCCAATATCAGAGTGTGCCTCCACCACTGAGATTTGATCCCTGGCTCTCCTGCCCATGGGAATAATTCAGCATCACCAGGATCCCTGAGAACATTGTAGTTGACACTAGTTTGGCTTTTATAATCTCTGAAGGAGTCCTAATGAATCAAGTTCAACCATTATAAGCCCAGCAATAAGACCGCCCCAAAAAGTATGAGAAGTGAATTACAACTATACATCATCTGCAATTTAAAAACAATTTCCTATAGTGCAAATTTACCCACAAAGTTGAGCTTCTGTTTTTGTCAGCTGTGTAAAAATATTGGATTGTTTATAAATATTATGAGGACAGTTTAGCCACAAAAGCCTAACATTATCTGTCAGTGTTCTTAAACAATAAGCATTTAAATGGCATGCAATCTGGAACTACCCTGTGTGAAAAAGATATGGATAAGTAATTGGCCATTTTGCTAATTTAAACTGATTTAGCTCACTGTTTTCTCATTTTCTTCTACCTCTTTCACAACCTCCCCATGGGAAATGAATTTCAAAGAAATCTAATTGGCAATATCGCTTTCACAAAGGCATAAACCAAAGTTTTTTGGCTGGTTATTAAAGTGTGAAGTCCAAGTTTTACTTCCCTAAGTTCTGTGTTGGAGGAAAAAACCAAAAACCCAAGGAGGTTAAGGTTTGAGGTCAAAGAACAGTCCTTTGAAAATGCTTTGTCTGATGCAGACCCTGTTTTGATCGCATGTCTCCAGGGTCTATCCTTCCCCAACATCATCAGCTTTTGCTTTTGCCTGGATGATTGGGAGCCTCTTCTGTCTGCTTTTGCTGCAGCTCTTTTGCTGCAGCTCTTCCTTGTAATTTATACTCCAGACAGCAGCGAGCCAGCTCTGAAAACCTAAATCAAAATGATTTCCCAGTGTTCTTGAGTTCCCCCAGCTCATCGTAGCCCGTGAAGCACTGCACTCTGTCTCCTGGTCACCTTCTCAGCTTCTTTTCATGTCATTCTTCATGATTAATATACTCCAGCCTCTCTACTCCTCTTTCTGTCCCTTGCACATAGTTTGTACCAAGTAATTTCCCAACTTAGGAGCCTTCGCTCCAAGGACACACATCTCCTGGTCTTGAGCTACCTGGTCCTCCTTAAAGTCTCAGCTCACCTGTCACCTCCACAGAGAGGTCTTACCTTGACCCCTGGTCCAAAGTAGGGTGAACCCATCCCCAAATCTTTCTCCTCTTACTTTATCTTCAGAACACTTTTTTTTTACTTGTATTTGCCTTTTTATTTTTTAAAAAAGATTTATTTATTTATGCATACAAGAACTGGGGTACAGGCCAGAGTGTGGGGGCAAGTGAGAGGATTCACCAGAGAGAGAGCGGGGAACAGAACAGGCAGACTGACTGAAATACACTGCTGAGGGAGCAGCAGTGAGACAGGAGTGGTCCGCTGCACCATGTGGTATCTTCCTGGTCAGCCAGGGATCAAACTAGTGCTGTGCTGCAGAAGCTGCTGATAGCTTCACAGTGCTGTACTTAACCCCTTGTGCCACCAGGGAGGCCCCTGTTTTTGCCTTTAAAAAAAAATACTGTCGCAGAATGTGAGTGCCACTCATATCTATTTTGTTCACTGCCAATTTTCTAGTGCCTGACACACAGTGGTATATTTGTTGAATGAATAAGGTGCACACTTCAGGGCTTAGCTTATAGCTGAAGAATGAAAGTCTTAAGTTCCCTACCAGGTCATGCATTCTAGTTCCAACTCAATTTAAACCATAGGAGCCTTGGATATACTTTTCAATTTAGTTTCTCTTTTCTGTTTCAGTCCTCTGTAATAAATAGTGACATTATCTTTGTGAAGTTGCATGCCCCGTGGGAAGTGCTTGGAAGATATGCAGAACAAATGAATGTAAGAATGCCTTTCAGGTAGGTGTAAATATCCTGTCCCCCATTCTCTCTGCTGCTTCACTGTAAATCTAATGTTCCCTTCTCTCAGAAATGCAGACTGGAAAGCTATTAGAGAAGAAAATCCTTCAAATGTTTAGGGAGAGCAATAAGTCTTCATGGCCAATAAAGATTTCATGGCTTTTATGAAAATTTCTGACTAATTCAATCCTTAGCAGATAGATATTTCAAATGCCCGTGGGAAAGCATTTCCAAGTGGCATTTTCATCTCTGCCATTTTTGGAAGCTCTGTGTGCTGCAATTTTGAACCACCAGACACCAGGCATCAGTGGTACAGTGGACATTCATGGTCCTTACTGACTGGCCCCTTCCAGGAAGAAAACTAAAACCAAAACCAAAAAACCAAAAGGAAACAAAAAAAAAAATCTTTAAATTTGCTTCTATTGAAATAAGTTCAAGAAATTTCATGAAGATGTGATCTATTTAAAAAAAAATGATTTTTAATTGTTAAAACACCAGGTCATAAATACTGTGCAAATACAAGCATTGATATTTATTCCAAGGTGAATAAGTAAGACTTTTTATGGATTGTTTGGTTATTTTAAAGGGTTAGTTTATCTTCATCTCACAGAAAATAGTCATATTTTCTCTATAGATTAAGGAAAAGTGGTCTTCATGTGCTACACGGAAATAAAAGGATTAAACTTGAAATTATAAATGTCAAACTACGTGCAAAGTCCATCATGAAACCCCTAAAGAAGGTGAAGGGGTATAGTACCAAGGACAGTTCCAAAGGCGCTAAAGAATTACTACATAGTTTTAGTTCGTAATTTGCAGCTAAGACCAAATCTGACAATAGTAACTAGGCAAATTGGGGCCAATTCTGTGGAAAGCTGTAGAGACAAAGAATCAGCTCGATTCATAGAGACAGAGAAGAACTAGGGACACATTCAGAGAATGGCAATTTCCATTTGTAAGCATGCAATATATCTCCCCAGTCCATCTTATTTTTTTGTTTATTATCCTTTATGTCTTAATACTAAGTCAAAACAGAGGGCAGAACTTCTAACGTCTTTTTTTCTTGGGGCAAATTTGTCTAAGGAATTGATAAACATAGCTAGAATTTTTGGATTTATTTTTGTATTTAAAATGTCACAAAGGTAATCTAAGAGCCTAAGAATCATTGCATATGTGTAATGTATGTGTATATATATTTGCATACACATACATATATGTGTCTAATCACTAAAAAGCTATAAGGAATATCAGTTTAATTTTCCTTTGAATATCATTATATTACAATTATAATTGAAGCCAGTTGCTTATCAATGTATAACTCTCTAATGTGGATTATTACTGTATTACACATAAGATCCCTAAACAAAATGCCTAGTGAAGATCACCTATCAGGCTAACATCTTCGAAAGCCAAAAGTCTACCTTTTGATGATAGGAAGTAGTAAAACTTTGTGAAATCGATGTAAACCCCCCCCCCCAAAAAAAAAATCTCATAAAACCTTCTGCCAGACATACTTCTTGAGGAAAGAACCCAAGCAGATTGTGGGAGACTTGAGCAAAGTTGATGCACAAAAAGTTTCCTTGGTACCTGGAAGGATCCCTATCTGAAGGGCCTGGCCACATCTAGCTAACTCTTCTGCTCACTAGTTAGCAGAAAAGTGGTGCCTGAAAATAGCTTTACTTTTCTTTTGTGACTTTAAGAGAATGTTGTCTAAGCAGTAAATGAAAACCATAAACACTGTGAATAATAATTTGTTTAAATGCAGGAAATCCTATTGACAACAGATGTAGGAGAAAAATGGGGTCACTACTTACCTGAGCATATCACTTGCTACGATCTGATGTATTTCTCTGTTCTTTATTGAAAGAGCATTGCATTATAACATACAAGTTATATGTAACATAAGATGTGCATCATTAAAAATCAGTATGTACATATACTACATTAAGTTTACCACTAAAAATCCAATTTTATCCTTCCCCATATTGGCTTGATTTACCCAAACCATTTCTCCCTTTCTTTCTGGTAACCACTAATTTGATCTTACTGTGTAAACATTGATTTTGTTGTATTTAGTTCATTCGTTTGTTTGGTTTCCTTATATGACACACATGAGTGAAATCATACAGTGTTGATCTATCTTCATGTAACTTATTTCACTAAGCCAAATACCCTGTGTCCATGATGTTGTTGCAAATAGCAGGATCTCATCTTTTTCATAGCTGAATAGTATTCCAGCACATATATATCCCACATTTTCTTTATCCAAGCATCTATCAGTGGGCACTCAAGTTGTGTCCAGATTTCACGTATTTTAAATAATGCTACAATAAACATAGGGGTGCGTTATCTCTCTTAGAATTGTTGGATTGTTTTGTTTTTGTGTTTGTGTTTTTGGTAAATAACCGGAAGTGAGATAACTGGATCAGAGGGAATTTCTGTTTTTAATGTTTTGAGGCATCTCCATACTGTTTTTCCATATGGATGCATAAATTTACATTCCCACCAGCAATTAATGTTATTGTCTCTCCTAAAGTTTTAAGCAAATAACTAGCTTAAGAAGATAGGTATTTTTCCAAAGGAGGTGTTCTCCCACTTTTTCTTTCTAGTAAAGTAACTGAATTTAGTTTAGCTGAATTTAAATGACCCTCCCCCACCCCCATCTTGTCGGTATTTATTTTCTGCAGACTGTATTTCTGAATCCTAGGTTGAGTCTTTTTGGATTTTTATTCCTACAATGTTTAAAAGTATGTTAAGAAATAGGTTTCTTATAGAAAATTGCCCAAAAAACCTGTTTCTTAAATATCTATGACCATGTATCTGGATTTTTTTAATTAAAAGATATTTTAGAGCATTTTTTGATTTATAGAAAATTAAGTGGAGAGTACAGAATATTCTCATATATCCTTCTCATACCACTCAGAATTTCTTTATTAATATGGTGTGGTAGTGTGGTATATTTGGTACAATTGATGGACTGACACATTATTAACCAAAATTCATAGTTTACCTTAGAATTCACTTTGTGCTGTGCAGTTTGATGGGTTTTGACAAATGTATAATGGGTAGCGCCGTGATGGTCTTACTGCTCTGCAGACCACCCTACTCCACCTTCTCAACCCTTCTTCCCACAACCTGAGCACTGGGCTTGATCTTTTTATTTTTTTTCTGTAGTTTTACCTAATGAAAACATCAGAATTTTTGAAGGTTTTCACAAATAGGCAGAATACATTTTGGCATAGAAATTCCTCCTTTTCCAAAAGTTAAATAGCTCAGTAATAGTTCAGAATACATTTAAACTACATTGGTTTCATTACTCCATTGATTATGGAAAAGGGATTGCCTTTTGATAAAACATGTAACATACTTTTTTCCCAAACATCCAATATTTTCTTTTTTAATAATTTTAAATGCCTATATATGGAAGTCTGATCCTTATTGTCTTATTTTTTAAAAAATTTTCAGGATTCCTTGGTTAACCTCTTGTATTCACCTATAATCTGGGCCAGTGTTTAGGCAGAAAACCCTAATGTGGTTATTTACAGCAGTATGTTGATGCTGATTAGTTGTGTCCTGCTCACACTGGTTATAAAATACATATTTTTATATTACCACTGCCTACATCAAATGAGAGAAGTGCTCTGCAAATTTACAATGCTATGTAAATATTAGTTAATGTAATACTGTGCCCATTCAATTATGTATGTTGCCAGCGGGCCAGCAATGAATTTCTGCATTCCTGAGAAGAAGCTGACCTCAGCTGAATACATACAAATGTCAATTCCTCCAGATCATCTCTCTGCACTGGTTTTGTAGGCAAGGAGCAGCCATAAACATTTATGATGATGAGAGAGGAAGAAATATCAATAGCAAATGTTTCATGAGATTTCATGACTCAAAAATGCATGCCCTATGTTCCCACTACATTCTCACTGTTAATCTCTTTTTAGTTTTTTCTTCTTCACCTCTTACAGGCTTCTATCTTCAATCTCCTTTCCTTCCTTGCTAGTTCAAACTGTAACTGACGATGGGTTTTCTTCTCGACTGGCTTCATTTTTGCTGTTCTTCCAGGAGAAAAATCTATTACCTGCCCCGCCGGTACAAGTTCATGAGCAGGTCAGTAGCATGCTCCGCCATGATGATGTTTGTTTGCTCTGTTGGCCTGTGTGTTCCAGCAATAACGAGGAAAACAATGCAGATAGGAGGAAGTATGACAGAGCCTTACAAAGGCTCATTAAAACAAATGTTTCCAGAGTTCCTTGGTATATCCCTTATCCACCTATAACCAGAGTCAGTGGTTAAGCAGTATATCCTGTTCCCCCATCACCCTGTGCCATGATCTATGATGGAGATGTGTATCTCACTACCTGGAAGATATGTAAGGGCAAGTATGGCTCATCCAATTCCATATTTCCGGCATCTAGCACATACTAGGAGTGACTGAATGAATGACTCTCCTTACACATGTGTTGAAGAATGATGGATGGGCAGGGAATCACAAAGAAAAGAGGCATAGCCAGGTCTGCCTAAAGTTTCAGACACACACTTGGGGCTGAAACATTTGCTCACACTCTGGGGGAGAGGTAGGAAATGAGGGTTTGCAAGAAAGTGGTGATAAATGTGACCATATAGTCTTAAGGTTGGATCAGATATCAAATGTTATCAAGTCTAACCACTCATCAAATTGAACCTCTGCTGAATAGCCAGCCCACATTTGAACATTTCTGAGACAAGGAATTCCCAATTCTATCTGTGAGCACCTCTTCCTTAAAATAAATCATAACCTCTCTCTCTTTAGCTTTTACTCTAAAGAACAGTCAGATTGCAGTTCTGCCCCCTGGATAGAAAAAAAAAATAATCCATACAGCAAAAAAGACAAAGGCCATGAGAAAGAATGTGAAATTATAGCCAGAAGGACTTAGTAGATATTTGGAAATTGAGCACTGTGGGGTTGGGACAAAGAGGTTCCCATGTGTAAAGGACTGGGAAAATATTACTGGAGGTAATAGAGGAATGAAATCCAGAAAAGAGGTAGATGAGTAATACAGAGAATTTTTGTTTTAATTATTCTGTGTTATAACTCACAGTAGATCTCTGAGGCCTTGGTGTCCTGAAGGACTTTGGAACTAATACCGAAATAGTTAAGGTTAGAACTAAGGCAAAAGACCACAATTTTGGAGGCAAAGACCTAGAAATCATGGATGAGATTGGCCATGCAAGTGGATGGTATTTCCCAAGGAAGTGTGAAAAGGAATGAAGAGAAGAGGTCCAGTGGCAGTGCACTGGAAAATCTGAATTAAACAGACAGGAAGTGGTAGAAGGAGAATGAAAAGCAACAGTTTAATAAGTAGGAGGAGAACTAAGCAGGGCAGTGTCCAAGGTACCAGGAATGAGTTCTCCCAAGAAAGGGTGTTCCTCAGCTTCTGAGGAAGGATGAGAGGAGAATCAATTTTGGATATTTAGAAGTGGCCGTTAACTTCCATGATAGCAATCTCCATGGACTGGCGGTTCTCATGTTCTTGTGTCTCAGGACCATCTGAAGGACTTGTTCATCCTCAGGTTACTGGAACCATCCCCTGGCTTCTGAGGGGAGACTCAATAATTTGCATCTGTCAAGATCCCTGCCAATGCTGACCTTGCAGGTCTGGGGTACATTTGAGAATGATGACCAGTGAAAGCCAAGTTAGAGCTGATGGAAAATGGGTGAGGTCCTGGCATGTCAGGGGCAGGAAGGGCTATGGCCTTAATAACTTTGGTGACAGGAAAAGAGAAAGAAGTGTTGGGCTTAGGACAGAAGCCAAGAGGAGAGAGGCAGAGAGCTGTGAACCTGCATACCAGTCATGTATTCTCCCTGGGTGGAAAGTGGAGCTACTGAGTCAGAAGAGGGTTTGGGAAATCCTTGTTTCTAGAACTGGAAGAATAGCTTAGGGAACAATCTTTACCCTGAAAAAGTCAATACTATTTCAAGCACATAAATCATAACCATGAAAGAGTTTTTAGGCACTGGAAGACTCTGGGCCAAAATAAAAGGAAAAAAAATATTCCTTGGTGGTATGACCAACATTGATTCAAAGTGGCTTCTTAAGATAAATGTCATTTCTCACCATTATAGAATTAAGTTTTGGACAAAACTGTGGTGGTCTAATTTTGTGAAGCCCAGTGTCTGGTGTAAATTATAAATGCAATTTGTTGGAAAATTTTGTATGTACTTTAACTCTTTGTTTCACCTTGAAACAGTGAAACAGACTGATTTTGATGTCGATGAGTATGTCTCTTTGCATAGCGGGGTCTGAGATTACTAATTAAGGGAGCATCTACAGCTTGTTATCCTGGCCACAGATCAGTCAAAAAACCTTGACTTCCAATAATATTCTCAAATTCTAACTCTATATTAAAGGCAGACATTTGAGTTTTCCATTTCATCCATATATGATACTTCATTTCTTTAACCCAGGAAAGCATCCTTACAACAAACTTATCTCCTTTAAGGATAAATTAAAAATCATAAAGTTTCTGAGCAAGCAGAGAAATAAGGCATCTTTTCACATCTATCTTTATATTTAAAAGTCCCCCAACTTCCATAAAGCATATTCTGTAGTTCATACATATATTTTTGGAGATTTTTTGAGTAAATGCTCTTTTCTTCCATATTCTTGGTCTATTAAGTCCTGGTTTGACTCTTATCTTTGGGCAGACTTACAGGCATTGTAAATGATTCTATCCAATAAAGAAAGGAAATATATCATCTTCTGCCTTCACCAAAGAGCACAAATATAGTCTCTAGCAAATGTGATTACAAAGTAACAAATCTGATTATTTGGGTGGCTTGTAGCTGAAGTCTCATTACTACTCATTTTTTTCCCCCTGCACTCCTCATACACATCCTGCCTGACTCGATCCTTTGCGATGTTTAGCAAAATGAGTGCTGCCCCTACTGCATTACATGTTCTGCACAGTCACAATCTTACCAGACGAGGATTCAGGCAAATGACAAAATGGCTTGTACATTTCCATCTGTTTTTAAAAATTAATATATGTAAATATTCCAAGGCCTTTGGACTCTTCTATAAGATATTTAGGCTGTGCTCCAATTAGAAGCTATGTGACCTAACAGAATCCCATTAGCTTCCAGACTCCCTTGCTCCTATCCAGGGAGAGGCTGCAACTACAGGGCACTTGGCCCTCAGACAAGGAAAAAGAAATCCAAACCTGCCTGTGATCAGCCCAGAGCACTCCATTGACTGCAGTATAAGGCCCTGTGTGATGCCTCAGAGGGCTGTGTGAGACCACAGAAGAGCAAACTCTTCTAAGTTTTCCCTCTAGCCATATCAATCCTGAAAATGTAATCCATGAAAACATGATGCTATTAGTATAATATAATATTCTAGTCTGGGGATGAAAAGGTGTCTCCAAAGTGGCCTGTTTCATTTAATTCAACCTAATTCAGCATCCTTAGTTCAAACTCCCTCCCTCTATGTTGTTAGTGCCACAAGGAAGGACTCTGGTCTTCTGCTTCTTCTGGGTGGACCCTCAGTGTCCAGGCCCAGACTCTGCACATAGTGGGTAATTTATTAAGGTCTAGCATGTCAGGAGTGAATCTTTGTAAGTGGCTCTTTCTTTAATCACCAGTGCTGAGATGGGCAGGACTGTCTCCCATTTACAGCTGATGGAACTGAGGGTCGGAGAGAGTTAAGCAGAACCTTCTCAAGACTCACTTCCAAGCCACACCTTGGGAAGTTACCACTTTGCAAAGATAGCAAGTCTGTGCCCATTTGCTTATGCTGAGCTGACAGCTCTTCTCAACTCCCCAGAGTCTCACCTGCCAAGAACTAACACTTTGGGAAGACCCCGAGCTGAGTGTCATAACATGCTTCTGTAAAGTCACTCACCATTCAGTCCAGTTGTTGGCAAGTCTCATCCAGAGATGCCAAGTGGCTGATCCCGCTTCTCTTTATTGATTGGCCTATGTCATCTCTAAAAGGTCTTTTGCTTAGTAAATGGCAGAAGTGGAACAAAGTGACAGTGGATCCAACCAAAATCAATGTTGAATCATTAAACCAGTGCTTTCTCTTTTCTTCCCCTTGTCAGTGGAGATTTTATTAAGTAAACCCCACTGCTACCAAAAGAGACAATTGGCACAACTTCTGTTTATTTGGCTCTCAACTTTTACCTCTAAGTAAATTTCAGGATTGCTCTTTTTGGACATTTATTAGATGCAACATTCAAGCACAAACCTCCATATACACATGACAGTCATAACTCTTGTGATTCTATTGGGAAATTCCACATCTTGGCTGACTGTCATTGTCATCTTTTTCATCCTGGAAACTACCTCTTCACTGAGTCTTTGCACACCCCAGGCATTATCAAACACCTGGTAGTTGTGCTCCTCACTGCTGCCTCCTGTAATGGGCACATTAGCTCAGAGAGATTTAGTCCCTTGCTCAGTGTCGCCTTCACTGCTGGCAACTCAGATATGAACCCACTTTCCACTGACTCTGAAGTCCGTCATTCTGTACATAAAGTTTACCTGTTATGTGCTGTGATAAGGGAAGCTCTTTATTAACTTAGCTTTGTTTATTTTTTTAAGATTATTTATTTATACAAGCACTGGGTACAGTCAGAAGCACGGGAGGGTGAGAGAATTCACCAGAGACAGAGCAGGGAACAGAACAGGCAGACTGACGAAGTACACTGCTGAGAGGAGCAGCGGGCGAGACAGGAGAGCACTGCGCGCCATGTGGGACCCTTGCCCGGTGGCCAGGGATCGAACCGGTGCTGCAGAGGCTGCGGACAGCTTCACAACCCAGCACTTAACTGCTGCGCCACCACGCGATGCCCTAACTCAGCTTTGTTTAGAAGGGTATGGCCAAGATATTACTGCCAAAATCATCAGTAGCATATCATATCTAAAGAGTATCTGATTGATCATCATTTTAGAAATGAGAATACTATGGTTCAGTGAGGATAAAAGCCTTGTTTCAGGCCACACTGATTCATGACAGTAGAATGAACAGCCCAACTTGAGCCTCACACTTTCCAGCCCAGTGGCTTCTGCCCTTGATTTCCTCCTTTGCCTGGTGGAAAGTGGTTCTCAGTGATATCTGAATGGCACAGTTTAGGGATGGGAGTATTTTTGCAGAAGAGCAGTCACTTGTCACCCAGCCATGGGGGTGGGGGTAAGGAAGAGAGCACTTGTCCCCAGAGCCCCCTAATGAGGAGGAGGAGGGTGTAGCATGTGAAATGTCAGCCTCTGCCTGTGGGACCCCAGCAAGCTGTGGCCAGGTCTCAAGGGGAAGATCAGACCAAGACTGTTATGAAGTGTCAATTCCCAGTTGCTGTTATATTCCTGAACACTTAGCTGCATAAAACAACACACATTTGTTATCTCACAATTCTACAAGTCAGAATTCGGGGGGAGGGAGCCCCAACTAGTTTATCTGGCCAGGGTATCCTAAAATTGAACAAGGTGTTGGGCTTTTATCTGGAGCCTCTGGGGGAGAGTCCATTTCCAGGCTCATCCAGGTGCTGGCAAAATTCTGTTCCATGCAAATATAGGATGAGGTTTCCATTTCTTTACTGGTGTTGGCCAAGGTCCTTCTCAGTCCCTAGAAGCTACCCACACCCCCTGGTTCCTGGCAATCATCATCTTCGAAGTCAGCAACAGCAGGTTGAATCTTTCTTACACCTTGAATCTCTCTGGGATCCCTTTCTGCCTCATCTTTCC
This sequence comes from Talpa europaea, assembly GCF_964194135.1. Taxonomy (NCBI): domain Eukaryota; kingdom Metazoa; phylum Chordata; class Mammalia; order Eulipotyphla; family Talpidae; genus Talpa; species Talpa europaea. Next base: position 13,398,844 of record NC_140083.1, on the reverse strand, counting down.
TGTGTCCTGCTGGACAAAGTTCTCTGCTTTTAAGGATCGTGTGTGATTTAAATTGGCTCCACCTGAGTAATGCAGGATGCTTTTCCCATTTTAAGGTCTGTAACCTTTCTAACATCTTGTCTCACGAGTCCCTTTGGCCCTGCCACCTACCACATTCACAAGTTGCAGGGACCAGGGACTTGTGGAGTCCTTTGGGAGACCATCCTGCAAACCAGAAGAGGACCCAAAGGGCTGAGCACTTTTGAGTATTTGTTTCTGTCATTGAGAAGAGCACACAGCCTGGACTGGTGCATATGATAGAACCTGGACCATCCAGCTGTGTCTGCCTGCCTCTGCTTGGGTTGCTCCCAGTAAAGGTCAGCCCACTTCCTCTGACACCCCCTCTCCCCGATACACTCCCAGTCAGGATCTTGAGGGGTATTTTTATGGTGTCTTTTGAATATCTGTCTTCTACCTTAGTAGTTAAAAGCCTGGTTCCTTTACTCTCCATCACTTTTATATTGGCCTCCATGGTCCTCAAAAAGTTACTAATAACACTGCAATCTGCTTGGCAGTTTCTCCAAAGCAATTCAGGCACACTATCTTTTATAAACCTCATAACAGTAAGATGAGGATGAGGTCGATGATGATAATGATCTTGTTTTATAACCTCCAAAATAAAGCTCAGAGATGTGCATGATTTATGGAAGGTTGCAAGCGGATAAGCAACAGTCAGCTTTTAGGCCTCCTGATTGCAAATCCAGCTCCTTTCCACCACACCAGGCAGCCTCTCCTCACCTCTTCACTTCCTTTGCCCCTCCTCATTTTCTGATTCATCATTTCCTTACTCTCGTCTACTCTGTCCACCATCTCCGCATTTCATTTAAATTGTGGGGCCACAAGCTCATTGCTGAAAGCTGTCATTTCATTTCCAGAGAGTATTTCTGCCTGATTTCTTACAGCTTCATTTTTGTCCACTGAGCACGGCGCCCAGTCGGATTTAGTTTATAGTCTTCACAGGCAAAGCCCAGATTCTGTGAGAATACGAACTGTGCAAAGTGTAATCCGATTAGTAATGCAGACTGGAGTTGTGTGGGAGGTAAAAGCTTTATGGTAAAAAAACCTCTGCCCCAATGTCCTCTTTCTTGGATGAGTTTCAAGGCAATCAGATGAAATAAAGCCAAGAGCCACAGGCCAGGCTACCAACTTATCCAGGGACATTTAATTTGAGTCCATTTTTAAGGACTAAATCATTGAACTTGGCAACTGATAGATGCTAGTAAAGCACAGTTAATTTGGAATCGAAAAGCAAAAAGACAAAAATGCTAAGAGGCAAGTTGCTTGCTTGAATTCTTATTTTTTAGAAAAAGTAAGAGAGTAGTTATAATGGCCAGTGCTTACCGAGCACCACATACTGATCTGAAGACATTACCTCCGTACTGATCAGTTCATTGACACATCCCTATGAATCGAATATCATTGTACCCATTTTACAGATAAGGAAATTGAGGCATATCAAATTAAATAACTTGCCCAAGATCACACTGCTAATATTTACAGAGCCAGGATTTGAATCTGCCCCTGAGTTCAACGTTGTTCCTATCATCTCTGTGGCATACTGCTCTCTGAGTCACATTGTCTCACTATTTTTTTTATATATTTTTATATCTCTGTCTTATTTTATATATTTTTACATCATTTTTCATTTTTGCACAATGTATGCATTTTCATCTTGGTTATATTCCTCATACAATTCCCACCCCCCTTATTTTGACCCTAATCCCTTCTCTTCTTCCTCCCCCCGTAGTGTATCTCTGGTTTATAGTTGCTTGTGGATTTTTATTTTTATTTTATTATAATTAGTCTTTTTTCCTGGTTCCTTATTTAGGTTTCCTAAATTCCTGCAATGAGTGAGACCATCCGGTATTTTTCTTTTTCTTTCCGGCTTATTTCGCTGAGCATGATCCCTTCCAGCGCCATCCATGTTGCTGCAAATTGCATGTGTTTATCTTTTTTGATTGCTGAGTAATAGTCCATGGTGTATATGTACCACGTATTCTTGATCCAGTCATCTATTTTGGGGTATTCGGGTTGTTTCCAAAGCTTAGCTATTGTGAATAGTGCTGCTTTAAGCATAGGGGTGCAGGTGCTTTTTTGAATTAATTATTCTGTGTCTCACTATTTTAAGTATCTTTAAAGAGAAGGTGGGGGAGGGAGGACTAAGAGGTGGAGAATGGAGATGTTTTCCCCTTCTTGGGACTCTGGGCCCTTCCAGCCTATTCTGATTCCATGACCCTGAATAGAATCTTCTCTCCTCCGTGTGCATGTGATGGGACAGAGAGGAGGGGCCAGAGACACTGAGATTCCTTCTATTTTGAACTTTTAAGGGCTTTGAAGAAAGGATAGCTACCAGTAGGCAGCCTGGTATAGAGACTGGAGCAATCCTTGGAATAAAGAGGATCTTACCATTCATTTCATTTTTCATTTGATTGCTTATATTTTAAAAACCACTATCGTTGGGACTGTCACTCCAAAGGATAAATTGTAAATATTTTTTAATTGGGGAAAAAATGCCCCCAGTTCCATGTGTTTGCAGTTAGTACACAGCACCTAGATAATTTCCTCTCCAGAGAAATCTCCCTGCTGTAGCCCAGAAGTGGCTGTTTCCATTATCAGTTACTTTGAAGGGGTGATCTGATCATTAAACCCAAGAATCTAAAACCTGTGTTTTGGTCCTGGTTTTATTCACAGGCTGGGTAATTTGAGCTGAATAGTCACCCTCGTGGGTCTCTTTGTGTTGTGTAAATTGAAAAAGGTTCAATCTACTTCTCAGAGATGCTTTAAGGGGAGCGGGGATTTCCAGGGTATAGACACCTGGGGTAGCATAATCATTTTATATCTTTTGTGTGTTTGCTGCTTCTAGTGGTTTGCTATGAGAGATTGAGAATCTGGTCCCTTAGAAAGCTTGAAAACTGCTTCTAGGAAAGAATACAAAAGAAAACCCCTTTTAAAAAACTGTTGTTTTCCTGGAGTTGACATCTTTGTGTGCCCTGGCCGGAGACACCTATGGTAGGCCAGTGGGCTCAGCTTGAAACAAGTAGTGAAAGCTCATCGGCCTGTTGTCTACGGGAAGGCTGCTTGGGGGAGGCATGAGGGGTTGAAGTGAATCATGACCTGGTACTCTGTGCACGTCCAGCCCACTGCCGCGTACCGCTGGCTCCCTCTCTGGGGCCAGCCACATCCGTCCCTGACCACAGGAATAGGGGGAAGTTTTCTAAGCACAAAATGAGCTTCTAGAACCTGCAGAATGTAAGATGTTAAGGTCTCAGCTGCTTTGCTCAAGGAACCGTCAACCTCATTTCGGAATCTCCTTGGCTGTTGATTGGCACATGGACATATGTTAAGAGACAATGTGGGTTGCTCAAATTCTTATTTTTGAAAAAAAAAAAAAAAACAGAAGAGAGTAGTCCTAATAGCCAGTGCTTAGTGTGCACCAGACAATTTCTGAAGACTTTACGTCCATATTGATCAGGTGATTGATACACCCCTGTGAACTGAATGTATATCATCATGGCCGCCACCTCCGAGGCCATGATATTGAGGTCCCTTGTGAAATCAAGAGACCGAGCTCCTGCTCTCTTCTTTCCATCTGTAAAATGGGGGCGTCATGAGTGCAGTGAATGTGCCTGGAGAGTGCGGGGTCACGATGGCGGCTCTGGGTGGAGACTTCCTGCTGTGTCTGGGGCATTGCTGACATGCTGTACCCTTTGGTCTTGCCTTTCCTGTGCCACAGGGTCGATAAACAAATAAGCAGGTTTCGGAGATGGTTACCTAAGAAGCCAATGAGGCTGGACAAGGAGACACTGCCAGACCTGGAGGAGAATGACTGCTACACTGCCCCTTTCAGCCAGCAAAGGATCCACCAGTGAGTGTTTTATGCGAAAAAGCCCTTTTCTTACTAAGCTCAAGCAACTGTGCTGGAACCTTTTCCCGCTCACCTATAATTCCTTGACATGTGGAAAACAATGGGGTGGTGCTCTTCTCCCTTAAAATTCCTGTCTGTTTTCATATTCCTTTTGTGTTGGTCAGGGCAAGCTTGCTGCTCTAACCATCCTCCCGCATCTCAGTGCCTTCACAAGCAAGAGGGGACGTTTATGCGTGTGTGTGTGGCCTGGTGGTGGTGACTCAGGGACTCTGCCTCTTCTGTCTCAAGGCCCTGACAACTTCCAGTGCTCATCTGCATCTAACCAGCAGGCAGGGAAAGGGATCCATACCTTTGCCTTATTGACAAGGGGGGTTGCTGGGTTTTGTTTTGTTTTTTTAATCTCTGTTCAGTTCCCCTCTCTTCAACAACTCACCGAGTGGCCCCAAGAAAGCCACATCACCCAGCAGGCAGACAGTCATCTGTCAGACAGTCTCTGAGAAGTAATTTGTCACTTTTGACATTTTGGGGGGAAGGGAAAGTTGGCTAAATCATCGAGCCTGTGAGGAATTAGAAAAGTGATGGAGAATTGACTCAAGCTTCTGAGATGACAGGAAATTATGATTGGATGGCAGGGTAGGTAGTAGGGAGAAAAGTACGCCCCAGAATATGACCAGCTCGGGAAAACAGTGTCTTAAAAAGGGGATACATCTGGTCACCCCCACCCTCACTCTCAGCCAGGCATTCCTGGCTCTCTCTGCTCAGCTAAGGAGACAGCCTCAGTAAAAATGACTTACCTGAGGGGAAGAAATTGGTGGCAGATTTTTAAAAATAATAAGTTGTTGACTTTGAGAAAATAAGCCAAACGGCAGTGTCAAGTTGCAGGGAAGTATGTTGTGGGGCACATGTCAGCAACAGAAAATCATTTGAAGTCTCTGGACCTTGAGAGGGTGAAAAAGAGAAGAAAAATCAAAGAGTAGATGTTCTGCACCAAGATGTGTAATATATAATGCAAGGGAAGCAACTCAGTCTGAAATAGCCAAGCCCTAGGTCCCCAGAGATCAGAGTATGATCAACCCAACCACGTGATGTGGTCATTTAAGAGGATCATTGAAGAAGACAGGACATGCTCAGCCTGGCCTCAAAATCCTAGTTAAATTTTCCAGTGGGAAATAGTAACCAAGAAGGACTTCATGTTCACTCAAGATTAGGACCTATGGGTGTTTTAAGAGAAAAAGACAGATGAAAGCTGACATGTCTCTGCTCTTAATTTATACCAGTGCCATGCCTATATTGTTCATCTTGAGTTTCTTACACAAGTGATTGTTTTTAAATTGTTCTGATTTACAAGCAGACTTTCCCTTTCCTTCACACCTGCCTGTACAGGAGAGGGCTTAAATCTTTGCATGTATGGCTGGATACATGGATAGGTAGGTGGGTGGGTGGATGGATAGATGGATAGATGGATGGATGGATGGATGGATGGCTAGATAGATGGATGGATCAATGAATTACAAGGTATGTGCTCTGATAATTTTTTCCTTCAAAGAGATATGGGTAAATGGAAAGGAATGTTTCCCACTACTCTTCTTACTGGTCATGTGTTCTAATGTTTTAGAACAAAGTTTCTCGGCAGGGTTCTCAAAGTCAGAAGTATCTGGGAAGCCATCAGGAATGTCTGAGGACTAGAACCAACGGTCATATCTTTACAAATATAAAAATATATATGATGAGGGCTTGTAGCATGTAGGATAGAGCTTTTCATCCATCTCTCTCATATATTTGCGAATCATTTTTTAAAGCGTTTGAGTGTTCATTCACTGAGTAATTGATTAATTCATCAATTACTAATTTGGTGCCTGCTTCTTCCCAGGTTCTATCCTAGTGGACATAGAGGTAAAAATTATATTTTATTTATCCCAGCCTCATAAAGACATAAGATCATTTTAATACATTGTAAACAACATGTTGGATATGACTTACACCACGGAATGCTTCATGACCCAGATTTGGAGGGAGGTTGGTAAGAGATGAGGGTTGATCACACAAAGAAAATATTTAAGATGCATTTGAAGGATAACCCTTATCCTGGTAGGTAAGAGGAGAAGATCTCAATAAGAAGGAATAATATCTATAAAAGAATACAAGCATGCAACAAAATGGAGTGCCTGCGGAAACACATGTATTTTCTGTATATGAGGTATAAGGTGTGAGAAAACCTGGCATTGTTTGAAAAGAGTACTCATGGAAAATGAGGTTCCAAGACAAAACTAAGGTGGAAAAAAAACAGATCATTGAACAATGGAAAACTAACAGGCAGACCTCAGTGGGACCAAAAGGATGGTTAGGCAGTTCTGTCATGCAATTAGAAGCTGAAATTTTTAGCAAATATCTTGAAGGTTATGAGCACTGGAAATTTCTTTCTCTTTGAAAATTGCCATGTCACATAGACAACATCTGTTTAAAATGAAAGCATAAAAAGTAAGACCTGAAGAATTCGCACTGTCTTGTTGGAAACAGTTGTTTTGTATAATTATAAAACTATTTCCCTAAAGATGCTTTGAGGTTGATATTAATGGGTTTAAAGTAATCAGAGGTAGCTGGTTAATAAGCTCTGGGAGTTATAACATGATCTCTTGGTTTCCAAATGCATTCCAGAATCCCATGTGACTTCTTGGCTTTGAAGAATATTTGATAATTGTGTCTGTCTAGGGATAAAAGAGAATGCCAGAAATACAGGTGTGTGTGTAGGCGAATATAGTAGAGAAAAGAGAAAAACATTGGGTGCTTAATAAATAATGATCAAAGTAAAAAAGAAACTTACATTGCTTTGCTCTCAGGATAAAACCTAGACACTAATTAGGCTCACTCAGGCCGTTCAACTTGCTTGGTCACACTGGGGTGATTTGGCCTTAACTCATCTTGCCCTCTGGTAACTCCTGTCTACACGTGTTCTCCATCTGCCTTCCCTACATGCCCTTTCCTTTACGCTTCCTCTTTCAGGGTTCATCAGTGACGTTTCTTCCAGAAAGCCTTCCATTATTTCCAGTTTTTACCCCAATTCTAGATAGGGTTCACACTTCTATGTCTTGGTAATATTTTTTTCCTATCATAGCTCTTAATACCACCATCCACTTAATCACTTTCTCTTACACTAACCATGGACATCTTGGTGCTGGACCGGGGAGGTCTGATAGGACAGGAGAAAATTGCTGAAGTGGGAGATGCTCTATAAATTATTTATTATTTGCTCTTCCTCGTAACAGAATAAACCAGCTGACCACGGCAGTGTGGTGGACAGTAGTGAAGCCAATGGCAGTGTTCAAGTAGTGGAAGTAGACCTGGGCAGAGGCCTGGGTTCTGCGGCCTCTCAACTGCCACGAAGGCAATTGAATCTATAAGCACTTTTATTTTTCAGATGACTGGCTATTGATCTGAGAGAACGGAGGGACTGTTCTGCCATCTCATCTCAAGCTGGGCTTTTTATAATGAGTTAAACAAAAACAACTAGTCACCGGCAAACAGCCATCAGAACAGCCTGTTATAGTTGTTCCTGGAATTCCACATGTTCAGCCCCCAGAACATGTTATCAGCATCACAGTTTTCTTGGCTCTGGTACATCAGATGGGGCCCATGTCTTGCACTCATTCAGGCATCACTGGGACAGCAGTCTCAGTTCAAAGCAAGAGTTTTAGTCTAGGGCCTCCCCAGTGGTGCAGTGGGTTGAGCACAGCGCTGTGAAGCTGCCCGCAGCCTCTGCAGCACGGGTGTGATTCCCGGCCAGCCAGAGAGAGACCCACATGGCACGGCAGACCTCTCCTGTCTCGCCCACTGCTCCCCTAAGCAGTGTATTCAGTCCATCTGCCTGTTCTGCTCCCCACTCTGTCCCTGGTGAATTCTTTCACCCTCTCACACCTCTCGTCTGTACCTCAGTTCTTGTATAAATAAATAAATCTTAAAAAAAAAGAGCTTTAGTCTAAAGAAAAGATTATTCACATAGTGTGTATATGTCACCTGTGCTCTGTGTGTGTAGGATCCTATACTAGCTACAGTGGCTTCTCTTCCTCCCTCGACCCATATCAGTAGCAGCAACTGTGACAAGAAAAGTGATAGTGACCACTGTGTATCAGTAAGTTCTATGACCCAGAGTTACTCCAGAGGCGCACTGCAATGCTGAGGGCAGCTGGCTCAAGGTCACAGCCCTCAATGGCAGATGATTGAAGAGAAGGGATGTGTTTTTCTCCCCGAGGCTGCCACACACATGAATATGTGTGTGCAGCAGAGGGGAGCCAAAGTACAGCTCTTCAGCCCCCGCACCCCAGGGTGACCCTGTGGGTGTGAGATAGCTGAAGGGCTTTGGAGCTTACTGTGGACACATTTGAGGCCTGTTAAAGAGACAAAGCTAAGTGGTAAAATATAAATGGTAAAGTGTTTTCAACCATGGAGAATATCATGCAGAGTAAGTATTCAGTTACAAGAAAGAAAATAGGCTTGAATTTGCATGTGTCAGAGGCCTTGTCTCCGTGATGATGACAAATGAGCCAATGGCTTGAGCTCTGAGCCTTGTGGGTAGAGCAGAAGGAGAAACGCAGTGGGTCTGTCCATCAGAGAGGAAGAAGACCAAACCCTTAGTGAAATGGTGCTTTTCCCAGCATTTTCCTAGACACTGATTCAAATTCTTCCACAGGGAAGGGAGCCCTGAATGAAGTGGTGGATAATCACCTTAGCAACTTCCTTATAGCAAATCCTTTGCAGGGTTTTCCCAAAGACTTTCCAGTAGGCTCCTCAGTATGGTTCTGAAGGATTGGTTGTTCATGGCCAGAAGCTTTTGTGGGAGTTTAGGGACATTTTCAGCAAAATGTGACATTATACCTTAATCTCACTGTCAGTCTTTTTCATTTGAGCTACATTCTACAAAAGTTAAAGTTGAAAACTTATTAAAAAGCAAATAGGCTTACATTCTATTTGAATATGTATTCAGATTTGTGAAGCAATGAAAGCAAACCTGTGGTTTTGAGGTGTGTTGAAGAGACAGTGTTCAGTGGTAAAATATTTTGATATCATTCAGAGTAAGTATTCAGCTCCAAGAAGGAAAATAGGCTTGGATTTACATGTGCCGATGGCCTTGCCTCAGTGATGATTGACAAATGAGCCAGTGGGTCATGTAGACGAGTCGTGAAGAATGCCTTTTGATCATCTTATATGGTGGCACCAGAACTGGGTCTACAGGCCACATACCAGCCACCATGGCAGGGACACTCTCAAGATCTGCCCCCACAGAAAGCACTCTTGCATGAGCCAGCTGTGGGGTCGTGGCTTTCAGCAGTAGGGCACTCCTTTTACCAAAGCCATGTCCTTCCAGAAACCGCCTCAAAACCCAGTTTCAGAGGTAATTCAATACACAGGATTGACTTGTTTGAGGGAAAGATGATAGCTAATTGCTCAATGCTTCCAGATTCTGAGTACTTCACAATTATAAACTCTGTTAGTCCTATGAATAAAGTGTTGTCATCACCCTCATGGGGGTGAGGGGGGAGAAACTGAGGCACAAGGGGGTTAAGTAGCCCTAGGTTACACAGTAACGGGCAGGACTTGGATGCTTAGGCCAGGCATGCTGGCCCCGCTTTTATAATTTTAACATCATATGTCTTTTTTTTAAAAGATTTATTTATGCATACAAGACCTGGGGTACAGGTCAGAGATGCGGGGGGTGAGAGGATTCACCAGAGTGGGGAACAGAACAGGCAGATTGACTGAAGTACACTGCTGAGCAGTGGGCACAACAGGAGAGGTCTGCTGCGCCATGTGGGTTGCTCCCTGGCAGGCCAGGGATTGAACTCATGCTGCAGTGGCTTCGGATTGCTTCATAGTGCGGTGCTTAACCCCTTGCACCACCAGGGAGGCCCTCATATGTCTATTTTCTATGGCTGCTTTAACAACTTCCATAGCTTAAGACAACACACATGTATCTTTTATCTTACGGTCCTGCATATTCCATGTCCAGTCTGATTCTCACAGGGCTAATCCTAAGGTGAGGCAGGGCTGCATTCTCTTCTAGAGGCTGGGGGGAGGGCCCATGTTTGTCATTCCCAGCTTCTAGAGGCTACTGTGTTCCTTGGCTCCTGGCCCCTTCCTTCCTTCATCTTCAAACTACCCACAGCAGCTGAGGGGAGCAGCGGGCGAGTCAGGAGAGGTCTGCTGTGCCATGAGGGTTGGACTCACTAAAGTCCAAATTTGTTATAGCAGCCATGGACTCACTTCTCTCTGAACAGCTTCTGCCATCACATCTCCTTTCCAGGCTCTTTTGCTTTCTGCTTCTGTTTTTAAGGACCCAGCAATAATACTAAGCCTACTTGGATAATTCCTCAGTCTTAAAGCAGCTTATTAGTAATCTGAATTCTGTCTGCATTATTAATTCCTCTTTACCACATAGCTTCATGTATTCGCAGGTTGTAGTGATTAGGATGTGGACTTCTGTAGAGAGCTGTCCTGCCTAACACAAAAGCAGAATGCAAAGCCCCCAGGGCCTGAGAGGATTGGCAATTCCATGGGTGAAAACAAAGGGAAAATTGGGGCAATAGGATTCAGGGGCATTAAATGAAATGGCTTATGTGAAATACTTGGTTCAGTGCCTGGCATGTAGAAAGCCCCCATTATTTTCCACAACTTTGAGCCAAGAATAAAAATCCTTGGCAGAATCTCTGAAAAGCCATGTGTACAGGAAAAGTTTGAGGTGACAAAGACTATTTTTGCAAATGTAATTGTCTGACCTGCATGGGAAAAGCATTATCTTTATGCTAAATGGCACTCATTTGGGGGGATATATGTGCAGTAATGCTTGTGCTCTTCCTACCCTGACCTCCCTGCCCCCCACAACAAATTAATATGTAAAATCTAGTCCCCAAAGAGGTGGGGTTTTAAGGAAGGTAATTAGGTCACATAGTGGAGTTCTCATGAATGGGATTTGTGCCCTTAAAAAGGAGAGCTGCAAGCTAGCTCCTCTTCCTACCATCTGAAGATACAAGAAGTTTATAGCCCCCCCAAAAAGAGCCCCCACTTGAACTTGACCATGTTGGCACCCTGATCTCAGATTTCAACCTCCTAAAATAAATGTCTGTTCTTTATAATATAAGCCACCCAGTCTATGGAAATTTGTTATAGCAGCCAGAACTAAGGATGCTTTGCCACTTGACATGGATTTAGCACTAACATGTGAGTATTTGTTTTTCAAACCCTCTCAGCAGGGATATCTGAAGATACTGCCTTTTACTGAATTTTCTTTTCAGTGTTTGGAGTTTTTCTGTTGTTTTCATTGATCTGAAATCTTTAGAGAGTCCTTTAGGCAAAGAGATACTGAGATTGATTTGGGTAGGATTAATGTTCTTTTAGTGCCCCCATGACTTCCAGCTGTCTCAGAACATTTGTTTTATTGCTGTCACTTATTTGGCATTAGGATCCTCAATATGCAAGTTGTTTTATCGATCTCCAGCATCAGGGGAAACATATCCCTGTTCTGGAAAGTTTTAAGCTAAGTTGAAAATGAAACAAGCCATTGAGCCTGAGATTTGCGCTTCTGAAGATGATGCGGCTACTTTTAGTAGGACAGAGCTGGTGACGTTAGCTCAGGGACAAGGAGGTCACCTAATCATGTGTGAAAAGCTCACCTTTGGGTGTCTGGAGAACCGGTTGTTATTTAGCTGTGTTTCCCTAGAATTTGTGGGACCTAATCACTAGAAATCTTTTATTGCCATATCCCATCTATAAGTGAATACATTTTTTTCATTTATCACTCTTTCATTCAACAAATGCCTTTAATTACTATGCACTAAATATTGTACTGTAGTAGATAAATACATGTGTTACTGTGTGTTCACGTGTATATTTATGTATGCATATGTATTTTTGAGTTGGGCATGTTAAATTTGATAGGAAAGAGGCTATTTTACTCGTCCAAGTTGAAGCAGGCAATTCAAAGCACCTCTAGGAGAAGGAAAGATGTGCCAAAGTGAGGCATGATAAAATAGGAAGGGTTAACATCCGGAGCAAGGAGGGGACCTGGACTGCATCTGTGGGTGGATTGTGTATTATGTAATCATGTGGGGCATTGCGTCATCTGGAACAATAGTGGCCAGAGGGGAGGAAACAATTGTGCCTGATGGGTACCCTGTGCCAGGCTCTGTGCTACATAGCCTTCGTTCATTGTCTCATTTGACCTTTGCATCAGCCCTGCAATGTCATTTTACTAGCCTCATCATAGAGAAGGTAGAACCCAGTCCTGGGGAAGTTAAATGATTTACCTAGAGCTACCCAGTAACAAGCCAACTTTGGGTTAGAATCCAAATCTATCTGACAGTAAACCCACCCTCCTTTCATGATACCACAGCTAACACCTAGCACTCACTAAACTTTGGCTTAACTTTGGGACTACTATTGAGAGTCATTTCCATTTAGAGATGGAAAATGGGCAGAGAGGGCAAGGCAGTTATGGGTTACACAACTGGCAGACGCAGGGAACCATCCTGAACTGTCAGATTGTGTGAGTTAGCTCTTACCTGCCCTGGTTACACACTCATACCGAGGCAGGCTCCAGGTGGGCAGATCCCCTTGGCCTCACCAGTGCTTCACCCATGGGAAGCAGTACAGCTGAGGGTGCTCAGATTATGAGCTGCCTGAAATCCAGGGCCTGAGCGGGCATATCTTATGTTTAAGAGTGTTACTGAGTTGGGGACTATATAGACCTTTGTCTGTAATACTTTATTCAAATGACCACTATTTTAGGACTTTTCTTAGAATGTGCTTATCCCTGGAAATAAACCTGATGCTTCTAGTTTCCTACCTTCCTCACTTCTAATACCATACCTCCACCATCAGCTTTGTTTTCCATGGTATTGGGATTGACATGTAGAGGGTGTCACCTCTACATGTTGGCCAACCTGGACACTAGCATCTTCCTCACTGCCTTCCATCAGCACCTAATCCTTCTGGACCTGGCTTCTCCTTTCCAGTGTCACTGCAATTGCCTTAGTTGAAATGGCCACCAACTCTAGCGTGAACAGTTGCATGTCTCCTCACCTCCTCGGTCTTTCCCACTCCCAAATATGTCCACCACACTCAAGCCACAGGCCACTTACCAGGCTCCTACTACTAGACCACAGAGTACCGTTGTAAGAAGGAACTCTTCCTCCAGGTATATGAACCCACGTTGCCAAGCAGAGTATGGGCTAGATTTCTACTTTTCCTCATCCCCTTAGTTGTGTACCTCCAACCGTGAATAGTGCACACTGTGGTGTCTTGGCTTTCTTGCTTAACTGCTTTGAAAGATTCTATAGGGCCTGTGGGATCAAGTTCCGACTCCTTAGTATGGCACACAAGTTTACTTTGCCAGTAACTTCTCCCTTCTCCCAACTTCCTGGGCTGGATGCTCCTACCACATGGTATGGAAGCACCTTCAATAGCCCATGAACACCTCTCCTTCCCCCTTAGGGGTGCTCTCTTTCCTCACTGTCTTCTGCAAGCCTGTTCTTCACTCAGGAGCTAGTCCAGATGTCATCTTCTTTATGAAACCTCATGTGCCTCATGCAGACAGTGTCAGACTTCTGGGTCCATTAGCCTTTGTAAATGCTCTGATTATGGCACTGATTATATTGTACCACAATCATTTGTTTCCTTGTCTGTATATTGCAAAAAGCACAACTCAGCAGCCAGAAGTAATTAGAAGGGAGTTCCTGTCTTTATTCGAGTTTCTCAGAGGTTGCAAAGAGAAGCCAAGCACGTGGTCCTCAGCAGCCCCTCATTAATCACCCTGCCTCGTGCCCTCCCTTGCCAGCCTGATAGAAAACATTCCATCTCCACCCCAGTGTGCAAGCTTTTCTTCTTTCTTTCTTGTCCTCTGCTGCCTCCAAACCTTCACCCTTCCCTCTCCTATCACTTTATTATGTGGACAGATAGAGATTCTCCACCAGGGAGAGAAAAATCCATCCTCCTTTAGAAGAGAGTAAATGAAGCCATAAATAACAGGATTGCCTTTGTCAGATTATGCTAGGTTCAACTGCAATAACAACAAACCCTCAATTCTCAGTGGCCTACTCAAAGGTTTATCTTTGCTCACGTCATGTATTAACGGTGGGTCAGCTGAGGTTCTGCTTCAAGGTCTGCCTTATAATCTGATCTTGGATGAAGAGGCAATGTGACCCACCTAAGGCATGCACTGGCGTGCAGAGGGCGGAAGGAAATGTAAGGCTTCTGCTCAGAGGCGGAACACATCACTCCTCATATTCCACTGCCCAGAGCAGATCTCATGGTCAAGCGCAGGAAGGGGGTTAGGAATATGCATCTTCCCCAGGGACGAGGCTGCAAGACCATCGCAACGGGTGGGAATATAGTATCCTCACAACGAAAGGCATCAGGTTGGGGACAGTAATGCAGTCTACCCAGGAAAACCCCATATGACTTTTTTTTGTCCTGTCACATTTATGGAACACATTCATCTGTGAGCTCTTCTAGGATTCAGATGACGACTTATACTGTTCTGTTTTAAATGCCTGGCATATTTTTAGGAAAGGAAGTTTCTATGCAAGTTAACAGCCTTGGGCAGACATCAGACTTGGGATTGGAGTATTTCAGAATTTAGAAACCATTTTTATACTGTTGTGATATTCTATCAGATTCCAATCAGGTTGTCAATCAGATACCAGGACAGGTTGTCAGCTGCTTCTGTGGTAGGTGATTTTTTAAGAGAGAAGGCCTTTTACCATACCCTCAAATGTTTCTTTTTCTAGCTCCCCGTACTACTCAAGATGCATTCAAAAAAAACTAAAGCCCAGCAGTTATTTTTTTTTTGAAGATTTTTTTATTTATACAATAGCTGGGGTACAGGTCAGATGTGCAGGAGGGTGAGAGGATTCACCAGACACAGGGTGGGGAGCAGAACAGGCAGACTGACTGAAATACACTGCTGAAGGGAGCAGCAGGCGAGTCAGGAGACGTCTGCCATGCCATGTGGGAATCTCCCTGGCTGGCTGGGAATCGAACCCACGCTGCAAAGGATGTGGACCACTTCGCAGCGCTATGCTCAACCAGGGAGGCCCAAGCCCAGCAGATATTTTAGCAGGAATGTTACCCTGGGGAGTTGATTAATAGGCATTGGAGAACTTAAATGTCACAAAGGCAGAGTTGAGGCCACAGAGATAATAACTGCAGGAAGTGGGGCAGCCACTGCCCCTTGGGCTGGGGGATCACCAGGAAGAGACTGGGGTTTGATAACCTAGAAGCAGATGAACCTAGAAGCTCAGAGGAGAACCCTGCAGTGAGCGCTGAGGGGAGAGGCTGCCAAGGCTGAGGCTGCTAACTTTGGAGTGTGGGGCAGGACAGTGAGTCCCATGTGGAGAGGTTTTGTTTTAAACTGGAAACAACTGCCGTTGCCAGGTTGAAGGATCTTTGTTGGGGTGACATTAGCAGGAACAACTGGCACACCACAAGTCCTCTCTCCTCCCTTCCCAGCTCCCTCTAGTGCCCGCTATTGGCAGAGCCTATGCCTATCTAAGTAGAATCGTATTGTAGTTGGAGAACTGAGTGTAGAAGAGGGAAAGCGAAGAGATTCTTAATAAATAGAATTCCCTAATTCCTGGAATTTTACAATTTGAGTTTCAATCTTTTGGTTCAAGTCATCCTCATTTCAAATAAAAATATCCCTGGAGGAGATGAAATTTTTAATGTTATTCTTCATTTATACCCCATTATGAAAAAGTCTATCAAGTCTCTCCAAGAGAGTTAAAAATAAAGAGAGGAAGGAAGAACTATAAAAAGGGGAAGTTAGCTGTAGCGGGGATAGCGGATTCCACTAAGAGGGTGGTGGTGGGGGGAGGCAAAAAGAGAGAGAAGACAGATGATGGAAAATAAATTTTACCAACTTCCAAATTTTGTCACTCCTTGGCAGAGTTTCTAGGTCTTTGCTGCTCACAGTGATATAAAGCAGCCGCAGGAAAGTAGTCAGCTCTAATCCCTTTGGTCAGCCCTCAAGGGGACTCAGCTCCAGTGAGGGGATAATATGCTAACAGGGCCTGTGACTGGGACCAGACTAGGACAGGGGCCATTAGGAAACCACTGAATGATCAATTAATTATGCGATGACAATTGCCAAGGTAATTCAGGCAAAAACTTACTATTGACTGACTCACAGAGCACCCTAATTAGTGAAAAACTGTAGCCTGGATTATTCTAAATTGGATTTTTCTGGTCTGAGGATTAATTAGGAAATCACTTGTGCTTGTAAACTTGTTTTTATAGATTTTGTAAAAAATGATTTCCTCTTTATTCTGGCTAACTTTTGAGTGGGGGAAAAAAAGCAATTTCTAATACATTTGAATATTGCTGTGCCTTCATGTTTTCATTCCTGTCAATCAACATCAAGCCCCAGTTTGGTGACAAGCTCTGTGTAAGGCTGAACAAAGATGAATTAATCAGTTTATCTTTTATCTCCATCTGGTATTGATCTATCTATCTATCTATCTATCTCTATATATATATATATTTTTTTTTTTTTGCCCTGGGACATTTCCTTGACTTACTTTCTGAAAGATTTTGTTCAACTTATTTTCAAATTCTATTGAATTTTAATTTCTGCTATCACTGTGTGCTAGTTCCTAAGAGCTGCTTTTATTTTTACAATATTCTGTCTTTTACAATCATATTTTGAGCTTTCTTTTGTATAATCGATTGACTTATTTTATAATGGGCAGTTTTTACCTTTTGACCCCTTGTACCCATCCAACCACCCCCATTCCTTGTCTCTGGCAACCCAGCCTGTCATCTGTGTCTATGCTCAGTTTTAGATTCCACAGATAAGTGAGATCACATAGTACTTACCAGTCGCTCTATAACTTATTTCACTTAGTATGATGCCATCAAGGTCCATCCATGTTGTTGAAAATGGCAAGATTTTCTTTTGTATAGCTGAATAATATTCCTCAATGTGTGTCCATAATCCCATTTTATTCTTTCATCCCTCAGTGAACACTTAGATTGTTTCAGTATTTTAGCTATTGCAAGTAACACTGCAGTGAACATGAGGGTGCTATCTTTTTGAGCTAGTGTTTTCATTTTCTTTGGGTAAATCCCCAGACGTGGAGCTGGTAGGGCATATGGTAGTTTTATTTTTAACTCTTTGAGGAAATACTATACCTTTCCCATAGCGGGCACACTATATTCATCCTGCCAATAATGCATGGGTTTCTTTTCTCCTCACCACAGCTGTTATTTCTTATCTGTTTGATAATATCTGTACTAACAGGTGTGAGGTGATAGCATATTTTGTTGTGATTTGCATTTTCCTGATGAATAATAATGTACCTATTGACTATCTGTATATCTTTGGAAAAAATACGTGTTCAGCTCCTCTACCCAGTTTTAAAATTGGATTGTTTATTGTTGTTTTGGAGGTTTTGTTTGCTTGTTTGTTTTTGCTGTTGAGTTCTTTATGGGTTATTCATCCCTTATCAGATATTTGATTTTCAAACATTTTATCCCATTCAGTAGGTTGCCTTTTATTTTTGTTGTTTCTCTTTGCTGGGCAGGGATTTTCAGTTTGTTGTGTTTCCACGTGTTTATTTTTGCTTTTGTTGACTTTGGTGTCAAATCAAAAAAAGAATTATCACGAAGATCAGTGTTAAAAGGCTCACCCTTTATGGTTTCTTCTTGGAGTTTCATGTCTTACATTTGAGTCTTGAGCCCATTTTGAATTAAATCTTGTGTATGATGTACGGTCATGGTCTAGTTTCATTTTTTTAACTGTAACTGTCTAGTTTTACCAGTATCAGCTTATTGAAGAAAATTCCCTTCCCCATCACATATTCTTGACCCCTTTGTTGAAAATTAATTGACCATATATGTTTATTTCTTGGCTCTCTATTCTGTTCCATTGATCTATGTATCTGTTTTTATGTTAGTCCCATACTTTTTAAATTATTATAGATTTATAATATAGTTTGAAATCAGGGAGCATGATTAATCCAGTTCTGTTCTTTCTCAAGTTTCCTTTGGCTATTCTGTTGATTTTTGTCTGTTTTTGTGATTCCATACAAATTTTAGGATTTTTTTCTATGTAAGTGAAATATGCCCTTAGAAGTTTGATAGGGATTACATCAAGTATGTATCTTGTTTGGAGTAGTATGGACATTTTAACAGTAATAATTCTTTTAATCCATAAGTATGGATTCTCTTTCCATTTATTTGTGTCTTCTTCAGTTTCTTTCATCCATGTCTTACAGTTTTTAGTGTGCTGATCTTTCACCTCTTTGATGAAATTTATTACTAGGTACTTGACTCTTTGATGTAATTGTAAATGGAATCGTTATCTTTCTCTTTCTGATATTTCATTATAGTGTATAAAAATACGACAGATTTTTGTATATTGATTTTATATCCAACAACTTGAATGAATTTCTTGATTCTAACAGGTTTTTGGTGGAATCTTTAGAGTTTTCTATATATAATAGAATGGCATCTACAAATAGTAACCATTTTATTTCTTCCTTTCCAATATAGACACCATTTATTTCTTTTTGTTACTTAATTGCTCTGCCTAGGAATACTATGTTGAAAAAAATGATAGCAGTAGGCATCCATAGATTCTTTCTTAGAGGAAAAACTCAGTTTTTACCAGTGAGTGTGATGTTAGCTTTGTGTTTGTCATACATGGCTTTAATCCAGAATGATTTTTTAAACATTTCATCACTCTTCATCTTTCTTTTTTTTTTTAAAGATTTATTGATTGATTGATTGATTTATACATACAAGCACTGGGTACAGTCAGAAGCGGGAGGGTGAGAGAATTCACCAGAGCCAGAGCAGAGGAAAGAGCAGGCAGACTGACGAAGTACACTGCGGAGGGGAGCAGCAGGCAGCAGGACAGGTCTGCGCGCCATGTGGAACCCTCGCCTGGAGCCTTGGGGATGGAACCGGCGCTGCAGAGGCTGCTGGCAGCTTCGCAGCCCAGGGCTCAACCGCTGCGCCACCGGGGAGGCCCCCACTCTGACATCTTTCTGATTGTGTTTTATGTCCCTTTGTATTATTCTCTTTTATATTAATAGAATTTTTCAGACACTCAGTAAACTTTGACTCACTGTTCATATTTAACGATCAGAAATGCAAAACTTGAAGTTCAGAGTAATAGGTGGGGCCTATCAGCTTTGGCCTCATAGGAGGGATATGACTGGGTAGTTTCATTCTGGTGTCTCTATGTCACTATTTTTAAATGTTACAGCACAGGCTGGTAATATTCCCTAGAGCAGTCTCTGCCAGTTTTCTGCCTGGAATGTCAAGTCCTGGCTGTCAATGTTCTGGATCCTAAGTGGATAAAGACAGGTGGGAGTTTCAATTTCCAGTATGAAAAAATTCACTTGGTCCTCTGGTTTTTTACTCTGATACCCCTACCCTACCATGTTTGATGTGTCACAGTCAGACATTGTATTATCATACATAAAAAATGAAAGAAAAAGAGAAAAACCCTCCAGTCTTCTGTTGGAGTGCTGGTGGGAAATTGGGGGGTCTAACTTCTTTCCTTCTTCTAGCATCCTTTTCATCCCACTTCTAGAGATCACTGGTTCTCAGATTTTATGAGATTCCATTAATACAAATTTTATTTTTGGTTTTCCCAGAACTAGCTTAGGATCCTACTTTTTCTGGTCTTCTATGTCTATTGCTATTTGTCTCTTTCACATTCCACCATTTTGTTGCTATTGTTTTCTGCTTTGTTCCTAGAGTGTTTATACCTTTATTTAATCACACACAGTAATATTTTCATTGGGGTTTTGACAGAAAAAAAATTGAATGCAGATGTTGAATTTCCCATCTTTACCTGAAAGTCTCCAGTGTACCTATTTCTTAATTTATATTTACCACTCAAGTAGCAAATATGCTATCATGACGTAATATGAGAAATGACTATTGGAATATGAAAGAAATCTTACCTTGCTTTATCTTTTAGTAGCTTATCACCTCCTCCTTTACCATAACAAGTATACTTGAGAATAGAAATTAGCCATTGTACTGCTGTTGCCTACAGCTCCAAATCTCTCAAAATAGGCCTTGTCACATAAAAAATTAATTGGTTATTTTGTTCCTACTTAGATTTTCACTAATTTGAGGATATAATTTAAGTGACAGTTTGCCGACTCACCTTTGGTTCTCCTTGTTAAAAAAGAAATCTCTATTTAAAAGTCTAATTAAGTTTCCTGAAATATTTATTTTAAGGCATTAACCTTTTCTTTGCGTATTATGAAATAATTTAACTTCGACCATCAGAAAAACCGGTCACCTTTTATTTGCTCATGATTCTTTTGATTCAGCAGCTTGTGCTGGGTTCAGATGCATAGCATGACACTCATGCCAAGCCCACACTTGGTTGCAGTCTTTGCGTAGTGGGGTGGGGTAGTTCAGAACCGTCTCTCTCACTTGTGCAGTGGTTTATGCCAGCTCACGTTTGGGTTTCTCTCCACGAGGCACCTTATTGCCAGCGAGGCTAGCTCAGGCTTCTTCACAGGGAAAGTGTCCTGCATGGGCAAGAGTGGAGGCTGCAGAGGCCTGCTTAAGCTCAGCAATCTCACAAAAATCACTTCTGCCACAGTCTGTTGATTAAAGACGGTCAAAAATTCAGCTCATACTCAAGGACTGGAATGATTGACTCTATATCTTGAGGGAAGATGAAAGAAAGTTGTGTGTATATATTGATATGTATAATGGATGCATTTATATACATATATGTATATATAAATGGCTATATATTTTATATATGTATATATGTCTATATATAAATGGGTACAAATGGCTGGGAGGAATTATGGTCCTTTTTTTTCTTTTGCAATATACCACAGTCTGCTTTTTGGCTGCAATTATATTCAGATTTCGCCCACATAGATGTTCTCGTTCCCACCCCAGAATCCCCAAGGTCCCATTCCAACATGACATCAGAATCCCACATTTCACATTAAGTTGCGTTGGGATGAGGAACTTTAGAAGGCACTATTCAGTTATGGTTTTCCTTGAACCAGAAGCCTGAGAATAAAAGAGAGAAGTTAACTGCCCCCTATGCTTGCAACAGAAAGGACATGGGCACTGGTTAATTATATTAGATGTTTCCATTCAAATGGAGAGTGACAAAAAACATAAAGCAATTACTGATGCAAGTTAATCCTTAAATGCAGCGGGGCATGTTTCAAGCTCCTCTACCCAAGGGCCAAGAAACATGCCTTAATTAGTTATCCGATTCTCTTTCCTATTTGACATAGGCCTTAGATTTTTAAATTTGTAAGAGGTCAATAATATAGTTATAATTCTAAAATAATTATATGCAACATCTATAGGTAATCAAATGCTTCTTAAAAATATCTTAAAGTTTTAAATCATGGGAATTTTCATAACTCTGAGGATTCTTGTTTAACAGTCTCAGAATTTCCATGAATAGGTTATAAGTATGACCATAATATAGGTTATATATATGGCCAGAAAGTAGACTGTGGGATATTCCATATATAGGATATATATAAAATTAACCAGACTTTAAAATTATCTTTATTGCCTTTATTTCTACCAAAGTATTACTGCATAAAAACTGCAATTATAAGATGAAAATTATTTTCAGAATCTTCAAATAGTAAAAAAATGTAAAATTGATCGACAATGTAATTTGATAATTCCTAGAACATTCAGTGAACTTCTGGGTAATACATGGTCTGCTTAGTCACTCAGACACAAGAGTAGAGAGCAAGGCAGACAAGCCCTGCCTTCATAGAGCCTGCTTTCTACAGAGGGGGGAGGACATTAAAGATGTAGATACATCACTCCCTCCTCTGCCCCAATGAAACAATTTTTTAGAATGTAAAACCAGAAAAGAAAATAGAACAAGGTCTTGGAATAGAAAGTGACTTATGGGTATGGGAATCACTTTGTTAGCTGGAATGGTTGAGTTGACACCCAAATGTTTGGAAGAAATAAAATCCGTGAACAAAAGCCCTGGGCATTAACAACTGTTTTCATTCAAGGACAGGATAAAGGACAGTGCTGCTGGCTTGTTATGAGTAAGGGGAAGAAGGAAATGATAAACTCACTAGTGTAGGCAGAACCAGACCATGTAGAAACATGTAGACTGTAGAGAGAAGTTTGGGCTTTCCTCCACATTAATGAGAAGTGGTTGAGGAAACCAAGATGCAGTAAGGTTGAGAGATGGTCCTAATGCCAAATAGTTAGTGGCAAAGCCAGGGTGTAGACTGAATTCTGTCTCACTTTAAAGACAGGGGGAAGAAGGGTGATGTTGGAACTGAAGGTTCTCAGGGCTGAGAGTTCATCTCCCTCCTCCATTAAATGGTTCTGTTTTTGTTTTTTTAATACCACCACATTACCTTTCAGGGTGAAGGGAGGGTGATCACGGAAGACCTTTGGGGGGAAATGTGGTTTGAGTTGAGGCTCAAAGGATGAATGGAAGCAAGGAGAGTATTTCAAGCACCATAACTCTTGCGCTGATCCCAAGGAAAGCCAACCTTTAGGAGTCAGGAAGTGTCTGATAAAGGTAGGTAGGTGACAGGGATAAAAAAGAGGGCAGCTGGAGCCAGACTGCCCGACTCCAAATCCTGGTTCTGCTTCTTATTGGTATGTACAGTGAATTTGAGCATATTACTCGAGCTCTCTAATTCTTCACTTGGAAGAGGGGCTATAAAATCCTTACCTCAAAGGTTATTGCAAGGGTTGGATGTTCATGTATCTTCAGTGCTTGGCATTGCCTGTATGTTTGTTCCCACTATGGAATCTCCAGGTTCCAGGTACAACTGAGACATAAGGAAGAGGAAAACAAAAGTTTGAAGCTTGTCTGCAGTACTTATTATAGAGAACTATTACATGAGCTCAAAACGTTATGCAGTGCTATAAAAAAAAGAAAGTAGCAGAAACCATTTCATGCAGGAGGGACATGGGCTTTTAGCCTGGAATTATCTTGTCAAGCACAGTCGTGCTATTCTGTTTTCAGTTACCATCTGCATTTATGAGTCAAAATGAGTTTTTTTTATTTGTTGCCTATTTCTTTATGACACCTTTATTTGGTATTAAAATGTTATGGTGCCTCTCAAATAAGGTGAAAAAAAAGCAGAATAGGGTAAAATTGATGAACTGTATTCAGTGTAACTCTTGGTTTCCCCCTTTTTCTCTTTGATAACAGAAAATGTTTTCAGTAAACCCTAGAGAAAATGTATGATAAATGCTGCCACTTCCCTCCTCTCACATAGCATTTATCTGTCATCGACCATGTCAGAGCACTTTTTGCTGAGAACAGTTTTCTCTAGGATGGAATCCAAAAGAAATAAAAGTGAGAGGAAAATATTTCTCCAAGGAATCAGTTCATATGATTTACATTTTATCTTCATCTTCTCTAACCTTTCTCTCATTTATATATTATGGAAACTCACATTCCCAACTCTGTTTCAAAGCCAAATCCCAGGCCTATTCTACCTTTTTTCTCCCATCACCTTACAACTCTTGAGACTGTATTGTTTGAAAAACTAAAGTTTAATAGGAATGTCCCATAAAGTCTCATGACCCTCACTTCCTGCTATTCAAAAACCTGTACTGTGTACCAGCCACTCATTAGACCCTAGGGTTACAGAAATAGTCATGATTCTGCTGTGCCTTTTGTCCTGAATGGGAGGAAAAGCAAACAGAAAGAGGCAGAAAGAGGTTGATTTAGCCCATTATCTGCCATACAGTCATGTTCATTTCTTTTTCTGGTCTCTCTTCCCCCACTAGACTTTGAGCCTCTGAAAGATACAGATTTTATCTGTATTGTTTACCACTATACAATCAGTACCCTACAGAGTACTGCCAGTAAGCATTTGCTGAATGAATGAATGCAAATAAATGACAATAGAGAGTGATCAGTACTTGAAATGCTTACAAGATAAGAAACAGCACAAGAGGCAGGAGGACTGACTATTTGGGGGACAGAAATGTGGGGAGACTTGCTGGGGAGGTGACTTCTGAACTGAGTTGTGAAGGCAGTGGCTATAACATTGATGTTCTTATGCAGTGTCTGACTCATGGGAAGTACCCAATAGAAGTTTGCTGAGTAAATAAACTTTATAATTTAAGAGGCAATTATAGTATCTCTGATATTCTACCATTAACACTTTCCTAGAAAGGAAAGACAGAACCATTTCATGTTGGAATAGGCGGATTAGCTCTATTTGTCACCTGGAAAATCTCTTAGAAGGATAGGAATATCTACTGGAAAACCCAACGTCACATAGTGTCAGCGTGAGTTCTGGGAGAAACTTTGCAGGCTGGGTAGGCCATCAGCTGAGACAGGAAACAATCTTAAGTGTTTGCTTAGAAAAAGGGATCCACCCAGGAAAAAAATTGGGATAGGAATGGACATAGGCAATTTCCAATGATCCATTTCTCACCTCACCATGCAACAAGACCTCAATCTTGTGGGGAAAAAAAAAAAAAATATATATATATATATATATATATATATATATATATATATCAGGTGGCTATGACCTGGGAGGAGAGGCGACAGAACAGATAAGCAAAATAAATTTTTAGTTGCGTTATCTACCGACTTTACTGAGGAAAAAAAATAAGATATAATGCCTAGACTTGCTATTAGCTTATTTTAAAGTTTCTTCATTTTATTTAGCCCCAGCTCCTTCCTGACATCATGATGTGAGTACTCAGGAGACTGAGAATTTACCGAGACTTATGAGCCTCCTAGTCACCTCTCTGTGATCCTGAACTCTCTCATGATGTTCCAGATATGCCCTCTGTGTGATTGATTGAAGGCATCTCCTATGAGTAATACCAGATTATATCAGAAATTGAGGTCCCTCACCTCCAATTAATCCTCAACTTGTGTTTTCAATATGTGTATGCAGCTTCATCATACATAACAAAGACACGTTCTTCAACAATGCCACCAGAAGTAGAATTGTACATCACATTTTACAAAGAATAAAGTATGAAGAAGGAAAAAACAAAATTGGTAAGTAATCTATAGTATAACAAGCTACTTTTGATATTTGAAGATTAGAGACTTTGCCCCTTGATTGTATTGATTTATGAACTCTAGACTCACTCTTTGTTTACAAAACCTCTAGCGACTCCCTTGACAGATAACTCACACATGTAAACTCTTAATAGCATTCTTAGATGTCTTTTTAAAATAGGATGTCATCTTATTTATCAAAGATTGTGGAGAAATTCTGCAATTTTAACGGAGTCCCCATGTGTGTTAGGCAATAGGTGTGGGGAGCATCCATGGGGTGTCCGGGTAGGTGGTGGGAGAGATGAACACAATTCTTCCCCAGAGCCCGTGTTCCAGAAGTTAAAAGCAGGCAATAAGTAAATACAGTAAGTAACATGCAGAAATTGAAATGCATGGTGTTACAGAGACAGGCTGGCTAGGAAGGGTTAGTTCAAGGTGAGACTGAATGATTAGGGGAAGCTTCCCTGAGATGCTGAAATTTGGACTGAGACCTAAAAGATGAGAGGAAGCCAGCATGGGCAGATGCAGGGGTAGGTGTTCTAGGCAGAGGGACCTGCAAGGGCAGAGCTGAGCTGTCACCAGTGCAAATTCTCCAAGTAATCTCACCTCCCCTGTTAAATAGCATCCACCATTTGTATTTTAGGCATTTTTCATGAGAACATTTCCATATTATATTACCAAATTTCCTGCCTTATTAAACAGATGATTCTACATCAAGAGGAATTGGGTGGGCCTCCCCTGGTGCTGCAGCAGTTGAGCGCTGGGTTGCGAGGCTGCCCGCAGCCTCTGCAGTGCCAGTTGCCATTTCGATTCCTGGCCACCAGCAAGGGTCCCACAAAAAAAAAAAAAAGGAATTGGGTGACTTTGTTCTTATCTTTGTCCTAGCAAGATTGTTATCAATAGCTTGAATAATGACCTATACCTGTCAGGATCTAAATCTGGGGGAGGCAAAACACACACACACTCACACTCATAATTTGAATAGTTTAATAACTCTAGCAGGAATGGAATAGTGGAAGATTGGTTACCAAAAGGTAAGAAGAATGCCAAAGAACAGAGGAACAGCTGATGTTAGGAGCAGATACTGCTCTAAGATAGGCTCCCCCTTACAAAGCTGGGATCACATTCTGTTGGAAGAGGTGAAACTGGAAGGATTCTGCCTGAACAGGACTCTCTGGGAAGCTGCCTGAAGAAATTCCAGGGAAGTCACTCATTGTGCGCAGCACTACTCTGTGAGGCTGTTGAGGGGATACCTGACCCTTGAGGGGATGCCATGTGCTGCTGGTCACCATGCATTGCAGGATCTAGATGAGAACAAAGCTGGGTGCTGTAGCAATCTATGGAGAGGAACATGCTTGTACCAGGAGGACAAACTCCTCCCTCCTCAGGTCCTTCTATGTATAAAACTCAACACTGTACCAGCTGGCAAAGGAGAAGTAGTTACAAGGTCCAGCTCCATTATTGCAAAGCAGACAATGAAGGCTCATGTGGAGCTAAGGGGCAGTAAGTTGATAACTGGCACCTAGTCAAGCGTCTCTTGTCAAGCTTTCAGGTCCAATAGAGATTGGAAGGATGCATTGAGCATGTTAGTCATTGATTTCAGGAGCCAAAAAAGAGCTCAGGATCTGCTAGAAATCTCAGCCAAACCTAACAAGATGGCCTTTAATAGTTTGTAAATGTAAATTCCTACACACACATTCATCAAAACAACTGCCCTGGTACAGTGTGGGAGAAATGCTGTTCGGCAACCTGATGAGAGGATCAGACTCGAGAGGTTTGGCTGAATGCAGGCTGTGTGAGTCACTAGGATGATGACGCTGCCAGAAACTACTTTGAAACAAGCTGCATAAATTAAAATGTAATAGGGAGAAACAGACAGCTACCTACTCCAAGTCTGAAGGCAGTGAGAGTCAGTGTAGGTGGGTATGGTGAACCTGAACCTGATGTAAACTTTCTTTTCTTTAACTTGAATAAGTGGTGGTTTCAAACATCCCCATATACTCAAGATACATCCAGTGCATAAAGTCCTTCGTGACATTCCAACTGGAAATTCTTTCCTCTTCTGAATTCCTGTGGCAATTATTTTTGTAATGTTTATTTGATAATCATATACAGCTCTTATTGCCTTAAGTTATTTATTTTCAATGACAAAATGAAAATTCTTCCACCTGAGGAACACTGTTAACATTTTGGTATAGTAAATAATTCAAATATTTCATCGATTACTTTTTTTCTTTTTCCTGCTTATCCAGGTGATTTTTAAAACATAGTATGTAATACTTATACTTTTATCATGCATTGTCCATTTAACATTGCATGAACATACTAGAATACAAGGAAAGGGAAGTAAAATAATGGCAGTAGTTATTCTGGATTATTTCTTAAAATGCAAATAAGTAAATAAGCAGAGCCTCTACTAATATTGGTATTATCATTTGCAACAAACTCCACAACTCATCGTACTCATGTGTTAAGAATTTGCATCTAAAAATTGCTAGTGTCCTTAAAATTGTAGATAAGTTGCCTTCATCATCTTTGCATTACCTTTGCCTAATATAGTATCTGGCATATAGTAGGAATCTTGCTGAAATGAAGGCCTTTGAAACACATTTAGTGTCTAACCAACCTCCTTACACAGTCAAAACACGGTGTATAATGAAACCGTACAGTAATTATTGTGTTTAATTTTTGCATCTCAAGCTGTGGACTATTTTTACAAGTAGTCTAGTCAAGATAAAGACAGGGGAAGATGGAAATAGTAAATTTTAAATGTTCTGAAGAAGCACAGGAAGTATATTATTGTTACTAGTAAGAAAGGATCTTTTTAAAAAATTCTCTTTTGATGAAAGAAGGAAAATTCTGCTCAAGAAACCTAGTGCTTTGAAAATTGGTAATGACAAACTGAAAAAGTACCTTACTAGTAATGACAGAGCAGCATTACAGATTATGACAAAAATACGCATGTGAAACTACAAATACTCTATTGATGGTGTTTGTCATCTTTGGTTTTATAAATAAAAGAAACAGCATGTTAGAAGAAAATTTAACATATTGGTAGAATTAATATTCATCCCCAATGTTATTTTCTGCCTGAAACTATTTCTGGTATTAGCATCTTGCATGAGCCAACATCGATTATAGATAACACAAAAACACTGATTTGTAAACATGATTCATAAGACTGTGTTTCAGTGGAGAGTAAACTAAGGCTGCGTTAGTTTTCAGCGTCACTCTGAATTTATTACAACTGTGAAAATCAACCTTTTAAGGTTCGTTTTCAACTTAGAGCAGTAAATAGCTCAACAAAAATTTATTTAACAACATGGATGCATAAAATAAATCTTGCAATTGGTTTGTATTTTTCAAATTGGTGCTTAGAAGGGAAGTCAGTAGTGTGATAGACTGAATATTACTACTTTCTCATTTTGCAGTGTTTTGGTAAATTATGATAAACTCACAGAGGTTATCAGTTTTATTAGATTAGATTCCTTTATTAGATAAGATTCCTTTTTCCCCCTAATATCTGGGACAGTTAAAAGTTATTGATGAGATGTGGAATTCTCAATAGAGACTCCAGGAAATCAGAGCTTTCTACATAATCATTTATTCCTTTATTACAAAGGTGTTTGTTGAGGGCCTCCTGTATGTTAGATAAAACCCTACAGATATATAATATATAATCAGATATATATATATAATATATAATCAAACCCTACAGATATCTGTATTTCAAATGTTTGTCTTAATCGTTTAGTGTTAATGTCAAGCATCATAAAACAAACTAGTGTTACTGCAATTAAAAGTATCTAAACATTGATTGACCCTCCATCAATGAAAAATGAATCAGTGCAAATTCATGTTCTAGTTAGGTTTTATCCCTGGATTCTCATCAGGATCTAAAGCAGAGTTTATTCCCATATAGCCACTTGAGAAATAGCCTTCCAATAATCTTCTGTGAGGTTTTATTCATCCTCTTTAAGAAAAAGCATCATTCTTGATCCACAAGAAACTTTAAGGATGAACACATCAAGCTTCCACTCCTGCCCAAAATGGAGTTAAACAGGCACACATTGGCTCTCCCATGTGAACAAATATGAAAGGAAAAACAACGTATGAGAATTATTTTCAAGACACTGAGCAGTGGACAACCAAGAACTGGGTCCCTGAGAGACAGAAAACCAATGGCCAGCCCTACAATGACCCCAGCTTGCTTCCTTGAGAGAGGCTTTGGATTTTTGGAAAGAAGCACAGAGAGAAAAAAACACAGGTAGAACCTTGTAGATTCTAGGTGAAAAGATGCTTCTGAGAGTTCAGAGAGATCAAGGTAGCTAGAAATCACAAAACAAAGTACCAGAAAGAAGAGTACTTTTTTATACAAAGAGAATATTCTGAAGGTCTGCAAAGCCCTACCCCCCTAAGTATTCAGCAAAGTACTGATCCGTGCATATGTGCCAGGAAACTACCCAAGACCGGATGAGTACAATCCAAGATTTCTGTTTTGGAATATTTCATAATTCTCTGAGCGGTGAATGTAAATATCTGAAGATCCTAATTTACATTTTAGAAGTTAATACATTGAAGAAAAAAACAGGACCCAATTTTTGCTGCCTGTAAGATGCGAACTTTAAAGTCACAACGGGTTAAAAGTAAAATAATCAAAATAGATACACCAAACCAGCCAAATAAACCAGCTATCAGACAAAACCAGCTATCAGACAAAATACATTCCAGAGCAAAAATCTTGCCAGAGCTCAGACCATTTTTACAATTATAAAGGAATCAATTCATCAGGAGGCCATAACCTTCCTAATATTTCTGCACTTAATAATAGAGCTTTAAACTGCGTAAAGGCAAAACTGATAGAAGTGCTGAGCGAAATGGACAAATTTACACTTATAGTCTGTGGTCTCAAGACCCCTTTTTCAATAATTAATAGAACAGTAGACAGATAATCAGTAGGCGTTAGAAGACATGAACAAACATTATCAATAAACTTAATTGACTTTTTAAGACCATGCCACCATCAACAGCAATTTTTTCAATTGCACACAGAACATTACCAAGACAGACCAGATTTGGGGACATAAAACAAAATGTAATATGTCATTCTTTGACCACAATAGAATTAGATTACATAGCAAAGAGAGGATCTCATTGAACCAAGAGATCTCATTAAGTAAAGATACACATTTCATGAGTGAAAGAAAAAAATCAAAAGGGAAATTAGAAAGTGTGCCATACTCCATGAAAATGAAGGTACGATATATCAAAAAGTGTGCGGCATTTAGAGATTTGTGACCCTACGTGGCTATATAGGAGAAGTCCCACACCACGTTTTTGTTATGGTAAATCCATCTACATCTCTTATTGCATTTTCTATTCCAACCATAGACTAGTCTATTTCCTTATTTTGTTTGTCTGAACACCTGATTTCCCAGCCCTTGATCCCAATTTCCTAGCAGATAACACAATCTTCTAAACCGTCTGCATCTCCAAGTGGGTTTGAATTGCTTTTGAAAACCTAGATTGTTTTCTCCAGAAAGTACCACCCTTCACATTAGCCTTGAACACTGAGGATTCAGAGCTGGTATTCATTCAAATTGAACTCTCTTGGTTTTAGGTCTGAACCGTTTGCTCACCAATGGCTCCTACGAAGCTGCGTTTCCCCTGCACGAGGTATTGTGCTGCCTTTGCTCTTTTTCAGTTTCTTGTTGTTAAATTGGCTTCAGGGAATGGTCATTAATTGAGTTTGTTGATATGACATTTGTTCAGAATGAATTTAATTTGTTCAGTGGGTAATTAGGAAGGCCCTCCTTGTATGTGATGTCTCTCCTCCAACATGGGTTTGTTTCTATTTATCTTTTTATGTAATTGCAAGAATACTTGAATCAAGAGTCACTCAACATGAATTCAGAGGAATAGCCGAGGGGCTCCAAGTCATAAAATTAAAAAGTCATTAAAAATTTGCATGAGGCATCGGACCCAGGGGGGGAATGTTCCTAAAATATAGAGTCCCTGCAACAAAGAAATTGTAGCTATTCTTTAAAGCATGGGAAGAAGCCATCTTGCAAAGTGTCTGGTAACACCAAAGGTGATAAATGAAAATTAATAGTATTGTACTTATTGCTTATTGCTTATTTAAGATATGTACATTTTTATTTTTTTTTATTCTCTTTTGATTTTTTTTCCATTCACTTATTTGCTGCCTGGCCTTGTGATATAGAAGGAATTTTGCAAATGTAGTTGCAATTATGCTTTGCTCTGTTTTCCCCATTAGCTCTTTTTTTTAGATTTTTTTATATTCCCCATACAATTGCACCCCCCGCCTTATATTGACCCCAGTCCCGCCTTTCCCCCCCCCCCCCCCCCATAGTGTGTCGCTTGTTGATTTTGATTTTTCTTTTTTATAGTTATTCTTTTTCCTGGTCCCTTATTTAGGTTTTCTAGATTCCTGCTATGAGTGAGACCATCCGGTATTTTTCTTTTCTTTTTCATTAGCTCTTGAGCTCATTTAACCCAGAATTCTCTTTCCACATGGGATTTCAAGGATACAGTCCTCACTACTGATGAGATATTATTGTGACTGTCATGGCATTGAGCCCCAGCTCCATCTGGTCACTGAAGGTCACATGGAGAAATCACAATGTCATGGCCTTTGTCCTCTAAAATCCCATGAACCAGCCAAGATGGCACTCCTGTTAGGATGATACTGAGAACAGTCTTCATTAGGGATAAATGTTAACTTTGTAGGATAGTTTTAAATATCTACAAGTGGCAAGTCTTTTTATTTGACCTCTAGTCAAATAATCTCTTGATTTTTATTTTTATTTATTTTTTTTAAGATTGATTGATTGATTGATTGATTGATTTATACATACATACATACAAGCACTGGGTACAGTCAGAAGCGCGGGAGAGTGAGAGAATTCACCAGAGCCAGAGCAGGGAGCAGAGCAGGCAGAAGGACCGAAGTACACTGCAGAGGGGAGCAGCGGGCGGCAGGAGAGGTCTGCGCACCATGTGGGACCCTCCTCCGGTGGCCCGGGAGCAGCCAGGGATCGAACCGGCGCTTTAGAGGCTGTGGGCAGCTTCGCAACCCAGCGCTCAACTGCTGTGCCACCGGGGAGGCCCTCTTGATTTTTAAATATCACAAGAATGTTTAAAAAAAGATGTAGAATTTTAAAAACCTTATTCATTAAGAAAACTAGAAGTGGGCCTCCCCTGGTAGCACAGTAGTTGAGCGCTGGGCTGTGAAGCTGCCCGCAGCCTCTGCAGCACCAGTTCCATCCCTGGCCACCGGCGAGGGTCCCACATGGCGCAACAGACCTCTCCTGCCGCTTGCTGCTCCCCTCAGCAGCCTGCTCTGTTCCCTGCTCTGGTGAGCTCTCTCACCCTCCTGCACTTCTGATTGTACCCAGTGCTTGTATAAATAAATAAATCTTTAAAAAAAAAAAAAAGGAAAAGAAAACTAAAAGACTGCATACAGCCCTGAAGCATTTTTTGGAATGATCCTTTTAGTACAATGGAAGTGAACACTTTGACATAAAGATTTTCTAGAGTCCAGGCCTCCCTAGTGGCACAGGAGTTAAATCTCAGCACTATCAAACTGTAGCCAGCCACTGTGACATGAGTTCAATCCCCGGCCAGGGAGCTGACCCATGTGGCATAGCAGACCTCTCCTGTCTCTCCTGCTGCTCCCCTCAGCAGTGTCTACTCACCATGTCTCTGGTGAATACTCTCACCCTCTGATGCATATGGCCCCCACCCCAATTCTTGTATACAAAAATAACTAAAAAATTAAATAAATAAAAAGATTTCTAGAGCCACACACTGGCATTTCTGAGCTCTAAGACAGAGCCCCACATCATATGGCTTCACATAGTTATAAGCATTGTCCAGTCCAGCAAAGGAATTCGGTAAGAACTATACCCTTCCCTTCTCCCACTCTCGCCTATGGAAGGGCAATGGCAGAAATTGGGCAGAAATTTCCCTGCAGACAAGTGAGTGGGTGGGTCTAGGGTATCTGAAGAGATGGGGAGCTATGAAATCCCACAGTTATGTTAAGATCTTTATGGTTTTCATGTCCACAAAGTGCTATAATATCTTATGAGAATGTCCAAATTAGAAAGAGTAGAGCAACAATAACATAAATGTTCTTTTGACTTTTTGTTCTCACTTCCACTTTATTATTTAACCTCATGGCAAACTTGGAAGCAGGAAGGTAGATATTACTACCCTTATTTCAAGTTAAAAATTTAAATAGAAATTTAGAAAAAGGTTGGCCCATCATGGTCACACGTGAGTGGTGACTGAGCTGAGACTAGAAGCCAGGTTTCTTTTCCCTCAGCCCTGTTCATTTTCCCCTCAGACAGGACTTTTCAGGTAAATGTGAGAAATTGGTTCACCAACAGAAAGTCTCTCTTCTGCTTCTGAAACTAGTATTGTCACTAATTAACTCAGAAACCACCCCGTCTCTCAACCCCCTTCATCTTTTCATTTATTCAACGAGGTTGGTTTAGATTTGGATTATTGCAATTCAGAAGCAACTTCCAGCTTTTCCGTTCTAGAATTTTCTTACACAACTTTATCAGTGACCTGATAAGGTTGCAGTTTCAGCTGTTTACTTGTCTTGAGAGAAATGGGAAAGAGAACTACCAAGCTTGGTCATGGCCTCTGGGCAAGACCCTTTAGTCATTCCAACCACAAAAGAAACCTAAGGAGGCAGATCATGGTTCCATTATGAACTAGGCAGCCAAGGCTCAAAGAGTTTAAATTCTTCTAGCTAAAAAGCAGTGGAACCAAAACTTAGTGGAGGTGTGTTGGGAGGTGGTGGAGGGCAGGGTGTGAAAGCAGACATTTGTACAGGTTTGCACCTGAAACTCCAGGAGCAGGTACAAAGGTACAAACCTACTTTACCTCAATGAACATAGTTTGGATGGATGGATGGAAAAATACATGCATACACATATACATAAAAAGTGGTGGCGGGGCCTCCCTGGTGGCGCAAGAGGTTAAGCACCGCACTATGAAGCAATCCACAGCCTCTGCAGCACGAGTTCAATCCCCGGCCAGCCAGGGAGCAACCCACATGGCGAAGCAGGCCTCTCCTGCCTCACCCACTGCTCCCCTCAGCAGTGTATTTCAGCCAGTCTGCTGTTCTGTTCCCCACTCTGTCTCTGGTGAATCCTTTCACCCGCTGCACCTCTGGCCTGTACTCCAGCTCTTGTATGCATAAATAAATAAATCTTAAAAGTGGTGGCACTGAATTTGAACTCAGTTCCAAAAGGCTGATCCTAGCAAGTGCATACATTTCACTACACAGGATTCTCCACAAGAGACCATCCTGAAGAACTGGCCAATCTACTCTCCCCTCAAGAGGGACCCACTGTTTTCTCATATCACCCCTATTGCTACTCCTGCCATAAGAGACTAACTTCACTGTCTGCCTTTCCCTGTGACTTGTGGGGGGGTCACCT
The DNA here is from genome assembly GCF_964194135.1 of Talpa europaea. Taxonomy (NCBI): domain Eukaryota; kingdom Metazoa; phylum Chordata; class Mammalia; order Eulipotyphla; family Talpidae; genus Talpa; species Talpa europaea. Next base: position 13,364,442 of record NC_140083.1, on the reverse strand, counting down.
CACCAACAGTTGTGTTTTTATCCCAGGGAAGTTATAGAAGTAAAAACTCGATTAGAACCCACGGAGCGGAAAACCACCGACATCTGCTTTACGAATGCTGGGCCTCTTGGGGCGTGTGGTATAAATACCAGCCTTTGGATCTTGTAAGGTGAGTTTTTAACCAGCTGCACATATAAAGCTCGCACAGATGATCAGGGCAGGCTGTTCACTGGGATAAGCCAGCACTGGAGGAAAAAGGCCTGAGGTATGCACAGCCCTCTCTACTCTGGCTTCTTTTCCAGAGGGCTACTCACCTGAGGATGCTGGATATTCTTGGTGAAACAGACCTCTCACTCATGGGGATGGTGTTTCCTCTAAAGGGACTTAGAAAAGGGCATGTGAGGTCAGCCAGGCCTCCCACAGAACCCCAGAAGATCACCGGGGTGACTGCTAATTGACAAATTATCAATAACAACTGCTTACATCTATCAGTGACAAATGGAATATTAGTTCCTATCATGAAAGGAAACATCAGATACTATCCTACTAATCAATTTCAGGCTTCTTTTAATTTTCATTTTAGACTAATAACACATGAAGATTGCTTTAATTCTGTAGGTCAAAAAATTTATTCACTCTTAGCCTATGATAATTATGCAGTGAAACTTAGGTTGCTTGAACCTTTTGTATGAATATGCCCAACCTTCTGCCATGCACCTTTATAGGCTTTTGTTATGACGGTTTTGCTTTGTCACCCTGGACACACCCCTTGTATTATTTAGAGGTTGCATATGAAGTTTGGGAAGCAAGAACCCACACCTTGTGATTATGAAAACTGGGTGGTGAGAATCCACACTGTCCAGGCTAGCTGCCTGCACTTTTACCAGGGCCCTTAAAATTGAGCCCAGAGGAAAATGAGATAATAAGACAACTCACTTTATAGCTCATCTCCTGGGTAGACATTCTCCCTGCCAGAGTCCCTGTTATCAGTGTTTACTCTGTTGACCCAAAGACATTGATGAATTGGGTCCCATTCTTTGTGTGGGTAACAAATGATCCAGTTGTTCTGGGTGAGTGGAAAATATTTTCTGAGATGAGATCATTTTCATTTGACCAGTCTCAGTGCATGATAAAACAGCAGGAAAAAAACAAAAGCAAAATCTCTTCCCAGTCCTGCATTATAGGATTACGTTGATTAAAAATTACAGAAAATTGCTGCAGGGAAAATATCTCCCATCTAAGATGGGGCTTTGATTAAGATGTTGCAGTTTGTCAATGAATATTAATTAACTGTCCGTTGTGTTTCTAGTTCCAAGTATTCTTGGCCAAGATAAACAGAAGCCCTGGGCGCTGGCTTTGATGTGCCAGAGACCTATTTCAAAAAATAGGCTCTAAAAACTTGAGGCAAATAGAAAACAGTACAAGACTTTGCACAATTAGGTGAAAATGTGTCATGGAGACCATGGTCTTAAAACAGTTTGAAAGATGGAAATGATGGACAAGGTCAGGGCCACTGGGGAAGGTTCTGTAGTGCTGAACCCTGGAAGAGCGGTGGAGTTTGTGCTCACAAGAGGAAGAAGGTGATGATCACAGGCAAGATTTGAGTAGAATGAATTTCCTGAGCATCTAGGGACTCTCATCCTTTAAATAGTTCTTGTCCCACAGATGTTGCTTCTTCTGTATCTGTACATTCCAGCATCTCCTCTGCCATTGTTCTTTTTGTTACCTATAATCTGGACTGTAGCTTGTGTCCCTTACTTGGTCTTCTTTTCCTACTCTGGCCCCTTGCAATCCATTATCTTCCCTGAAAACAGAGTGCCCTTCTCAAAATATAAATCTTATCATATCCCTTGATTGGTTAAAATTCTGATAATTTTTTTTCATGTCTCTCAGAGCAAAGATCAGTGTGCTTAGCATGGTCTACAAGGCCTCTTGAGTGGCTTAGCCTCCTCCTATCTCACCTGAAGCTCACCTCTTAAACCCAGTGTTCCAGCCACACTGTCCTTATTTCACCTGGTCCCTCCTACCATGGAGTCTCTGTACATTCTTTTCCCTCCACTGGACACTTTCTGTCCTTGCTCCAGACTACCTAATTAACTGTGACTCATCAACACAATAGTCACCTCCTCAGAGAAGTCTTCGCTGACTAAGGTGGTCAGAGACCTTGGTTTACCTGCTTGTGGAAATGTGTTCCTCCCCTTTTCGGCTTTTTTTCCCAGTTGTGTCATTTTAAAGGTCTTTAGTTGACTGCTGTGTCTCTCAGCTTGTGAGGTCCACAGAGGCAGGAACAGAGCTTATTCTTCTCACCATTGTGTTCACAGTATTTAGCACATAATTGCCTCCTACATAGTATTTTTATTTATTGAATGAATGAATAGATGTAACTGTGAATAGGAATCATTTTGGGAAAGTTTTCTGGGAATGGGAAGTTTCTTTTGGGGATGCAACAGAAGATAAAGTACTTAAATAATCCATGCTCTTTGGAGATATTGACCACTTTAGGAGGAAAGCAACCGACAGTATTTAAATATAGGTGGTTGACAATACTTGTTCAAAAGGGAAATTTAAAAAATTTGAATATCTTTAATATCAGGTTAAGAGCTGATTAATTTCCAATTAATGAAATGTAGCAGTTGTGAGGCACAGAAAGCACAATCGGGGTTGTACTCTAACACAGATCCATCACATTGTTAATGGTGGTTAAAAAAGAAAAGAAAAACCAAGGAATTCCTGATACTTCCAAATGTCACAGACTACAGGGGACTAGGCAGACTTGTTACTCTCAGCAAAAAAACAATTTATAGAGGTAGATGGGGAAGCCTGTGAAAAGTCATTACTTTAGAGGAAGAGTTGCTCTAAGTATTAATTTGTGTTGAATCTTAGTAGAGCTCTTTTTTTCTATTATCTTAAGATTCTAGTGTTATAAACATCTTATAAAGCTATGAAATATTGAAAGGGGTGTTTTTTTGTTTTTGTTTTTGTTTTTGTTTTTGAATTTTTTTTGGTAGATGGTTACAAGTGAAATTTCTGGGTCAAATGACAGATCCATTTTTAATTTTTTGACACCTCCATACAGCTTTCCACAAGGGTTGAGCAGTTTACATTCCCACCAGCATGTAGGAGTGTTTCCTTTTTGACACATCCTTGCCAGTACTTGTTTCTGGCCTTTTTGATAAAGGGCATTCTCACAGTTGTGAGATGATATCTCATTATGCTCTTAATTTTCATTTCTCTAATAATTTTATGGTGAACATTTTTTTCCTGTGTCTATTTGCACTCTGAATGTCTATTTTGGAGAAGTGTCTGCTTAGTTTTTCTGCCCATTTTTTATTGGCTTTTTCTTTTGTTTTTGTAGTTTTAAGAGTTCCTTTTATACATATTTTATATCACTTTTCATTTTACCACAATATATGCGTTTTCATCTTGGTTATAGTCCCCATAAATTCCCACTCCTGAAAGGGGTGTTTTAAAATATTTCACCATAACTCTGTTCCCTATTTTTAAGTGTATATGATTATAATACATATATTACAAACAAGAACACCCTCAGAAATGACAGAGATGCTGCCTCCCTGGTGGTGCAGTGGTTGAGCGCTGGGCTGTGAAGCTGCTCGCAGCCTCTACAGCACCAGTTCGATCCCTGGCCGCTGGCAAGGGTCCCACATGGCACACAGAACTCTCCTGCTGCGCCCACTGCTCCCCTCAGCAGTGTATTTCGTCAGTTTGCCTGTTCTGCTCCCCGCTCTGGCTCTGGAGAATTCTCTCACCCTCCCGGGCTATATCATTACAATGTGATATAGAGACTAGTAGGAAAAGAAATGGAAACACAGAACCTAGATTTGGTCAAACGATCTATCCTTCTAATGTACCCAGTCTGCATGTTTACCAGATGCTGCAAATAAAATGAGATGGTGTTCTAATCCCTGAGTCCAGATACTTCACTGCAATCCACAAGGCTGTTGTATCTTCGACAGGCGCTACTTTGGAGAGAAGATTGGCTTGTATTTTGCCTGGTTGGGCTGGTACACTGGCATGCTCTTCCCAGCAGCCTTCATTGGCCTGTTCGTCTTTTTGTACGGAATCATCACTCTGGACCACTGCCAAGTCAGGTATGGGGAACTCTGGTGAGCCTGCTCTTGCTTGCATTTAGATATGGGTGTTTGTGCTTTGGGATTGGGTGGTTGTTCACAAGCCATGGAACCACTTAGCTTTTCCTCCTAACTTCCCAGTCTCTCCTGGAAAAACTCACAAGGTTTAAGTCACTAGGTCTCTCCATCCATTACTCTTGTACTGTGGTCTTCAGCTACCAAGAAGGCAAAGTTTACTTTCACAGACAGACAAGCCACTTTACATGCAGAGCACATCATTTTCAATCGTGAGCTGAAAGTTGTGCTTTCTGACTTTTTCCACCTTTTCCCTTTCTGCCAACCAGCCAAATAGTGGGCTAGCAAGCCTTTTTTCTGAATTCTGTATTTTTACAAGGACCCTTTAAACCTAAGCTGGAAAGACATCACACCAAGTTATTGGGTCTTGAGAATGATTTGGTGTTGACGATTGTTGACTTGTTCACCACAATATATTGGGTTGCAAATGCCCAAAAATAGATGACTGGATCAAGAAGATGCTGTACATATACACAATGGAATACTATTCAGCGATCAAAAAAGATAACCTCATGCTATTCACAGCAACGTGGATGGAGCTAGGAGAGATTAGGCTCAATGAAATAAGCCAGAAGGAAAAAGAAAATTATCGCATGGTTTCACTTATAGGAGGAATATAGGGGAGCCAAATAAAGGCTCAGGGAAAAAATAACAATAATAAATAAAAACAAACAAAATTAGCAGTGACTATAAATCAGAGACATTCTACAGGGCAGGGGGAGGCAGAGGAGTCAGATCAGGGGAAGGAAGAGCACATGGGACTATGGTGATGGTGACAGGTGCATTGGTGGTGGGAATTCTACAGGGACTACACCTGAGAGGAGAATGCACACATTGTACAAAAATGAACAATGATGTATTGGGTTGTCCGAACAATCACAACATATCTTTTCTATGTTTTTCAAGCAAAAATGCATCATGACGTTTCTGACAACCCAATAGTTTTAGGGAGCCACAGAGATCTTCCTGCAAGACTGGACAATGATCTTAAATAATAAACGTGCCTTCTAGAAGTGTTTTCAAAGGTGACTATAGATATTTTGATTTCTTGTGAAACTGTTCACAAGAACAAATTCCTGGTATTTTTATTTATTCCTCCATTATGAGTTTTGATCTATGCATGTAGAGATTGCAGCAGGGACTTTTCGGTATCTCACTGTTCCTATAGTTAGGTATGAACTTAGGTCATGTTGCCAGTGCCTTTTGTATAACTTGGGGTATAACAGCCTCTGTTTTGCTTTGTGTATTTTCCAGAGTTTAGCTTATTTATATGTAAAGCAAGAAACAGCCTTATATATAGGTTTATAAAATTATCAAAATGTTCAGACACTTGTTCACATCAATAATAGATAAGGCTAAGAAGTTCTCAAGGCAAAAAATTTAATCTGCTCAATCTTATTTACTGGTCGAATATTGGGCGAAGTTGGAGGGAGGGAATGCTCTATGTCATCATAAAGCACCCCTTTTCTGTTCTCTTTTCCAGTAAAGAAGTCTGCCAAGCTACAGATATCATCATGTGTCCTGTGTGTGATAAATACTGTCCATTCATGAGACTGTCTGACAGCTGCGTTTATGCCAAGGTAATTTTAATGCATAGCACTGCTGGCGGGTGAAATTGGTCATTCGCCATCCTGAGAGATGAGGACTATATCCTCTCCGGCATTTCTGGTCTTTGATGTTCAAATTTATGTGGTAGGAGAGATTTCCCTCCATCATTTCATTTTCTAATTCAAGTATCTTTTTCATCTTGTTTTATTGCCTCTTAAGCATCACAAGAAGCAACAGCCTGCAGAGTGCAGTTTTTAGAGTAAGTTAGGTCCAAATCTTGACTTTGTCCTTTATCATTTGTCAGCCTGTTATTTTTACCTCTTTGAGCCTCGGTTTTCTCACCTGTAGAATGGAGAACATGATACCTGTTGCACATGATTGTGATAAGAAACAAGATAAGGTACATCCTGAGCAAAGTGCTTGGCAAACAGTGGGTGTTAGTTAATGACAATGCCATCATTTTCCTCTTATTATCACTAGTATCAAAAGGACTTAATTCAGGGCTACGTCTGCTGCTTACCTCCCTGATATTGCATATGTCTAACCCGGTCGAGCCAGAGTTTGCTCATCTCTAAAATGCAGACAGCAGTATCTCCTTCTACCTCATGGCATGTCATGAGGATGGAAGAGGATAACAGATGTGAATGTGTTTCGAAAAAAACAAATGCATTGCACCATTTTTGCATAACATGTTATTGCAAGTTCTTATGCCATGCTTTATTTTATTAAAATTTTAGACCCGTCCATCAAATTCCTAGATTTTTAAAAATTTTTCTTTGGAGCAGTTACTATTGCAAAGCAATAGCTGGAATCTTAGCTGCTGAATACTTTTCTAAGACTCATTACCTATCAACTTGCCCAGATTTCGGATTTAAAAGGGTCTAGCAGATTTTATCGAATCTCTGCAATCACTGCAGCTTGCATCTATCTAATTATACTGTTGGCATTGTAGGGTTTTGTGGGATATAAAGGAGAGAACATTTGATGGGCAGCCCAGCAGCCCTCCCATCCACAAAGGCACTAGCACTGCAGGTGGCTAGTCTGTGTGGGAGAAGCACAAATGCAGCAGTCAACTGTGATTCTAGAAAACTGTGGGCTATTAGTATGCACTGCAGGGGCCGCCAAAAAGCACAAAATACTCTTCTACCTTTGGAGAACATCCTGATAAACCTGAGTGCATGAGGACAAATTTAACATGGTAAATTTGGGAAACACAGATTGGGTGAGGATCAAGAGATTTTTGTCAGTAGTTTATTTAAAAGGTCACAAGTTAAACCTGAATAACTCAGGTGAAGAAACCCTGCTTTGGGGGATTCTCAGAAGCCCGGGGCGCGCACACACGCTTTTGTGTGTGTGTGTGTGTGTGTGTGTGTGTGTGTGTGTGTGTGTGTAGAAAGATATAACTTGAGTATAGTTCTCTTTTTTGGAGTTCCATAATAAATCCTAAAAAGAATCGTCATAAGTTTAGAGTGCCGATGTTTTATAGGTCTTCCTTGGACACCTGTTCTACCCAACACAGGACATAAAACAACAGAAACTATAGTAATAGCTAAATTATATCTGTAAACTAGCTAAGCAACCCACGTTATTTCTAATTCTCACTGGAACCTCAAGGCAGATGTTAATACTTCCATTTTACCCAGTCTCAGAGAGGTAAAAACCACTCCCCATGGTCACATTAGCAATCAGTAGCTGGGCCTCAGTTGATCATGATGCATAATACGTCATGGTGGTCTACTGAGCTGCAAGATGTTGAGGTCCTGGATTTTGATCTTGTCTTGAAACTTGGTAAAACAGAAGCTAATGAGTGTCAGCATAGCAGTATTGATGTTCTAAGGAGTTTCTTTCGAAAACATTGGTTAGAAATGACAACCTGATTCATAGGACTGAGGATACATAGGAATATTGGATCAAGCAAGCCCAGATCCACGCAGTGAATGCTGTTCTGTTATCAGGAATGCTTGACCCCCAATTATTGCACTTGCAAGCATCAGAAATCTGACTCAGACAGACTTAAGCACAAAGAGATATATTGGCTCACTTCACTGCAAAAGATAATGGAGTAACTCATACTGAGCATGAGAACCCCAAGACCTAGAGTGGGTCCTCCAGGCTCCAGATTCTCTCAGCACTTGTCTATGGGATCGTTCTATAGATGGGTTCTCATCATGTGATGGGGAAGGTGACTCTGATACCACTGCCCAGGCTCACATCTTCCTTCATCTCTTTACATGTTTGTATGCTAATTTAAAATTCGGAGTCTACTGTTAGAGGAAGTCTATTTCAAAAGGTATAGTTTCCTAGTTTGGACATTTTTTAGAGTCAGCTGTCTTCCTATATTCTGTTATTTTGGCCTGTGGGTGTTTGTCTCTGGAGGTGTCAATCATTTTAGGGAAGAGTCCCAGGTCAGGCCCGGGTCTGTCATTCCTGGTGAGTTTACAGAGGACAGGACACATCCCAGGGTCACCGTGTGCTCCTGCTCGGCCAGAGAACTTCCCTGGTCAGAGTTTCATTTTTAACCTTACTTAGAACAAAGCAGAGTTCAAAGGAGGCTTCTCCCTTGATTGTAATCTACCAGCCCTGGAGTTTAAGAGCAAATGGACAGAGGAGTAAATTCTCAGGGCAGGTGACCAGGTAGCACCTACTTCATCATCTTCTCAACCAGACAGAATTCTGCACACCCCTGGTGTTATCCCAAGAATGCGTGCACCTGTTGCAGGAGGGGAAGCCAACTGTCCAATGACCATTGAGGGAGAAGCCAGAGTTGAACTTCGAGCATCAGCATTTCTCTAACCTGTATTCTCACTGTGCTTAACAACTCCTACCTAACTCTCCACACACACTGTCACCATTGCCACACGCACACACAAAGCAGACTCTACCAGGATTTCTCAGGATCTTTGCTTTTGTGTTTTGTTTGCACCTGGAATCGTCTGTCTTGCTTCTCCAGGGAAGATTCCGGCAGCGGGAGCCATCAAACTCTCTTAACTTACCATTTTAGTAGGAACCAGAAATCGCTATCATCAGTCACCCCGATTCACATTTTCCCAAATTGTTAACCACAGTAGAAAAATGTCTCGTTCCAAATGTCTGGGTAGCAGTTCCAGGGAAGGACTCCAGTTGCTGCTATTTGAGCTCGGTGCCTCCTAGTGACAGCATGAGAGAGCTGTTATCTGGTGGAGGGAGAAGGATGGTAGGATGAGCAGCCAAAGACATTGACTGGCACCATCCACACCAGAGTCTACACTGATGGTACAGGTTTATGGAGTCTACCAACCCTCCTCCACACACACACCCCGCCCAGTATACACCCTAATAGAGAACACAGACCACTCAGGTACCATGGGTCTTCCAGGCTTGATTTCATGCTGAGCACCCAATAACCCTCCCTTGGGCATAGGAAGTAAATTGGCTCTAGACTTTTGTCTCCTGATAAGTGTTTGAATGCTGCCCATCTCAACTGTGTTCAATGAAAGAGAAGGCAGAAGCATTTGGAGCATTCTGAAATGCTTCATACTCTGATGTAACAGGAAAATACCTGTTTATTCTTGGCAATAACTGAAAGGGACAGTAAAGTATACTTTAGAGAGGGCTCAAAAGCATTAAGAAAGGTTATGTTTTATGAACACATCCATCATCATTTTCAGTTTGGCATGTCATCGGTGTGATTCATCCCGGAGGCAGAAATGAGCTTGACAGTTTTGCAGAAAGAATAGATATTTTTGCCTTCTGTTGTGGTGTTTGCAATAGAATATGTTTCTAGCAATAAAATATTTGCCAGCTGTCTTTGTCTTATGTGCAATAGATACATCTAGTGATTACCTGAGGCCTTAATGGAGGTGGAAATAGATGTTGTTACAGGTCTGTGCTCTTTTCTTTATGATACTGAAATCCAGAGGGCAGCTCAGGATATGTTTGCTCAAAACCACACTCAGAAATAGTGCCATGTTTCCAAAGTAAATAGATGAGACACTAAAAACTGCTTCGGAAATCATACACATTTAAAGCAATAACAATAATACCTTCCTAGCCTTAAATATAAATACATAATTGTTTTATAGTTTTGGGCTGCTGCTAAGTGTTCAGATAGATGCTGCTGACATATAGGGAACAAATTCTCTCTTCTACATCCAGGAAGCTTCTCAGAGGAACCCCCTTTCTTGATAATGATCCAAAGGAATAGATAGCCCCCAAAGAAACCCTGCAAAGTTCTTTGTATCATCACAACGTTTACAGAACTTAAAAAAATGTGCATTGGAATAGCCTATGTAAGAAACTAGTTTAACTATGATTCATAATATTCCCAGGTAACCCACCTTTTTGACAATGGAGCCACTGTCTTCTTTGCTGTTTTCATGGCAGTGTGGGGTAAGTGTTCTACATTTGTATAACTTGATGATAATCTCTTCACCCCTGTAATCCATCCTAGCTTACCACTGGGAAGCTCTGCTTTGGGCTATGAGTTTACTGTTTAATGAACTAATAATACATAAAACTCCTTTTCCCACTTCATTATTTCATGATGTCTGATATACTTGGACTGAAATGATGGCTTCTTCTTCCACAGTTTACCCTCTGAAACATATAGACGTAAAATTCTGTTATAATGACCTTATAAGGCAGAAGTTGTCATCTCTCCCCACCCCAATACCACCATGATCAAAGGGATTGCATCCCCTCCTGCCAGTTGGAATATATTCTTGCAAGTATCCCCTTGCTGAAGATAACAAATAGATTTTATTTTATCCCTGCCAACCTGGACTTATGGGTGGTGGCTACCTAGAGCATGAAGTTGAGAAAGTTCTGAAGTTGCAGGTGGCTCATTTGAGATATGACAAACCTTGTGCCTTGGAGGGTAATCAGTGAGAATCTGATAGATGTTATGTAATAACCTTTGGGCACAAGGGAACATTTTGGGCCACTCCAGGCAAAGCAAACCTGGAATCGTTCATCGTCTGAATTGCTTTGTCTTAGTTGACAACTTGCTGCTTATTTCTTGTATTGTAAATGTGCTCGTTTAAGAAAAGGAATGATCTACCCCAGGTGTTTCTTTGTGGATAGGGCTATGCCTTTTGCAGAAATGTGGAATGGCTGAAAATAATAGCAGCTATAATAATAGCATGCAATTATTGAAGGCATACTCTGCTGGACACTGTCCTACGCAATGTACAGGATCGTGTCTGTTCATCTTCATGGCAACCTTAGAAGGTACCATTACTCTCTCTGTGTGATAGATAAGAAAACCAAGACAGTAGCTAGAAAATGGGAAGTCAAACTGGGCAGTCTTAACTCCTACACTCCACTGCTAGGATCAGGTACTTGATGTAACCCTGTTTGCTTCTGCTTCGGAGATCTGTACTTGAAGAGAAAGGACTGTTGGCTTGTTGTGAGCCACTTTGATACCATCTTGGGGTGTTCTCTAAAAGCATGTCAGCACTAGTGGAGCTCAGTACAATGGAGTCAGACTCATCCTTTATGATTGACAAGTTGCAACATCTAGAAAAAAAATGTACTTTATTGCTAAAGATGGAGTTGTTGAGAACAGATGAAAGTGGTTTACAAGACCTCAGAAGGGACGGGATTGGATGTGTTTAATTTGTTGTTTTTGCTTTCTCTTCACCACAAAAACAATAAGGCTGCACTTGGAACCAGTGTATTGCAGATGGGTAGAAAGTCTTGCTAGAACTGCACGAGCTTTCTTCATCTTTGCAGAGTATTTGGCAGGGCCTCCCCAGACCTCTCAAGGTATACTGTCCGCCCCTAGGGCTTTAGGCTTAACCCCAATGTAGATCTTTCCTCAATGCTCATTTTTATTCAGAAAGATTTGAGGGATAGAACAATTATGGCCTAAATTAGCTTCTCTCCCTAGGGGAAAAAAAAATGAGTCATTAGGGAATTAGATGTTGGTAGAAACTTGTCAAGCAACGGATTATCTCCCTCTGTTCTTCATTTGTTTTCTTTTTAGCCCCTCTCCCCCTCCTTGCTTTTTAAATCACTTACTGTTGCCAGAAATTAAATTATCCCCAGTAAACAAACAAATCAAAGTCCTTAGAGCTCTCCAATAAAAATAACATGATTGCTGTCATTTTAATGCAAATTAAAAGGTCCTGTCAGTAATTTGTGAATGAAATGTCTCATTTTTAGAAAATAAATTTTATAATAGGCCTTTTGTTTCTAGATATTTATGCTCATTATATTTTTTATAATCTATGTGTTCCAAAAAGTAGCATTTATATAAAGTGTACATTTACTAAATGCCTTCTGGGGTCTAGGTGCAGTGACATATGACCCCTCACCAATTTCTCAGACTCTACCAGAAGGAAGTTTCTACCCTCAACTTACAGATGAGGCTATTGAGAGTTTATAACTTGCCTGATGTCACCCAGTGACTGCCAAGCAGGGAGTCTGGATTTTAAACTGTATCTGGTCTGCCTAACTCCAGAGTCATTCCAAAGTGTGTTCACCATGTTCATGCACCTTTATAGGGTATATTAAGATTTCATTACTCAGCAGACAGTGTGTGATCACTGTCACTCAGCACTAGTTATGCAAAATAAGATGTGAGCTCTGCTTTCAATAATCTCATATTAAGGAAGAGTCAGTATTTATAATACAGGGTGTTAAGTCCAATTTACAGTTGGACAGTGAGGGTCCATGCACTAAGTTCCTGAAGCAAAAAAGTAAAACCAGAGAGCTTTCACGCAAGGGGAGATACTGGAACCAAGTCTTGAACTTGAGCTGAGAACAAAACTTTGAAAAGTGTTGGACATCAATGTGGTAGGGTTATTTCTTCCATTGAAGCAGTGAGCCCTTGTGGGCAGAAACAAAAGTCCTCAGTCTGGTGCAGTTTGATGGCTTTTTATTAGGGTCTCAGAGAATTGTGGTTGGTTGGGGAACAGCCATGACTCATTTTGTCTGCTTTACCAGTTAATCTGGAAAGCTTAAATAAGAGACCAGGAAAAAGAATAACTATAAGAAAGTAAAAATCAAAATTAACAAAAAACTATGAACCAGAGACACTCTATGGGGGCTGAGGGGTGGGGAAAGGAGGGATTGGGGTCAAAATAAGGGGGTGGCAATTGTATGGGGAATATAAAAATAAAATTTAAATTAAAAAAAATGCTATTGAATGGTGTATAGACTACTACAGCAGGAAAGTTGCCATCCAATTCTTCTGCCTTTAAACAGAAGCTAAGACAACAGACATATGAGTTACATATATTTGTAAATTATTACATGAAGCTTTAAATAAAAGTTAAATATTGTAAAAAGAAAGAAAGAAAGAAAGAAATTCTATTGAAATACAAATACCCAGAGCTATTTGCATAATCTGGATTGGAAAATATAATGACTATCTAGACCACCTTTTCCTGTGTCAGAATTCCTAGGAAGTCAAATTAATCATCATACGTTGTATGAGCAGGAAAATCTTTGTTGCCAGCAAAGTCCCCAACATATCAAAAGAATGCAATTAGTAATTGTTAAAGGAATGTAGAGTAATAACTGTTTTTTTAACTTGATGATTCATTCCTAGTCCATTATATAATTACCCATAGAGACTGGCTAATATCACGGTACCCTTCTAATATCCTATATTAAACTGCCAAATTTTGTTTTTTGACTCCCATGTTTCCTAAGTCACAGGTTAGCCATCCCCTCTGGACACAGTGACCTTCTATAAGAAAGATTTCAATATCAATAACTAAATTTCAGCTTCTTAAAAGGCAGTCATATTCTGCCCTTCCTAGATCTTGAGAGATTACCCTTTTCTTGGTGTTTTACAGTATTTCACAGATTGTCCAGTCATTTACATTAATATGCATTTACATTAATTTGCATCCTTGCTCCTAATGGCCTACCTCAGATATTACAAACTTCTGCCTATAGAGATATTCTGTTTGTTCCTCACAAATTTAAAAATATACAAATTGAGTGTTGTCATTTTAAAATTGAGATAGTTCACATGAAGATACACTTTAATAGTTTTTCATGAAAGATTTAAAGACCTGGCCACAGTACAGTTCTTGAGAATTAAGGAACACCTACCACTCTACATGGTGTGCTCACTCTCCAATTTGTCCTAATCCCCAACTCCATGAATTCCTTTTCTAGGTTTTGTACTCATCTGTCTCTTTTCACATGTGAGTTTATGAGTCTTAGCTCAGCTCACTCATTATGTATAGATTTCGTAAGTTAAGGTCTCAGCTATTGCTGCCACTCCTCTATTTCGAAGTTCTTGGAAAACACATCATCCTAATTACCCTGTACTCTCTCCAAACAAGCATTCTTACAAAGTTATAAAGGGCCAGAAAAAAATTAGTATTATTAACTTGTAAAAAGGAAATTAGTATTGGGAGAAAAATGACTGGTTATATATATGCAGTAAGTCATTCTGCTTTCCTAGGAAATAAGAGAATCATCTTGACCAAGTTTTTGAAACTACTTTGAGTCATCAGACAGCAGGTCATTTTTCTCTTCATGTCCTGCCCACTTTATTGCTGGCCATACTTCCATTCTTGTTTTTATGCAAAGAAATGGAATATCACCTTTGGACAGGTTAAAGAAAGTAGTTAGACCATAGAATTTTTTAGTTTTGTGCTCATTTTTTCCAAAAATTACAAGGAAAAAAATGCCCTTGCAATTATTTTCTATAATGAGACATCATTCTTCTCTAGATACAATATAGACATTTTCAAAGTAAAAAATCAAATTAGGTTTTCTTTGCTTGTTATGTTACCAGGGGGGCAAACATTGGCAGCACTATATCCCTGGCAGCTTTGGCAACGACTGTGGGATTTTCCAGGCCTCCCAGAAGAGGCATATAGATCTGAGAGAAGGCTAGATAGTGAATGCCAGGCTCTCCCAGTGAATCTTTAACCCTGGGGTAAGGTGCTATTACAATTATAACCAGTTTCCACAAAATACTTCTAGGGTGGGAAGAGTAGGCTTTGTCTTTTGATTCTTCTTATTTCCAAAGAAATTAGGGTTCCCAGTTAGACTGTGACCTACTAGCTAAAGTCAGATAGAGCCATGCTTGCCTGGCTCCTACCCTAAATATCATTGTACCCCTAGGTATTGCCATAGCCCACATTGTCCTGTTGCAGGTTGAATTGTTGAAGTCCTAAGCCCCAGTATCTGTAAAAGAGACCTTATTTGGATATAGGGTCTTGAAGTGATAATCAAGTTAAAATGAGGGTATATAGATTACCAATATGATTAGTGTCCTTCTAAGAGAAAACGGACACATGGACACTTGCAGGGAGAAGGCCATGTGAAGACAGAGGCAGAGATTGGAGCAGTGTGTGTGCAAGCCAGGAGATGGCAGGGATGTTGGCACCACCAGAAGCTAAGGGGGAGGCATAGAACAGACTCCCAGAGCCTCTAGCAGGAAGCCAGCCAGCCAGCACTGTGATTTCAGGCTTCTACCTTCCAGGACTATGAGTGAATAAATTTCTGGCTTTTTGAGGAGAGAGAGATCAGGTCCAACTTCTAGTTCAGTCTTTTACTATCCATGGGAGTTCTCTGGAGCTCAGAATTTCCATCCATAGGATAATGAAAATAATACCAGCTTTTAAAGACTCTTGAGAAAATAGAGACCCATACCTACCATGTAACCATGTAACCTACCAGTGACCATTTTTCACTAATGGTCACTAACTAAATGGCACAACATTTTAACCTTGGAATGTAAAATATGTAGTTCAGAGATACCCCGGCATAAGACTCAAAATGCCTGAAAAAGATGATGAAAGATAGTCAGTCAGTGGGGTTTTTTCCTACATATTTGCATAATGTTTTTCATTGTTAGTGAAATGTTTTTTGTTAGTGAAGTGCCATTATTTTACATCCTGGCTAGTGTTTGACATAGGATCTCCCCCATAATGTTGCATAATGTTGCATAATGTTAACCATGCTTATGCTTTAATTCTTTAGTCCGAAAGTGACATGTCTCTTCTGCCATTCTCCATTGATCAAAATTTGGCAATAGTCACATCTAACTCTAATAAATTCTGGGAAATGGAATCTCTGCTAGCAAGGTAGGAAGTGGTTTTGGGAAATGCATAGCGGTCTGCCACAGGTTGATTTGAAATTGACAATAATTGTTCTGGTTACAAAAATGGTAATGAGTGTGGCCCTCAGAACGCTTTGTCACTTCCCTTTTGTGTCCCTTCTGGGCTCCCTTCTCTACTGTGTATATGATTCTGATCCAAGAATGAACAAGAACCTTCCAGAACACTAACGCTGTCTCTTCCCTACTGAAAGGGGTCAAAGTCTCAGATTTTCCTACAGCATCAAGTAATATAACCATGTTATTTGGGGTTGGTATTAACTCCAACATTTGTGGGTAGTTTAGATAGTACAGGATAGAGGTGAGAGTAATAAAAGGGGGGAAATGCATAGAAATCTCTCTTTTAAGTGTTACTCTATACTGTTTTTCTAGTCACCTGTTTTAAAAATCTCATGTCTGAACACTACTGAGGAGTATAGAGCGTGGGGGAATAGAAAAGAAGGAAGGAAGGGTCTCTCTTTGAAGTGGGCATTTAGATGTTTATCCTTCCTTGTGAAATTGATTCTAGACACAGGACACATTACTGCCTTTTCAAAGTGCAAGTACACAGCAAGGTTTCACAAAAGTAAATCCATGTCTGTCTCCTACGGTATCTCTGTTATATCTTTAGTTTCATTTTGGCCTGTGACTTCCAAGGCAGCAAAATTATATCTTGATTTTTTTTATTTCTCTCTGGCTCAGTAATTTGAGTAGATATTTTTTAATAGAGTAAAAAGTCACTTGGCAAATGAGGAAACCCTCTGTTTCCCAGGTGGGAAGGCTAGCTTGTTGGAAAAGTTTCGTAATGTAATTTAAATATTTTGCCTTCAATGTGACAACAGAGAGATGGTTTATAGTAAAAGAGAAGCAAGAGAGGTCCTTCCTCCAATAAAATAAAAAATGCATTTATATGAATATTTGTTACGAGGAAGGTTTGGGGGACAAAAATCACTGGCAATCAATACATGTGAATGCTAAGTTTTTGGTTTTTGCACCTCACTTTGAGAAATGCTCTATCCATTACAAATATTTTGGTAGCCCCATTTTCTATCTTATATCCCAGGAGCTTTGTCATTCTAATGAGTTGGTTCTACCTCAACTGGCAAATCAGCTTAATTTAATTTTAAGTGAACTCTTAATTTTTCATTATGCTTGATACAAGCTTAGTAAGTCTCAGAAAGTGGTCCTTGTTAAATAAATCAAGTTTAACTAGCAATTCTGAGATTCAAAGATGCTTACAAACAAACAACTGTCATATTTCGCAGCGGCTTCATCATTCACTGACACAGTTAACAGCATTGTTTTATTTGCACATGTCTTTATCTTTGCCTGCTTTTTCCAGCAACAGTTTTCCTGGAGTTTTGGAAAAGAAGGAGAGCAGTGATTGCTTATGACTGGGACTTGATTGACTGGGAAGAAGAGGAGGTTTGTATCATTTACGTCGGAATTTTTAAAACAGCAAATTGCCAAGAGATTCACAATCCTCTTGGCCATCACCCTGTGTCTGGGAAGTCAGATGTGCTCATAAAGCATTTTCAATACCTGTCTTGGCAGGAAATTTCAAGCAGTAAAAAAAGGTACTAGCAGAATTTTTAATTTGTTTTTTCCTGGAATAAAATTCCATGTATAAATCAAGCATTTCACTTGTCAAGGCATCAGAATCAGTAGTAATAGTTCATTTTCTTAAATATTCATTTTCTTCAACAGAAGTAGGGCATTAGTTTTACAACTCTAGGTACAGGCAAACAAAGCTCATCAGAACTATTCGGAGGGAAAGACTCTAGTTTTCCAGGACACTGGACAGGGTCCATCTGCATGCAGCTCAGAAGCACTACCTTAGATGGTAAATTCTGAGGAGAAATCACTCCCTAAATGGCCTCTCTGGTGTGGATATGACCAAATGCAGGGCCAGCTCCAGATAAATCTGTCAAGGGAGTAAACTCAGTTCCTCAGATTTCACTTCTCTCAATTCTTCCCAGTACACTATCCTCTCTTGTAATCTATGTCTGGTCTTGATACTCTTCTTGTACCCTTCCCTTCACTTGCTTGGTCACTGAGCACACCTTGACAGCTAATCCAGGCCAGAGCCCCTCTTTACTTCCTCTCGTCCATTATCTCTTACCTCTCCTGAATCCCATGTCTTCAGAAGATATATTGGATGTGCCAGTATATCAGATAAACTAGTCCTATACAATATGATAATTGGTTTAATGTGTCTTTTCATCCCAAGAGACACACACATGTGGCTTTATATATTAAAATGACTCTTCTAGAAACATGAATGAGAATTTTAGCCCTGTGGTAGGCTTGGTAGAAGTTTTAAGAGATGTTTGTTTTGTTTTCTTTTTGTCTTTGCTTCTGTCAGATCTCACCCTTTGAATGGATGCTTTTCTTCCCATGCCTATGAACATATTTGAGTAGTTTTTAGGTCTAGAAACAACACTGGGATTTTCTACAATCCTTATCCTTTGGTAAGGCCTCTCCTGTTCTATAAGCATTCTCCAGAAAATAATTTTCTCAACTGGAAGAAATTCCCCAGGCAGAATGCACTCAGGACGTGGGTGGAGCTTTGTGCTTGTCTTGTTAAATGTATTTGAGAGAGCAGCTTCCCAGTGGGGTGGCCTGGGTTCTTTCCTGGGGATCTGAGTTACCAGGAAGCAGCTGTGTCACTTTTGGACAAATTGCTTTGCCTTTCGACCTTTCTTCATCTCTAAAGAAAAGAGGTATGATTAAATGTTCCCCTTCCAGCTATAAATATACATAACTCTGACCAAACCAGTATAATAGTCGCTGCCCGCATTTGCGGTGGGACCAAGGCATGGATACTTAGGGCAGACACATCCTTTGTAAGTCCTCTGTCTTCCCAGCTCCTGGTAAAAAGCTCGGGATGCTGAAGCTTCTTTCACTTAGCACACAAGCCTCGGTACCCAAGCACCAGCCCAGCCCCCAGTTGGGGTCTGTTGTAGATATGCATCACACTCCCAGCCTGTGGCTCTCAGCTCGCTGTACAGAAATGCCTCCCATTTGCTACATGCCTTCTTCAGGGGAACCCAGGGCTCAGCCAAGGCTGCCAGAACAAAGCACCACAGAGTGGGGGGCTTCAACAGCAGAAACTTTACTGTCTCACTGTTCTGGAGGCTGGGTTGGCTTCATCTGTGGAGCACAGGGCAGGATCTGCCCCAGGTCTCTCTCAACTTGCAACTGGCCATCTCCATCCTGTGTCCACACAGCTTCTCTTTGTGCAAATCTGTGTCTAAATTTCCTCTTCTTCTAAGGACACCAGTCCCTTTGGATCAAGAGCCGCCCTAATGACCTCATTTTAACTTCACTCTATAATGGCCCTATCTCCAAAACAACCACATTCTGTGGTACTGGGAGTTAGGATTTCACCACATGAATTTGGGTGGGTGGTGGGGTGGTACAACCCAGCCCAGAATACCCAGGAACACAGACTTGGCTCTATGATTTGCCTCAGCTCCTACATGGTTAGAGCGCTGGATTTGACCACACTTGCAGCTTTATGAGTTAAAAGTTTCCCAAAAAAGCAGAAGCTTCTAGGTCTGTTCTGTTTATATTCTTAAATCTAACTCCCTAAAATAAATGAAAGGAGGTAGAACTTGCATATAACAGATCTCTCCCTGACCGTCCGCATTTCCTGCCACTGAGTGGAGTCTAGCATTGAGTTATCCTGCAGCAGGAACTGGGTTCCTACGCAGGCAGCCTCCTGCCAAACTGTTCCATTCTCCATACCTCTCTCCCGTCAGCGACTTCTTCACTTCCCGTCACTACTTTCCTGTAACTCTTGAGCATCTCTGCCAGGATTCATTCATCTCCATTTCACCAAATCTTCCTCTCATTTTCCCTCCTCTTCCAAGACACTCGGCATCCCCTCTTGCTGATTACCTTCTCTAATCCCATAATTGGTTTTTAGAAAGGAGTTTTTCACATTGGATGGGATCCAGGTAGGTGAAATAAATTCTCAGCTGATTTAGAATTAGAGGAGCCTTGATTTTAGTTGGATTAGAAAGACATTTACTTTGTTTTCAGTGCCCATTAAGAATACATTTAAAATCCCCTAGTTGAAAGAGAATGACTCCTAGAGGAGCTTCCTAAAACAGAGTTCCACCATGCTTTTCACTGCCTAAATGGAAAAACAGGAAAAAAATATAGGAGACAACTAAGAACTACCTGGCCATTATAACTCACAAAATGGATTCTGAACATTTTGCTATTCAGAAACTTTCTTTGTACTTGTGTCCAAATATTATTCCCTGATAATAGAATCTTGTCATTTGAAACTATGAGGGTCAAGATATTCTTGGTTTCTTTTGCTAAGCACAGCTTGATAAGATAACAGAGAAACTTAACTATTTCTCTGCATTACCGTGCCTTAGTGGTTATAAGTCTCAGCTTCTAGATTTCAAGTGGCCAATTTCCAAACATTTGAACCTGAATCTCCAAACCCACCTCATTGATTGGCTGATGAGCATAGTATCTGTTGATTCAATTTACAATGGGGTGATTTCTTTTTTTGTTTGTTTAAATAATAAATTTTATTTTCATATTCCCCGTACAATTGCAACCCCCCCATTCTGACCCCAACCCTCCCCTCCCGCCCCCCACCCCCCAAAAAGTGTCTCTGGTTCATAGTTTTTTGTTGATTTTGATTTTCTTATAGTGATTTCTTTTTTTTAATTGTCTGAGCTCCTCTTCAGTGCATGAAAATGTGTTTGCTTGTTCTTTAGGAAGAAATACGCCCCCAGTTTGAAGCCAAGTACTCCAAGAAAGAGCGGATGAATCCCATTTCGGGGAAGCCAGAACCTTATCAAGCATTTGCTGATAAATGCAGCAGACTTATTGTTTCTGCATCGGGAATATTTTTTATGGTTTGAAACTTTTTAAAAAAAAAAAAACTCTTGTATAGACCTGTCGCGTGGTAACAACAGTAATTGTATCAAACATTTACACAGTTCCTCAAAACATTTTTGCACATTGTTATGTAATCCTCACAACTCATGAGGCCATCAGGGATGGTTTGGCTGTCCCTGTTTTACAGATGGAGCAACTGAGCCTCCAAAAAGGTAAAGGATCAGCCAGTAAACTGCCAAGAGCCTGTGTCTCCTAATCTGATCCTCTTTCCACTTGCCACTCTATGTCATGGTGAGATACACTGTGACCTCCAACAGTGGCTCACCCTTGTCTCTACCATGCCCGTGTAGAAAATAGATCCCCTCTCAGAGTAAGTTATGCAGACAATGCCCAAAACTAAATATAGTAACTAAAACAATGCTTGTATTTATAATACACAATGAGCTCCCACTTTTTGTTAGTCTTTTTTTTTTTAAATGTCAACTACAAAATTGACTTTTTGGTTTTTGTTTCTCAAAGTAACACCTATACACACAGATTAAGCTCTCCCTGTCCTACCATTTGGGCTGGTTTCTTGAGTCAGTTGACTTCACTGTATTTCCTTTTCTCATCAGAGGATTTTCCAAGTGGTGGGAACTCTTTTCATGAAACATCCCACCAAAGGGCTCACTGGGTCTCCTGTCTTCCTGCCAGATCTGCGTGGTGATCGCTGCCGTGTTCGGCATCGTCATTTACCGGGTGGTGACCGTCAGCACTTTCGCTGCCTTTAAGTGGGCGTTAATCAGGAATAACTCTCAGGTCGCAACTACAGGGACTGCCGTGTGCATCAACTTCTGTATCATCATGCTGCTGAATGTGGTGAGTGAGCTGCAAGGCAGCCAGTTGAGTGTGTAAAATGTGTAGGTGATAGCTTTCTGCTGTGTTTCTAAGATTGTTTTTTCTTTCTTTGTGTAGAAGAACTTGGGTGTAGGCCAGAGATGTGGGGCATGAGAGGAGTCACTAGAGACAGAGTGGGGAGCAGAACAGGTGGATCTACTGAAGTACACTGCTGAGGGGAGCAGCTGTCGAGGCAGGAGAGGTCTGCTGTGCCATGTGGGTAGCTCCCTGGCTGGGGACCAAACTCTGGCCATAGAGATGATAGCGCTGAGACTTAACCCCTGGGCCACCGGGGAGGCCCCTCTGCTGTGTTTCTAAGGGGATTGACTTACTCTCTGTGGTAACAGGAGAGCCTGGTAGCAAATGCCTGGCTTGGGATGTGCTCAGACCTGGGAATCTAGAAGGTAAAAGTCAAGTCTTGTCTCCAGGGTTTTCTAAAGTAAGACTGGGCAAGGCATTTGCCCTCTCTCAACTTAAGTTTCCTTATCAATTCAGTAAGATAACACTGCCTACCCCTTGGGGAAATTTAGAGAAAGAATGTATTTTGAAAGACCCAGCTCAGAATCTGTAATGTTACAGAGTGGTTTCCCTTGTCATTTGGATCCTGAGGGATGGATGGTCATCAGGATGCTAAGTATTCCTGGGGTAACCCTGCCAGGAAATTAGCAGGGTGGTGTGTGGTGCTCGTGTCAATTTCAGGATTTTTTAAAATGCATAGTTTAATCCAGACGCCTCCCCTGAGCCCTAAATTCAGGAGTCAAACACCTCCTAACACATTCAAACCCAAACTCCCAGAATCAGCTCCTCCCACACACACCTCACACTTGCTCAAGCTGAAAGCTATGGCATTATCCTTGACGCCTGTTTCTCTGTCTCTGTCAGAATGTATCCAGGATCATTTCCCACATATCCCCAGCATCTCCCCGGGACACTGTGGTGCCTTCCTCACTGCTCTCCCAGCTTGCCTATTAGCTCCCTTTATGCTAAGCTCATCACAGGAGCCACAACTGGTACTAAGTCAGCTCATGCCAGTCCTCTGCCCACCATGTCCAGTGCCTTTATTCTAACTCAGTTGAAAATGCACACCTCCACGGGCCTCTGGGCTCTCCTTCATCGGGCCTCGGCGCTGTCTCTGTGGTTCTCCTTCCTGCCCACCTGCTGCTTCTGCTCCAGCTGCCTTCCCTTCGCTCCTGGGATGTCTGGGCAGGCTCTCACCCACACCTTTTACTGGCTCTTCTCTGCTGGAACAGTCTCCCCTTTGGGGTCGGCCTGGCTTATCCCTACACCTCTTCTAGGTCTTTGTTCCTTTTCTCACAAACAGCTTCCCTTCCTCTTTAGAATTGCAACCCATTCCTGCAATTTCTAGTCTCTTCTCGGCCTTATTTTTCTCTATGGCACTGATCATGCTCTCATATGCTGTTTTAAAATTCAGTTTGCTGATAATCTGTCATCTTCTTGGGGATGTAGACTTTTGAGGACAAAAACATTTGTCTGTTTTTATTGTATTCTCATTTCCCAGTACCTCGGACAGGGCCTGATCTGAAAGGTCTGTAGTTGGGAATGGATGAGACGGGGATTTGAACAATGATTCTACTGATCACTCATCTAGGCTGGTCAAAGCAGACCATAGGAGGTGGTGCTCTTCCAGAAGCCCCAGACTGCAGCTCCCCATTCAGCTGCAGCCTAATTCTACTCTCACCTGGTCTTCTGGCAGTGCCTTTCCCCTGAGGCCTTGGCACAAGCAGAGTGGCCACAGGACTCTGCACTTGGGCTGCAGGCAGACACCACCAGAAGCTGCAGATCAGCAGTGGTTGGCAGGCCGTCCAGATGTCAAGCACAGACTGGAGGCGTGGGTGTTTCTCAGGACCACCAAGCTAGCTCCAGCAGTCCTGGTTGCAGTCAGCTCATTGCACACCCAGCACCCGAGACCTCTCTGGGAGGCATGAGCTTGTCCTGCAGCAGTGAGTTATAAGCCACTGGAAGCCCCAGAGTCTGGCTGGGGATGGGCCTTTGGCACTGCTAAGCTAGACACCAACTCTCCTAGGTACACCTATGGTTGGTGACTGTCTGTACTGTGCTGGTAGCCAAGGGAAGTCTAGGTGGGGCAGAAGTGGGTGCCCTTTGGAACCACCAAGTGAGCTGCCAGCACTATCAGGTGTATCATTGTTCTTCTGGGGAGGTGGTACTTGCCTATCTGCAGTGGGCTAGGAGTCCAGGGGACATCAGATGGGTTTTCTAACTGGAAGAGACTGACGCTTGGAAAACTAGGAGTAAACTTAATAGGGGTGCAAGGAGGGGACTCCACCGCCCTGAGCAGGAATTCTAGGAACTTGGGTCCCCAAAAGTTTGGAATTTTCCCCTGGTGGTGCTGCACTGCCACAGTTAAGCACCCTGCTGGCAGCTGCTGAGGCTTTGTGGACTGGGTACAAACTTCCTTTCTCCTGGTGGGGAGGGTGGATAGAGGGGTTGGGGCCTCTGCCTGCCACACCAGGCTAGGAGAACACGCAGTAACTGCCTGGCCATGCCCTCCAGCTTCAGGAGAGGGGGGTGTGCTTCCTCCCCACCTCTGTGTAGTACCTGTAGAGATGTGTACTCCCCAAATCCGACCCTTCTTCACCTCGCCCCTGCTCTGGCACCGCTGGCCACCTCCCTATATTCCACCAGGGCTGCATGCGAGCTTCTCCCTCCCTCTCTGGCTCTGCCAACGGCTTGGGCTTTCGCCACCCACCTTCCATTATGCAGGTACCTGGGCAATCAAGCGTCCTCCAGTGATAAGTTGATGCAAGATGCTTTCTGGATGCACTTAAGGATAGGTTAGTGACACAGCTTTACTCCAAGTGTTCTGGGTGTGTCCAGAGTGAGATTTTTTAAAATAATAAAATATGACCCGGAATGTTTCTTTCTTGCCCCGAAAGGGAACAATTATTCACAAGATTTTCATTGCTTAAGCAGTGAGTGGTTAATGAAATTATTCTCACTTACGACTTGATTATTTTCTTCCAGTTATTAGATATTAAAATTTGTACAGTTCATCTATTAAAGGTATGAAATTTATTTTACAGCTCTATGAAAAAGTCGCACTTCTTTTGACAAACTTAGGTAAGTGGAACCTTTTTTCATTTCACAGAATAATGCTGTGGTTTAAAAGTGTCTTTTTTCAAAAATTCATTTCTGACACTGCTGAAAACAAACACTCTTTATTTCGAGTTGCATACAACACTTTGTTCTTTGCCCTTCATGGGGCATTTTAAATACATTTAGGAATTGGGGAATCACTTCTCCCCAAAGCTTTAAAACCCGTCATAAATATCTAGCATGATTTGAAATAGGTTTTCTCTTAATGCACACAAACTATAGCATGGCAAAAGAACATGCGAGTAAAGTGCCCAGAATCATTTAGAAAAGTATTCATTTGCTATTGTCTACAGCTTTCACAGCCTACAAAATCAGGCAAAATTAGTTGTTTTGAAGACTGGGAGCCTCTTCACTAGGCTAGCCATCACTGACATTTGCAGAAATAACATTCATCTGAGTAAGTCACCCCAAGAGCTTCATAAAGCACCAGAACAATCTGATAGCCAGCTAGAAGCTGTACCTGTTCCATATTTTCAACATATAGAAACTGTCATAATTTTATTAATGTCGATCATATTACTCTATGAAGTTTGAGAAAATTGTGTGATCCCATATATAACTTGTCCAGAGTGGGAAAAAATCAAATATTTGTATTGATAATAATAGACCAGTTATTGACCCTTCTGTGTTCCAGATACACAGCTAGCCTCTTTGTGTATCTCCTTTAATCTCACTGCAACCCACCATTATGATCTCTTGCTCAAAATAGAACTTTCTGTCCACAGAAGAGGTAGCTACCCCCTTGGTGGACTGTATCAGTGGCTCCTTGATTGAGGTTGGGACATCTGGGAATTCACCAATCCGACTTGATGACCTAGGAGTCTCTGGAACACCAAGTGTTAAGTTGTTAAGAAGTTAAGATAAAACCCCTTAAGAGCCCATTGTTTTTTCTTCAAAGGCAGTAGAGCCTTGTTCTGAAATTGACATTTAAATCAGATTTTCTTTCTTTCTCCACTACCTTCCCAGATATGCCCCCGGGAAGCATTTTGAGTCATCTGTAGAAAAGGAATTGAGGGGGGAAGTGGTAAATGAGCTATTAGCAGCCCAGGGAATGTGGAACCAGGGAAGGTGCTCTTGCATTACATACATTTTCTCTGACGTTGTCTGGGGTGAGGCTGCAGCACCTAAGAAAAGACAATGCATTAGACACGAGATTTCAAGTGGGAGGATTAAGCCATTTTTGGGTTCCTATCACAATGTCTGCCCAAAGAGCATTTGCTTTATGGACGGTGAAATATAAGGCGAGGAGAATGGGCAGCTGACTGAGACACTGGGGCAATCACAGTAAATGCTGGCAAGAGACGGCCTCTGCTTGGGCCGTGTCCAGGGGAGAGGAAATGGTTGAGGAGGAGGGCAGGGAGAGAGGGGTCATGTTCTGAGCTGGGAGGGCACCTGACCCCACACGGGCCCTCCCCTACTGTAGCAAAGTAGGAGGAAAAAGACCCTTGCAGGGAGCATGGACTGGGACTGAGCCCCTCGTCCCTGCTGGCTCTTCTCGAGGCTCCTGGGTGTCCTGGACCAGTGGGACAAACTGGATGCTCCAGTCCCCCTGACAGTCAGCACTTCCCACCCGACGCTTGCTGGGGCTGGTCTGCAAGCTCAAGGGTCCCGGGGCTGGGCCCTGCTAAGCCTCCTCTCCTCCCACCCTGCATAACTGGGAGGAGGAAAAGGAAGTTGAGATCCGGTTCAGGTGCGGCCTCTCAAGTTCTCCCCTTCCGTCCACAGAACAACCTCGCACGGAGTCGGAGTGGGAGAACAGCTTCACCCTGAAAATGTTTCTTTTTCAGTTTGTCAATCTGAATAGCTCCACGTTTTACATCGCTTTCTTCCTCGGAAGGTAAGCGCCCCATCTCCACACCTCCGCAGGGGTGGACAGACCCCTGAGGGGTCACTACCCAGGAGCGGCAGAGAAAGTGTAAAACAAGGTCAGCCTCTTCGGGTCCCTTTCCATCCCTGACCCACGGGGTGGTCTTCTCCACCCAAAATACCTCTGCAAGTCTGCACAGCTAAGTAGAGGGGAATTGCTTGCACGTGAAAAGGATGGATTTAGAGCTTGTGGGCTCCATCTCCACCTGAATCAGGCCCTTGGCTCTGCCCCTGCAAGGACATGAAGGGGGCATTGCTGGGTGCCAGGCAGGAAGTGGGGGGGGGGGTACAGGATGCCAGAGGAAATGGGGCAGCTATGACATCAGCAGTTACAGGCTTTGGAGAGGCCCCAGTGTTTGGAGGGGCTTGTCGCTCCAGGAAAAGTTTCTGCAGAAGCGAGAACCAGGGGAAAAAGGCCAGTGGGTTGGTTTTTGGTGAAAGGGATTCAGCAGCCCGTCCTCAGTTCCTAGCTGTTTCCACATGGAATTTTGGTCAAATGGTTTGCATACACAGGCCAGAAGGCTTGATATTCACCAGAAAAATATAAAAGCCACATCAAGCAATGGTCAGAGGTGGTATCTTCCTCCAAGAAGTTACGGTTATGACAGCTGGAAAGTTTCCTAATTCCCAGACCTACCATCCCATTAATTTTTGTTGGAGGCTGTGCTAAGCTGATTATAATATTCACTGACAGACCTACAGGATGCTAATGGTTTCTTTTTCTCTCTGTGTTGAAGATTTACAGGACACCCAGGTGCCTACTTGAGGCTGATAAACAGGTGGAGACTGGAAGAGGTCTGTACTCGCTCATTCCTTGTTTCCATGAAACAGACATAGGGCAACTTTGTGCAGATGAAAAAGCAGACGCCCTTTCTTCCTCTCCATTGATTCTTGAATTTCTGTGTTTGCTTACCACGCAGTGCCACCCTAGTGGATGCCTTATTGATCTCTGTATGCAAATGGGTATTATAATGGTGCTAAAGCAGACCTGGAACAATTTCATGGAACTTGGCTACCCGTAAGTACCTTAGATTTTATAGTGGCGAGACAGCATTGGCTTTTCTAGGTGTGGCAAGTAAGATAAGATTGCAGACGCAGCAGTTAAGCTGGTGTGCATCCCTGGAACTAAGTATTCAAAGACAGTCAGGGAAAAAATAAACATGGTGCTTTTGGAAGATTTAGTGCAAGTTGCACAAATGCAGGTGAATATTCATAAGAAATATGGACCCGTAAATATCACTTCAAGCTACTTGCAGGGCAGTTTCTGATGTCTCTGACCCTCTCAGCTCTTGCACTGCAAACAAATCTCTCGTTATGACAGTTACAAAACCTCCACTCCTCACCCCTCAATAAATCAGGAAGGGTAAATTATTTTTAACTACCAAAAAAAAAAAAAAAAAACTCCTGGAAGGAAGTTGGGGGTTTAGAAAAGAAACCAGAGTGTTTGTAAGTTAATGTACCTTAACTAGTAAAAATTTTACCTGATAACAGTTTGTGTTAATAATAGAAGCCAAAAATTATCACCTTTGTAAGGATAACCTTGGGATATGCTATGTTTGCTCAGTTAAGTTATAAAGGGGCACACATCATCCACACTTCTGTTTCTGTCCCACCCTTTCTAGTTTCCACGTTAGCTTGGTGTCTCCATAGAGAAACTCCTGGTTCCGGGGAGGACCACTCAGCCAGGAAGATTAGCTAGAACTTGGTTCCCTTTGAAAAGTCACCTCCTAAATAAGTCAGAAAGAAAAAGAAAAATACCGGATAGTCTCTCTCATAGCAGGAATCTAGAAAACCTAAATAAGAGACCAGGAAAAAGACTAATCAATACAAAGTAAAAATCAAAATCAACAAGCAACTATAAACCAGAGACACACTATGGGGGTGGGAGGGGCTGGGAAAGGAAGGACTAGAGTCAAAATAAGGGGGTGGTGCAATTGTATGGAGAATATAACCAAAATGAAAATGCACACATTGTGCAAAGATGAAAAAAGATGTAAGAATTATATAAAATATTTAAATAAAAAGTCATCTCCTAGCTCCCTGTCAGACTAATGCAAATAATTTTATATTCTTTGATTTATCTTTAATAAATGCACACCCCATGTTTGATGCTTTCCAGCAAACTTAAAGGATAAAATTTAAAAATTAGCATTATACTGTACTTTAAGGTATAAACCTTCACTTATCAAAATATCAGACATCAAGGGAATCATATTTAAGCTTCACTATTATGCACCAAATTATAAAGCAGGAAGAGTTTGTCTTTGATATCTATCCTCTTATGTCCTTTATTTTACTTGTGGTTTTTTTGGCATTTCTACTCCCAGATACCTGTCAATATTTTCCTTGTGCCCTACAGCACATAGACCTGACCCAATGCCAATTTCTCAGCCCTGTTCCCTATTATAAGATACACTCCTGAATAGTAAGGATTAACGTGCTGACCTCATGGTGTGAAATGCATTTTTCTGGGCGTCAGAGCCCCTGTCGAACACAAGTTAAAAGGAGGCAAGTCCAGTTGTGGATCTTCAGCCTTCGGTGTGTGAAGAGAGGAAGTGTTTCATGAGTTTATAGATTTTCTAGCCCCTCAAATCATGGTATAGGTCAGCATCCCCCTGGTAAGACTGCTCATAGGTCCCAAGTTAGGCAGCTAGGCCATCTTTCTCTCTACCCAGATATGTGAATACCTTGCACTAGGGGATCAGTCCGCTCCCCAACACTCAGAAGTACTTTGAGCATGACAGTTTCATGAGTAAGTTTATCAATTATTCTGTTCACTTGCAAATACTGATGACTGAAATATCACTTCCACGGTTATTTTGTTCCTAATCCAAGACTTTATTTCCTTGGCAGCTTGTCCTAAATTTGTTTTTTAACATGGTTCTATAGCCTAACTCCTCTTTATTTTAAGCCTTATACACATCCTTTTTTTAAAAATGGATCTTGTTGTGCAGGTTAATTCAGAATTGGTGGACTAGAAGAAAAGTTCGACAAGAACATGGTCCTGAAAGGAAAATCAGTTTCCCACAATGGGAAAAGGACTACAACCTCCAGCCGATGAATGCCTACGGACTCTTTGACGAATACTTAGAAATGAGTATGAAATTCTACTTTACCTATTCATCATAAGTGCAGTTCCTAAATCTTTAGATATTTTCTACTGAACATACACCCTCCATCATCAAGGCTGGTGGTATATTGGGGTGGGGGAGACGGGAAATGGAGGTTGAGCTAAATGTAAAGAGAAGAGTCTTGTTTTTAGGAAGTTTGATCCCTAGAGATGGTACCAAAGCCTAGTGACTCAAACTGTTCCTGACATTGGGCCCTGCCCCATTAAGACAAAAACTGAGGTTGGTAACTTGGTGAATTCCCTTTATTAAGTTTTATTATTAATGCCAAAGTTGATGTCTTCGAGTCTATCATTCTGCCATTCTATAATTGAATGGGGTGGTTAATTCAGTTAATTAACTCAACACACCAAGTTATCCCTCATGGAGTGATTGGTGGATTCATGCAGCCAGCAGGCATGCATTGGGCCATGTTATGGACAGGCAGACACTATGCTGGGTGCTAAAAGTACAAGAAGGAATAAGACACAGTCCCAGCTTTCAAATAATACAAAGATAGGAGGGAAGAAAGGCAGCTCATAGATGCTGCAGTCTGAATCAGCTGGGTATGCATAGGAGAGGTGGTCATTTCTTTGAGAGTAGGGCTGGCAAGAAGCTAGAAGTGCTTACACTGTGCTAAGAATAGCCACTGCATAGAATCTTTGAGTGGCAAAGGAGTTAATGTATGGAAACATCTTAGAACAGTGTCTGGCTCATAGTGTGCACTTGGTACATGTTATCTATATCATTATTTTCCTGTCGTCTGCTGGGGGGTGGGGAGAGTTAGTAAAATCTTTTAGCCATTGTATCGAGCTAAATATATATTGAGTTTGTAGGGTTTTTAAGAAGTGGGTGGAGGGAGAAGCAAGATGTACTACTTAAAAAAAGTTCTTTTGGGGTAAATTTGAAAATTAAGATGAGTAGAATGATGCTTAATGTTTCTTAGATGGCTTAGGTCCTAAGTATCTATTGATGTTTTTAGAGTTTCAATTATAGACTGGCGGAATGATAGACTCAAAGAAATCAATTTGGGCATTAATAATAAAACTTAATAAAGGGAATTCATTAAGAGAAATAACCACTTCGAGGTCTCTTTATGGGAGAAGAGACCATTAAGAAGGAAATGAACGATGTTGGTGCTTGAACAGCTTTTATGTGGATAGAAATAGTTGTTTTCAAAGTATTGCAGTATCTTTGTAGAAAGAAATCTCAAAGTATCACAAGTAGACAAGTGAAGCCTGACTTCCCTGTTTTAAATTTTTCTTTTCTTCAATGAGGTATAACACATAGTGACAGAAATATGTAAATCGTAAATGTCAAGAACAATGAATGTTACACACAAATATGACCAATCTATGTAGCTGAAAGATTGACAAACTACTGCCCACAGACCAAATCCAATCTGCTATTTTTATTGATACATAACTGTACCCACCTATTTACATATTTTCTATAGTAAACTGCACTACACACAGTAAATACATAACTTCATAAAGCAGTAAAAAGGAAAGTTAGAACATAGAACCATACTTTAAAAATATTCAGATAGGATGCCAGGGAAATAAATCTTTGGATTAGGGAAAAAAAAGGAGTCTATACTTTATAGCCTCCCATACCTATACTACATTGCAGTCGGGTAGTCGTAACAGAAATGTTAAATTTCTGGCTCTTTACCAAAAGTATTTCCCATTTTGTGAGCTAGCTCAAGAAAGAGTATTATCCATCTCAGCGAAGGCTCCTTTATCCCTTTACCCTGCCACTAACCCTTTTCCTGACTTTGAACACCAGAGATTAATGTTGCCTTTCTTAATCTTCAAATAAATTGAATTACATAATACATATGCTTTTGCAATTGACTTCTATGCAACATCCTGTTTGTAAAATTCTTCTACTTTTTTACATGTAGAACTTTGAACTTCACTTCTGTGTAGTATTTCCAGAATGTGCACTTAAAACAAAATTATAGAATAGGCAGTTTCTATTTGATATACACCCATCTTTCCTCTAGTCATATATTTTTTGTCTCTTACCCCAAGTACTACCCTGCTCCCCCCAGTCACCAGCGCCTCGTGAAAAGTACATCTAGGCACTGGTAAGGATTAATATGCTAGATAGATGCATTTTAATTGGAGCCCAACTTGAATCAAAAATAAGAAAACTTGTGGAAGTGTAGTTGTCAGTGTGCCAATAAAAGGGTCTATTTTCTGAGTCTTCAGGTCTTTAGACTTCTGAAAAAATAAGATTGCAGTGTTATTAGTCTGAAAGTATACCACATGCTGCTAGAGGTGAAAAGATGGAACTTTTTAGAATTCTATATATATTAGAATGATGTATGAACCCCTTAACTATAAAGACTCAAGGAAAGGAATAAAAAAGGATAGCTACTATAATTTGTTAAAAATTCATAGCATAAAGAGGTAAATCATACAAAAAATGTAAAAGGCATAAAGTAAAAGGATAGATATGGAACCTTGATAGGTGAATGCAGATCAGTTGCTATTGGCATAAAATGAACTATTTTATCTATGAGATGTTTTAGGTGAGCTTCAGGGCAGCCACAAAGCAAAAATCTAGGTACGTATATAAAACAAAGGAAAGGCTGAGCCTTTCTCCATGGAAAATGACCAATTTACAGAAGTAGACAGAAACAAGGGAACCACAAAACCAGAAGTCAAGCGATAAGATGTACCAAGTCCTTACAATAATCACTAAGTATAAATAGATTGAATTTAC
This sequence comes from Talpa europaea, assembly GCF_964194135.1. Lineage (NCBI taxonomy): Eukaryota > Metazoa > Chordata > Mammalia > Eulipotyphla > Talpidae > Talpa > Talpa europaea. Next base: position 13,332,118 of record NC_140083.1, on the reverse strand, counting down.
AAAGCACAGAGTGACAGATGGGTCTTTTTTTTTTTTAATCCATCCAATCAGTATTTGCTGCCTACAGGAGACTCAGCTCTAAAGACATCAGTTCAAAGTGAAGGGATGAAGAAGCTATGCATGCAGAAGCCAAAAGCAAGCAGGGATAGATCTTCAAGACAAAAAATGTAACACGACAAAGAAGGTCATTATATAAGGACATAGAGCACTCTGTTATATATCAGGACGGACCTAGATTCAAAGTTTGCTATGTGTTCTAGTGATGTATCCCCATAACTTCCTATCTTTCTGTCATCACAGATAGTCCAGGCCCATCTTGTATTTTCTTTACCATAGCTCTGGAATCAAACATTTCTCCAAAGAGCATTGGGTCCTTTTTACTAGGGTATGATATATAGAAAACAAGATCTGGACTCTAGGTATGACCATTACTCCCAGATGCCATTGCTTGCAGGCCCAGGGAGGGCCTCTCTTTCCAGTGTTCTGGCCATTTTTCTGGAAGATAAGTTCCCTATGTGTCTATATTAGGAAAGATGTGTGTGAAGACAATGACACATTTAGAGTTTTATTCTTTCGAAAACCAATGCTCTGTTCCTTTTCATTCTATTTTAGTTCTTCAGTTTGGATTCACAACTATATTTGTGGCAGCTTTTCCTCTAGCACCACTTCTGGCCTTACTGAATAACATAATTGAAATTCGACTTGATGCTTACAAGTTTGTCACCCAGTGGAGGCGACCTTTAGCTTCACGGGCCAAAGACATAGGTAAGCTTGATTTGGATGTGTTTAAAAGATTATCATCTGATGGATAAAGTGGAAAAAAAAAGTGTTAGACTTTTACTTGTGGTTTCCATGTAAGATGACTCCTCTAATTCTAGTAAAAAAAAAAAATACTACTAAATAAGAAGTAACATTCCCTATTTGAATATTTGTAATTTCCAGTGCTAGAGAATTTGTGCTTTAATAAGATGTCACTTTGGCTATTTCTATTTAAGACTTTAAAATCATACAAATCTTAGTATCATCCCTGGTTTCCTTTTTTGAAGTAGATATTCCATTTGTTTACCTGGCTTTATTCTTTCCTGAATGTTTGTCTGAGTCCTGTGATAGTTTTCTTAAAGAAGTCTTTTGGGCTTTGACTAGGAGATGAGGTGAATCAGATGCACCCTCTCGTTGTCTGAGACCAAAGACTTAATTCCTTTCGCATCCAATGCTTAGAGCGGAGCAGACAGGTGCTCAGTCAGAGTGTGATCTTTTAATCTCCATTTGAAAAATACATTCAATGAGCATCTAGCCCAAGTCCATACATCAGCCCTCGGCACACAGCAGTGAACTGGAGGGGTCCAGCCTATACCCCAAGGAGCTCCAGTCTGGTGCATGTGCCAATCTCGTCAGTTTTGGTGTGCTTATAGTGACTAGGATTCCGCCATGTGTCTGACCTGAGTTTTTAAATCCTGAGCAATGACACTACCACAAATAACCCATCAGTGTTAAGGTATTTATAAGTACAAATTTTTGTTCCTGGTTTTCAAATGTCAGTATTGGGGAAGATCAAAGGACCCATGGAAAGGACTATTGAAAATGGGTTTATCGTGCTTCCCCGGTGGTGCAGCGGTTGAGCGCTGGGTTGCGAAGCTGCCTGCAGCCTCTGTGGCGCCAGTTCGATCCCCGGCTGCTCCCCAGCCACCAGAGGAGGGTCCCACATGGCGCGCAGACCTCTCCTGCCGCCCGCTGCTCCCCTCAGCAGTGTACTTCGGTCCTTCTGCCTGCTCTGCTCCCCACTCTGGCTCTGGTGAATTCTCTCACCCTCCCACGCTTCTGACTGTACCCAGTGCTTGTATAAATAAATAAATAAATCTTAAAAAAAAAAAAGAAAATGGGTTTATCAGTTGTTTTCATACTTGTTGCCTCTTCCATTATGTCTGGAACTAACATGACACTTCTCTTTGAACAGGAATTTGGTATGGCATTCTTGAAGGCATTGGCATTCTCTCTGTTATCACAAATGCATTTGTGATCGCGATAACATCGGATTTTATCCCTCGCCTGGTGTATGCTTATAAGTATGGACCATGTGCAGGCCAAGGAGAAGCCGGACAAAAGTAAGTTTGGAATAAAATCTATCACGAAATTTCTAGTTCATAGCCCTTGTGTGGTGTTGGACAGACAGGCAGAAGCCTCTACATTGGAGTAGAGGATCATTCACTTATTCCATAGCTAAGTGGACACAAATCTTAAACCAGAAAGCCTATAGGGGGGAAGGTGGAATTGTGATATAACTTTAAGCCAAAGATCTATAGACAGGGTAGAGGTCATACAAATCTTAAACAGAATCCAATGTGAGAGCAGCAATGGCTCATTTGCCCCTCCCTGCCCCCTATGAATTCAGAAATGTGTGGTAAGCGAATGCCTGTGGCAAAAAGAGTGGTGCATGATATAGTGTATACTTATGGCATTTTTGAGTTTGTAAAGTGACAATTACAGTCTAATTCCCCTTGTGTTGTTATCTGTAGGCTCCATGTTCTACGTGGGAAATGTGCAGACATGGTAGGCATTTAATAATTAGCTGTGGAATAAGGGAATGATTCTTTCCTGGCTATTGACCTGATTAATTAAACCTCCCTAGCTCTCAGTTCTGTGCTATCACTCAGTGATTCCCAATGTCAGGATCCTATATTTTTGGTCAGATAGATCCTAGGCAAAATTATATGAGCCCTACACCTTTGGGGGAAAATAAGTCTTAATGATATTAATGGGGGAAAAATCCCTGTTTGGCTAAAGTCAAAATAATAAAATGCTCACTGTGGGATTTAGATGTCTGTAGGTCAGAGTTGGGTGTGTTTTAGCATCATAGGGTTCTCTCAGGATCTCAGCATTTATCCCAGATGAGCCATTGCCTGCTCGTACAAGCAACCCTGCCCGCTCATTCTGAGCCAGCCAAACTAATTCCTTCTCTGTAGTCACTGGATTTTGATTAGCCTCAAGAAGTAAAATGCTACCAAATCAAGTCAGTTGTAATCTTGACATTTGGCCTAGGTCCAATTTCATTATAAATCCTCCATAAATACTCTAAGGCATGGATGATCAAATGTGATTAAGCTCACCATCCAGCTATTGGAACAGGCGTCTATGGAGTTCTTTAATGCAATAACCATGTGGCCATTAAACTAATTATCTAGCAACTGTAAGTGAGCATCCCATTTAAAGAGAGATTTAAAGACTTATGTTGTACTCTTCATGCATTTCTCTCTAATTGCAACTGTTGTCAACATTCTCTGCTTGCTTAGCCTAAAAAAAAAAAAAAAAAAAAAAAAAGAGCCTGCCTTTGTTCAAACCACTTTCACAGATGTTTTGCATTTGACAAAGAGGTTAAATCCAGAATCAAGGCTAATCAAACTCCAGTAACTTGGAGCCCACACAAACCCTAACCTCCTAGTACCCTCCACCCAGAGCCCCACAGCCGTCAGGGCCATTGCCAATATGTAGTTACCTGACTCATCAAAGAGGAATCTCCCTGGGGTTTAAATTCCAATGGCTATTTCACTTTTCTCCCTACTCCACATATGACAAAACCTCTGCTGTTTTAGGGGGAAAGCGGGAACATTTATGTGTAGTTGGTAGTGAATCAACACTTCAGAATTAAGACTGTTCATGATGATTAAAAGTATCAAATAACCTCCAACATTCCATTTTGTAGAGCTCTCCTGGGAGGGGGTGTGTGGTGGGGCTGGGTGTGTGTAGAGAAAACCTGCCACTTTCAATATTTATAGATCTACCTTTTCTCTTTGAATCCATTGCTCATTTTTCTTGTTTTCAAGTATTTATAATTGTATGTGTTTCTTCATGAATCTTATTTTCTGCCCCACCAGCCGCTCTATTGTCCTTTTCAAGTTTGTCTTTTTCCAATTTAGAAACGCTTTAGAAATGACTTACCTCATTGGTGAGCAGCAGCAGCAAATTTTAGAATGTCAGAGGCTTTGGGGATAGTATGTGCAATCAGAGACAAAACCCACTTAAACGATGCTTTAATAGGCTGTGGAAATGCCATATTTCAACTTAAATTGACCCTAAATTAAAAGTACTCAACCCAATAACCTTTCTCTGAAACTCCCTGCTACCTCAAAACCTCCTTATTACTATTTTCTCCGCTTCTTCTGGCTGCTCTATGGATGAGAATTTCACTCACAAGTGCAGGTTCATTTAGTTCCCATGGCCCTTGTCCTTAGACCTGTATGCTTCAGTTATTCCTGGCTGTGCCTTCCAATTACAGTCTCTCTACGATCATGGCTGCTTGCCAAGGTCTTCAGAGGCATAGTAGGAAAGACATTGTCAAGTTCCAGCCAGATCTGTCCATGAAAGGAATATTGTACTTTGCGGCAATATTCTCCATACAGTGGGTACACAAGAATTTTTCAAGTGTTTTTAACCTTTCCTCTTAATGACATTCTTTCTTTTCAACTTTAGCCTACCTGAGTTGATTCCTGGAAGATTGTTCACAAAATGAAGTCACTTTTTTCAGGGTATCTTCACAGGAACCCTTTAAAAAAGAGAAGAGAGAACTAGAATCACCTTTGAGCAGACATCAGAGAGAGATTTTATAAAGTTAAACTGATGATGCATACTATAAAATTGTTCCATCAATCAGTGACACACCCAGTGATCATTTATTTCACCCATCAGCAACCTGACAAATGATCCTTCTTGGTTCATGTCTTTAAGGTCATGACAAAGCCATTGGTTTATATGAGCCCTGTGTTATTTTACATATATATCATTTCACTTAATCTTCACAATGACCCTATGAGATGGACACTTTTGTCACTTAAAGAAGTTAAAAAAAATTGCCAAGATTACATGACTAGAAAGAAAGCCAAGTTAAAATGTGATTAAAGTCCAAGTGTTCCGTATGGTAATACACTGACTCCCGGTACAGAGTGAAAGTCTTGTCCTCAGGCAACTTATCCCTGGGAAACCCAGGAGTTGAAGCAATAGTTTTATTCCTTTTCCACTATGAAGACTCAGAAACATGACACCTATGCTCCAAACAAAAACCACACAGTGCAAGGAGTAGGTGCCCACAGATGCAGCCACCTCTAGTGCAAGCTGTAATTGCCAAGTAAGTATAGTGGCACCATTGAGAGAACAAAATGAGTTTTTGATTGGGGGAATTAAGGCAGCCTCCTGGAAGGAGCAGCATTTCAGTTGGCACTGGAGGGACAAACACCATTTCTACTTAGAAAAGATGAACAGGAATTCCTAACAGAAAAGCTAGCCTGATAGAGGCATGAGGTGCAGGGAATGCAGTCTACAGGATGGTAGCTGGGAGGGGATCATAGTCACATTATGGTCAGGGCATTATGAGGAAGTGTAGATGTTCAGAAATGAAGGACTGTGTCTCATCAATGAAAGCAGTGACTTACATTGAAATTTTGCTACTCATGCTGTGCTGTCTTTTACCTGTTACACTGAAGTGTAGAAGGCAGTGGGGGGATGAGATTCTGCACAAGAAGGGCTACAACAGAAGAAGTGACCTGTTCCTGATTCAACATGCCCTGGACTTTTCCGTGTACCCCAACTAGATGTTTATGACAAGGCATGACCTGTGAATGTTGTTTACCACTGCAGGGACTTGTAAGAAGTAGGGGTTTTTAGTGAACTGATTGTAGTGGAGGTGGTCAGTGTTCGAATGATGGTATTTGTTTTTCCTTCTAGGTGCATGGTTGGCTACGTGAATGCCAGCTTGTCTGTATTTCGAATTTCTGACTTTGAGAACCGATCAGAGCCCGAATCTGACGGCAGTGAGTTCTCGGGGATTCCGCTCAAGTACTGCAGGTGACCACGGCGCGCTTACCCTGAGTTGGGCTGGCTCTGTTATGGGTAGAACTTGCTCACTAGGCCCTTTCTGACAGTGGGTTTAAAGCAGTGGTTCTGTGAGACTATGCATTAAAATCCTCTGGGGGATTTTTAAGTCTCTTCTTACCTAAGACATGGCCTAGTCCAATGAAATCGGGGTGGGGGGCAGATAGGAACATTGGTATTATTAAAAACCCAGGTGCAGGCAAAGTTGTAAACCACTGGTTTTAAGGGGAAAACCTAAAAATATGTGGCCAGGACTTATACAGGTTGGTCCAGGTACTTGGAGACTAAAAATCCCTCAGTGACTTGAGTGAAAGCAAGTGTCTTTATTTTGCATCCTCTCTCTTGCCAACACTACATAATATCATATTTCCCAATGCTGATCAACTCATATGTGAACAAAGGGCCCCAACCTGTGTCAGGGTCTATGACTGAACCTCTGTAGCACACACTTGCTCTTTCTCTCTTCAGTCTTTAAGAGGAAATTAATCCTATTATGTCTCTTGATGTGTATCTATACAATAATATGGGAATGAAAATTTATTGAGCACCTACTCTATACTAGGAACTGTTGTTTCATTTAATAATCACATCAACCTTCTAAACAAGCAGAGATTATCCTAACTGACAGATAAGACCATTTCACTAAATGCTCAATGGATCATGGTGTACAATTGTTGAATCCAAGTTCCAATGGCATCTCTTAATACAGTATTTCATGTATAAACAGTTAGTGGCTATCCCAAAGTATTTTATGCTGTCCCTACAACAAGAGCATGAGGCAGGCCAGCCACAGAATCCTAAACCCTTTGACTTAGGGACCTTGGTAATTATCACTTCTACCTCTCATTTTACATAAGGGGGAGCTAAGGACCAGAGATGGTAATTGATTTGTCTAAAGAGATGCAATAAACCTAGAGGTAGAACCCAAGGCTCCAAACTTCCATCACAGTATTCTTTCAGGGGGTTTTGTTAACCAGAGGTACCCCAAGGATGTGGCTCTCACACTCTTCTACGTGTGACCCTGGCAGTGAGGCTCCAACAGAGTTCTTTATGGCATGAATAAATATTCCTACGGATAGTAATTTTAAAATTTCTTTGAACCAAAAGCAGATAATCCTCCTTATAAAAAAAATAATCTCTTACCCACTTGATCTATGATGATGTAATTTCTTGGCCCTTTCTGAGACGTGGCCTAAGTCATAGAACCTGTTGGGACCCATAGAACCTGGATTTATTTACTTAGTGCCCACCTAGGAAACTAACCAAGAGAGCAGAGTCAGCCTTAGCCGGCCAGAACAAATGACACTATCTGCTTGCCATGTGCAGAGTAGAGGTGTAAACACCCAATGGGCGAGGGCCATTCCAAAGGGACAGGAGAGCAGGCTGGGGGCTCCTGTTCTTTGAGTGTTTGAAGGGTGTCACTGCAACGAGTTACTGAGTCCCCCTGTCAGGCTCTCATGAGATAGCGTGTGGAGGAACAAGTTAAATGAGGGGAAAGATTGGCTGGAATATAATTCAGTACCAGCACCTGGTTGGGGAATGACCAATCAAGCAACAACTCATGCTTTCTTTAGTAGAAATTCACTTGCTTCTCCAGGCTATTTCATACATCAAATCATTTACCAGCATTGTTTAAATAGAGGATGCCAAGCATGAAATGGTTTAAAATAAAATGCCCACTGCTGGCATTTAAAACTTGTAATCAAATAAGATAAAATTCAAAGCCTTTTTTTTGCTTCCTGGCATAATTCTTCCTGTTTCTCCCACATAATAATAACATGAGTATATCCCAGAATTTCTGAATGGGACTATTGATATATTATTGTCTTGTTTACCCATTTTTCTTAACGTCCCTAAAATAATTTCATTTCAATAAAAAATATTCAGATTTACTTCAAGCTTTCAGTTGTAGTCTGTAGACACCACCATGCAACATAGGCATACTTTGGTGTCCCAGTTTTTTACAGTGCCATGCTGGAGATGCCCCTTGATTATGTTTGTAGGAATTGTGTCTGTGGGTCCCACACATCTGAAGCAAAAGAAACAGTTCTTAACCAGTTACCCCCACAGAGAGTACAATACAGAGTGCACTAACTAAAACAGCAACAGAGTGAGTAATCAGAAAAACTCTACAAACAAAAGTTCTAGGCCAGGTGACCTCGCTGGTGAATTCTTCCCAACATTGAAAGGAGACTTAATACCAGTTCTCCTCAAGCTCTCCCCAAAACTAAGTTAACATTTCCAAACTCATTTTACAAGGCTAGCTTTACTGGGATACTAAAACAAGAACAGTTCAGGAAGAAAAGAATTATATACCAATATCCCTGATGAACAGAGACAAAAAATATATATATATAAGCAAACCAAAAATCAACAATACAATAAAAGCCTCATATACCAGGATCAAGTGGATTCATTCCAGGGATGGATGTTTTAATATGAGCAAATAAATCAGTGTAATACAGCACATTTTCTAAGGGATAATAATCGTATTGTCATCAAAATAGACAAACATTAGACAAAATTCACCATCCATTTATAATAACTCAGTATGTAAGTATACCTTCATTCTACATAACAAGGTCATGACAAACCACAGTTAACATATTCAAAGATAAAAAAATCAAAACATTTATCTCTAACTACATTAGTCAGGGAAAAAAAATAAAAGGCATCCAAATTGGAAAAGTAACATTCTTGCAGATGTAATATATAGAAAACCATAGACTACACACACACACAACTGTTGGAACTACTGAAAAATTCATAAACTTGAAGGATGCAAAAATCAATCTATTTCATGTCTAAGTTATCAGAGAAATTAAGAAAGCAATTCCATTTACAATTGCATGAAAAGACATAGGAGGGCCTCTGTGGACTTCTAGTGAGTTCAAACCTGGGACACGACGGGGAGGAAAATCAGATATGGGGGACTGTCATGTCCAGCATGCAGTAAATCTTTATTGTCTTAGTGCTCATAATATACTATTTTAATTGCAGCAGGTGTAACATCAAAGCATACCACATAATGATAACACGTATGAATGATTAGTCTATTTTCTTACTATTATCTATTTACTTCAGACAGTAGGGTACCAGGTGGTTAGTTCTCACACACATAATTTTATCGCCTCCTAGCCAGAGGCTGGGAAGTTCGCTCATTATTTTGTTGTTCTCAAACTGTGGAGATGTACACAGTTCACTTCCAGGCTCTCAACACCAAGTCCTGTCACCCAGAGGTTTTCCTCCGAGACGCATGTGTTTTCACATGCCTTAGGGACTCAGGTCAAGGCCCTTCTGCTCACTGCACAGGGTCTCTCCATTTTGTTATTCTCAGACTGTGGAGATGTAGAAGCCCGACTCCATGCAGGTCACTTTCCAGGCTCTCATCACCAAGTCCTGTCACTCAGAGGTTTTCCTCCGAGACACATGTGTTTTCACATGCCTTAGGGACTCGGGTCAAGGCCCTTCTGCTCACTACGTGGGGTGGCCGCCTCCAACAGGCCTCCCCGGTGGTGCAGCTGTTGAACGCTGGGCTGTGAAGCTGCCCACAGCCTCTGCAGCACTGGTTCGATCCCCAGCTGCCGGCGAGGGTCCCACATGGTGTGTAGACCTCACCTGCCACCCGCTGCTCCCCTCAGCAGTGTATTTCGTCAGTCTGCCTGGTCTGTTCCCCACTCTGGCCTTGGTGATTTTTCTCACCCTCCCATGCTTCTGACTGTACCCAGTGCTTGTATAAATAAATAAATAAATCTTTAAAAAAAAATAATTTAACCAAAAATGTAAAATACATGTGCTCTGAAAACTATGACACTGATGAAATAAATGGATAGTTTGTGCTCATGTTTAGAAGAATTAATATTGTTAAAATATACATACTACCTAAGTTATCTACAGATTCAATGCAATCACTATTAAAATGCCACTGGCCTTTATCACAGAAATAGAAAAACAATCCTAAAATTTATAGGGAATCACAAAAGTCCATGAGTAGCTGGAAATTTCAAAAGAATAACAAGTCCAGAAGTATGATTAGTCTGGATTTTAAACAAAATATACAGAACTATAGCAATCAGAACATTATGGTGTTGGCATAAAAAAAAAGGAACTAGGAAAAAGACTAATACAAAGTAAAAATCAAAATCAACAAGCAACTATAAACCAGAGACACACTACTGGTAGTGGGGGGAAGGGTGGGGAGAGGAAGGATTAGGGTCAAAATAGGGGGGAGTGCAATTATTTGGGGAATATAACCAAAATGAAAATGCATACATTGTGCAAAAATGAAAAATGATGTAAGAATTATATAAAATAAAATATTAAAAAAATACAACAATGGTCAATATACTAGAAAGCCCAGAAATAACCTCACATGTGTGGTGAATTTATAATGGAGCCAATAATATACGATGAAAAAGAGGACAATTTGGATTTCACACCAGAAGCAAAGGCAACAAAAGCAGAAACAAACCAGACTATATAGTCTTGCATCAGTTAGCAACAGAGATACATCTGAGAAGCACGTTATACAATTTCACCATTGTATGAATATCAGTATAATTACACACCTAGATTTTATGAGATATAGTCTACTAGGACCACCCATATTTTTGGTTCATTGTTGATGAAAACATTAGGTGATATGACTATATATCAAACTCTAAAACTGTGCAGCCATGGAAACTATCAACAAAATGAAAAGATAACCTACCAAATGGGATATTTGCAAATGATCCATCTATGAAAGGGCTAGTATCCAAAATATATAACTCAATAGAAAAAGGTAGTAGAACTCAAAAATGGGCCAAGAACTTAATATATTTTCTCAAGAAGGAGATACATAGATGGCCAACACGTACAGGTGTTCCACATCACTAATCAGAAATGTAAATCAAAACTACAGTAAGATGCTAACCACAGCTGTTACAGTGGCTACTATTAAAAGACATGGATGAGCAAGTGTTAGTGAGGATGTGTAGAAAAGTGAAACCTTCTACAGAGTTCATGAAAATATAATTTTATGCAACCACTATGGGAAACGGTATGGTGGTTCGCCAAAAGCATAAACACAGAATTATTTATGTGATCCCATTTCTGGATATTTATCTGAAGGAAACAAAAACACTAATTTGAAAAGGTCTCTGCACCCCCATATTCATTGCAGCATTATTTATAGTAGCCAATACATGGAAACAACATAGGTGTCTATTAATGGGGGACTGGATAAAGATGTCATGGTATATATGATTATCATTATGATAATCACTTAACGATTCAGTCAACAATGGACCACATATACAATAGTGGGCCCAACGGGCTATACCAGGGAGTGGAGGTGTGCAGCAGGCTCCAGCACCTAGGTTTATGTAGTTATACTCAGGCATTTACACAATGCCAAAATAGCCTAATGACACATTTTGCAGAAGGTAACCCATCTTTAAGTGGTACAGAATGTGTACAGACTGCAGTATTCAGACATAAAAAAGGAAACTGCCATCTGCAACAACATGGATGAACCAGAAGGTATTATGCTAAGTGAAATAAGTCATGAAAAGGTGAACTTATTTACATGCAGAATCTAGCAAAAACCCCTCAAACTCACAGATACAGAAAATTGATGGTTGCCAGAGATGGGGGGTGGGGCGGACAGAAAGAATGAAGTCAAAAGATACAAACTTGAAGTTACACATTAAGTAAGTCCTATGGATGTGATGTGCAGCATGGTGACTATTTAATAATAATGTATTTTACATTTAAAAGTTGTCAAGGGAATAGATCTTAAAAATTCCCAGAATATGTAGGCCAAGAAAGCTACTGGCCTCTGATGTCTGTGTTCATCAGTCATAGAGACTTGGAGGTTCAACAGTATCATAAATACTGTATAGTGATGAGGAAGTAAGACATCGCCACCAGAGCGTACACCATCACCAAGGGACAGTCAGCTTCCGGTAGGGACCATGGAGCACGGAGACTGGACTAGACACCATGTTTCTTTTTTTTTTTTTTTTTTTTTTTTTAATAAATTTTATTGTTATATTCCCCATACAATTGCAGCCCCCCATTCTGACCCCAATCCCTCCCCTCCCGCCCCCGCCCCCCTAAAAGTGTCTCTGGTTCATAGTTTTTTGTTGATTTTGATTTTCACTTTCTTATAGTTATTCATTTTCCTGGTCCCTTATTTAAGTTTTCTAGATTCCTGCTATGAGTGAGACCATCCGGTATTTTTCTTTTTCTTTTTGGCTTATTTCGCTGAGCATGATCCCTTCCAGCGCCATCCATGTTGCAGCAAATTGCATGTGTTTATCTTTTTTGAATGCTGAGTAATATTCCATGGTATATATGTACCACATCTTCTTGATCCAGTCATCTATTTTTGGGCATTTGGGTTGTTTCCAAAGCTTAGCTATTGTAAACAGTGCTGCTATAAACATAGGGGTGCAGGTGTTCTTTGGAATTGATGTTTCTGTGTCCTTTGGGTAAATACCTAGGAGTGGAATTGCTGGGTCATATGGAAGCTCTATGTTTAGTAGGTCCAGAAATCTCCACACAGCTTTCCACAGTGGTTGGACCTGTTTGCACTCCCACCAACAGTGCAGAAGAGTTCCTTTTTCTCCACACCCTCGCCAACATTTGTTGTTGCTAGTTTTTTTAATATGTGCCATTCTCACTGGTGTAAGATGGTATCTCATGGTAGTTTTGATTTGCATTTCCCTGATGACAAGTGATGTTGAACATTTTTTCATATGCCTGTTGGCCATTTGCATTTCCTCTTCAGAGAAGTTTCTTTTAAGCTCTTCTGCCCATTTTTTGACTGGATTATTTTCTTTGTTGTTGTTGAGACTCATCAGCTCTTTGCAGATTTTTGTGATCAGTCCTTTATCATTAGTGTTGGGTGCAAAAATGTTCTCCCAGTTGGTGGGGTTTCTCTTTGTTTTTGTTATTGTCTCTTTTGCTGTGCAAAAGCTCTTTAATTTGATATAGTCCCAGCTGTTTATCTTTGCCTTCACTATCACAGCTTTGGGTGATGTAGACACCATGTGATGTCTGCTATTTTGCCAGCCTGGAAGTGATTGCCAGTTAATACTTTTATGATTTTGATATCTTTAAAATATTACCTTAGCTGTTTGTATAGGCTTGAGGTCAGGAGCTGCCCCTGCTGCTACCAACTTAGACACCATGTTTCCAAGTTGGTAGCAGCAGGGGCAGCTCCTGACCTCAAGCCTATACAAACAGCTAAGGTAATATTTTAAAGATATCAAAATCATAAAAGTATTAACTGGCAATCACTTCCAGGCTGGCAAAATAGCAGACATCTGTGAAATTGCAAATACCCCTTTGCTGCAAGAAACAGCCGCTCCCTGACTCCCTTCTTCCCCTTGCACTGACTCACCAAGGCCCCTGCAGTTTGCCTCGGGGGGCCCCCATCACTGACACTTTACTGAGGTTCCTAATAACTATCTCCTAGGCACACTCTTCCAGATCATTCCTGCTTGGAGAGAACTTAACCTTGTGAAGGAGACTGCAGTCCCTGCAAGTTATGCAGCCTATCTGTGCCTTCATTTACTCATTTGTAAATGGGGTTTGTCTTAGCTGTGTTCTACAGCTCACTGGAGATGATCTGTGCAAATCACTGGGTGAGACACTCTGACTTGCAGACATCCCCCACCTCCTAGTAGGCTAAAGCACATGCCTAGCCCACAGGAAACATGATTACACGGCCGCTTCTGAGAGGTCTCTTATAACTTTGCTTTTTAAAATTGGCTACAAAAAAAGACAGGATTTACTATATATTAACGATGATTTCCCTCAAAAGTCAGGAAAAGTCAGGAGCTCTCAAATTATAAGAAAAATTTCATCTACAAGTTGCTCTCGAATGTGATGTAATCAACAATATTAATGATTAAGGGAGCTGACATTATTTACTTAATGTGGTCAATGAAATAAAAAATTATGAATTTAAAAAAAAAAATTCCCAGAATAAGAAAAAAATGTAAAAATAAAGTCATAACCCTGAGTGGTACACAAAGCACTGCAGCAGCTTTTACCCAAAGGGCAGTTGCTAAACAAGGTAGATTTGAACTTCGTGTTTAAGTACTTACATGGCTAGAGAAACAAAAGAAAACAGAAATACAAGCCTGTGAGTACAGATCTAAATATGTGCTACATCAAGCAACTATATTCACACTAGAGTCTATTTTATGCGTGATAAGTCAGCCACATGCAACAGCATAGATAAGTTTTCTAGCATTTAGTAGCATTGACACTGAAAATACCCCAAGCCTCAGAAGGCTAGAGTTTAACATCCTTTTCAGTGTCAAAACCAAGCAAAACTGTAATATTCAGCAAATGAAAGTAAGTATGTATACATATATAAATATGCATTAATGGTAAAAGTTAAATTCAGGTAAGGGAAGCAAGGAGATGGGTGAAGCACAGAGGAAGGGATAAACTAGTGATTTCAATATTTGGGTTCCATAGATTTATGAGTGTTCATATAATTAAAGAATTATATAAACCTAAAAATTAGATAAAAGAAAATGAATGCACTGATAAGATTAATTATAAAAATTAATAGAGTTTTTATTAAGACAGTTCTGTGCACCTGAGGCCAAAATAATATTGGCTAGAAGAACAAAGAATGAAGAATAGTCAAAACACTTAGTAAGAAGAACAAGATGGAGATTTGCCTTACATTCAATATAGTATGAAATTATAGTAATTAATCAGTATGATTAATAGGAACAGGTAAATAGAACAGGAACAGATAAGTAGAAAAGTAGATTCTAATTAAGAACCCCAAAATATATCACATAATAAAGATGCAATCACAACATAATGCACACACAATGACTCATTTATATGAAAGCAAATGAAAGTAAGCATTATCTTATTTGGGAAACCTAAGTTAATGTAACTATAAAGAAAAACAGGACGATTGTCACAAAACTAGAATAGCTATTATCTTTGGGGGTGTCTGAGAATGTTAGTGAGGCATTTTTAAGCCACTGACCATGTTCTATGTCTTAACTTGGATATGGGGTCACTAGATGCATTTGTTCTTATTTCAAATATAAATGTACTTATATTTTAACAGTATAACAAGGAGAAAGAACTGGTAATAAAAAAAAAGTCATGTTTGCAAGATTCTCATTTCTGAGAAATAAAAGCAGCTTCAGTAATAGCACTAACAAGTCAGAAGGTAACTCCTGCCTTTGCCACATGTAAAATTCAAGTCGGAAAGTTAAAATAGTTACTTTCTGAAAACAACTGACTCTTGAAAAAATTCCACCAAATACTAATGCCACTGGACTTAGTGTCTTTGAAGATACTAGACTGAAAAATTAGAGAAGTAAAACTTTTATTTGATGAGCTTGAAACCTGCTTCCTGGCCTTTTCTAAGGCAAAACAGGGAAAAATGTTTTCTGTAAGTGGAGACCAATTTGCCAGTCATTCTGCAAATCAATCGCACCACATGCAAAGCAGAGACATGGGGCACAAAGACATTTGAGCATGGCCCTCCCAGAAACCTCCGCTCAGTGGGGTAAGGGTAGGCTAGAGCAAGACCTGAGAGCTCCAGTGGCAACAGTTATGTCTAAGCTCATGGATGGAAAGAGCGAGCGTCTAAAATCTTAAAGCAGGGTGAGGTAAGACCCTCATTTTATTGATGGGGAAACTGATGTCCAGAGAATCCTATTTATGAGGCAAACCAACTTGGTTTTGGTGTTTTTTCCAGTGCATAATTCTGGAGACAGCTGCAAGCAGATGACAGCTAAACCCATGGATACCGGGGATTGTTCACTCCCATAGGGTAGCAGTTAATTTTCTAGAAAGAAATTTGACTTCATGGAAAAATGATTTAAGAGCATAGAAATGTCAGAGACATGCTGCTTTTGAAAACAACTAAAAAATTTCACCACTTCTGATTCTCAACCTCAGAATCCTTAGTGTCAGTATAGACACACTGGGTTCCTCTGGGCACAGGTGAAACACCCACAAATGGACACATAGGCTGAGCAAATAGACGCATAGTCTCAACATTTAGGAAATTTAGAAATTTATGCTTATACTCACCATGAGTGTTTTCTATATAAAGAAAATGTAATTAACATTTTTAAATATTAAAAATCCATAATTTTAAAATCACCAGCTAAATACTGTTTCTACTTTTGTGTATTTTGTGTACAGTTTGACATCTCGAGTCATCATGTTTGATAATCTACTGTCATCATTGAATGAATCTGCTCTCATCATTGACTCATAAGATTTATTTCAACTGGGTTTCATATGTATATTTAATGACTGTTTATAGTTGATGGATACTAATTTATTCATCATGCTGAATCAATGAATTCATTTCTTTGCTATAAATCTGTTGCAGGAATCTTAAGAGTGACATAAATGAATTTTATTTTCTGGGAGTAGTTCAGAAAAAGTCTGTCAGGTCAAAGAAAAATCTTAGTTTTTCCACACAGTGAATTTCAAGAAGAATCTGGGGGAGGAAGAGATTTGTCTAATTCTTAAAATGAAGAGCTGAACAAGATTGGTGATGTTAGACAACAGGGCAGCTAAAACAAAGGGCAGAAGATGAGAGCAGGGATGAGGCATTGATGGGAAAGGATCCTGAAAAGAACTTTAAGGAATTAGTGAAAATGATGTTTTTATGTAATTATCGACCTGAAGAATAATTTAAAAAAATGATATTTTTCTCCTACAATACAGACTTGGGCTGTATTTGAAATGCACATAGCTAAAAATGAACAAAGGAATTATATTTGTAATCATAATTGCAGAAAACACAAATCCTGGTTCTTGACTACATGTGTTCTGCAGGAAGTAAGAGGAAGTTAGAACAGTTCATATAAACATTTAGTCCTGAATAAAATTCTCCTTCCTCAAATTCCAGGTGTATTATGGAACTACAACAGGAATAGATTATATAATCATACTAGAAAGAACAGTGTTTTGAACAATCACCTAAACTTTATCATCAAAGAACAAACCAGCAGTTAGCAAGCACTAATTCTTAATTTCAGCACCAGGTGCTCATCATAAATATCACTTCAGGACAAAATTATGATACATTGATACTGCATACAATAGACATCAATAATAATTGAGCCTATTGTCATAATACTGTTGGCTGATACTTTTTGCAGCACTTGATACTTTTCAAAGTTAGTCCTCATAGGAATTACTCTGTATCCTCATATGCAGATTAGTGTCAAACTTGAGGTTAGGAACCATCTTATATAAGAAGTTGGATAATCATTAATTCTTATTCAAAAGATAATTTAGTGTGTTTGTATAGCAGTACTGTTGACATAGCCAGTATTTCAGAACTTTCCACATTTCACACACTAATGACAAGGATATTAGACTGAAAACACAGTAACTGTGTGACACTGAAAGAATCACATTTCAGTTTTCCTACCTGTGATGGTAATAATGGCATGGTAAAGATAAAATGAAACCATGTGGACTTAAGCTCCTCGGATAAGTGACTGATCTCTACAGGGTACTCTACAAAGATCTGTAGAAATTTAATGCGGACTCAAAAGTTACCGTTCTAGCACATATTAGATGCTTTAGTGGCAGGCAGAAATCCAGTACAAGTGGACTTAAACGAAAATCAGTGGTTCAGATAACAGAGAGCTGGAAAAGGTGATAACCTGAAAAACAGCTGGAGACCAAGCAAGGTGCTGCCTCTCCACTAGTTTTACCTTTGTTTACTATTCTCAAAGAGCCTCTCTTCCATATGATCCAGCAATTCCACTCCTAGGTCTACCCAAAGGACACAAAAACATTAATTCAAAAGGGTACCTGCACCCCTATGTTTATTGCAGCACTATTTTACAATAGATAAGCTATGGAAGTAACCCAAATGCCCCCAAAATAGATGACTAGATGAAGAAGATGTGGTACATATACTCATGCAATTTGCAGCAACATGGATGGAGCTGGAAGGGATCAGCTCAATGAAATAAGCCAGAAGGAAAAAGAAAAATACCGGATGGTCTCACTCATAGCAGGAATTTAGAAAACCTAAATAAGGGATTAGGAAAAAGACTAATTATAATAAAGTAAAAATCAAAATCAACAAGCAACTATAAACCAGAGACACACTACGGGGGAGGGGGGAGAGGAATAGGATCAAAACAAGGGTGGTGGGAATTTTATGGGGACTACAACCAAGATGAAAATGTATACATTGTACAAAAATGAAAAATGATGTTAAAATATATAAAGAAGCTTTCTCTCTGGCTATTAGTCTGTGATGTCCACCTGCAGCTGCAGGCTCTTACCTCCTGTGGGTTTAGTGATAACTCTAGCAGAAGACTGGTGACAAGTCACACTGGTCTGGTCTGGCTCATCATTTGAGTTGGGGTAAGGAGAAGTGGGGAGTTCTGCCCAATCCATATGGATGAATTCCACAGAAAGAAGAGCTACTATTACCAGAAAAAGAAAACGACAGAAGTCTAGTATCGAGAAACTTAAAACTTTTCTCTCATGAGTGAGGAATGGAAAATATTTTGGAAATCAGAAACCACAGTTTAGAATGTCACATTTTACTATGTATTTATAGATACCGAGACTACCGTGACCCTCCTCATTCACTGGTGCCCTACGGCTACACACTGCAATTCTGGCACGTTCTAGCAGCTCGATTGGCTTTTATCATTGTGTTCGAGGTAAATTTTCTCAATTCTTTTATTTCCTTTGACATAATGAAGTGACTAAGAATTATAGGTCATAGCAATTTTCAATGTAATTGTCTATATCCAGAAGTAGTATAGTAGCATTATGTAACTTATTTTTTTCTTCTTACTGAATTTTCCAAGAAATATTTGAATGCCCATTGTTGATTATTAATGGGCAAGTCAGGAAAGTCTAGCACCAAGGTCCTTAAACTCCAGAAAATTGCATTTTCCCATCTTTGTTCTGAGAGATTCTGATACATCATGTCTACAAGTTACTTTTTATAAGCTTTCCAAGAGGTTTTGATGCAGGGAGTCAAGGACCGTACTTCAAAAAACACTGAATTGTGTATTTTCAGTTGTAGTTTCTGATTGTGTATCATTATGGCATTACTTATATTCAAGCACAAAATTAAGTATTATCTAAGACTCAAAATGGACTTATGAAGTAAAAGCTACATAACAACTGACTATTGTATCTTTTAAACATTGTCTATTTTCTTTTAGTTTTTAGGAAAATTGCTGTTAAGAATAGTTTACATTTCTATCACTATACTAAAAATGGAAATATTTACTCTCATGTCACGCAGATGAAAATGAAGTTAACACAAGACAAGGCTGTCTCTTGACTTGCATTAGGAGTTTTCTCCAGGGAACCAAGAGGAAAAAAAAAAAAAAAAGCAATATTTGCTGCTCTTCCCTGGGAATTAGCTAATAAATGGCTCAATTCCTCTTTCAAGACTGTCTTCACCTAGCTTAAAACTTTTCAGACAAAATTTTTTAAAGACAGTGTGTTATTTTTTGACCTATCAAAAGGTCAAAAGTTTTCTATTTTTTTTCAATGTATTGTTTTACACTTTTAAAATATATTAGAAATATACAAAAAAAGCTTAATTGGCAGGATTGTATGCCATTCACAACTCACCAAATTTACAAGGTTCTTAATAAAATTAAGAATATTTAGGGCCTCCCTGGTGGCACAAGGGGTTAAGCACTGCACTATGATGCAATCCGCAGTCTCTGCAGCATGAGTTCAATCCCCAGCCAGCCAGGGAGCTAACCACATGGCGAAATAGACCTGTCTCACCCACCACTCCCCTCAGCAGTGCATTTCAGTCAGTGCCTGTTCTGTTCCCCACTCTGTCTCTGGTGAATCCTCTCACCCCCTACATCTCTGGCCTGTACCCCAGCTCATGTATGCATAAATAAATAAAAATCTTTTTTAAAAAAAAGAATATTTAATGGTATTGGGCCTCCCTGGTGGCACAGGGGTTAAAGTCTCAGCACTATCAAGCTACACCAGCCATATTATTTGAACATGATTATTTAATATTTAAAAATTTTAAGAACTTTCAATTGTCATCTGATACTTTATCACTATCATATAAATGCAATGATTCTAGATTTTCAGCTATTAGTATTTCAGGTAAAGAATGATGGCAGTTTACAAAAAAAAAAAATTCTTCCTGCATTGATCACTTCTCTAGGCCTATTGATAATTGAAATGAATATCTGGAAAGCATTTTGAAACCTACAAAAGATTTTAAACATTCCTTATAGTTACTTTATAGCAGAGCAAGCTGAAGTTTTGAATGGCTTGTTCTTAGGTATAAGAGAGCTATTAAGTAGTAAGAGTTACACAACTGGGATTCAAATCTGATTTTTCTGATTCCGCAGAACATTCTTTCTCTACCTTCACATTTCTTTCTCTAACCATTCTTTCTCTACCTTCTTTCTTGATTCCCCTTTCCATCCCTAAAATGTTGCCATCAGACCAAGTTCAGTGCTCAATTATCCCTGTGATATTCTTTCCTCACACATACCTCCTCTTGGCCTCATTCCACTTTCCAGACATCCCAGAGATTCCACATCCCTGGAGCAAGAGGCAGCGCACACTGCCAGGCTCTTCCCAGCAAAGGATGGACAATAAGCCTAACTCAGTTGTGTTTTCCTCTGTTTGTAGCACCTTGTGTTTTGTATAAAGCACCTCATTTCATATCTGATCCCAGACCTCCCAAAAGATCTAAGGGATCGAATGAGAAGAGAGAAGTACTTGATTCAGGAGATGATGTACGAGGCAGAATTGGAGCGTCTCCAGAAAGAACGAAAAGAGAGAAAGAAAAATGGAAAAGCACATCACAACGAGTGGCCGTGAGACCAGGTAGGTGAAAGGTGTATGAGTGATCTTCACCCTTTCCTTGCTTGAGAAGGGGTGTGTTAAGTCAAAGCTCACCACTGTTCTACTTATAGGTATGAAGACAAAATCCTTAGAAACTTCCAAAACCAGCTTGTTTCCTACTAAATTGCAAATTTAACTTAATCTTCCCTTGGCACACAACTCCTACAACCCTTCTCTGCCTTCATGCCAAACATCCTTATGTGTGTGCTTAAGTGTTCTCTGAAATAAACCTTCTTTGCCCTTCTATCCTAGTCTGCCTCGTCTCTTTAATATCCCCAGGGCAGCACACTTCTTTCTGGTTTAAGTCACACGTTCATCACACCCGAGATGGCCTTCCATTCATTGTTTGCTCCAGGCTGATGCATGGCAGGTCATACTAAGAAGGTTTCCCTGGACTCATCAGCCCATCTAGACTCACTCCTGAACTTCTCTGGTTATTGTTTCAGGACCACATATATCGACATATGAATAATATATGTCAATATATTTGGATTGACATGGATTTGATTCTTCCAACCAATTAGCACAGTGTTAAGCACATGGAACCCATTAAATGCATATCCAATCAATAAAAGGTGGGTGGATTAAGGCTGAAAATAGTGTAGGAAAGTTCCATAATGTTCCCATACTTCTCATCAGAAAGTTTTGAAATCTTCCCTCTGGCAGTTACTGGTTGTATGTCATTAGACAAGTAACTTAACTTCACTGGGCCTCAGTTTCCCAGTAATGAACTGATTAGATGAATTCCAGTTTTGACACGCTGATACTCTGAATCTAAAATTCTAGTGTTTCTTTTGCCTGCCTTGTTCCTTTGCATCTCTCTCCTCTACTTGAAGACCAACTCTCAGAACATTTTCCAAAATTTGACTTTCAAAAGAAAAATTATATGTGGTGGTTGGGAGTATGTTTTTCATGCTTTATATAGATTTAGATATAGCAGATATCTGCAAAAATGTTTGTTGTTCAATTAGTAAAGTAGTATCAACCCAGATCTGTGTTAATGGTCCAGGAGTTGAATAGGATTATTATGAATTGGATATGAATGTGGACTGGGAGGAAATCCCCTATACTCCAGTTGCACATGGATAAAAGTTATGTATGAGTTGAACACTGCTCTCTTTAATTCCACAGTAGGCCTTGGCTTTACCAAAAGCAAGAAATGCTTTGCTACATAGTAATTTCACCATTTCCTTGATCTTCCATGGAGCTATGTAGCTTTGTGAAAATACTAAATTTCCTGGTCCTCCCTACTCGGCAGCACTAATGTGCAGCTATTTACAGACCGATAAGATGCTAGAGGACACTACGTAGGATCTGTGGGGATCTGTGTTAGTGTTAACCACTGTTAGTCCCTGCATTCCAGTCCTGGCTTTTCTACTATCTGAGCGACCTGGGGCATGATGCTCATGTGGATCTGATTTCCACATTTGCAAAAGTAAAGCAGTTAGACTAAACAACATTTTAAGAGCCTAGCTACCTTTAGCCTTCTGCATTTCTATAATTTGCTCCAATCCCTGGCCCTCTGGACCCATTCTGACTGCCTCTGGCTCTGGTCAGTATTTGGAGGAGAAAGATCAACTACCCACACAGGTTAGGTTGGGGTAGGAGACAGGCATGAGTGTTTGTATGAGGGGAAGCACCAGGAAGCAGAAACCACGGTGAAGTAGTGCCGTTACCCACACCTCGGGCTGTGCCGGGATGCGAGGTCAGGGAGCAATCATGATTTCTTTTCTCATCATTACGAACTGGCTGCTTTTTCCCCCCAAAAAAGGTCATTTCTGATTCTTACTTGAATGCATAGTATTTGTCTATATCCAGTCTCACCTTACTTCAGTGTGCCTTTCTGCAGTCTGCTCATCTGTAAATCAGACATTATAATATTTATACTAGTCAGTTGAGGTTACAAATTCTTTGAGTGTCTATAACTCATGGCAAAAAAAAATAATCACTGCACACTGTGATTCTTAAGCCATCAGGGGTATCTAGGATTTTAATGCCTTCTTTTTTCTTTCCAGGTAATGGATCATTTCCAGGACAAGGACCTGAATTCTGTTTACTTCTCCCAGCTGTGCAAAAGCACATACAAGTGAATGACTAAATGCAACCGCAGTGCATGTCGCAGACATCGGCAGCAGCAGGGGGTCAGCGCCCTAGGAGGACTGCCTGGGAAATCACGCAGCTGTGAAGTCATGTTGCAGTCCAGCACACAAACGCTCTCTACCCATAGATCATTCTCGACCAAGCAAGCATGCACATCATGGGCAGTTACCTTCTCAAATTTTTAAAAACCAAGGGGAACTTGTATACTGGGCCTGTTTTTCAGCCTGTTTGCTACCTTTTTTGCATTCTATCCCATGTGAATTTTACAGACACTGGGCTTAAAAGGGTATTCAGACACCGGGACACACATTCCTAGAATGTCACCATATGGTCCTAATTCCATGTCACCAAATGACACAAACAAGACCCTGTTTACAACTTTTTCTTTCTCTTTTTTTTAAATTCAGATCTTTCTGAGGAGATTATTATATATGATGTATCTATAGCTATGTGTATGGCCATAGATGTATTTCTGTGTGTACATATGTATAGTCATGTATTCTTACATATGTACATACAAATACAGAGATATATAAAGTTATAGAAATTCCTAACTTGTAAATAGCCAAAAGGTACTGACATGAATGATGAATTTTCACATTTAAATAGTCATCAACATGAAGCCATGTTTAATGCTTGTATAATGTGATGCAATAAAATTTAAAATAAATTTATGCATATGGAATATTTTCATCTGGGTCTTTGCAATTCTATTGTATTTTCTTTTCATAGAATCAGCAGAGCAACCACTCTCAAACACTCCTAAGAGGTCACTTCCCTCTGCAGAGATGTTCCTTTTTCTTCCCACCCACATGTCCCATCATGCTTCCATGCTGCTCCTTAGGATACTAAGGACTAATTAGAAATCACTGAAAAGGGCTTGGAAAATGCCAAAGGCAGAGATTGTTGAGAAATAATAAATATAACCAATGATACTTGTAATGCTTTTAATTACTCTGCCTACTAGCATGCTCTGCTAATCCACAGAAAAGGGCTATCGGGGGGATAGTGAGAAGGGTGTTTGTAAGCTCTGTCTGTTATAATTAGTTTTCTTCCAGAGAATACAGAATCTGCCCTTTGACTATCTCACTACCTTGCCTGTGCCCATTGGGGCAATGAAAATGCTCCTGTACCATCTCCACCAAACACTGTCTCCCTTTGGCTTAAATGCCTTTGATTCCCAAAGATCTTAGATGTTTCCTTAGATGGGAACAGTTAGGGTGGCCCTGGACAGGCTAGAACTTTAACCATTTCTTACTTTTTCTAGTAATCTCTGACCTTCTATTCCTAGGAGTAAAATACTAACCCTAGCATGGTCTAAACTGAGGACTAAATAACAGGGACTAAATATAAGAGGCCATTGGCAGGTTTCTGTTCAGTCATTGGCTATGGTGTTTATAATATTTCACATCAATCCCAGGGAGAGGAATTTCCAAAGTTAATCTCAAGAAATGAAATATAAAAAGACAAACCAAAAAGATGGTTGCGCCACTGACCCGGCATTATAACTTTTTTGTTATGCCTGAAGTTCCACCCCAAGCATGGTGCCCTAAAAAATCATGGCAATTTGACACATTCAAACCTGCTCTCCTATTCCTTGGGGCAAGAAAAACAGTGAGGGCAGGAGAAAGAATCATGAACTTCTCAAGTTTAGAACGAAACATGAACATTCACAACTAGAGGACCAGCCAAGGCCGTGATTAGGATAAAGAAATAAACATTCATTAAATACTGCTTTCCGGGCCTCCCTGGTGGCGCAGTGGTTGAGTGCTGGGTTGCGAAGCTGTCTGCAGCCTCTGCAGCGCCGGTTCAATCCCTGGCTGCTCCCCCGCCAACCGAGGAGGGTCCCACATGGCGCGCAGACCTCTCCTGCCGCCCGCTGCTCCCCTCAGCAGTGTACTTCGGTCCTACTGCCTGTTCTGCTCCCTGCTCTGGCTCTGGTGAATTCTCTCACCCTCCCACGCTTCTGACTGTACCCACTGCTTGTATAAATAAATAAATAAATCTTCAATCAATCAATCAATAAACAAAATCCTGGGGTTGTTTTAAAAAAAATAAATAAATAAATAAATAAATACTGCTTTCCACCTGGTCTGAGCACAAACAAAACCTAAAACAACTGTGTGACCAGAAAATTTTTTTCTGCCTATGGAGTCATACCTGTTATTCCTCATTCGTTTCTAGCACACAATTCATCACCCAGACCCCATCCCTCCTCTGCCTTCCTTTCCCCACATCACAAATAATCTAACCTTTCACCTTAATGAACTAGAAAAAGAGCAAATGAAACCAAAATATACTAGAAGGTAGGTAATAAGAAATTAGAGTGGGAATAGAGAAAAGATAATTCAAAAGATCAGTGAAGCCAAAAGCTGGTTCTTTGGAAAAAATAGACAAATTTAAAGCTAGACTCACTAATAAAAAATGGAGAAAACTCATAAAAGCAGAAACAAAAGAAGTTATAACAGATATCCCAGAAATATGGTGGGTCATAAGAGACTACTATGAACATCTTTATGCCAATAAATTGCATAGACTAGAAGAAATGGATGAATTTATCTGAAAGAAACAGTAAAACTAAGCAGATGAATCATAAGCAAAGAAATTGAAATAGCAATTAAAAGTCTCCCCAAAACACAAATCCCAGGACCAGTTTCACTAATGAGTTATACCAAATCTTCAAGAATGAAAATTATCTTCTCAAACTTTTCCAAAAAATTGAAGAGGAAATGCTACCAAATACATTTTATGAGGCCAAAATTACCCTGATAGCAAAAACAGAAAAATACATTTTAAAAAAGGAAAGCTATAACTCTGATGGACAGAGGCAAAAATTCTCAACAAAGTCTTAATAAATCAAATTCAACAATACATAAAAAGGATCATAAATCATAACCAAAGATGATTTATTCCATGGATGCAAGGGTGGTTCAACATCCACAAAATCAACATTCACTACATAAATAAAATTTAATAAAAATGATATGATCATATCAATAGATGCAGAGAAAACATTCAACAAGATTCAATATTATGATAAAAGCCTTCAAATAGGGATAGACAGCACATACTTCAACATAATAAATACCCACAACTAACATCATAATGGTGAAAAACTGAAAATTTTTCTTCTAAGATCAGGAACAAGAAATTAATATACACTTTCACCACTATTATTCAACATACTGGAAGTTCTAGACAAAGCAATTAGGCAAGAGAAAGGAATAAAGGAATTCAAATTAGTAAAGTAAAATTACCACTATTTGTAGTGATAAAATATACATAGAAAACCCTAACAACTCATTAAAAACCAGAAGAAATCAATATAGTGAAGTGACAGGCTACAAAATCAGTATATAAAAACTTCCTATACACAATGAACCGGAAAATAAAAACAATCACATTTGCAATAGCACAAAAAGAATTAAATACCTAGGATGAAACTTAACAAAGGAGGTGAAATTCCTTCACAGTGAAAACTATAAGACTTGTTAAAAGAATAAAGGAAACAAAGAAATAGAGTTACATTCCTTGCTCATGGGTTGGAAGAAATAACATTATTGAAAATGGTCATCTTACCGAAAGAAACCTATCAACAATGAAATCCATATCATTTTCAATGATATTCTCAGAAATACAGCAAATATAACTGAACTTTACATGAACCAAAAAGACCCTGAATAGCCAAAGCATACTTGACAAAAAAAGAATGGTGGTATCATACTCCCAGACTTCAGGATATAATACAAGCTACAGTAATTAAAATAGTATAGTATTAGAATTAAAAAAAAGGCACACAGACCAATGGAATACATTTGAGAATGTAGGAAAAAATTCAAACATATATGGAAAGTTAATCTATTACAAAGAAGTCAAGAGTGTACAATTGTGCAAGGATTGTTTCAACAATGGTGTGGGAAAACTGGAGAGCCACATGAAGAAAAATAAAATGAGGCCACTGTCTCTACTATACATAAAAAATTATTCAAAAATCAAGCCATAAAATGCATAGAAGAAAACAGAATGCCCCAAGACTGGCTTCAGAATATCTGGGAACTCGACTGTAAATGTAAGAAAAATAGCAAAAATGAACAAATAGGATAACATACAACTATAAAAGTCTGCATAGTAAAGAAACTATCCTATTACTAAAAGGAAAAAACACCATAATGAATGGGAGGCTATATCTGCATACATCAGACAAGGGGATAACATCTGACAAGAAGCTAACATCTAAGATCTACCAAGAATCATACAACCCAGCAAAGAAAACAAAGAAACCAATCAAAAAAGAAACACTGTGTCTCCCTGGTGGTGCAAGAGGTTGAGTCTCAGCACTATGGAGCTGTTGGCAGCCACTGTAGCTCGAGTTCAAACCCCAGTCATGGAGCTTACCCACATATGGCACAGCAGACCTCTCCTGTCTCACCTGTTGCTACCCTCAGCAGTGTATTTCAGTAGATCCACCTGTTCTGGTCCC
This sequence comes from Talpa europaea, assembly GCF_964194135.1. Lineage (NCBI taxonomy): Eukaryota > Metazoa > Chordata > Mammalia > Eulipotyphla > Talpidae > Talpa > Talpa europaea. The sequence continues at coordinate 13,304,805 of NC_140083.1, read as the reverse complement.
CATTCTGTCTCTGGTGAATCCTCTCACTGCCCACACCTCTGGCCTACACCCCAGCTCTTATATGCATATACATAAAATAAATCTTTAAAAAAAAAACAAAACACTTCTCCAAAGTAGACAACAGATGGCCAATGGGCATGAAAATAATGCTCATCATCACTTGTGAGGGAAATGCAAATTGAAAAACAATTAGATACCACCTCACACTTGTGAAAACTGCCCACTTCAGAAAACCAGAAATAACAAGTATTGGTAAGGATGTGGAGAAAAAGGAACCCTCATGCACTATTGGTGGAAATGTAGACTGGTCAAACCCCTATGGAAAACAGTATGGAGGTTCTCAAAAAATTAAAAATAGATTTGCCAGATGATCCAACAACTGCACCACTAGGTGTCCAGCCAAAGAATGCAAAACAGTAATTTGAAGTGCTATATGCACCCCTATGTTCATTGCAGCACTATCTACAATAGCCAAACTATGGAGACAACCTAGATTGCCCAATGATGGGTAAGTGGATGATGAAGAAGTGGGTTTTTTTCACATGATAGAATACTACTCAGTTATTTTAAAAAATGAAATCTTGATATTTGGGACAACATGGATGGAACTGAGGGGATTATGTTAAATGAACTAAGTCAGAAGTAGAAATAGATTAATTTTACTCAAATATGGACTATATGGAAGCAAAACAAAGGAACACACCAAACTAAACCAAACAAATCCTAGAAATCTTCTATAAAATGAAGGCTACCAGAAGAGGAAGATCAGGACTGGGGTGCAAAACGGGAAGAGCCCAATGGAATAGGGTCAAAAATTATGCGTGCTCTGCTAAGGGGTGTGGTGTGTGGCTGTGAACTTATCCCTCCAAATCACATACAGTATTGTGAGCCAATGATACCTCAATAAAAAATAGGACTGGGGCCTCCCCTGGTGGTGCAGTGGTTGAACGCTGGGCTGCGAGGCTGCCCGCAGCCTCTGCAGCGCCGGTTCATTCCCTGACTGCCAGAGAGGGTCCCACAAAAAAAAAAAAAAAAATAGGACTGAAGAAAATTCACCAAAATAATAGAAATTGTCTTCAGTAGAGAGATCCTCTTCTCCTTAATAGCATATTTTTCCTATACTTATCAATTTTATAATAAAAACATATACAAAAGGTTCAAATGACATCTTATGTAGAAATAAAGTACTAAATTGTATGTGGAACCGTAAAAGACCAAACAGCCCAGAGCAACAATAAAAAAAAAAGTGGGAAACATGGCATGTTCTGATTTCAAACTATATTACAAAGCTATAATAATCAAAACAGTATGGTGCTGGCATAGAAACAGACCCAGAGACTAATGAAATGGGGTTTATGCCCAGAAATAAACCTAACCATGTATGACCAACAAATATTTGATGACGGAGTAAAACATATTCAATGGAGAAAAGGGAGTCTTTTCAATAAATAGTGCTAGGGAAATTTTATGTGTGCATCTAGGTAGGTAGGGAAAAGAATGAAACTAGACCCCTATCTTATACCACTCAAAAAAATTAAGAAAGGATGAAAGACATGAATGTAAGTCTAGAAACCATAGACTACAAGAAAACATAAGGGAAAATCTACCGATATGAATCTTGGCAACAATTTTCTTTTTCTTTTGGTCCTGGGAGGAGCAGGGAGAGGTGTCTGCCAACTGTACTCCCACAACTATTGGCTTTCCTCCAGGGGGAATTCTCACTCCCACCCACCCCAATGTGTCCCTCTCCTTGATAGTGCAGTGACAACCCTGCCAGGAATGTGTGTGGGAATAATGCCATGGCTACAGCCCCCAGAAGGCCAGGGACAGCCACATGGCATGTGACTTGACCTGGGGACAAGTGTGTGGTTGACATCTCAGTTGCATTCAGCAGGTCAGCAGCAGGGTATGTATCCTGGGGATGCAGGCACACATACATCTCAGTCCCACACAAGCCAACCCCAACATGATCTCCCTCCCAGACCCTCCCCAAAAGTGGCTGCAGGCCAGAGTCCCAGATGCTTGGCAGGGGCTGCCATGAGGGACCAGGTCAAATGACAAGTCACTTCCAGAGGCAGGCAGTGACCAATGGCATTCAGGCTGCAGCTGTAATGCATGGAGGGTCCCTGCACCCTGGAAGCATCTCCCAATACCTGGGCAACCCCAGAAGGCCACATTTAGTGAAGAGCACCCCATAAGGATTTGTGTATATGGCAGCTGCTACCAGGGAGTGAGTCTCTAACACTTCTCACCTCTCCTGGGTGTGTATTAGTAATACCTACTACACAGCAATAAAATGAACAAGTAGGACAACTTCAAACTAAAAGGATTCTGCAGAGCAACAAAGTGAACAGACAATATATGTAACTCATAAAAACTATAGCAAATAAAAAATTAATCCAACTTTTAATTGGGAGGGACCCTGAATACATTTCCTTCAAAAAAAAAATACATGATAGATGACTGGATCAAGAAGATGTGGTACATATATACCATGGAATATTACTCAGCATTCAAAAAAGATAAACACATGCAATTTGCAGCAACATGGATGGAGCTGGAAGGGATCATGCTCAGCAAAATAAGCCAGAAAGAAAAAGAAAAATACCGGATGGTCTCACTCATAGCAGGAATCTAGAAAACTTAAATAAGGGACCAGGAAAATGAATAACTATAAGAAAGTGAAAATCAAAATCAACAAAAATCTATGAACCAGGGACACTTTTGGGGGGGTGGGTGGAGGGAGGGGAGGGATTGGGGTCAAAATGGGGGGGGTTGAAATTGTATGGGGAATATAAAAATAAAATTTATTATAAAAAAAAACATTCAAAAAAAAAACAAAACAAAAATACATGAATAGCCAAAAGGAACATGAAAAAGTACTCAACATCATTAATCATAAGGGAAATACAAAGAGCAGAATGCCACCGTAAAGTCAAGGGATAATGAATCCTGGCTTAGGGGTGAACATCTGTACCCTGTTGGTGGGGATTGTAAATTATGCTGCCATTGTGGAAAACAGTCTGGAGGGTCCTCAAAAATCTTAAAATGGAACAAGATCGTACAGTTCCACACTGAAACAACCCAAAGGAAAGGAAAATGCTGTCTAAGATTTATCTGGACCCCCCCCCATGCTCACAGCAGCATTATTTACTATAGCCATGGAAATAACCTAAGTGTCCATTAATAAAGGAATGAATGGAGACCTTGGGTTCCACATAAGTAGTGGAATATTATTCAGCCATAAACGAAATGAAACATCCTGCCATTTGCCACCATATGAATGGAGTTGAGGGTGTTTTGCTAAGTGAAGTACATCAGACAGAGAAAGAAAAATACTGTGTGGTCTGAATTATATGTGGAATCTAAAGAAAACAAGAACCACCAACCAAACTCAGAGAAAAAGATCAGATTTGTGGTTACCAGAGGTGAGGGGATGGGGAAGTTAGAGAAAGGTGATCAAAAGCACAAACTTCAAGTTACAAGATGAGTGAGTACTAGGAAGTCATACACAAAGCGATGACTACAGCTGATGCTGCTGTCTGATAAATACAAAAGTTATTAAGTGAGTAAATCCTGAGAGTTCTTGTACCAAGGAGAAATTTGTTTTCTCTTTCTTTTTTATTTAAAAGGAATAGGAGATGATAAAGTTTAAGTAGGCCTATTGTGGTAAATGTCATAAAATATGAAAATCAATCACCGTTGTGCACCTTCAACTTATACGACACCATATGTCAATTATCTCAAAACACCTGGAAATTTTATACACAAACACACAAAGAAGTCAGGTATTTACTGGATGAATGTACATCATAAAATCTAACAATATGACCAGCAAAATATTAGTATATGTTTCTAATGAACTTTGTTTTTCGGTGTTGATGGTGGAATATTCTAAATATCGGTGGCAATGAGTATGCCAGAATTTGAGGATCTTCTAAACCACCTAATCTATAGTTTTTATACAACTTGAATGTTAGAAATAGCCTATCCCTATAGTATAATCTTCATTAAAACCTCAGTTTTGAGGAGGTAGTGATTTTGAATATAAAGTTATGCAAACAGCAAGGGAGGTTAATCTTAGAAAAAGCAACATTTTGTTTCAGCTAAAATTTTTGAGTGAAAATCCTTCTATATACTTTCCAGAGTTTCTTAAACAGAAGAAATTGAAACCCATTTTATCCTTTCTTGGATAATTGAGTGTCACCACTATAATTATTCTAATGTACAGTAGAGACAGATTAAGAATACAGCAAATGCCCCTGCCTACCAGCAGAGCCTCCTGGATTCAACAGTCACAACCTTGAATGATTCTCAAGTTCTGGTACAAGTGGTGAAAAGCTCCACACTAGCCAGGTCTACTTCCTCACAACCCCCAAACAGCAGAGTCTTTCACACCTTCCCAAACAAAACTTCTACTTTCATCCAGATACCTTGAAAAACAAAGTTCCTTTCTTTTATGCCTATTCAGATCATCTCTAGGTCCAGCTCAGATTTCAACTTGTCAACAAGTGTATCTCCCAAAAAGTCCTGTTCAAAAAAAAAAAAAAAGTCCTGTTCACTGGACTCTCCTCTTCCCAGAAGACTCCTGTTGCCTAATCTGCCCCACTGGTTTCTTGTGCATTATTCCTCATCCAGGGCAGGGATTACCTATCTTATATCCTTGCAAAGCTTGCAAGTTAGGAAAGACAAGAAGCCCATTTTCACCTCCCCAATGCCTAAGAGTGTGATGCCTGTAGTGTTATTAAGTGCCTGTTAAATAAATGAATCTAAAAGGGAGACACACTGTTGCTTATAGCAATCAATTTAAATTCACTTTCCTGGAAATTACTATTACCATGACCACTTCAAGTGTTAAGACCTCAACTTCATATAATCTTCCAGTGAAGAGGTTAAAGCCACCCAGATCTAAATGTCAGTTATTGTTTTCCCAGTAGGGACATTTTGGGTAACTTCCCTAGATTGTGCATTGAACTCCAAGTTTAGACACCAATTTTGTAATATTTTAGCAAAAACATTAAGGAAGGATGGCTTTGCAAGGCTCCCATTACAGGGGTGATTTTTAACACTTGAAGTATTTGATTTGGATCTCATTAGTCTCCTGGTAAAGAAGGGAAAATACTAAAAGTGTTTCTACATACAGCTGCCCTCCGCTTGCCTAGCAGGCAATCTTTAACTTTCATTAATTCAAACTAATTAGGAAGTTGTGAAGCAACTTAAAAGCAATATGCAAAGAAAAGACTGAACAAAACATAAATAAACAGGCCATTTTTAAAGAAATCATTTATATCTAGTTTGCTAATCATAAGCTCAGTTTGTTTTTCCTAGTAATCAGTACCATCTCATTCAGCTGTTCTCCAACTAATTCAAACATGCTTACAATCACCTGGACCTCATCTCCACTGATTCGGTGGACTAAGGTGAGCCGTAGAATTTCAATTGCCTCCTACACCCAGCTGATCATTATACTGTTGACTAGTAACCACTCTGAAAAACCCCTGATCTAGCCAATATTTTACTAAAAGTTGAATTATTTTACTATACTCTACCATTCAAACAGAACATAATTTTATCTGACTCTACAATATTTTAGAGGAAAGGTTGGTGGGTAGCGTTATCAGCTGGCTATATGGTCAATAAAAGCACTGCCACTACAGGTGCTTAGCTTAGCAGAGCACTTGGCATTCCCTAAAGGGCTGGGTCAGTGCCACACAAAGGTCCTGCCTTTTGACCTGGGCTTTATGTCACTCAGAAGCCTGAGAATAAGTCTCCCAACTCCAACCCCCACCCTTACCAACTTAGAAGTGAGCTTCCAACAGGTACAATAGAACAAAAATAAGAAAATTATGGGCTCTGGAGTCAGATAAAACTAAGTTCAGGTTGACAGTGTAGGACCGTGGACAAGTGACTTAAAGCAGTTACCTGGTGAAGTGGACGCCGCAGAGCACGCCGAGAAGCCCCCTCAATGACCGACCTCCTGTCTCTGCATGGGCACTGGGTCCTGGCAGGCAGCTTTTATCCCTCCCTCCAACCCCAATTGCCTCACACAGGGAACACCTGGTTCAAGACCACGCCCCTGCCCAAAACAGGCACCTCCAGTGGATCCCTGATACAAGTCTGAGACCCCAGCTAGCTCACCCAGCAGGGGATAACTCTACAGCCTGCCTCTCGCTTCAGACTGTCTGTAGGGAAACTGTCCTTAGATGCACTTTGCAGCTTGACCTCGATTTCCAGTGAAACCTTCTGCTGTTTCCATTCACAGGCGAGGCAGTGATCAGAAAAGCCCTCCTTTAATCAAGCACATTAAACTCCCAGGGAATTAAACTCCCTGCTTCCCAGGGAAATCAAGCCTGTGACACTCACTTAAAAACTAACAAGATGGATAAAAACTCTAAGAGGTAGGAATTTAGGAATTCACTCATTTGACAAGTATCAATCTTTAGTGGACCATATTCTGTTCTAGATGCTAAGTGTGCACCTATGAGCACAGATGTCTAATTTTAACAAAAAATGATATGAAAAGCATTAGAAGTTGACATAAATGTTCAGCTACCTTATTGATTTACTTGCTTAAAAAAGGGAAAATTATTTCTTCCTGACACTACTCCCCCACCTGCCTAGTTGTTCTTCTTTTAATTGTCTTAACTTATTATATTCCTGTTCTGCTAGGGATCCAGGAAATCCTTGATTGTCAGTCTAAGTATGTGTCAGCCTGCTTGATCCCAGTTCCCATGTGGGCTTCCTTTCTTCCCTCCATGCTGCCCTAAGGAGCTTAGAAATCACTTTGCTACTCTTGCACTAGGCTAGGTCGTAGAAAATTGTGAGGCTATTTTGAGTGTTATTGACCTGGACATTTCACACAGCAATTTCTGCTCATGCAGCATTGGTGAAGTCTCCCTAAAGCTCCCTCCACGTCCCCCACGGCTGTATGTCTGCTCATCTGTGCATTCACTGGGTTCTTGTGCATTTAAGTGCTAACTAGGTGATGAAACACAGGTTTTGTTGATTTTCAAGCTCGCATTTATGGTGATTTGCTGCCACCATTCCAGAGCTCAGCATGTAAAGCAGAACATAAAGCTCCTCAGAGACTCCCTGACATGTTAGCTTCCACGTTTCCCAGGAGCCTTCCCTGCAGAGGGAATCCATTTCTAATGCAACGGTTCAAGCAGCCAGTCCTTACAAAGCCCAACTTTCATGATATTTTATCCTTGTCAACTAGGAGGCTTGATTTTTGGTACTCAAAAGTCAAGAAGAAATTATTTTCTTCGGGGTTTGCTGAAGCGTCCCTCTTCTGAGCTATAAACATCAAAGACCCGAGCATTTTAATAGGAAGACAAGTCACTGAGGAGGTCCAGTGGTCCAGGGAGTTCAATAATCTTCTGACTAGCCCACCAAAATATTATCCTCTGCGCCTCCTCCCTTGGCTCTCCGTCTCCTGTGGCTGGTCTCTTGCAGCCAACCTCGTGTCTCTCCAATAGCATGGAAACCAAGGTATCCCGAGACTCTCACCTACCATTTGTTTTTTGAAGTTTTGCCTTTTCTTCCAGCTAGTACTGTGGAATAATACCAGGTCTCAACAGGAAGGTAAACCTATGCATTTATCTCTCTCCTCTCTCGTCTCACCACCTCTCACCTTTTTCCCCTCCATTCACCTGCACAACTGGCCCCATCCCCACAAATGGAACTGCACCTCATGTGTCTTATATTTGGAAACAGATTTTTCCTACTCTGCCTTAAGTGTTTGAACAAGGGGCTTTATTTTTTCTCATTTCTAATTTTGTTAATTCATATATAGGTATTTTCTTTGACACTCTGTGGGTGTACAAGGCTCCTTTCAAGTTAAACAAGAGCAGGACATGTGATCGTCCTGCAATAGGTGTACATCATGAGGAACGACCAGGAAAGCCCAGGGGGCTGTTGACTAAAGTGCTTTGTATCCCAGGGACTGATCAATGGAACATCTTGTTAATAAGATTATTGGAGCCATGGGTGGGAGTCGGGAGTATGTCAGTGGACTCACCTTCCCTAGGACCCTAAATCCGGTTTTCAGTTTGATCCACCCCTTTCTCTGTCAATAAAAAGGCCAAGATCTTGCTCTTTGAGCTGCATCCTGCATCTACAACCTGCTCTACTACTCCCGTTTCTATTATCAGTTCAGTGTTGCTGACACAACATTCCACATCTAAACCTTCTTGAATAAAAAGCATGTTCACATCATTCGTCGATTTTAATGGCTGAATAGTACTCCACGATATCTCTGCCTCATCTTCTTTATCCATTCGGTGGGCATTTAGATTGTTTCCAATTCTTGGCTATTGCAAATAGTTCTGTAGTAAACATGGGAATATACATATTTTTTTCAAATTAATGTTTTTTGAGTAAATGCCCAGAAGTGGGATAGCTGGATCATACAGAATTTGTTTTTAACATCACAAAGATACAGTTTGTTAAAAGAACGTGGACAAGGGCCTCCCCTGGTGGCGCAGTGGTTGAGCGCTGGGCAGCGAAGCTTCCCGCAGCCTCTGCAGCACCAGTTCAATCCACGGCCATCGGCGAGGGTCCCACATGGCACGCAGACCTCTCCTGCCATGCCCACTGCTCCCCTCAGCAGTGTATTTCGTCAGTCTGCCTGTTCTCTTCCCCGATCTGTCTCTGGTGAATTCTCTCACCCTCCCGCGCTTCTGACTGTACCCGGTGCTTGTATAAATAAATAAATAAATAAATAAATAAATAAAAATCTTTAATAAAAAAAAAGAATGTGGACAAGAATGGAAGTATTATATCTCACATTAAAATACATAACATAAACCCTACATTACAGAATCCCTTGGCAATCAGAAAAAAGAAAAAATTATTTTAATAAACCAATTTCAGTTTCCAAAATTGAAACATTCTACACACATGTGCATCTAGAATTACTAAATAAATAATAGTTCAAATCACACTCAAATGAAACAAATAAGATTATATCTTCTTACTCATTAAAAAATTACAGATTCACAAACTTTGATGGATGCTTATAAATATATTGATTAAAAATAACATCTATACATACAAAAAACATGAATATATCATTAACTTAAAGATTATATAAATCTTTGCTTAGATAAATGCTATTTCTTTTTTTATTTCTTAATGTTTTCGTTAGTCAATTTTTAAATTTACAGAGAATGCCTATCAAAAATGTTAGAAAATAAGCAAAAAATTAATTATAAAACATTTCAATGTACCTAAACATTTCTCATGGTATTATTTTAAACATTTTAAAGCTTTAAAAAACTCTTTTAAACAGTATCTAACATGGATCCTGCAGAAAAAAAATAAGTTATCGATGAATACCTATAAAACCAAATTCCTAGAAATGTAGCAAAATAAATAAAATTAACTTTGAGAATGCTACTTGAAGTTTTTTCCTAAAATTTTAAACCATGGAACAAAGTATATATTTAGTAATTCCACAACACTGATGAAAAATAGCAGTGTTTTCCTATGTAATTTAGCTCTTTGGATGAATATACTAGATATACAAAATTTCCAAGCACGTGTACCTTTAAATTGGATTCCATATTATTTGGCACTCAGAAATAAAAGCATCCAATGTAATCATCCAACTCCACAGATCTTTTTCATCTTTAATAATAACATAAATACTCTTTGATCACCAAATCCATACAGACCAATGTTGAAAGTATTTCTAAGCATCAGGCTCACGGCACTTATTTTCATTTATAGGCTTGAACTTAGTGAACTAGGATCTGGGGTAGCTGGATTCACACTGGGTGTCTCGAGACATATGCAACCCAAAGCAATAAACAGGAAACTAGCAAAGGCAAGCACAGGTAAAGTGCACAACGACTCAGTTGATTCTGAACTAGAAATGCAGTTAAGAAGCACAGCTTAATGGCCAGGAGCTCTAGATAATAAGCAAAAAAGGCAGCAACAAGACAGCCAAGCTCACTGGGCACATGGTCATCCCTGGCAGGATGATTCCAGATTACCTCCTCCCTGAGCCAGAAACAGATGCTAAGTTAATATGTACTGACTGATACGGGTCAGTGAGAAGCAAACATCAAGGCAACACAGAACTGGAACCTCACTGCTCCCTAGGAATAGAATTTGTAGCAGGAGGAAGGAAAGCCCTTTCCAACATTAGTTATGACTTTGGCAAACCCCAAACTTTGTATGGTAGCACCAATGCATGGAAAATATTTAACAATGTCCAAATTTAAGAATATGACATTGACCATGAAGTATGTGCTGTGTGTGTGGTTAGCCTTTGGCATACACATAGTCATAGCTTCCCTAATTTTCACAATGACAGTTCTACTGACATTAAACAAAGATGGAGGGAAATGCTGATGCTGAAATTGGTAATTCCATAGCATCTTCAGTGAGTGAGTGTCACAAGGGAAGGAAGTCATGACTTTGCTTTAACAAGATGTTATTTCCCAAAACAGCCCCTGTTTTGATAGACATAATAGACAAAAAAGGAAAAAAATATAAACCTGATCCAATTATCTCAGAAAACATGCAAATCTGAGACACTGTTTAAGATCACCTAGTGTCAGAGCTGCTTCACAAATGAGTCCCATTGTCCTTGTCACTTTGATTTGTGAGGTTCAATTCAACATGGTTGAATGCAGGATTATCAGTTCCACCATCTTCTACTGGATGAGATTTATAGCTTAAAACCTGGTTCTTCTAAAAAAAAAAAAGTTAACATTCATTAGATCACTAGTCATTAGAAAAATTATTAATTCATTTCTAAATACTTGTTACTACTATTTTTCTTTCTCTAAACCAGCTCCTTAATCTATGAAGGCGAGAGATACAAAAGAAATAGGTCATTGAGGAACAGAACAACGTTCTTTGGCCCTCACTGTTCAAGAGAGAGGACTAACTAGTATCCTAGCCAGATGATAAAAGCATAATGTTACTAATTTAAGGAAAAAAGAAAGCCAACTTACTTTCTTAAAGTCAAAATTGGATAGAAAGTCCTCTTTGGTTAGTAGAAATTTTTTGTCTAAGTTTTGTTTTCTTCCACCTGAAAAAATATGGATATGTTATTTACATTGTTAAGATATCTACAAGTGGCCAGTGACATGCCATTATACAGGCATTTATTTACCTTGTGCACATTCAGCTCTGCCCACCCATAAAAACATAGACAGGAACTTTTAAATAGTGCTGAAGCTCTGTCTGCAGGCTCAGATTCTACAAGCCTCTTGCTGTGATAAATATGAGTCTAGTGTTTAAAGATAAATGATGACTCAATGCAAGACAACTGACCCATCTGTGCTCAATTAGAGTGATCTGACCAAATACTGCCAGGAATGATGACTTTAAAAGCATCCTCCACAAGAAAAAGGAGCTCTCCTGAACTGCTGGTTGGAGTGCAAACTTGTCCAACCACTATGGAGAGCTGTGCGGAGGTTCCTCAATCTGCTAAAGATGGAGCATTCATATGATCCAGCAATTCCACTCCTAGGTATTTACCCAAAGGACACAGAAACATTAATTCAAAACAGCACCTGCATCCCTATGTTTATTGCAGCACTATTTACAATAGGTAAGCTATGGAAACAACCCAAATGCCCAAAAATAGATGACTGGATCAAGAAGATGTGGTATATATACACAATGGAATATTACTCAACAATCAAAAAAAGATAAACTCATGCAATTTGTAGCAACATGGATGGAGCTGGAAGGGATCATGCTCAGCGAAAGAAGCCAGAAAGAAAAAGAAAAATACTGGATGGTCTCATTCATAAAAGGAATTTAAAAAACATAAATAAGGGACGAGGAAAAAGACTAATTATAATAAAGTAAAAATCAAAATCAACAAGCAACTATAAGCCAGGGACACACTACAGGGGGGAGAGAAGGGAGTAGGAGCAAAACAAGAGCATTGGGAATTGAAAATGCATATATTGTGCAAAAATGAAAAATTATATAAGAAATATATAAAATAAAATAATAAAAAATAATAAATAGCATCTTCCACAGTTCACCAATACAGTATCAAGCCATCTGCCTTCCAACAGCGAGTCACCTTTTTCCCATTTGTTGGCTATGGATGAAAAAGTGTGTGAAGAAAGTAGGAAATTACAAATTGGAGAATAAATTATCTAAATGAAAATTAGTATGTTGGAGTTGCATCCAAATCCTCTTCCCTTTACAAAAAAAAGTTATTTTGTTATTTGGTATTTTATTTGTGGATTAATAAGTATGCTTTTAAAACCATGTATCTCAGACCATGTGAATCAAATCACCTAAAAGTACTTAAAATTCAGATTCTTGGACTCTAACCTGGACTGGCCTGTGGGGGGAGCCACTGAATCTTGATTTTTACCAACTCTCTGAAGTGACCTTATGTCTTCGCAAGTTTGACAGCCATCACTTCAGTACAAGCACTATGCTTTTCATTATGGAAGCTCTGCTGTTCTGGAGATGGGATCAACTTTCAATTTTTTCATTCAACATCGTGAAGTGCCTACCATGTGCTAGAGGTTCTATTAAGTGCTGGAGAAACAGAATGAATAAAGCAATTACCACACTCAGAGCTCCTGGTCTACTTGGGAAATTACCTCCAATTTACTGACAAAGAGACATATATGTGGTGCACAGTTAATGGTTAAGTAAGGTTGAAATGCCAGCCAAGTCTGTTTGGCCTGAATTCTTAGAGACTGCTAGGGCCCTATGGGAGCTTTTAAATATATTTCCCAAGGAGCCTCAGGCTTGTGTATGTCTAGATTTCTTTTCAAGGTGCTCACTGCTGCTGAGAGGGAATAAGTCACTTATGAAATTAATAAAGGTGAATTTTTTTTATCACCGGATGCTAGATCACTTATATGAGCACACTTTTTTAAAGTGAAAGATAGAGTTGTACATGGTTATCAGAATCAAAGTATTTAAGGGGGAAAAGGAACACTCAAAACAAGTACTCCGACACCCTATTATCTTAAACAAACAAAAAAAATGGATTGAATAAGGGCCAAAAATCAAATAATAGGGAGCTTGATTTGGCACATACCAGATCTGGACAAATAGGTTCCTTATGAAAAAATGTTTAAAATATTTCTTAAAATATATCAAAAGAAGCAAGAGAATAATTTTATTTATGAGAAAAAGCAGTTTGAGAAGTAAAAAAAGCTACAAATTTTATTATAAGTAACTATGGTAGTAATAATAATAATTACAATATATTAGATATTAGATATTATAATACACATAGTTATATAATATATTAATATAATTATTGATATAGTTGTATCACCACTAATTGTTAATATAATTGATTAATTTTCAATGCAAGTATCATAGGAATTTGAAAGTCGGTGCTACCCAGGTACCAATAAACCATGAGTGGACGTGTAAATGACTGACAGATGCATTTTTTAAAAAGGAGAAAAAAAAATTTAAAATACTAACCAATAAAATGAATGATGGGTGGGTTCTACAGAGGGGCACAGCCCTGGCAGCATTTTAGCATAAAGGAAAGACATCTGACATATTTGGTCAGAATGTAGGGGGGTTTCTGGCTGATAACACATTTGATAAAGAGGACAATGGCGCTGGCTTCATCGAGTTTAGTTTCTATGGATGTGTATTCTGAGGGCCTGGCACTCTCACCAGCTCCACACCTTGGTCTGAACCTCTGTGGTTGCTCACCTGGATTATAGCAATAACCTTCTACCTGCCCTCCTTCCCTTACAGACTAGTCTCAAAACTGGATCAGAGTGCTCCTTTGACAATTATTGGAAAAGTAATTGAAAAAACATCCCAATGTAGTAGACATAAAAGAGAGACATGGAAAACAGGAGAGAAAAGACAAGAAAATTAGAGAGACTGTCCAAAGCACAAACATTTGACTAAGAGGAATTTCTAGAAAGAGAAAATGGGAAACAGCTAGAAAAGACAAAAGAAATAACATAGGGAAGTGCCCCAGAGCGAAGGACAGGAGTCGTCCTACTGATAGGACCCTATTGAGGGTCGCGGGCAAGGCAGCCACTGTGAAATGGGTCACATGCAAAGGGTCAGCTAATAGCATGACACTGGCCTAGTCAACAGCAACAGAGTGCACTGGAAGAAAATCAGGACATCCTCTGAGAAACAAGAAAGTTATTTTCAACCTAGGATTCTCTACTCAAACAAATGCTCAGTGAAGTATAAGGGAGAATTAAGGACATGTTTTTCAGACATGCAGTTTTCAAAATCTCTTCTCTTGTCCGCCCTCCCTCAAGAATGTGCTATAGGATGTGGTTCATTCACTTCAGGGAGTAAACAGGAACCAGGAGAAATGGAATAAAGGCAGTGGGGAATCCAACACAGGGGTAGAAAACTAGGGAATCCACAGAATGAGGACAGAGTGAAGTGCCACAATAGTGGCTCACAATCCCAGACAGCAGTGCACACTATGGGTAATCTTGGTTTGAAATTTTCAAAAATTTTTTTAGAGTTTATGAACATTTGACAAAAGCCTTCCACTATGTTTAGATGTAAAAATTATAATTATTGTTCCTTGTTACACATTTTCCCTTCCTTACAACTATAGAAAATCAGTATAGGACCATGAAAGAGTCACGGGGTGGGGTTGTTATAAAGATATGTGTAAAATTCCTAACACTGAGTAGCTATATACAATTTTTTCAAGCATTTTATTTTTATCTTACATTAATCTGTGAGCTAGGCAAGTTAACATTATCCTCGTTTTAGCTAAGGCTCAGGGTAGCTAATATAGACTTGCCCAAATCCACACAGTTAGTAATTGGTTGAACAAAGATTTAAATAAAGATGAATCTTCTACTCTCAGGTCCAGACCTTCAAGTTTTCCATGAATAAAATGGAACAAATAATTAAGTTGTTCAGAGGACTATAGTAAAATAACATAAATAGCTACAAGATACATATGCTAAAAACTAGACAAAAAGGTAAACACAAATATATTAATGTTAGTTACCTGTTGGTAAACTGACAAGCATTCCCACAAATACTGTTATCAAGGTTCCAAGAGTGCTGAAGTATAGATATGATAGAGAATACCAGTTATCCATCAGTGGGGTCCTAAGAGAGAGCAAAAAAGTAATTGTAAGATTTCATGCATCACTACTAGCAACTAAGGAGTTGCCAAGAGTCCTCACAGAAAGCATATTTTTATAATATTTAATGATGTTTATAATATTATAATCTGCAGTCCCAATATTATTTTATTGGATCAGGAATTTAAAGTCTGACTTAACCTTGACCATATACTATAATACTAAATGTCCCTATTTATTTATTCATCTTTGCTTTATGTCTTCGTCATTGAGAGTCCTCGATGAAACAGACAAATAAGGTTCCTGCTCTTAGGAAGTTTACATTCTAATGAGAGAAATATAATAAAAAGGAAGCAAATTAATAAATACAATAATAATTTCCACCGGGAAAATGTTATAAAACAAGATAACGTGATACAACAGAGTGGAGAGAAGGAACTACACTTTCACAAGTGTCAGAGAAGACCTTTGAGAAGAAGTGACATTTGAGCTGACATTTGAAGAACAAAAGGTACTTGAGGAAAGCACTGCAGAGAGGTGAACAGCGGCTGACCGAGGCATGGTGAGCAAGATACAGTGTGGGTCACCAGGAGAGATAAGCAGCTATTTTTGTAGGACTCATAGTTTATAGTTTACTCTCTTAGTAATGGCACTCACAGCACTATTTTCCTTGATTTATTGAGGTAATGTTGGTTTATAATACTAATTGTTTTAGGAGGACAGGGTCTTGCCTTTTCAAACACCCACTACCAGAGTCCCAATACCCTCAGTTCATAGCAGTGCTTTATTATTTTTATTTTTATATACATTTTTTACATCACTTTTCATTTTTGCACAATGTATGCATTTTCATCTTGGTTATAGTACCCATTCAATTCTCACCCCCCTTATTTTGATCCTACTCCCTCCCCTCTTTCCCCGCAGTATGTCTCTGGTTTATAGTTGCTTGTTGAATTTGATTTTTATTTTATTATAATTAGTGTTTTTCCTTATCCCTTATTTAGGTTTTCTAAATTCCTGCTGTAAGTGAGACCATCTGGTATTTTTCTCTTTCTTTCTGGCTTCTTCTTTCTGGCTGAGCATGATCCCTTCCAGCTCCATCCATGTTGCTACAAATTGCATGAGTTTATCTTTCTGATTGCTGAGTAATATTCCACTGTGCATACATACCACATCTTCTTGATCCAGTCATCTATTTTTGGGCATTTGGATTGTTTCCATAGCTTACCTATTGTAAATAGTGCTGCTAAAAACATAGGGGTGCAGGTGCTGTTTTGAATTAATGTTTCTGTGCTCTTTGGGTAAATACCTAGGAATGGAATTGCTGGATCATATGGAAGCTCCATCTTTAGCAGGTTGAAGAATCTCCACACAGCTTTCCATAGTGGTTGGACCAGTTTGCACTCCCACCAGCAGTGCAGGAGAGTTCCTTTTTCTCCACATCCTCGCCAACATTTGTTGTTGCTAGTTTTTCTTAATATGTGCCATTCTCATTGGTGTAAGATGGTATCTCATTGTAGTTTTGATTTGCATTTCCCTGATTACAAATGATGTTGAACATTTTTTCATATACCTGTTGGCCATTTGCATTTCCTCTTTGGAGAAGTTTCTTTTTAGCTCTTCTGCTCATTTTTTGACTGGATTATTTTCTTTGTTTTTGTTAAGTCTCATCAGCTCTTTGTAGATTTTTGTGATCAGTCCTTTATCATTAGTGTTGTGTGCAAAAATTTTCTCCCAATCAGTGGGGTGTCTCTTTGTTTTGGTTACTGTCTCTTTTGCTGTACAGAAGCTCTTTAATTTGATGTAGTCCCAGCTGTTTATCTTTGCCTTCACTATCACTCATAGCAGTGTTTTAAATGGAGGGGCGAAAGGATCCAACCTGTTTCTGAAAGGATGGCTCTGGGACTCCACCTCTGCTTTGACAGAGCAATTTGATTTTACCTGACCATGCTGACAAGAATGATGCAGCAGGTCCTCAAATAATGTCATTTTTTCATTTGACCTCATTTCATTATAACACTGATGAGAAAAAAGATCAATTCCTGGGGCCACTATCTTGGCAGAATTTGCCTGTTTTCCCTATATCTTGCATGGGTTTTCTTTGGGTACATTGCTTTGCTCCCACATTCCAAAGATGTGCATGATAGGTTAACTGGTATCTCTAAATTGTCCAGTCTGAGTGAGTGTGGTGTGTGTGTGGGAGTTTGCCTTGCGACAGGACATCCTGACCCTGGGTCCTGAACTGCTGGGATTGGCTCCAGACACCTCAACCCTAAACTGGAATAACCATGTTAGAAAATGAATGAATGAATGAATAAATGAGTGAGTGAATTAAATTAATACAAATTATTACTTTATACTAAAAGTGTTGGGTGTCTTTATTTAGAAGGTTGGTAATGTGTCTGTGACCAGAAATATGCCATAGGAATTGAATTCTTGTTATAGCAATTAGAGGTTGGTAAAATTGGGTGGTTACACATACTTTCACTTAAATCACAAATGCCAACAACCTTTCTAGGATGTTAAGTGAGGATCTTAGTGGTATATAAGAAGTGAACACAGGGGAAGACAGATTTTTGAAGACACACGAGAGCTCATAGCAATTATAACTTGAGGAGTCAACATCTAGATGTTGGAAAATATACTGAGGTGAAGTACTGAAATAAAAATAATGTGGTATTACCAGGTCAATGACAGACAAAATAGAACAGAATGGAGAGTTGAGAACGTGTTGCGATGGAAAAAGTTATCTGGTTTAGGTCAAAGTTGCCACTGCATTACAATAAGGCAAATGGAGGGTCTTTTCAATAAATGGTTCTTGGTTATTGACTATCCATATGGGAAAAGTGAATCTCTACCACACTAACCACAGAAATCAATTCCAGAGTAGTTAATTCCTCAATAGAGATGGTTGATTACAAATCTTTTAATAAAAATTGGAGGAATATCTTTATGACCTCAGGGTAAAATCATAGCACTGTAGACCAGACAACACCACAACTAGGGTTCTCTACTTGTCATATACATTTTTGAAAATGTGACCATTACAAAGCTTAATTCAATACCTTCCAGTGTCTTGTATTCCAGCACTAGTAGAAAATGGCATCTCTGTGGTTATCATTGAACCTGTTCCATTGAATGTGTTGTTACAGCCATAGGTTTCAAGGCTTAGTGGCATCATTCTCTCGGGAAGTGGAGGATAAAGTTGAGCTCCAATTCCAACCCACAAAGAAATAGCAAATCCAGTCATCAAACCAACAATTGCTCCCTGCAAAACAAGACTTCTTGTTAAAGGAAAATAATGTAGCTTGCTTTGAGACAGAAATCAATAATAGAAGGTTAAGCTCAACATGATCCAAGCCAAATTCACAGCTTTCCTCCTTAAAAACATGGCCCCTTGCAAGACCCCTGACACTTGTCAAGTGCAGATGGGTCCCTGGTCCTTCAGCCCAGAGCCCTGGAGACTCTATAACTTCATTCCCTACATATTCCTTACAGATCCCTATCTAATCAATCACCAATCTCTTCATGTATGTTGTATACTTGCATTCTTTCCATAGTTTATATGGCCAGCACTCTGTCCTGGCTTCCTGGTCTCTTTAAACCCAAATAACTACAACAGTCAATAATTAACAGCAGCAAAGTTAATTTGAGTAATTGATAAGAGAAGTTATATTGACAGATAGTAAAGGTACTTTTGCAATTAAAAAAACTGTAGTGCTGCTGTTGTAGCTAAGAAAGAAAGCTTCATACCTGTTCATTCTTTATACTTACAATTGAGTTGGCAAAGGGAACCAAAATTCCCAAAGAAAACAAGCCCATAAGTGGTCCACCAACCATACCAAATATGCTGAGTGCTGCCTATGAAAATAATAAAGACAGCAATTAGCATATCAAATTCAAAGTTAAAATGCTTCAACGTAATTTCTTCAGGATGAGGATTTAGTATCCAGTCTTTTCCTGGAACTCATGGGAACCCTGTCATTGGCAAAGAAATAATTAGAATTTGGAATCTTCTGCTCAGTTTCAAGTATCCATTTGTTCCTTCAGGTACCCTCAATACAAGACAGAAAATGTAAAGGTATGTATGAATGTATAAGTCAAGAACAACACCACTCTTCCTGGTCTTGTTCTCGCAGATATCAACAATCTTGTGCTGGATGGTCTCAATATGCTCCTCAAAATAAAGTAATGCATAGGACCGCTGACTTAAACCTTCAACAGTCACCTCTTACCTGCAACAAAGCTCCCATCAGTGATGCCAGAGCAGCCATTCCAATACACAGGGCTCCATATAGCACACCTAGGCAGACAATGGAAAAGCCAATGTAAAACCCAGACACAGGCGATTAGAATTCACAATAGAATAAACTACCACCCTTTGATTCAACATAAGTAATATGACTGTGGTCAAGAAAAGCCACAGACATCACAACCAGCCGGAAAATGAAAAGGGTCATTTTCCTGCAGGGTCAGCAGTGCACAAAGAGGAAACTAAACCCTGATCTTGTGTTCCGAGATTAGTCACAACAGAAGGTTATGTAACTAAGAATCCCTGGTATTAACTGTAGGGATTTAAAACTAAGAACTATTGTGTATTAATCTAATCCTCCACATACATTTGTTTTTAAAGGAAGGCTCAGGTTTCTGTTTTCAGTTTGTCAAAAATAGGACACAATTCAGTTCTAGTCTTTTGACTTTAAGGGTTCATTTCTTCTGGGAAGTGGCAGTCCACACTAAGGGGTGGTTTAGGACCTTTAGACCTCTTGCAATCTCCACTACCATCTCAAACCTTTCCTATGAAACTGACAAAAAAAAAAAAAAAACAAAAAAGGCAGCTTCAAGGCATGTATTAGCTTTCCCATTCTAGTGAACTCTCTCCCAAATTTCTTTACGGAAATTCTCAATCCACAGTGGTGATCAGATTATGGGAATATTTTTCTCTTTTGACTTTCAATATCCTCCAGGTTTTCTCCAAGTACATGTACTAATTTTCAAATTATAGGAAAATTAACCCAAATTTAAAGATTTTTTTTTTACTTTTATTGCCTATTGAGTAAAAATCACCTGAAATCAGGTGATCTCCCAAATTTAAGATTTAAAATACAGAAAAAGTGAGTAGGAAATTTTCTTGTAAAATTAGTGTTTTCCTTCTATTAAGCTATTCCCATCTTACTTTTATTAGTATAAGAAATACCTTTGCTAAAGACATTGAGTAAACAACTTTATTGCACCTTAATGGAAAACCTCATGTTAATTTTTTTTTTTTAGTACTCACTTTCTTTCTTTCTCTCTCTCTCTCTCTCTCTCTCTCTCTCTCTCTCTCTCTCTCTCTTCTTTCTTTCTTTCTTTCTTTCTAGATTTATTTATTCATACAAGCACTGGGTACAGTCAGAAGCGTGGGACGGTGAGAGAATTCATCAGAGCGGGGAGCAGAGCAGGCAGAAGGCCCGAAGTACACTGCTGAGTGGAGCTGCAGGCAGCAGGAGAGGTCTGCGTGCCATGTGGGACCCTCCTCCGGTGGCCGGGGAGCAGCTGGGGATTGAACTGGCGCTGCAGAGGCTGCGGGCAGCTTCGCAACCCAGCACTCAACCGCTGGCCACTGGGGAGGCCCACTCATGTTAATTTTTTGCAAAGAGCTCTAATTGCAATTATTTTTGATGCTTCTGAATCCTTCTATAAATATTGTTTTCAACATTATTTTCTATTTGTTAGCTCATGAATAATCACAATTGTCATTCTTGATGTTCAGAGTTATTAGAAACACACTCCAATCATCTACCACATTCTTCTCTATGATGTCCTTCCCACACACATACCTCAAGATGATTTTATATAGCCTTTCAAAATGAATGCCTCATCTGTACTAGCAGAGTTGATTTGTATTTAATCAGCAGCAACATCATTCCTTGAGCACCAGCTATTGCCTTTCATTTTATATATATTGCCTCTAAACGTCACAGCACCCCTATAAGGTAGATATTCTTTGTTCTCATTATCCATATGGAGAAACAAGTTCAAATGGATTAATGAGTTTGCTTACAGCTAACAGCTAGTGAATTGATGAAAATAAGACTGTGTTTGTCTGACTTCGAAAGCTTCTACACACTCTACTGAACCACATGGCTTCAATAATTCCATAATGAGCCAATCTGAATATTCTCTAGGAAGCATTGTCTCATTCCAAAATTATGCTTCAGGATCAAGACAATCTACATAATAAAATGATGCAATACTATTTAAATTTAAGGGACATTGAAAAATATAAATTATGTACATAACCCAGCCTACAGTCATGGCACATTTATATAGAAATTTGGTTCAAAACAGAGTATTACTTACTATTTCTTTGACAATCTACTAGCGTTATTTTGTTGAGGTTGAAAGTTATTTTTAGAAAAATAACATGTCCCCAAGATATCAAAATGAAGAATGAAGTATGTTAGCCAGATTTTTTAAATTTTTTTCTTACATTGTTGTAGTGCCCATGGTTCTCCCACCACCATATCACCTGTGAACCATCACCATATCCTCTGTGTTCTTCCTTCCCATTTTGCCAGATTTTTTTTGACTCAGATATTACATTTAGGAAATCTGAGAACTGACAGCCCTTGAATCTTTCCATTCAATCTGATATTTAATTCCTAATAATGCTCTAAATTATATGAATAGAATGTTTGGATTCCTGGTACAATTTTATTGATCATCTATGGGACAGTCTCAAGACAGTTTAAAAATCATAATGCTCTGTTTCTTTCTCTTCAATTTCATGCACACAGACGGTGGACCTTGAACTGAAAGCACATTCTTCGGGAATACATAATAAGTGTGGCTCTAGATTCCTAAGAATATCCTAATGAAGAATATTTCTTCAATGGAGTGAAGTTTATGAGATTGGTTGTATTCAGGGTGGTATGGCCGTAAACTTAAATGGACTCAAGTTGAAAAGGAGAAGGGTTGACTTTTGTTCTGTGGTTAAAAATTATAACAGATATTTGGGATATGAAGAAGATAGGAAAGAATGGGCCTCCCTGGGGTTAACCCCTGGAATTAACCTCCTAGGGGTTAAAGACACAGCACTATCAAGCTATCACCAGCTACTGCGGCATGAGTTCAATCCCTGGTCAGGGAGCT
The DNA here is from genome assembly GCF_964194135.1 of Talpa europaea. Taxonomy (NCBI): domain Eukaryota; kingdom Metazoa; phylum Chordata; class Mammalia; order Eulipotyphla; family Talpidae; genus Talpa; species Talpa europaea. Next base: position 13,282,630 of record NC_140083.1, on the reverse strand, counting down.
GGCCCACATGGCACAGCAGACCTCTCCTGTCTCACCTGCTGCTCCCCTCAGTGGTATGTTTCAGTAGATCTGCCTGTTGTGTTCCCCACTCTGTCTCTCACCCCTTGCACCTCTGACCTGTACCTCAGTTCTTGTATGCATAAATAAATAAAAGATAAATCTAAAAAAAAAAAAAAGAAGATAGGAAAGAACAAGCAAATAAAATGCCTGAAAGTCATTGTTGGGGGTCCCCTAACAATGAATTGTTTGAGATGGCTCCCAAGTCTTGACTGCAATGAGGCCATCATTGCATCAGTCACAGGCATGCATCGACCTGCACACTCAGGAGCCCATGCTCTATAGCTTCCCTGGAAAATAATCTCTGGTATCTCTAAAAAACCATCTCTCAAAGTTAAAATAGGATTTTGAAAACAAAAACTTACTCAGTCCTTGGGAAATCCAGGAGAGAGACTTTTCCGACAGTGAACGGAAGTAAGGTTTGACTAGATCTTCCACAGTTACTGCTGCTAAGGCATTAATACTGGAGGATACTGTGCTGTAAGGGACAATAAATTTTTGATTGGTAATATTTTTAACTTTAACAACACCTTAAGTAGGAAGAGAAAGGGATGAACAAATGATCACTTTTGAAAGGTAGCCAAATTCTACTGTATTATTTTTTAATGATGAAAGCATTCTCTTTATGGAAGCTGTTGTCATTCAAAAATGACTCCGGCAATGTCCATAGACTTAAAGCAATAAAGGGCAATGCAATCTTGCATCCATTTTACAATTAATTCTCAGTGTCTCTGGAAAAGAAATATAGATATGGTATAATAACATTATGTGGTATTATTATGTAGACTTCAAAACATATTTTTCTTTGTATATAGGAAGAAGTGTTACAATTCCTCATTAAATATCATGATCAGTAGCGGGTCATAAATAGCAATAATATTTATGTTCTGGATTGTCATTAACATATACCGTGCATGTTAATAATAAGAATTCCCTGGAGCAAATACAGGAAGAAAGTGCAATGAATAAGTTCAATCACAAAACAAGATTCTTTGAACAGTATATATTATTCAGTATGTAAAGAGGAGATTTTAATTCAAACTTCCACTTGATCATGCTTTAGGCACATGTTTATTTTAAAACAAGAAGGTAAGCACCAATTTTTAATAATGGTAAAAGCTACCATCAATTGATCATCATTATTATGACTCCACAGGAAAGGTGAATGAACCAATTGAAAGTGGGACTGATGATAATAGATGGCAAGTCCACAGAGATAGCGGTCAGACAGAGGTCAGACAGAGGGACTACAAGGAGTCAGTGACCATCCGTGACCAAGCCCAAAACTCTACTTTAGGCCTCAAACTAATCAATAACAAAAGAAAGACCTTAATACGGAAATTATGTGTTATTAGTCATAGTTCATACCTTAGAGTACCACTGTAAGCACAGGCCACAAAAAGCCCAGGAAGTCCCGGAAAATCTTGTAGAATGTCCAATACAAAATAAGGCATGAGCTGCAAAATTCCAAAATTTACTCCTCAGTACTATTTGTTCACTATTTGTAAAATAAATAAAGTTTCATTTATTGTGTGTTTTTCGAGAACTGAAGGGAGTTGTTCCACATAACTATAATTCCCAGTTATCTAAAATTAAATTCCTAATAGAGAAAGGGATAGATCAGTAATTTAGGGTACAAGCTCTGGATTCAGACAGAGGAGGGACTGGTTACTTAATTTCCCTGAGTTTTAGTTTCCTCATCTGCAACAGAGGGATGATGCTAACCTCACGGAGTTGTTATAAAAGTTAAATTAGGGGCCTTCTGGTGGCCTAGTGATAAAGTGCTATCATCTTTATGGCCTGAGTTCAACCCCCGGCTGGGGAGCTAACCCACATATGGCACAGCAGACCTCTCCTGTCTTGCCCGCTGCTCCCCTCAGCAGTGTATTTCAATCAATCCAACTGTTCTGTTCCCCACTGTCTCTGGTGAATCCTCTCAACCCCCTACCCTGCTCCTCTGGCTTGTACCCCAGTTCTTCTATGCATAAATAAATAAATCAATCTTTAAAAAACAGTTACATTAGGTAACCTATGTAAATCTCTTAATATATTATGTGGAATATAATAATGGATAAAAGATTGCTATTTTCATTGTTTGGGAAAAATAAATCAATTGAAAGGAAATAATTTACAATTCTCTGTGTATGAAATGAATGAAATGAAATGAAATGTATAAAAATAGAATGGAATGAAATGGAATGAAAATGTGTAATTATAACTGAATATAGTATGAGACATAATGATAAGTGGAGAATAACCTCAGGAAATTCTAGAAACTTGTTTTTTGAAAAAAAAAGTTCTAATACCAACTTTATTTTTCTTAAGTTATTTTTATTGAGTTTGTGTTGTTTATAAATTCAGGTAACACTGATTTACAAAATTGGGTATGATTTAGATGTAGATCACCACCTTTAAAGGTGATGTTACCACACCACACCCACCACCAAAACCCTCAATCCTCCACCATAATCCGTTATGCTCCCTCTCTACTTTGTCCTCTCTCCCTTCCCCCACTTTCTTATCTAGAATTTGTCATTGTTTTGGCATTATCTAGCCCTTTGTTTTTTTTTCCCTATGTTTTACATACAAGTGACACCATCTGGTATTTGTCTTTCTCCATCTGACTAATTTCACTTAGCATAAAACTCTCCAATGCCATCCACCTTTCCAGAAATAGCAAGAGTTCATTTTTTTTTTTTATAGCTGAGTAGGAAGCAAAATATCCACTCATCTGCACTGAAACATTATTGATTCTTTCTCCCTTTGTGTAGAGTGGATGACAGACATACCCTATCTTATCTCTTTCTTTGATTTCATTTAACAATAGTTTACTAAAGGGATAGGAAAGAATACCCTCCATTGTAGCAAGGGTCTGTCTTGAATTGTTTCAGGATGTTTTCTTCTTTTTCCCTAATCCTACAAATTCTTTGTTTGCATAAAAGAGAATAGCATTTCCCTCCACTAAACTGAGATCCAGTTTTCCAAAGATCTCCTAAAAGTTTAACTTCAAGCACTATCCTATACATAAGCAAAAGTAAAGTTCCCAGCCTTGGTGTTTATAAGGAGGTCTAAAATCCTTTACACAATCATCAACATTCTTAAAAGTCTTTGGCATGATATTTCATATTCCAAATGGCCCCTCAGGTATAGGTAGAATCAATAAGGTAATATTAATGAAAACAGAAAAATAGTAAGACTATCTCTGGGCTCTAATCCTGCTTCCTCAGGGAGAGTTCCAACAGAGCATTGCAGAAACGCCACATTGTTCCCCTCAGGTTAAGGTTTTGAACTGATCTTACACAAACTGTTTTATTGCTGCATAGCCCCAGTGAAATGTTAACTGAATTCACTCACTGACTATTAAACAAAAATAGAACCAGGGGCCTCCCCGGTGGCGCACTGGGTTGAGCACAGCGCTGTGAAGCTCTCCACAGCCTCTGCAGTGTGGGTTCGATTCCTGGACGGCCAGGGAGATTCCCACATGGTGCAGCAGACCTCTCCTGTCTTGCCCAGCTGCTCCACTCAGCAGTGTCTTCGGTCTGTCTGCCTGTTCTGCTCCCCACTCTGTCTCTGGTGAATCCTCTCACCCTCCCACACAGCTGGCCTGTAGCCCAGTTCTTATATAAATAAAAATAAATCTTAAAAAAAATAGAATCCTCCAATGAGGAAGAAACCTAGTTCTTTTTCAAAAATGATGGTATATTCCCGCAAGACCCCCCACCCCGCAAATACATTCTTTGACAAGGAGTCCAAAGGTAGGATTTGTAGTTCTATTTTGTTTTGGGCACCAAGTACAGGATAGATACATTTGGAACATTTTTTTAACTCCCTGTAGTCTTCATGATGCAAACTTCAGGTAATATATATTCTTTTAAATCACAAAATGACTATATTATACACATTTTCTGTTTCTCTACAAGAACAGGAATACTTTCCTCCCAACTAATAAGCTGTGGGTGTCATTAACGCAAGTGTAAGAAAGCATGGTACTGACCTGGTCAGGTGCAGACACTTTGTTGGCTGTCCAAGGATCACAGTCATGGTATCTGGAATATAGGGCGAGTCCAGAAAACACTGAACAGACAAGGATTGCCCAGAGTCCCAGGAGGTTGATGTAGAGAGACCTAAAACAGTAAATAACAAAGCAGCTATGACCACTGTAATTTCTACTCCAAAGATTAGGAAACTTGGTAAATAAACAGAAATACCTTCATGACTATACTCAATAAAAACACATCATCTTTTGGTTACCAAAACTGCTACTTATTTCATTTTGGCCTAACTTCCTACTTATGGTGTCAATCAACAATATGTTTGGAAATATTTGGAATAGAAGAGGCTTTCCCATTGAAGGAATGTATGCTCTTGGTCATAGTTCCAAGGGCATTGCTAGCTCGATGATGGACATCTAATCGTACTGCTTTAGGTCTTCTTAGTTAATAAAGATCTTAATAGTGAATAGAGCAGTAATGACTACTCATTTTCCTTCTGAAAGTAATGCAATTATAAACTGCTAAACCTGTTAGCCTCTACATAGCTACTCATCAAACTCATTAAAGTGTGATTTGTAATACCATCCATTAAGTGTGAAAGGCAAACTTGACGTCTTGGGACACCTCATCCCAAACAATGCTCATTTTACAATACACAATACATGCTCCAGGAGAGTGCAAAGGTTTACACAGTTGTGCTGGAACCTGAGTATAAATCCTGGTCCTACCACATGTGGCCCTGAGCAAATAATTTCACCTCTTCAATTCTCAGTTTCTTCATTATACCTGGAGATAACAATGCCTACCTCATAGAGTTATAAGACTAAATGAAATATCACATAGCACAGTGCTTGACATGTAATAAATACTTGCCAAATATCAGTTACTGATATTGGTAATGTTAAAGTCATTAATTCAACACCTTAATAATTAAAGAGTAAACATTTCTCTCATCAAGCAGCTACATCCATTATCTCCCATGTGAAGTATAATGTTTTTTATGCTCATTTTACAAATATAGAACTGAAGCTTAGAAAGACTAAGTAACTCGCCCAGAATCTCTCAAGCAGCAAGCATCAGAGCAGAACCCATGATTCTGTCCGAAAATAAAATACCCCAGTACATATCACAATATATGCTGTAGAACATTTCCTCTTATACAGTTTCACATAATTCTTATACCTGTCTAGTGCAATTTTATTTTTCACATACCTGCATATATTTTCCTAATTTGATATTAAGTTTCTTCACAAGAGTCATTATTTATAACTTTTATTCCTTATAATTCTTTATACAAACATATGCACAAGAAGCACCTATTTATTTGATGAGATTTGTTTTACTTAATAATTCATGTAGCATTTTCAAATATCTGATTTTAAACAAAAAGTACCTGTTAATTCTATTTGATTCTTTTATAAGTAGGTATATGAATTTCCATAAAGACATGCGATGGTTATTAATGATTCATAAACACAGACTAACTTACATTTTTGCTTGGAATCTGCTTTTACAGGAAATATATCTCTGTACTTGGGATTGGTTGACACCATAAATGCTGGTCCATGTGAAGGTCCCTCCTATAATAATTGTCCAGAATGTGTGTCTTTGCAAAGGGTTAGGATCAAAACTAAATTAAAAGAAACATAAAACAAATCTGAACTATGAGTAAAAAAAAACTAAAAAAATTATATATTTTTACATGTAGAAATTTCTATATATGTATACATTTTAAAGAAATATAAACATTCAAACTATTCCTAAGTTTAATTCATAAATAAAAATGGATACTTTCAGAGATTTAAAAGTTCTGAATAGGATCAAGGGAAAATGAATGCTGTAATCACTTTGAACATTTATAAAAATTGCTTTCCCATGACCTTAGGAAATGGTTAAACAAATCTGCCATACTGTAATCAGAGAAGAACATGAAACTAGAGGGAGAGAGTGCGATAGGGATAGAGAAGAATTGGGGGGAGGGCAGGGGAAGAGGAGGGAGAGAGAGAGAAAAGAGAGGGGGGTATTTCTAAGTAAGAAAGAAAAGCAATACATTTTATGTATAATAATTTCACTCCTAGTACATGTATATTAATAGTCCTAATTTATATTCTAACTCAATAAGTCAATTCAATTAAATCAATTAGTTCATGTTCTAAAACAGCCATGTCATTATAATTATGCTTTCTTAAAATGCAGTGTGCACAAACTAAATGCTAAGAGGAAAAAGTCACTAGATGATATGTGCTTAAGTTCAAAATATTATTAAAAAGAAAGCTCAGCTTCCATGTTTGATGAATTCTCTATACCTTCTTAATACATACCCTTGGAACTAATGAGTCTATTTATCTCTGATACACAATATGAGCTTGAAAAATGTCTACAAATTTGGGCTTCATGGAAACTTTATGAAATTCTGCAATTCCATTTCAAATCTTTTTGAAAACAGTTAAATAAAATACTCTGATTGATGCTATCTTGACATTCCTATGGAAATATGAAGGTCTCTACTGCATTCTGTAACATTTAATATTAAAGTATTAAAATTTTAAGGGCATTGACCTTTTCACCCACAAAATTGCTACTATATTAATAAATGGAAGTCAAGACCCTAAAGGATTCATGAGTTACCTGGGAAAAATAAAACAAGATTTAGAACACACAATTCAGTGGTTTCAGGCTGTGCACAATACATTTACCAACTACAGACCATGGAGAAAACACCAACACAAAATCCTTTTCTTCATTTATCTCAACCAGAGTAGATATTTTGCATATTATATCTCAAAATATATCAGAATAACAAGGGATACACAATAAGGTTTTTATGATTACTTAATGGCTAATGGCCCTCAAAGTAAAGGTCATAAAAAGGTCTGATCTCTTACCTTTTAAGAATCTCATACTGACATGTAAGTCATCACTTTAATTATGTGATATGTATATCCCTTGTATGAAGTGAAAGTTATCTTACGGAAAAGTAATTGGTTCCACACCCTCTCCCCTCAACCTAGCCCACTAGGGAGCAATCTGAGTGGTCATCGGTTGTTTCTACTTCTTGGTATCCCTTCCTTTTGTTTCTGGTAAAAGCAACACAGGTTTGCTTAGGAGAAACTACCATTTCTCCACAAATAGTCTAAACGGCTATCAATTAAAATGCCCTAGCTAAGGAGTGGAATGATGCCCAGGTGAAGCTAATGGGCGGTTCTAGTATTCAAAAGATAAACAGTGACTTACTTCCAGAAGTTTAATCTTCCACCTTTATAGGAATCATTCAGAATATTGTCAATTCCACCTTGAACCACAACAGCCCGTATAATTACAGATGCAAATCCAGCCACCATGATACCAACTTGAAAAACGTCCGTCCAGATAACTGCTTTAAGCCCACCCTTTGAGGGGAAAGTAGAGTAGGTTAATGCTTCTATTAGACATTTTAAAGCATCTACATGTTCATACATGATGCTAGATGAAAACATGGAGCTTGGCCAAAATACAAGGGAGAGGTATACAGGTAGGGAGGACATTCAAGAAAAGGTGGATTTTTTTTTTAAGAAAAGGTGGCTTTTAAGACAAATCTTCAAATATAAACAGAGGCAAAGATAGAAGGTCCCCAAAGCAGAGGAAACAGTATAGGGAAAAGCACAGTGAGGTCAAAGCACATGGCATGCTAAGAGTCCAAGCACACATTTTAGAATGAAGTGGACTGGTACAGGGAAATCTGGGGGAAGAAAATTCACACTGAAATGGTAAAATAGAGTATCATAGATTTTATTTTATATACAGGGTTGATACTCAACCAGTATGCATCCAGATGGCCATACCAGTTGTTGAAATACTAAAATTATTTTGTATCAGCTATTGCCACAAACTTACCATATGTTGCACCAGAGTTCCCTATGACCTTGTCTAAAACAGTCTCTTCCTGAGGACTTTACCTTCTAAAAGCTCTAGCAACTAAAGAGTTATTAGGGATGCCATAAGATTTGCACCACTAAAAAGGACCAATATCCATGATAATATTGGTGCCCAATCCAAAATGGTACCAATATTTACTGTTACTCCTGCTTATAGACAACGGGACATTTCTCAGGTTTCCAAGCTAAGGAATAATATTGACTATTAGCACAACTGTAGTAACCTGATATTGATAAAAATGAATTAAGAGACAATATAAGGGACCACTGCAATGGTTTAGATGAAGGAAAAATACATCATTATGATCAATGTTCCATAAAGGATCAAATTTTACTCCAAACTGAATATTCCTTACAAAAATTTACACTGCATAAGGGAGGAGAAAGAGAATGATAAAAACAACCCGGTTTGCAGTGCACAACTAGTGGAATTTTCAATTTTGCAAAGCAAGTTGTAGAGCAAAAGGAGAAATAATGACTGACATACCAAAGTGCAGTAGAACGTGCAGACCACTCCTGTGGCTACTACTGCGCCCCACAGATCAAATCCTGTGACTGGAAGGGGAAAAAAAAGCATGCATTCTTGTGAAACACGCATTAAAAAGGTACACTTCAAACAAATCACCAGGAGAAGCTATATCAGTTATTGGGCATCTACCTCTATACCCACTTGCCTAAAATGAAGTATAAACCTAACAGAATGTCCCAGAACGAAAGGGACACAAAATTATTTGAGTTCTACCCTTCGACACCATACACAGATCCAACATGGCTAATATAAATATCTGAGAAAGCATTTATATTGTATTAAAGAAATAAAAAAAAAAGGGCCTCCTCTGGTGGTGCATGTGGCTGAGCGCCATGCTGTGAAGCTGTCTACAGCCTCTGCAGCGCTGGTTTAATCCTGGCCAGCTGGCAAGGGTCCCACATGGCGTGGCAGACCTTTCCTGTTGCGCCCTCTACTCCTCTTAGCAGTGTATTTTGTCAGTCTGCCTGTTCTGTTCCCCGCTCTGTCTCTGGTGAATCCTCTCACCCTCCAGCGCATCTGGCCTGTACCCCAGTTCTTTTGTAAATGAATAAATAAATCTTTTTTTTTTAAAAAAGGCAAAAAAAAAAAAAACACCAAAAAAACAGCTTGATGTTATGATGTGGCTGTCCAGACTGAAAAGAGCTAAATAGTACTTGCCATCATGGTTTGAAATAAACACACTAGTCTATCAATCCTTGAAAGACAAGGTGCATGTTACTATGCTAGGACCAAGAGGGAAAAAGGCTATGTAATTTATTGCCATTTATCTAAGAAGTGGAGAAGAAGATTACAACTCTTTAAAATATAAAGATAACAACTCCATGTCCCACAGACTTGGCAACCACAGGTGAAATGAAAATATACTATCTGCCTAAACTCATAGAAAAAAAACATGGATGTTCTAAATTGGTCTGTACCTCAAAATTAACTCAAAGTGGACTAGAGACATGGATATAAGACCCAAAACTATGAAATACATTGAAGGAAAGAAGGCAAAGAACTCCACAACATTGGCTTCAAAGATGTCTTTGGGAATTCGTTCCCAACAGCAAGAGAAGCAAAAGCAAATATTGACAAATGGGGCTACATCAAACTAAACAGCTTCTGCACAGTAAAATAAACAATCATTAAAACAAAAAGACACTTTACTGAAGGGAAGAAAATATTTGCATGTCATAAATCTGACAAAGGGTTGACATCCAAAATATATAAAGAACTCATGCGACTCACAAAATCATTAACCAATCAAAAAATGGGCAGAAGAGCTAAATAGACACTTCTCCAGAGAAGATATAGAGATAGCCAATAGGCGTATGAAAAAATGTTCATCATTACTTATCTCAGGGAATCACAAATCAAAACTACAATAAGATACCATCTCATATTGACAAGAATAACCAGAAATAGGTGTTTAAGAGTATGTGAAGAAAAAGGAACCCTGGACACTGCTGGTAGCAATGTAGACTGCTCCAGTCCCTATGAAAAACAGTAAGGAGGTTTTTCAAAACAGTAAAAGTAATCTACAATATAATCCAGCAACTCGACTCCTAGATATCTACCTGAAGAATGCAAAAACACAATTTGAACGGATATATGTGTGTGTGTGTGTGTGTGTGTGTCCATGTTCACTGCACCAGTATTTACAATAGCCAAATTATGGAAACAACTTAAGTGCCCAAGGACAGACAAGAAAACCAGAAAAATATGGTATATCTATACAATGGAATGCTACTCAGCTATGAAAACATGGATGGAACTGGAGAGGATAATACTAAGTGAAACAAGTCAGAAGAAATACAAATATGTTTTCACTTGTATGTGGAACGCAGAGAAACAAAACAAAGGGTCAGACAAAAACAAACCAGTAATAAGCCCTTGAAATTTGACTGCAAAACTGAGGTAACCAGAAGGGGAAGGGGTGCACCCAATGAAGTGTGGTGTAGGAATCTAAGGTCATTGGTGGTGGACATGGTGTGAAAACATGTATTTGCAAAGATGTGTACCTATAACACTAGAACAAATATAATGATGTAAACCAACTTTACCTCAAGATATAGAACAATTAACTAAATAATTAATTAATTAATTTTTAAAAACAAAAGAAGTACAAGGATAATTTCTGGCATTGGATGATGGAAATATTCCACATCTTGCCTTGAAAGGTGTTCATGCAAGTGTATATGATTGCTAAAGCTCATTCAGCTGTACACTTAATTTGCCTGTGTTTATATATATATATATAAGCAATAAAACACTCAATTAAAATTCAAATGGTCAAAATTCAGTCCCTTGAGTGTTAATATGCTCCCAGGGAGTGGCTCAATAAACTGAAAAGAACAGAGTCCTCGATTTCTTCAGATTGAAGGTAGAGATCTTTTTTACCCTACAACTGCACTTTAAAACCATAAAGCCAACACCTTCAATTACAATAAACTCCAATAGGTAACTTATTGAACTTACAGCTCAGTTCTTTACATATGAAACAATCCACTCAAGATGTTGGTGTTACCGACACAAAACATGGCTGACACTCAGAATTCAAGAGTATACTATATAAAGGAATTGTTCTTTGTAATAATACTGTGGTACTTTATAAACTTTGGTGATCAATGCTATCTATCACGAAGTCGAGAAATCAGAGTATGGAGTTAGCAGGGGTTTTCCACTTTACAATGACTCCAGGAATTGCACCATAGTCTTCCCATCACAGGGTCCACTTGTCCATCTTGCAAAGAATTGTTAAGAGATACTCACTTGTTGCTGATAAGAATTCAAAGGATGTGGGGTTTCCCCAAGACTGCTTAAGGACATGACTAGCATGTACCTTGCCCCAATAAACTCTATCAGTTTTACTGCTTTTATAAATTTGTTGATCAGAATGATCTTACATATGCATATAAGAATACTCTAGTTTTTGTCCCTTAGTCACCAGCAGCAATCTGATATTTCAAGTCACACAGATTTCTTTCTCTTGCATTTTGAACCACATTAGAGGTTGGGAAAAGAAAAGCTTTCCTTACCAGATTTTACAATGAACCTGAGCCAAATAACACAGATTCCTCTAGGGGATGGGCCCCAAGTTATATCCACGAAGGGCGGATGTATAGTTGTTCATGATTTAGACTATTTCTGAAGGAATAGAGAATGGCTAGTTGGCATATCCCAGGGATTCACTTCCCAGCGAGCTCTGCCCTTCTACTAATCTACAAATGTTCTGGAGCTACTGATCAAGGAACCCCAAAAAGTTGTTAATGTAGACAATGAACTCAACATGCCCCCCCTCAAGTTAATGTACTTTACTGGAAGCATTCCTCCATCACCCCATCTTCCCAAGAAGAGAATAAGGTCTATCAAAAATGAACAACAAAATGTGTACATGTGATTATTGCTGTAAATGTACCTTGGTTCAAGGCCAGGGCAGGGGCATAAATAACAATTCCAGTATACAGAATCTAGAGGGAAAAGAAAACCAAATAAATGTTATGAGTCATAGATAAAATATGGATATTTTTCTATAAATTCAATTATGTTTTTTTAAGATTTATTTATACAAGAGCTGGGGTATAGGACAAAGGCACGGGAGGGTGAGAGGATTCACCAGAGACAGAGTGGGGAGCAAAACAGGCAGATGTACCGAAATACACTGGTGAAAGGAGCGGCGGGTGAGACAGGAGAGGTCTGCCGTGCCATGTGGGCATCTCCCTGGCCAGCTGGGAATCGAGCCCGTGCTGCAGAGGCTGCAGACAGCTTCACAGTGTGGTGCTCAACCCTCTGCGCCACTGGGGAGGCCCTCAATTATGAATTAATACTCGATAAACTCAATAAAATTTGTAACTTGAAAATGTTATGAAACACAGTTGATTCTTCTTTTCTGTATGTAGTACGGTCATAAGTTATGAAACTCTTTTATATAAAATTTATGTAAAATTAGGGCCTCCCTGGTGGCACGAGGGGTTAAGCACAGCACTATGAAGCAATCTGCAGCCTCTGCAGCACAAGTTCGATCCCCAGCCTGCCAGGGAGGAAACCCACATGGCGCAGCAGACCTCTCCTGTCTCGCCCGCTGCTCCCCTCAGCAGTGTATTTCAGTCAGTCTGCCTGTTCTGTTCCTCATTCTGTCTCTGGTGAATCCTCTCACCCCCCTGCATCTCTGGCGTTCACCCCAGCTCTTGTATGCATAAATAAATAAACCTTTAAAAAATGTATGTAAAAATATGAACTTTTTATGTGGTACTTGGTGCAGATAGCCATAAACCTATAAACTCAAGCTTTAAGTCAGTCTTCCTTGATTGAAACAATAAGGAAGGGAAGAAATGATGGAGGGAGGGAGGGAGAGAGGAAGGGAAATATGTAAGAAAAACAAATTTAAAAGAGGATGACCCCTCATTCATATGCCTTCAAACTCTTATTAGTCACTGCATAATTAATTGGGAAAAATGAAAATTTGGGGAACTGTTTTAAAAGCTTGCAGGCCCTTAATTAAACAAGTGTAAATTTGCACTAAAAATTGTGAAGGCCAACAAAAACTACATTTCATCATTCATATTACTTATCATTTTGCATTCATACATTTAACAAATATATATTACAGGACAACTTCCTCACACTTAACCCCATTTTCATTTCTCTTTGTATTTCCAACAACGATCTAAAGAGGGTCTAGAGAGCTGGCAAAAGAATACAAGCTACAACTTCAGCTTGTAGTCTGCATCAGAAACTCTATCAGACTTCAAAGGACTCCTTCCTTTTAATCTGTAATTGTTAAGGACTGATATAATTAAAGCTTTATTATTTAAAAATTATAAAATGGAGTCAAGTAAATAATTAACAAAGGCCTGTTATCATTCTGTAGCAAATGCATAGGTAGCCTTTGATTGGAGAAATGGAATAATAAATAGGGAGGAGAGGGCCTCCCCGGTGGTGCAGTGGTTGAGCGCTGGGCTGGGAAGCTGCCCGCAGCCTCTGCAGTGCCAGATCGATCCCCGGCCACCGGCAAGGGTCCCACATGGCACTCAGACCTCTCCTGCTGCGCCTGCTGCTCCCCTCAGCAGTGTACTTCATCAGTCTGCCTGTTCTACTCCTGGCTCTGGCTCTGGAGAATCCTCTCACCCTCCCACACTTCTGACTGTATCCAGTGCTTGTATAAATAAATAAATAAATCTTAAAAACAAATAATAAATAAATAAATGGGGAGGAGAAAAAAAAAAAAACTCCTTCCTAGACTGCTATTATAAAACCAATCTCTAAAGCACTTAGCTGCCAAGAAGATAAAAATAAATGACAAGACAAAAAAAAAAATGTTCTTGACAACCTCCAGCAGCCTAGGTGGAGAGCGTTCTCTGTCACTGACGGCTTGACAAATCTCTGCTTTCCATTGCTGTGAATTAGTACATCTGTATTTGCATATTCTTGAATAAATGGATTGTGTTCTTGACTGTAAAAGCTCCTCCAGAGTACATGGTTCTGTTGTTTCACACCTAGTGAAGGCTTCAATTGAGTCTTACATTTCAATTTTAATAAAGAACACTGACTCATTTTAAAGCTTTCAAACAGAGAAAATTATTTCCTAATATCTTCCTACATCAGTTGGTTTTTTCGTACCTATTACTCAACATGCTGCAAAAATACCAGGAAACATATTTGTTTTTCCTTTGTTACAATTCTTACCACCAGTTACTACAACTCCTTCAAGTATCTTTTTACCTCAATAATGCCTTTACTGCCACTGTTGCAGGAATGTGGGAAGGTGGGAGAAGGGGAAAATATATTTTCCTAAAGGATATAATTGTTGTTTGATCAATATAACATTTACTGTTCACTTTAATCATGATTTTTCCTCAAGAAGTAACGCAGTTGCTTAAAACACTGCTTTATGTTCTTCACGGTTAATGCTGTAGTGACAAGTATTTTTCTTTTGTTGTTTCTTCCTATTTTCAACACCTCATTTTTATCTCTCATATATATATACCAGATAAGCTGGCTCAGCTGCCTTGATAGTTAAAAACATTTTTGATGGCAAAAGATAAAATAAATGAGCAGGGCCTCCCCTGGTGGCGCAGTGGTTGAGCCCTGGGCTGCAAAGCTGCCCACAGCCTCTGCAGCGCCGGTTCGATCCCCGGCCACAGGCGAGGGTCCCACATGGCGCGCAGACCTCTCCTGCCGCCCGCTGCTCCCCTCAGCAGTGTACTTCTTCAGTCTGCCTGTTCTCTTCCCTGCTCTGGCTCTGGTGAATTCTCTCACCCTCCTGCGCTTCTGACTGTACCCAGTGCTTGTATAAATAAATAAATAAATCTTTAAAAAAAAAAAGATAAAATAAATGAGCAGAGTTACTTACGGTTTGAACAATAAAGAGAATTGTTCCACAGAGACGAACATATTTGTTAAATCGAAGTTCCAAATACTGTTTCCAAAAAAAAGGGAAGGATTGTTAATATGTGAAACCTCTGGACACTTTTTTTAAAACCAGCAGCTTAAGAAGTAAGGGGGTTGAAATTTAAAGCAACGTCATTTCAGATTTATGGTCTATATTTCTACTGTACTAATATTTTTATTTAAACACAGTAAAATTGCCTCTTGCCTTATCTAGATACATACAGTACATCACTTACAGAAATACACACAGTTACATCATGCCCCAGAAAATGCTCTCCTGTTGTTTCTTTGGTCAGACCCTCCCCTTACCCAAACCTTGACCATTACTGATGTGTCCATCATCCCTAGCTTTGCCTTTTTCAGAACATCATATAAACAGAATTATATTCTGCATTTTTAGAATGGACCAAGTGCTATTCTCCCTTACCCTTCCTCTTGGTATCTCCACCACATATTTCTTCTAATTCACTTAGCATCAGCCTTTTCCCACTATAGGCAATGTGATGGAATTGTTCACCAAGGTGCCTGCCTTCTTCAGACCAAGGGGTAGCCACATGACCCAAACCTTGTCAATCAACTTCTCTTCCCAATAGACACAAATACTAGTGTGACACTTTGAGGCATGGTGTAAAGACAGAAAGTGACAGGAGCAGGGGCAGACTGATCCCAACAGTGTGGCCTGAAGAGGCTGCCCTGTCTTCTATTCTGGCTTCCATCCTTTTCAATCTGTTTGTTCAGCTTCTCTCTCCATCCTAGGAGATACTCCTTAGGCTTCTGATAATTTTTTTGTTTCTTAAATCAGCCAAGTCAGTTTTTTTTTCCCCCAGTTAAGGGTTTATTGTTATAAATACAATCATTTAAAAACATAAGTTATGAAAAACACAGCCAAACCCCCTTCTGCAAAGAGAGAAGAGGCAGCCTGAAGCAGCCTAAAACCCTGGGTGGGAGAAACCGGTGCTGCCTCAGCACATCGGGTAGTCAGTGGAGCAGGACAGCTCACTCAGCTGGCCCTTGGAGTCCAGGTCAATGGTGAAGTCCAGGTCACATGGGGTCACAGGCCAAAGGTCTCACACAATGATCTTCACTGTTAGATATCCTCCTTGTAGAACATGGTCGCCTCCAGTGCATATATGGTGACTTGGGGCTGGTGCAGAAGCTGGTCCTCTTGTATCAGTGGTGAATTTGATGTTGAAATAGGACACCAGAACATGCACATGGTAGCTTTGCTTCACTTGCCAGCACAACAGGGATGGGAAGGCTAGGTCTGCTACCTGGATGGAGTAGATGTCCATCCCTTCTAGGAGGCAGCCATTGGGGACCAGCTGCTTGGGGTCCACCACATCCACCTTGATGACAACATCCTCGATGCAAGACATGTCAAAGCTGTACATGTTCTTCCACCTGTGAATGTTACAGTCATTGTACTGTCTGTCCTTGGCAGTGGACATGCATAGCATGCTGAGTCTGAGAAAACGAAGCTGTCTGGTGCCAGCCACTTTTCCTGGGCTTTGAGTATGGTGGTGAGCATCAACCTGTAGAAGTGGTAGTGGCTCATCCACTCACTGACAATGATGTCCACCCTCTGCAGTGGAAATTCTACCTCCTCCACCTTCCCTGTGATGTGATCATCACAACAGTCTAACTTCTTGACTTTGACAACCTTTATCCCATAATCAGTAATACTGGAACACTTGATTCTAGTAACAGACCCTGGTCTTGGCAGTGAACATGCAAAGAACCCCCATGCTTGACTGAGCCCATATCCAGCACCATCTTGTCTTTGAAGAGGTACCAGTTGTGAAACATGGAGTTGCTTGTGAGAGGGTGTGCACCTCATCTTCCAGCATCTCCTCATGGAGGCTGAAGTGAGTATGAGTGACAAAATTAGTAATCTTTGGACATCAGGTTTCTCATGCTTTTTGCCATAGAAGACCATCTCTCCAGTTTCTCTGCCCCTGTCACAAGCTGAATTTCTTTGCCTTCTTTATGTAAATGTGTCTAATTGCCACAGTACTAAAGAAAATGAAGGAGAAATGTGTGATGGTGATAAAAATGTAGCAAATCAAGCCAAGTAATATATACATATATAATGTGTAATGTTATATATTTCCCCCCAAGACTGGCTGGATCCAGACAAATCTATGCATGTAAGATCACAGAAGACCAACTCTGTCTCTGACCAAGATTGAGACAAGAAATCCACCCTGATTCCAGCTATCAGTAGTTACTGGGCTGCTAAAGAAAACCTGGAGACCACCAGAAACCAGAGTCCCTGAGCATTAAGCTCAAAGAATAGCTCTCGGATTTCTAGACAAACTATAGAATATAGTAGCTGCCTATAGTCATGTTGGAAATCTCAAATTCTTCAAACTTTAGGGACACCTAGACTTTCATTGAATAGAGGGAAAATACAGTCTGGGCAACTCAGAGACACAGATTTTACAAGGTCCAGAAACACCCATAAGAAGTGGTGAATGATACTGGATTCCAGAATTACACTTCCCATGTGTGGATGTGCAAGTTGTCAAACACCTATTGGTACTACACTATAAAGGTAGTGAGAAACAGATATCAAAAATAGTTCTGAACAGTCAGGTTTAGCTGGCAAAGTATAAACAGAGGAGTTCATTCTTGAGCAAGAATCCAGGATATCACTCAGTGCTGAACTTCTTAATTTGTGGAGGGAGCTCCACTTCTCAGCATTAAATAAACAAACTATTCCTCAAGAACTTGCTTGTCATGACCAATTGTCAGGGACATAGCATGTTGTCTAACTTCCCTGGCCCCACTGCCAGGTGCCCACCAGTAGTGACCACAACCCACTTGTCCTGTGCCTTCTGTGCTTTCTGCACTGGCTCTGTGAGGAAGCTGTTGGGGCTCTAACAGACTCACTGAGAGGCCTTCAGAAGCAGCCAGCATGCACCACTGCACAGCCGTAGGCAAGTGTCTGCTTTGCCTCTAGCTCTCTTCCGCAGCTTCACTTACCCTGAGTCTTTGTTGGCAAAATGGGGCCCTCACACTACCTTCCTTAGAAGAATTGTTTGGAGTATCAATTCAGATCATGTACAAAAAACGTGAATCCCAGCGACCAGCACGTATTAAGCATTCAGTTCATGTTAACTGTTCGCCATTTTTAGCCGCACACTAACTTAGCCACCACCACTGGAAACATGTGGGAAATCTGTTTCTGGTTGAGTTAAAGTAGCTGCCCCGAAGCACATGGGTCAGCGATCATGAGAGCAGCATTCACCCGTGGGGACTGAAGTCCTCCTGCCAGATTCTTCTAACCGCTCCTGAGTTTTGGAGTTGGTTAACAGCAGATCAGAGCTCACAGGCTACAGGTGCCGTCAGGTAAGACAAACAGGAGTAGGCTGGTCAGCTACTCATATACTAATAATTTCTAATATTCAAGTCCACCGAGAAATGTGTTCTCTCCCCTCTCCCTCTGTACAAGAACGCCCTTTACCCCTGTCCAGCCAGTCTTGGGGGGAAATATATAACATTACACATTATATATGTATATATTACTTGGCTTTCCCTTTCACATTTTTGGCAAAGATGCGTGCAGACGTAGCTTTCTCTACGATAAGAAGGAAACCATGAGACTTCAAAATAGAAACTAAAAGGAAGAGAGAGCAGTGGGTATAAACTGGGATTCCTATGGCCACAGGGAACGTGGGGCCAGTATCACCCACCTTCTTTAGTTTTAAAAAGAAGCAAGAATATGGAATTTTGATTTCTCATCATCATTAAATGCTCAATTACTTGTTTTTCCAGAACACTATAAGGAGGAAAAAAATGAGTGAAGACTGAGTTTTAGCTTCAGGCATACAGTTTCCCACTTTTAAGCAAAACCCTGTTAAGCAATTCCATCCGGCTCACTTCTGAGGCAATGACTGGACTTTCCCAAACACAATGACCAGACAGGAAAGCAATGCTATCCCAGGGGCGGCCACACCCTGGGTGATGTCCCTGGAGCCCAGGGAGTTTGTCACCCACACTTACGTCATTGCGGCCCCATCCACAGCGCCAGCTGAACCAGCCTCACTTAGAAAAGTGCCTTCAGTGGCTCTGGTCTGGAGCAAATATACCTCAACTCAAGGACATAGGTGGTGGTTAAGGATTAAGGTTCAGAGTCTTCTGGATAATGGTCTATTAGAGAAGAAACTTCTACAGGTTGGTTCATGGAGCTCATGGGTTAGTGCCTGTAAAGGAGACCACTGGGGCCACTGAAGTGGACGCCACCACTCCTCCAAGCTTTTACCCTTCCCCTGAAACTTCCATTCAGTATTCTTTAAACTAAATCAAACATCTATCATCTTTGCAAAGCTCTTTCCTACCGACATCTTGGGAAAACCTATAAGCGGTGAAACTGCGGCGGAAGAAAATGGTTTTCTTAATCATCTTTCCATGGAGAGAGAAGGTGGAGCTAAGATCCTTGCAGTGGAATTTTCCTATAGTGATCCCAAGATACCCACCTCTACCACCATCATCACAACAGCTACAGCCAACATTTACTTAGCATGTTCTCTTTACTTAGCACTTTACAGACACTCTTCTTAACGTTACGCTTGCTTCCTATCAAGCAATCCTCTCGACAACTGAATAAGATAGGTGGAATTACTCTTTCCATTTTGAGATGAAGAAACAGGCACAAAAGGTTAAACAAGTCCACCAAGGTTACCCAGGTAGTAAGTGGGAGGATCTGGTCTCAAAGGTGGGTACTGAGACATACTGCATCTTAAGCTTTTTGGGGTTCCTGCCCCTCTGTGCAGGGGGCATGCACGGGAGCAGGAAGGCGAGGAACGTGCCAATTCTTCAACTATCATGGAAACCCAGTTTTCAGGACCTGGAACACAGGGACTGGCTTCAAGGAGGAGGAGCTAAGACTTCACACCATTCTCCATCCCTCCCCCCATAAAAAGTTTTAAAACCTTTCCCCTTGGCTAAGAATCCAAGATATAAAGGCCAAAGAACCTTAGACCACGTTGGTGGAATACTCTTTGATTAGGTCGGAAATACTCACTGATTAGGTGGGAAGCATGTTTTTTCACTCCTGAGAGTAAGTTGCAAGTCCTCTCCCTCACTACCCAGCCTGGACACCTCTCCCCAAAAGGGGATGGCCGGGAGATGGTAGGCCGGACAGGGAGAGATTTTGCTACAGTAGCGTGTCTGCTCCCCATAAATCCCTGCCAAGAGCCTGCAGCCTAACCTCACTCTTTACCTCGTAGGTGCTGGTAATCCCCAGTTTGTAGAACACCGGGAGGAAGACCTCCGCGCTGATGAGGACCACAAAGAAGTAGGTGATGGCAAAGATGTTGAATATGGCCCCAAAGCGGTAGACCTCGGATGGGGTGCCCAGGACCGTGACGGCCGACATGAAGCTGGCGGTGAGGGACAGCGCCACAGGCACGGCGGTCATTCTGCGGCCGCCCATCAGGAACTCCTTGGAGGTCTGCTCGCCGCGTCCCACGAAGGCGTAGTAGATGCCGATGGCGGCCGAGATGAGCAGCATCCCGGCGAACACCACATAGTCCCAGACCACGAAGGAGCCGATGTCCCGGGGCGCGCTCATGGCAACGCAGTGGCTCTCGGTCGGCGCCCTGCGCGCAAACTGGCTGCCCCGCCGCTCGCAGCCGGAGTGGCAGCTTTACCTGGGCTGCAGGGCGCTCGCCTATTTCTCGGCGGCGGGCGTGGCGCCCGGAGGGGATTGGAGGCGTCTTCCAAGTGTCAGTGCCCCGGAGCAGAGCGCCCGGAGAAAGTGGGGGTGGGGTAGGCGGCAGCACTTCTTCGCCCACCGTAGCCAGTAGAGCCCCTTGAACTGCGACTTTGGGGAGCCCTCCCCCCAGCAGCCAACTAAGCTTTCCCCAGGTGCCAGGCCCAAGCGTCCCGGATCGCCTAGGTGCCGCAGACACCTGGACAGGTGAGACCTGGCGCCTCTAACCGCGGCGCGCACTGAGAATCCACAGGGAGCGCTCAGCATACATTTATCTTGTTGCACTCCAGGGAGCACACCATTTAAATGCGCTGGCGACCTTTGGGGAAGTAGGTCGAAGAGCAACTGTCATGTCAGGTCTTCCAATTCAAAGTCCGAGTTCTTAGTAAAAGATACGCCTGGAACTTTTTGATTGCCTTGCTTGATAAATTCATAGGTGATTCTGGTGACCGTGTGCCGTGGGTTGAGGTCCCAGCCTTTAGTCGGTAAGCAATTGTAAAGAAGAGGAAGAAGTCTGTGCTAGTAATTGTCTGTGTTAATAATACCTGCTTTTTAAGAAAGCTTACCTGTGACACAACACGCTTGGCACCTTATATATTAACTAGTGTTATTACCCAGGTAGTAGGAATCATCTCTGTTCCTCAAAAGAAGAAACTTAATTGGAAAACTTAGAAGCACTGGCCCAGAGGAATGCTGGACATGAAGATTTGTAATCCAGGCAAGTCTGGTATCAGAACTTGTTCTTTTAACCAGAATGCTATAGTTTGTACAGTCCAACTACAGTGTTAATGTAGTGACACATATCTACATTTAAATGAAGGCACTTGGAAACCTATGGGAAACATTATCACTTCCAGTATCTGTACTCAAACATTTCTTAACTGGCTTGTCTTGAAATACTATTAACATGTGAATCATGCTTATAAAACAATATAATTGATATTGATATCTTGATAAACAATCCACATTTAGCCCAGCCAAGTATGCGAAGAAAGTTATATCAGGTTTTACTTTTTGTAAACTGCCATTATTTGTATAACATTTTCAAAAGGAAATAAAGAAGGAAATAGAAGTTCAACCAAAGTAGTTCAATTATGTAAACAAACAAACATGGTATTAAATTATATCTGAGCTGTGTGAAATTTTATCTATTAAGCTATCTATCTATCTATTTATCTGTCTCTCTAACTATATATACTTAGAGAGAAATCTGTAAGCATAACACAAAGGAATCCAGATCAAGGAACCAGATCAAGTATCTGAATTCACTTTCTGGGAACTATAAAGCCAATAGCTCTAGGTATAGAAAAATGCAATTTAAACAAAGTTCATCTTCTTTGGGATATCTAGAATTAAGGACAGAGCCCCAGGCAGCTAATGACCAATAAACCTTTGTAGTCATGTTAGAGACAGAATAGTTTAAAGTTAAACTGCAGGCTCTGAAACCCGAATTCCTGACTTTGCTACCTACCAACCACTTTATATTGACCAAGCATTTACTTCTTCTATACCTTAGTGTGCCAAATCAAAAATAGGGATAATTCTTTTTTTATAGAGTTACACGGAATTAAATGACATCATGGTGCAAATAGCCCCAAAGGTCAAGTGCTGGTGCTATATCATTTAACTGCTTTCCAATATACTGAGAAGGAGGTTCGTGTGAGTAATGTTATTTTCCCTTGTATATTAATTAGATAACATTTATATAATGCCATCAACTATGTGTGATCTGTAACCTGGTTGTTCTTTCAGATCTCTTCAGTGTCTGATATATGTATCCCAATGTTTTCCAAAAAACATGAATTTTCTACTTCTGAGCCTTTGAATATATGAGGCTATTTATCAGTTGTCTTTATATGTGAAAAATATTTAACTGAAAAAATTCCTGTTTTATCTTCTTTTTTATTTTTTGATAATCTTTTTTATTCAATAATTTTAGGTATTTTTTTCCATTGTCTTTTGGCATTACAGATCTATCTGATGTCAGCCAGATTTTTGTTTCATTGTAAGTAACTTCTTTATGGCTGAATGCTAGTAGATGATTCTTTTCTTTATGCTTGTATTCCCAAATTTTTGCTAAGGTATTTCTAGATTAGCAATCTTTTTATTACTATCATTTGGATTCTTTTTATTTGCACCTTTAATTATTATCTTTGTTCCAATTGTTCTAGTATCTTTCTCAGAAACTATAATTCTTAAGTCTGTATAATCTCTATACTATTTACTTGAATCTTTTCTTTTTCTTTTCCTTGAGCAGTCTAAGAAATCAAGTTTATTTTTATTATTGATTCCAGTGTCTGCCGGGGCAATGTACTTTACTGCTCCCGCTATAGATTTTACCTCTACTGGTATTTTAACTTCCTGACTTTTAATATTTTAAATATCTCCCAACCTTTTAAAACGAACTCTTCCCTTTCCATTTCATTGTGAAGGCTTTTTACCTCTTCTGCTCTCGTCTCGTAAGAATGTTGTCATTCTGTATTTCCCTAAGTATGACAAGCAAGTTTCTTAAGTTTCCTTCTTTTTATTCCAGGAGTAAATGGTGTGTATAGAGCTTCTCATTCTCTGAGTCTTTGAAATGATTTTCCCAATTCTTTGTCCCTCTTATTTTTTTCATAGTCCTATAAATTATTTTTTCTGATACTCATGCTCAAATGAAAAAGCAATTCCCAGATGTAGTGTTTGCTGAAGATTGCTTTTGCTTTTCATTATTGTCATTTTCTTTTGGGTTCTACAACTTCACAACTAGATGGCATGGTGAGCCCAATCCCATGAGAATCAGCTCTGCATTCACCATTCTCTGACAGAGACAGTTTTCTCCTACTGCCACTCTCACACTCACATGCATCATGAAACAGCATCAGAAAAGCAGTAAGTTACAGATCCACTGCAACTGGAGCTCTTCCATCTCCATCTAAACTGTAATAATGAGTCATTTGTAAGGATGGCCTCTCCCAAGATTCACTAAGTACAGCCAGTGTAATCTACGCTCCATTAATATCCAGTCCAAGGATTAAATGAGATAATATTTTCTCTGGAGGTGACAGTCTCTGAGCATATAGAGAAAAGGTAATTTGGTGAAAAACACCCAGATAACAGAGGCATAGCTGTCCAATTCTCTGATGGGAGTAGTTGTTAAGATTATGAGCCCTCGGGCCTCCCTGGTGGCGCAAGGGGTTAAGACACAACCTATGAAGCTAACCACAGCCATTGTAGCATGAGTTCAATTCCTGGCCAGCCAGGGAGCAACCCACATGGCGGAGCAGACCTCTCCTGACTCGCTCACTGCTCCCCTCAGCAGTGTATTTCAGTCAATCTGCCTGTTCTGTTCCTCACTCTGTCTCTGGTGAATCCTCTCACCCCCCACACCTCTGGCCTGTACCCCAGCTCTTGTATGCATAAATAAATAAATCTTAAAAAAAAAAAAAAGACTATGAGCCCTGCATAGTAGTAGAGGCACAAGAGGTGTTCTCATCCACTTTAAGTGGGGCATTTTCTTCTCAGAATTGACCACAGTGTTTACTTTTCAGTCCAATTAAATATGACCTGCTAGCAACTCATCCTAAACTACTTGATCCTTGTCCATTCTCAGACATCTTCCTATAACTTCTTTTCCATACTTACTCTATTCAAACCAACTTACTCCACTCAAACTATCTTTTTACTGTTCTTGGAACATACCAAGCCAGTCTCAGCACCTTTGCATATGCTGTCACTTTTGCCTAGAATGCTCTTCCTCCAGGTATTGTCATGATTCCCATCTTTACTTCACTCAGGTGTCTGTTCCAGTTTTACTTCCAAGAAACCTGGAACTTCCCTAACCACTTCTTCTGTAATATGTGGCTATCACTTTCTACTCCCTTATCTTGCTTTGTTTTTCTTTACATACTTAAACACAATCTGACATACTCCCAATGTATCTTATATATAGACTGTCTTCTCACACTAGAATAGAAACTCCATGAAGATAGGGATTTTATCTGCTTTATTAATATTCCCTGGATCTAGAACAGCCTGATGCATGGTAGTAATTATTTATTTATTATATATATATATTTTTTACATCATCATTGGTCATTTTTAAACAATGTTTGCCCCCCCTTCACCAATGCACCTGTGCACCATCACCACAGTCCCCTGTGCTCCTCCCTCCCTCCTTCTGATCCCTTTCCCGCCTCCTCCTCCTGCGGGATGTCTCTGATTTATAATTGTCAGTTTGTTTTTGTTTTGTGGTGTTTATTATTATTATTCTCCCCCTGATGTCTTATTTGGTTCACCATATTCCTCCTATAAGTGAAACCATCTGATATTTTTCTTTTTCCTTCTGACTTATTTCACTGAGCATAATTTCTTCCAGCTCCATCCATGTTGCTGTGAAAGGCATGAGTTTATCTTTTTTTTTGATTGCTGAATAGTATTCCATTGGGTATACATGCCACATCTTCTTGATCCAGTCATCTATTTTGGGGCATTTGTTTCCAGGTTTTGCCTATTATAAATAGTGCTGCAATGAACATAGGGGTACAGGTATTTTTTTGAATCAATGTTTTTGTGTCCTTTGGTTAGATCCCTAGGAGTGGAATTGCTGGGTCATATGGTAACTCATGGTAGTAATTTTTTAAGTACTTATTGAATACTTTATGAACAGAAAAAGGAAGTAATATTAGAAAATCCTCTCCAAAAAAATTGACTTGGTCCTGCTTTCTAATTTGAGAATTTCCTTTTTCTGTGTTTCCATTAACATTTTGCAGAAAAAATGAAAGAAATCACATAAGAATGTACTTTTTATTTTAAAGCTGCAATTTGAGTTGAAGTGATTTTCTTTAATTTCACACTATGTTTTTCTTACTTATCTTATCAGTTAATATCAAATTTGGCTGAGTAGCATAACCAAAATAACAACAGTTTAAACAAGATAAAAGTTTACTTCTTGTTAATATTTAAAGACATCGAGAGATAAGTTGCCTGGGATTGGGCAGAGAAAGGGGTGAGGCCACATGAAGTTGTCAGGATCCAAATTCCTTTCTTATATCACTACCCTCCTCAGATTTGGTTTCTATCTCAGCAGATAGAAGAAAAGGGCAGAAAGGGTATGGCTTATTTTACTTAAGAAAGGGTATAGCAATTTTACTTAAGAGTTGTCCATTTTTCCCATTAGAACTTACTCACATGGATACCTCCAATTGCAAGGGAGACTGGGAAATGGAGACTGGGTAATGTTTTTGTGCCAATGGTGCATGTACTCAGCTAAACACTGAGTTTCTATGTCTAAGCCAGAATGGATAGGGGGATGACCAGTCGGCTCCGCCATATCCGCCTTAATCAGTGTTCAGCAAACAGACTTCTCAGAGGCCAATTTCCCAGGAATTTTACTATTCATCCTGAGGAGACAAAAGCTACAATATCTTCAAGTTAAAACCCAACTCAACTGTGACAATGACTAGTTCCTACTTTTCCCTTTCCGACTTCATGTTGATCATCTCCAGTTACTCCTTTTGTTTTGACAGTCATTGAATTGACCCTTCAAGAGCACTGGCCCTGGGACTGCAGAGAAGCAGACTGGCACACAAGTGAAGTGGCAGTAAAAGGCTCGCTCAGAAGGGAGAGTGCAGAGCCGACAGGGTGTGGCGCCTGGTCAGAGAGCTACCCCTTACTTGGTGGTTCACATCCCGTGAAGGAAGCATTTCTCCAGTGCATTTTGAAATGTACTCTGCTTTCTTACAATTCAATTTCATTGATTTCAGGAACACACTTAGCATATAGGGTGAAGTGAAGCTTATTAAGATTATATGCCAGGCACGATTCCAATTCTTTTATTATCTCAGTTATCATTTTTTAAGTAAGAGTCATGACTGAGATGTGAAAAGCTGTTCGTTAAGAAAATGTTGGAATGACGTCTGTTGTAACGGGACTGTGTTTGTCAGGAATTCATGAAAGGACAGAATTTCCAGCTCACTGACGTTCTAAATACAAGGAAAAGATAAAGATTAGTCCAGGAATAAATAATATCTAAAATTATCAATGAGTCAACGGATGAGGAAATTATATGAGCTGCCGTCAGATTTTTAACTTCATTGGTTTGTTGCCTAAGAGTTGTTCTAGTATGAAAACTAGAGTCTTTCCTAAATGATAAATGATATTAGCTATTTGGTGCAAATGATGGTGGTGGGGGAGGAAAGGTTGTATATATTGTTTTGTTTCTCTCTGGAATGTTGTTACTGAGCTGTTTTATTCCTCTCACCAATCCAATGTACTTATATAAAAGTATAAAATATGCCTATTTATGTAATTCCTTATAACTGCATAATTCATTCAAGTTTTAAAAGTATACTCACATTTACTATTTTGAGAAAATAGTAGTTTAAACCATAATAGGTATCTGTACATTTTTTCCTAGCTCCATTTTTGATGAGCTTTTAAAATTGGGCTAAATAGCTTTCTTCCAGGAGAGCCATTGCTGGCCCTGAGAGCTGGTGGCTGTAACTATAGGCCATGGATATGAATATTGAGAAGTGGTCAACAGAGCCATCAGGTTTCCCTGGGATGAAACTATGTTTACATTTCCCATTACTCATTCATACCACTGGGAAATGTTTATTTATTATGTATCCTGAATAAGAAACAAGAATAAATTATAGCATTGCATTATTAGTTACTTCAAGTAACTTCCAGTAATATCACATTGAACCGGAAGTTCAGCCTGGATTCCAGCACCCACTGTGCTGTGTGATCTTACGGAAGTCTCTGAATCCGTTTCCTCGTTGGAAAATGGAAGGTCTTAGGACCCAGCTCCAAAATTCTGATTCTCTTTTCTGCTAACACTAGACATTCTCATTCCTTACCTATGTAGTATCTGTTCTGCACTCTGGGCCAGAAGGTAGAAATATTCTAAAAGGTCAGTGGGCCAACCTAAATAGGTGGAATTGTTTTTGTTACTAATAGTTATCATGACTACTGTTTTTTTTAAAGTGTTCGATTTTGCTTCCTTACAGTGACTGCTGCAGTTTCTGGCTGTGGTTATGCATCTTATTCTTCTGGTTCCACAGGCTCTGAGTCCATGTACACATCAGGGCAGCCTGATTCCAGCAGGTGGCTGGCAGAATAAGCACAGTACATTCCATGGCATCAGCCTCCTGCTTTTCTGGTTTGGGCAGGTGATGTGTTGGCCCTAGGCGGGTGCTGATTTCTGCCTTTCATTATGTGTGATTTCTGCTTCCCTGGAAACACTAGTATAGCAAAGCAAACTAGCTTCCACTGCCCAACTGATGGGGGAGTTCTTGGGAGTCAGATGCCCAACCTGAAAGCTTTGTGTGTTACAGGCTACATTCATTTTAAACAGTCATTTTCCATGTGAGTGTGGAACTCTGTGCTTCATAAGATGAATTAGGCAGGGTGGATCTTGGAGAATTCTCCTCTGATGAGCTAGATCTCTTCATGCCACAAAGCAGTGACATGAGTCCCAGTAGACTCAGTTTCAAAATTTCTAATCACAAGACATAATCTCTTTGGTTTGTTTGCACCACTACCTGTGACCCACACAGGTCTCATTTTTACCAGAGAGTGAAGACACACCATTGTGCTCATGTATTGACTGTTGCACAGAAGTCTTTCAAATGTATCCGTAAGTGTTACTCCACCAGGATGACTAGTCTCATAAAGGAAGTGTCAATCCACTTGCATAAAATCAGGAACTAACCCAGATTTTGAGCACAGGATGTTCTTACAAGGATGTTAGGTGTGTGTGATTCGAAGAATCATCTTTAGGATTAAATGAGCTAACACAGGCAAAGTGCTTAAGGCAGTTCCTGGTATACAGCAAGCACTCAATGTAAATTAGTTTTCATGTCTTATTTATTATTATTACATTTCAAATACTTTTGTGGTTTCACTTCCCTCTAAGAAGAAAGAATGCAGGGATGCATCTCCAATCATAATAGAAACATTAGAATGTGCAGATAAGCAAAAAGGACACCTGATATAGTTTAGTGACTATTCTTCAATATTTTATATAAGGAAAAGTATTTATAAATGTCATCATCAACATAGCATACATAGAGTACCTACAGTGTGTTAGATCTGGACTATGAACTGAGATAAAAAAGAAATGTGCCACAAAATCCTTGAAGTTCAAAGACCTTGCATTCTAGTTGTGGAGATGGGACTTTTATATTAAAAAAAAATCTGTAATAGCAGAAGAACCACCTATAGGAATTGTCCTCTCTGCAACGGAACTATCTTTCTACTTCAATGAATGGGTTCCAAGCTGCTAAGATAGAAGGGTCAATAGCAGGGTACTTTAAGAAAGCACCTCTTTCTTAAAGAGATATTCAAGATATTGCCCATGCCAGCACTGTCTGAATTGCAACACTGAGTCCTGGAACATCTGATGGTTCAAACAGAATTTCTGCCAGATAGTCTCTATTTTCTGGGGTATTCAGTAGAGATTTTGCTTTTTTTTGCTAACTCAGCAATATATTGTGAACATTTTTCCTATATATATATATCAGCAAATATATAGATAGATCACATATTTAAAGCATTAAGGAATAATGATTCTCAGGTACAGTTTGAAGATGCTTGAAGATAATTTTAAAAATCACTTGTTCCATGAACCTCTCCATAAAATCCCTGTCTTCAATTATTCCATGTCTCTTTGGCCACTTTGTAGCATACATAGATTTCTCTGTGGCTTCACCCACTATGAAAAAGTTCAGGTCATCAGTGCCCTCCTTCAGACCTTGACTGCTACTTTCACTGAATCTCCTATGGCAATACATGAAGGACAATGACCTGTGGCTCAGTATCACCTGCATAACTGAGCTCGGTATACTGGGTGCCACAGTCCACCATGTAGGGAGGCTATGCCAGAACCACTGTCCTGCAGGCAGTCCCAGGACTTGGCATTTAACGTTAACTTCCTCCTACTAGGGAAACTGAGGCTTTAGTGCTTGTACCAGGCCTGTTCCTTTCCCTATCATTGCACACATAGGTACATACTTTCTGCTCTCAAGTTTCACAGTAGATATATAGCATTGTTTTTGTTAGAGAAAAATACAGCAAATATTCTATTAGGATGATATAGTTATATCCCTAGCCAAGCCACACAGAGTGCTAAGAGAGTCTTGACTTTTTAATGGGAACTTTTAATTTTCCTGGAGTTGTTTCCCTCGCTTTACGTTTTAATTTGCTTATTGTCTTTGTACCACTTAGCACTTCTTTCATATTTTATACCCCAAGGACTGTCCATCTGAGGCCAAGATTCAGGTTTACAAAACTGTAGCAATGCTAAACTTTATTCCAACTTCAGGTATCTCACATTTCAGTACTCAGTAGAACTCAGTTCTTGAAAAAAAAATTGACTTTTCAAAGAAAGCCTAATTTTTTTTAAAGATACTTCCTAATTCACTGAAAGAGGAAAGACTCCATATTTATTGCCTTTTGTGTTTTCTGACAAAATTCTATTGATTTCTTTCTATGGAACAGTAACTTTTCATGACTAAAAATAAAACTAGAAACTATTGAAAGTACAAAGAGAAGTGAGGAAAAGGAAATTCATGTTGAGTATAGAAGGCAGGAAATCACTGATTATATAATATGTGTCATTAAAACCTTGAAGTATACAAAATACCTGAACACATGTCTCATACATCACAGTGTCAGGCCTCTCCTATTGAAGCCAACTATGTGCTGGTGCTGTTTTATTGCTTGAGTTATGTAATGACAAGGTGTTATTACTAGATAATGGTTAAAAAAAGGCATGAAGCACTGGGCACGCCTTGAATAAATGATCTTACCTCTCACACAACTTAGGTCAGAGGAAGCAAAATCAAGACCAGGAACGGTCAAAGTTAAGACCGGTATTCAATGGGGAAATCCCCCTCTCTAGGTGTCATAGTAGTATAATCCTCTATTTGCTTTTGATCCATTGTTCCTTATAACATAACATTGTACCTTATAATATTGCTCCTATAACCAGCTGATCTGCCCAAATTCAGTACTATATACATTAAAGATGTAACACTTTGGGCATGTCAGTGATACTTCAATCAGTGGCCTAGAAAATTGTCCAGGACCTCCCTGGTAGCCTAGGGATTAAATCTCAGCTCTATCACCTAAGTCTGATTCCTGGCCAGGGAGCTACCTACATGGCATGGCAGACCTCTCCTGTCTCACCCACTTCTCCCCTCAACAGTGTATTTCAGTAGATCTGCCTGTTTTACTCCCCATTCTGTCTCTTGTGAATCCTCTCACTCCTTGCACCTCTTACAGCCCAATTCTTTTACGCAAAAATTAAAAGGTTGATCTCACCCATTAAATAAGCATAAGTTGATGTTAGAGTGGTAATAAGAAACTCTATTTACAAACTTAAGAGATTGGTCAAGGTGCAATAAACAATGTACACTAATGAAATTCTCAAAATTTTGTGGTTGTTACTTCCTAATGTGTGCTTTTCTTAGCTATAATGTTAGGAACTCTAGTAATAAGAAAGAGTGATCTCTTTTGTTAGGAAAAAAGTCTCATTTAGTCATGTAAATGAGGACTGTTTCTCCCTAAGTAACTGTCTACAGAGGCTGTACTCTAGTCCTATAATGCTGCCATTAAATAAACCAGTTTCAGAGATTCTTCTAGAATTATCTTTATTGCCTCGTTAGAGATACAAGCACTCAGATAAGTTTGAATTCAGTATGAGCATGCAATACACTTATATTAAAAATTCATTCATTATTTTTCTGAAATTCAAATATAACTGGACATCCTGTATTTTTATTTGCTTCCACCGGCAATGGTAGGCCCAGGCACCTCTAAGTACACAACCTAAGGAATTATTAACTGTCTTCCATGGAAAATGGTTGTGATTTCAGACACAGTTTAAAGCCTTTCAAAGTCAAGACCAGTAGCAGGAAGGATAATAGTGCGTTAGGTCAAAGATAACAAGAAAATGTAAGCAGATATGTTTTCTAATCAATCTTCAAAGATGGCTCTCAGTGAAGGGCTAAGGAGTTTTCCAGATTGGTGATGATCAGTGGCAGACTTTGAAAGAGCATCTTGCCTCCCAAAATCAGCAGTGAAAAATGTACACAGAGTCTGAACAGTAGCTAACAAAACAGAGACAAAGATTTGTGTTTAGTATCAAATATTAGTGTCAAATTAAAGATTTGCATTCAACTATTACACATTTTCTGAATTTGGCTCTATAGGTCATGGCTTGGTTTTATCATTGGCGTATATCTCTACAAGTTATTTGTGGTTCTTAGGGAAGAACTGTACAAGAAAGAATATTTCCAGAGGAAATCAAATGAGTTTATTCCCTGGTAAATTAACTTTTCCCATGAAAACTTCAGTCATTTTTGCTACTTTCCTGTCACTCCTGGCACACAGTAAACTGCAGATTTTATGCCATAGTCACTCTTATTTGCCAAAATTCTTGGCAGCCTATCATCTCATGGTTGATATTCCATAGCATTTGTGTATTATAGGTCCTTTATTATCTTATTGCTATTGCTATTATCATTAGTGCTGCCATTTTCATAATCTGGACATAGTAGGATTATGACCCAATATTTGCCAATGAGGTTTGGAGTGAATGATTTGCTACTAATGAGCATCAGACAGAAGCTCATTTTACTAAATAAATGCTTCTATATTTAGGATAATGTCTGTAAAAGAAAAGTTGAGTAAACATTTTTAGTCTTTGCTCCAATTTGAGAGTTAAGAAGTGAATAAAAAAATAAGTATGGTAAAAACAGTATTTTACTGAAATATATCATCCTAAGAAACATTTTTGGCTAGTGGACTTCACCCAGAAACAAAAAACTCAAGGATCACTCCAAAGTTTTGAATTGATGTTTTTTTATTGAATAGAAGCCATATAAACTTGTAGTCCCTAAAATATTACCTAAGTATGATACAGCATCACTGAAATTAAGTTTGCAGTTGGCAAGGGTTTCTTAAAGAGAACACAAAAATCACTAAACACAAAAGGCAAAAATCTGATATGTTACATTATGTTAAAGATGAACACCTATTCATCAAAAGGTATTAGAATGAAAAAGCAATCAGGGGCCTCCCTGGTGGTGCAAGGGGTTAAGATGTAGCACTATGAAGCTATCCGCAGCCACTGCAGCACAAGTTCAATCCCTGGCCAGGGAGGTAACCCACATGGCGCAACAGACCTCTCCTGGGTCACCCACTGTTCCCCTCAGCAGCATATTTCAGTCAATCTGCCTATTCTGTTCCCCACTCTGTGTCTGGTGAATCCTCTCAACCCCCTACACCTCTGGCTGTACCCCAGTTCTTGTATGCATAAATAAATAAATCTTAAAAAAAAGCAATCATGGTTAAAGACAATATTTGTAATAATTAGAGCAGACAAATGACTCATCAAGAATATATAAAGAACCTCCACAAATCAATGAGAAAGCCAACAGAATGATGGCTGACTTACCAAATAAAAACAACAACAATAATAAAGTGACTCAAATAGCTAATAAGCACATTAAAAAGTGTTCATCTTTGTAAGTCATTAAGGAATTGCAACTTAACATCTTAGGTGATATTACTGCTCACCCACCAGACTGACTAAAATAAAAATGATGGAAAATATCATGGCGAGAATGTGCAGCAACCAGAATCCACACACACCACATACACCACATAGACTGTGGGCATGTAAATTGGCACAAGCCCTTGTGGCAATTTGGCAAGCTCATTTGGCACTGAAGCTAAATTATGTAATATCTAAGATCCAGCAGTTCTACTCCTACGTATATACACAACAGAAATGCACCCACATATTCACCCAATGACACATACTAGCAAATTAACTAGTAGCCCCCAAAATGGAAGTTTTACAAATGTCCAAATAAAACAGAATGGGTAAATTGTGATAGAGTCACACAATAAAATTCTATGCAGAATGTGAAGGGGTAATTTTTATTTTTTTTAATTTTTTTTAAAAATAAATTTTAATTTTATATTCCCCATACAATCGCTACCCCCTTATTTTGACCCCAATCCCTCCCCTCCTGCCCCCTACCCCCATAGAATGTCTGTGGTTCATAGTTTTTTGTTGATTTTGATTTTCACTTTCTTATAGTTATTCATTTTCCTGGTCCCTTATTTAAGTTTTCTAGATTCCTGCTATGAGTGAGACCATCCGGTATTTTTCTTTTTCTTTCTGGCTTATTTCGCTGAGCATGATCCCTTCCAGTGCCATCCATGTTGCTGCAAATTGCATGTGTTTATCTTTTTTGAATGCTGAGTAATATTCCATGGTATATATGTACCACATCTTCTTGATCCAGTCATCTATTTTTGGGCATTTGGGTTGTTTCCAAAGCTTAGCTATTGTAAATAGTGCTGCTATAAACATAGGGGTGCAGGTGCTCTTTGGAATTGATGTTTCTGTGTCCTTTGGGTAAATACCTAGGAGTGGAATTGCTGGATCATATGGAAGCTCTATGTTTAGTAGGTCCAGAAATCTCCACACAGCTCTCCATAGCGGTTGGACCAGTTTGCACTCCCACCAGCAGTGCAGGAGAGTTCCTTTTTCTCCACACCCTCACCAACATTTGCTGTTGCTAGTTTTTTTAATATGTGCCATTCTCACTGGTGTAAGATGGTATCTCATGGTAGTTTTGATTTGCATTTCGAAGGGGTAATTTTTAAATACAACAATGTTGAGGGAAGAAGCCAAACACAAAAGTACAGTACTGTTTCCTTAACATAAAATAGGCAAACTCATCAACACTGTTAGAAGTCATTATAGCAGATATCCTGGACAGGGGAGTAGGGAAAGCAGCATGCACCAAGGCTTCTGTGGTGTTTCTGATCTGGGTGCTGGGAAGGAGCACTCAGTTCATGGAAATTCATCTATCTGTGCTCACAATATGTGCATGTTGTGATGCTTATTATATTTAATAATTTCTTTTATTTGCTAGAATTACATAGAAATTAATCTATATTTACTGGAATTTCTCTTGGAGAGAAGTGTGTATGCAGGTGGAAGTAATATTTTTCTGTGATGCAGTCATATTTTGCTAGCCCTGTGATACCTCTTGTTCTTCTGGATTTTCAGAGGGAAAAAAAAGTGGGCGCAGCCTCAAAAAAAAAGAGAGACCGACATGGCAATTTTAGTCTGTTTCCAACTTGTCCTTTCCCTCCTGCAAGTTAAGTGTGCATTTAGAGCAACTCCACTATAAGCATGTGGGTGCAGCTAATCTGTAATCCTTTATCAAGTGAATGTTTACAGCCCTTGACTTGAAAAGTCTACAAACTGCAGGGAGAGATGAGACACCTGAGTTATTTCAAGGAGAACCACCAGGGCTCGTGGAGAATGCCCAGAGAGCTACAGGCAGCAGCCTGGAAGACCTCTAGGAAGACGCCTCAAGGGCAGGAAATCATCAGGATTGTGAGCTGATGTTTGGAAGAGGTCACTGGAACCACCCTGACCCTTACCCCCACGAGATGGTAGACACCGCTATGAAAGAAGATTTCTCAGAAAGAGTAAGTGACTGGGCCCTTGCCACACTACCCCTGTTGTCTTTGACAGTCTTGCTTGCTTCTAAA
This sequence comes from Talpa europaea, assembly GCF_964194135.1. NCBI lineage: Eukaryota > Metazoa > Chordata > Mammalia > Eulipotyphla > Talpidae > Talpa > Talpa europaea. The sequence goes on along the minus strand of NC_140083.1, from coordinate 13,247,482 downwards.
AAGGTCCTTTTTTCATCAACCAAAACATTTCCAGCTTTTAGCTGGAAAACCTATGCCAGACACATTAAATTGAAAGGTCTAAAGTTGTGCATAGAAGACTACTTTTTCCATTTCTCATGGCAGGCGTTTCTATTGAAACACTTGTGTCTGCACCAAATGTAAGAATCATGAGAAGTTTCTCCTCTGATAAAAGAAGTTTCTCCTCTGATAAAATGTTTTGTAATGTGTGGGGTGGTATCTCAAATAGGCATTAAATTATATTGAATTATGTGGGGAGAATATCATTCCTTTTAAAATTCTTTTTATCCCTTCTGAATACTTTGAGAGTAAACTCTGTTTGTGGCTGGTCTTTCAGCAACGTCTTAAACTGAAAGCATGCCTCAGGCTTACAGCTCAGGAAAGGCAGTTTTAGTTAAAATGTTTCTAACATTTTCTTTGTTTCCGCTAGATTTAATTTTTACAGTTACATTCATTTTTTTTTATTTATTTTTGCATTCGGGCCTCCCCGGTGGTACAGTGGGTTGAGCTCAGCACTGTGAAGCTGTCCACAGCCTCTGTAGCGCTGGTTCAATTCCCAGCCAGCCAGGGAGAATACTACATGGCGCAGCAAACCTCTCCTGTCGCACCCACTGCTCCCCTCAGCAGTGTATTTTGGTCCATCTGCCTGTTCTGCTCTCTGCTCTGTCTCTGGTGAATCCTCTCACCGTCCCACGCCTCTGGCCTGTACCCCAGCTCTTGTATAAAAATAAATCTTTAAAAAAAATTATTTTTGCATAGAAGAGCTGGGGTGTAGGCCAGAGGTATGGGGGATGGAGGGAAGGTGTGACAGGATTCACCAGAGACAGAGTAGGGAGCAAGCAGGCTGATTTGCTAAAATACACTGGTAAGGGGAGCAGTGGGGTGAGACAGAAAAGACCTGCTGCGCCACACGGGATTAGCTCCCTAACAGGAGATTGACTCAGGTGATAGCACTCAGCTTTAACCCCAGGATGCCAGGGAGGCCCCTAGTTAAATTCAATTGTTACCAAGGGATGCCTGTTTTCAATTTTATTCAGGATATGAAACTTCCTTCCAAAAAAATTAATTTTAAGTAAATTGACTAAAAAAATTAAGTCAATACTGCTATGGGTGATGTGAGCATGGCCTATATTTAAAAAACTAGAAACAAAAGTGCTGGAGAGGATGTGGTGATAAAGGAATGCTCTTACAATGCTGGTGAGAATGTAAACTGGCCCAGCGACTGTGGAAATCTATGTGGTGGACCCTCAAAACACTAAAAATGGATCTACAAATATATCTACGATATGATCCAGTGATTCCACTTCTAGGAATCTACCCAAAAAACACAAAAACACTAATTCAAAAGGAAACCTGCACTTCTGTATTATTGCCGCACAATTTTCAATGGCTAAGATATGGAAATAACCCAAATCCCCTAAAACAGATGAATGATCAAGAAGATGTGGTGTATATACATATGGAATACTACTCAGTGATCAAAAAAGATAAACTCATGCCATTTGTGCAACATGTATGGAGCTGAAAGGTATTATGCTAAGCAAAATAAACCAGAAGGAAAAAGATAAATATTGGATGGCTTTACTTATAGGCGGAATGTATAGAAATGGAACAAAGGGTCAGGAAAAAGACAAAACTTGCCAGCTAACCATAGATCTGAAGCATACAGCAGGGAAGGAGGTGGGAGTTGGGTCAAAACAGGGGAGGGAAGAGCACAAGGGATGGTGGTGGTGGAAGAACTATGGGGACTACACTGAAGAGGAGAAATCAAAACTGTCCAAAAATTGACAATGATGTAAGAAAATAAATAAATAAAACACTAGTACAGGTGACACAAAAGTCTAACAGAAATTGCAAAGGCAGTGCAGAATGACTAAACTTTAGGAAAAACTGACCTAATATACATTTAAAGTATTACAAGGCATAAACAATTCCCAAAAGATGATGTCTCCAGTTAGTTATCCCCATTCTAAATTATGACCTAAAACATCTAAGAAGTGGAGGGAAGGATGAACTCTGACATGCCAATATGCTCCCTCATGTAACTACACTTTTTCTCTCTATTCTCATCCAACTTTTCAACATACACCCTTCAAATTCAATTGCTCTTCAGTGCCAAAATTTCACCCGAAGAAGAGAGGGGAGTCTTATTTTGTGGGTAATGGAAATAAGGTCAATGGAACCATTTAAATTAAAGTGCTTTTCATCAAGCCCATGGATTTAGTTAATCGACCCTAACAAAAACATCTTTGGGTTCGAAGAACTATAACAATAAATTAGCTACTTTTACAGTTATAATGCAATGATAATTTGACACAGAAATTATAGGATGGTCTTCAACTGAGGCCAAGGCAATGGCAACTACAAATGACATGAGTTTTAGTAAGGGTGAGAGAGAGAGAACAGACAGACATGTGCACACATAACATGTATATAACTCATGTGATTCAACAGATGGAGCACGTGCTATGGACAAGTCAGTGTGCTGGTTGCTACTGCAGAAAGATAAGTAAAGACATAGTTCCTGCCTGAAAGGCCCAAGTCTGGTCTAGTCTAGGCTCCCAAAGGCATAAAGCAAGTGCTAAATGTTAATTGTCTTACCCACACTCCCCTTCCACATTCCCATCCTTAATGTGAAGTGAAAACAGTCTCATGAATTCCTCTTAAATAAACCGAAAGAGAATGCACTGCAGGAACCCCTAGGCCCTTCTAATAATGCAAGTTGGTAAACGACATGTTCAAAAGATTTAACTGGAACAGCATCAGACTTTTTGGAGTAAATAATTTGCAGCCTCATAATCCTAACTTTAGACTAGTTGGGAGAAAATTTTTGGAAAGCAGGACAGAGGCCATGTGAGGCCAAGAGGGCAAATTCCAGGAACTGTATGCCCCACACAGAGTCCCATTCTGATGTCACCACACACTGCCAGTGCTGACAGGGCTGATCACTGCAGGTATGACCCCAGATGCATGTTCAGGAAGAGCTGGAACTGGGGAATCCCAATATACTCCCCAATTATTCTTTCTTGTAAAGTAAGAGTTCTTTGCAGAAGAGTCATAGAGCCTGGTCATATACTCGGGAATCCTGCTCTCGATAAAGGAATCTCCATAACCTCAGTCACAAAGATTCTTGAGAAGACCTGAAACATCAGTTTTTCTTTTTTTTAAGGAAATGGAGAAATGAGTATTTCCTAGTTACCCAGAGTCTAGAACAGTGTGAAACTTACCTAGGCATCAAGAAAATCTTGTGCTGTTTGAATAATGAATGAACCAGAGTTACTTAGTAAATTATCAGTTCTGTTTGATTGAACTGCTATGGCTCTAATATAGTGATTCTAGCTAATATTTACATAGCTTCCATTATCTACAGGGCACTGTGTTCGAACTACTTATAGTTAATATATTTTCTTTACATTTCTTTTCATTCTTACAACAACCCTATGTGCTTTTGTCTAACTCTTGTGGCTTTGAGCAATATTTGTTACTATTCCTTTGGTGAAATACAATTTATAACAATTATCCTTAGCTCTTAAAAGAAGACACTTTAGATTCAATCAATAACCTATCCCTATTGATAGTGATAATAGCACTTTGCCATAAGTATTTGATTTTCTTCTTAAAATTAATGGTTTCCAAGGCCATTCTTTATGCTGCCTTTTATTTTAGGGAAAAAACCCTCATTTTTGTTAAATGCCTATTATTGTCAGGTGTTTATTATGAACTGTGATACAGCATAGTTAAGGGCACAGCCCTGGCACAGATTACCTGGGTTCAAATCCTGGTTCTGCCACTTCGTAGGACTGTGAGCAAAAGCAAATTACTTAAACTCTGTGCTTCAGTTTTCCCATTTAAAAAAGGGGGGTATTTCACTGAGCATAATTCCTTCTAGTTCCATCCCGTTGCTGTGAATGGCATGAGTTTACCTTTTTTGATTGCTGAATAATATTCCATTGTGTATATGCCAGAAGGAAGAAGAAAAATATCTGATGGTTTCACTTATAGAAGGAATATAGGAAAACCCAATAAGACATCAGTGTAAAAAAAAAAAAAGTACAAAACACAAGAAAGCAAAAATGGACAATTACAAATCAGAGACATCCTGCAGGGGAGGAGGAGGGAGAGGGATCAGAGGGAGCGGGGAGATGCACAGGGGACTGAGTTGAGGGTGCACAAGTGCATTGGGGAAGGAAACTCTATGGGGACTACACCTGAGGGGGTGGAGGGAAGCAAATATTGTTTAAAAATGAATAATGAGGGCCTCCCCGGTGGCGCAGCGGTTGAGTGCTGGGTTGCGAAGCTGCCCGCGGCCTCTACGGCACCGGTTCGATCCCCGGCTGCTCCCCGGCCACCAGAGGAGGGTCCCACATGGCGCGCAGACCTCTCCTGCCGCCCGCTGCTCCCCTCAGCCGTGTACTTCGGTCCTTCTGCCTGCTCTGCTCCCCGCTCTGGCTCTGGTGAATTCTCTCACCCTCCCGCGCTTCTGACTGTACCCAGTGCATGTATAAACAAAAGAAACAAACAAACAAATATATAAATAAATAAAACATGCCTCTATAAAAAAAATGAATAATGATGTAAAAAATAAAAATATTTAAAAAACTAATAAAATAAAAAAGAAATGACAGCAAAAAATTTTAAAAGGGGATAATAAAACCATCTTGTAAATTGAAAAGGGCTAGCTGCAAATACTTCCCTCCTTCCCTCTACGCCTCTTGCAAGACAGTATTATAGCTACTCCTGTCAAGAGATGGAATCTGCTTCTCTATCTTTGAGTCTGGGTTGGCCATATGACTTGCTTTGGTTGCAGCAACCTTGCAATATAAGACAACCAGATGCTTATTAAGTGTTTGCAGAAGCAGCGCGTCTGACAGTTGCCTGCAGATGCAGTACACCAGGCAAGGCCAGCAAAAGGAGCACCCCACTAAGCCCATTCCAAATGTCTGGGTATGAGTCTATTTCCCAACCATGTGTGTTTCCTTGTTGGATTTCTTCCACTGTTCACTGTAAATATTGGTCTTGCATGGGGTTTATTTTCTTCTGTTACTATAGTTTCTCCTTAGAAAATGTCAACTACTTTCACATCTCTATTTTCATATCTCAGCACATGCTTATGGCTCTAAGTTTATATTTTCAACACCCACCTTCTTCCAGAGCACCCACATCCACCCATGCCGAAGACCAGCTCCGGCAAAACATTGGGTCAGGTGTCCCTGAAAGGATGAGACTGCGTGGGTGAAACTTGAGGCCTGAAGGGAAGGGGAGTAAGGCAGACACAGACACTCTCTCTGGTGCAAGTATCTCCTGCTGAGGGTCTCAGCGGGTCTTGATTTATACATTAAGGCAAGCAGTGGGATTACATCATTGTATGCATAGAAGCAAAACAGAAATAATCAGTACATTCCTTTCCCATTGACATTTTGGTGCCTATGTGTTCTGAGAAAAGAAACAACCTTAAAAGTTAATAGATAATTAAAACTTAGACTCATTATTTCAACCTAAACAACTACCTAAGACAGCTAATAGTCCTTGGTACATCCCTATCCGCCAAGGCTACAATATCAGGAGACTCCTCTATCTATATGGCCTGCAGCTAGATACCAGTTGCTTCCCAGTAATCAGTTATTAGAACTTTTTCTACCTAGAAATTCCTAGCATAATCAACTTTATGAATCACTACAAGGTTTCTTTACAGAACTTTCATATAAGGAATATTGCGGCCAGCTCTGAGTTGCTTATCAGGCATGCTCTTGCACAATAATTATTTCCCATTGTCAAGTGGGCCAAATTATTCAGTGTCTAATTTTTAAGCAAGTAATTTTCCGTGCCATGTACATACAGTATTCTTATATGTATAATTTATTACCCAATGTATATTCTGAGAAGTTTTTTCTTTTTATGACCAGGAACATAAAACAAAGGGATGTTTAATCTTCAGCCCCATGGTGTGAGGCACAAGGAATCTTCAGCCCCACAGTGTGAGGCTCTTTAAAAGTCCTTGGCCCCATGGTGTGAGGCCTTTATTCTTCAGTCTCACGGGGCCCCACCATGTGAGGCCCTTTTCTTAGCTACTTGCCAGTGTTTTATTTGGCTGGGGCAGCAAGGCCCCCTGCAGCACACCCATCCAGGAGAGATCTCAAACTCACTGTGTGTAAGCACAAAGATACCACTTCCCCCACCATTTTCTTTCCTCCTGTATTCCTAGCATGGTTATTTGCTTATTGGCATCTAAGGTAATGAAACTAGAGTCATTGAAAATTTATTCTGCAATCTGTTGCCTCAAATCCACCCTTCTCTTCACATCTATATTTTTGACTTAGTTCAGTCTCTGGTCATATTTCACCTGAATTTCACCTTCTAAGTGGCCTCCAAAATTAGAATGGGTGTTGCACACTGAAATACCTAAAGATACCAGCCACATAACTTAAATGAATAAAACAGATCAGGTGTGGGCCTCTCCTGGTGGCGCAGCGGTTGAGCGCTGGGCTGTGAGGATGCCCACAGCCTCTGCAGCACCGGTTTGTTCCCTGGCCACCGGTGAGGGTCCCACAAAAAAAAAAAAAAAAAAAAAAAACAGATCAGGTGTGATGGCAAAATGGAGAACATGTGCTTTACCTAAAGCATTTCCAGACCAATAAAGCAGGTACAGCACTTAGATTACCAAATTTATACATAAAAATTCAAGACTCCCAGACAATGTTTGGGACATAGTTATATAAAAAATACTTGTTATTCGGCTGACATCCAAATTCAACAGCACATCCTGTATTTTATCTGACAACCCTATCCAGACATTTCAGAAAACAGGTAGGAAGGTAAAGGTGACTGAGGATACAGATAGCAGTCAGTAAAGTTGAAAGGTCATTGTCTCAGGAAAGCCTCTGGATCATCTGAGGAGGTAGAAAAATCAAAACAGGCAGGAGATTAAGTGTTGGAAGTTTATGTAATGGATAGCAACTGGAATGTCTATTTTTGTGGGTTGAATTATGCCCTCCCAAAATATGTTCAAGCCCCAAGCCCTGTTCCCTGTCAATGTGACCTTATTTGGAAATAAGTTATTACCAAGACTAGGTCGTGCTAGATTAGGGTGGCCCCTAGTCCAATGACTAGCATACTTATGAGAGGGAAATTTGAACACAGAGAGGAGAATGATATGTAAAAATGGAGGTAGTCATTGGAGTAATGGAGCTATAAGCCAAAGAAGACTGTGGATTACCAGCAACTACCAGAAGCTAGGAAAAGGTAAGTAAAAGGTAAGTGAATACAGTAATACAAAATAAAGGGTCAGATAAAACCAAATCCTTACAAAACCAGGGCAACCAGGGGGGGGAGGTTTGGGCTCAATGGGGCTTGGTGGAGGAATACTAGGGCTTTGGTGGTAGTCATGGTATGAAAACACACATTTGTAAGATTCTAACCTATAGCCCCTAAAACAAATACAATGATATAAAGCCAACTGTAAATAAACATATTTGGAGAAGTAATTGGATGAATGAATGAATGTGTTCCTGGCTCCATTTTGTCCCAATAGCTGAGCCCACACCTTTGCCCTTGGATTTCTAAGATGACTGTCTGTCACTGGAATAAAATCCCACTTTTTACTTCAACTAATGAGCTGTTGTCACTTAAGGATTCTCTGTTACCTGGCACAAAAGATCTACCCATAGAGTTTACAATGACCTCTGTGGGAAATGAGGTAGGTAGGCGAGTTTGCTAGGGCTGTGATGACAAAGTGTCAGTCCTAAGTCCGAACTCAAGGTAAAGCCATGAATATCTCTTCTTGACAGCTTTGAAGAAAGGATCTGTTCAAGGACTCTTTCCTTGACTTATAGATGGTCATTTTTGTGTGCATTTGACATTCATTCTGTATTTGCATCTGTTCCCAAATTTTCAAATTTTTATAAGGACACTAATCATACTTTACTGTGGCCTACCTGAGCTCATTTTAACTTGGTCACATCTATAAAGACCTTATGTCCAAATAAGGTGACATTATGAGGTGGTATGGATTAGGACTTCAATATACACATTTTCAGGGGGACACAATTCAACCTATAATAGTAGGAAGTCCAACTGAGACTAGAAATCCTGTGACATTTGCAAAAATTTATTAAGTTACTTTATTCCTAGTGGTCAAACAAAGGGCAGGTTATTTTTAGCAGTGGTCCTACTTGTTCTCAGGATACAGCTGGGATTTGGGGTTAAAGAAACTGTGCCAACTCTAATTTCATGAAAGACTTAAGCACAGACTTTTGGTTTAATCCTCTTCGCTTCCCTCACCACCATCCATTGAAACTTCAGTGCATTTAAAAATACCCCCTCATATATCAGAGATTGCATTTCTAAACTCACAAAGTTTTTGTCTTGGTTACCATGTTTGATTTTAAAACTTTGCATTTAAAGAGAGATTTCAATGAGGGAGTGGCAGCATGCAGTTCAGGCAGAGGACTTTGCTACTTTTGGGGCCAGAAGTAGGAGATCTCCAGCCAAGGATCTAATTTGCAGGGGTTGAAAAAACAAAACTTACAACCTCCTTTTATGTATATTAATTTTCAATTTTCTCTGAAAATAACTATATATATATATATATATATAGATATATAGATAAACATATAGATATATATATGAAATCCCATTTCTATTGCTCTAGTACTGCCATAAAGAGTGCTGAATGGAGAGACTTCTAAAAGCCTTCAAATGACTTCCAAATACCTTGGCAGGCTTTCTAAGATTCTAAATCTTGTACTCAAATTTTATATTCAGAAACCTACCTAGACAAAACTCATGCTCACCAACCTGATAAAAGATTGATGTATAAACCAGAATGTTGATGTCTTTACCCATGCTGGGTTAAAAACTTTTTAAGGAAGATAGTAATTAGTAATTGGTAATTCAGAAAAGACCCTTTAAATGAAGCTGTTGGGTCCAAGCAACACAAGTAGTCTGTGATGGACACTGGGGAATGCTAGTTGATCTCCCCTCCAGGACTGAAGCACTTACTGCTCTAGTCATGGAGGCCATGATGGCTAACACTGCTCTCAGCTGAAGAGCATCTCATGCTTCAAGGCCATGCCTCCTTCTTAGGGACAACCTGCATGTTTCAACTCATTAATAATGTGGTGAAAACACATGTTCCCTTGCTCCAATTCAGGATAACTCTGCAAGATATCCCTGCTACAGAAGTCTTTGGGAGATTAGCTTAGATCTTCATTTTGGCAGTTTGTTACCCAGTTTCTTCCTCTGCCATATCTTGTTTCATTCAGTAATCTAGAAGTATTGATCCAGAAAGCCCTCCCTGTAAATTTCCTGCACATAAAACTCTCAAAGTCTACTTTTCAAGAACAAAACCTGCAAATACGCCTAACTGAAGATACTTGTACTATCATTTTGACCTAAGATAAGAGGGATAATCAATGCAATAATCATAGTAGCTATTTATCTGGCAGGGCATGAACTATCTCATGGATATAGAAAGGTGTACAAGATCATTACCCTGTCCTCAAAGAGCCTCCCAGTAGATATTCCAACATACTTACACAGCAAAGAGGTAGAGATGTCCTGTGTAAGTTCAAGGGAGGATCAAGAAAGGTTTCTTGGAGATGATGCCCCACCTAACTTTGGAGGGACTGGTCAAAGTTCACCAAAGAAAGGAGGATAAAAAAAAATCCAGGTAGAGGAAATCATGAGCAGTGTGTTCTGGGCAGTAATAATTATTGCTAGATTTACCAAAACATGGAGTTGGTCAGAAGTTTTATGGCACCACATTCAGGTCATTCAGTAAAGAAGGCACAATTATTGAGGGGGTGGGCAGGTGGGTAGAGTGGTACCATAGAATCCTCCATGCTTAGGTCTTCAACCTTTAGAGTTTACATACCATCCAATATGTAACCTCTCCACCTGGACACCATAGGGAGGGAAGCTCCTCCATCAAACATACAGAGGTTTTCCCCTGAGCTGTATCTCAGTCCATACCCCACCCCCATCAAGTAAGCATCACAGAACTCCTTCCTTTTGGACATTCTTTGTCATCTTTTTCTCAAATTCTCATCAATTATTTTTGCTCCTTTATCCCACTCCAAGGACTCACTCATTCTATCTAGCGTGTGACTCATGTAGTGGTTAGTAAGTTGAGGTCATCCAGTTCTCCCCTTGGTGGAGCCAGGGCCAGTCTTTGGGTGAAGAGTTTCAAGTCCTGTACTTAAAAGAAGGGACTAGAAGAAGCACTCCTTCCCCCTTAAATCCTCAAGTGAAATTGACATTCCAGAAAGATAGTCCTTATTTATGTTGTTGCTGCCTTCACCTTGCTTCTGATGCATGACTAAGTCTTGGAGCTACAAGCCATAAGCTTATACATGTATCTGATGGTGATGTATGTCAGCAAATAGAATTGCAAGTTACAGGGGAAGAAAAACTTTACCTGTCTTGTTTACCATATGTCCCTAGCACATAAAACAGTATCTGGAATGCAGTAGGAGCTCAAAACCAAAACAATAAAAAATCCTTGTTGAATGATAATAAAGGCAAAACCCAGAGTATAGGCTTTTTAATAAATAGTTGGATCACTCTCTTAATCCCATTTCCATTTAAGAAATTGAGAGGCAGTCTGTGTAACTGCATACTCTGCAAACTTTATATGTATTAGTACAGAAAGATAACCAGGGTTGGGCTAAAGCTTACCTAAAGCAAGCATATCGGCCCCTCTCTTGGCAACATTTTCTTGAAATTTTTGATTTCTTCCTATGATAAGAATATTGAAGACACAAGAGATAGCAGATGCACCAACAGGCTTGGTTTTTTATGAAATGCCTCACCAACTAATACCCAGACATTACCTGCAAGGTGTCCATCTCTCAGCAAGAGGTAAGATTCCTTGACTATCTAAACAGCAGCCTAGTTACATCTGTTTGAGTCAATCCAGTTATTTTTTCCAACATGGATCACAAAGGTGGAGGTGTTTTGTTCTCTTTTATTACCTTCTGTATAGCAGACATTATCTAACAATATCTAACAATATCTGTTATGGATTGATTATATCCCTAAAATTCTTATGTTGAAGCCATTGGCCCCACTGTGAGGTGGGCCTACAGAGGGAATTAGCTGTAGATGAGCTCATCAGCTCCTACAGTGGGATTCATGTACCTATAAGAGGAAGAAACCAAAGGTCTCTATCTCTTTCCACATGTTGGGAAAGCTGGAAGGTGGCTGTCTGTTAGGCAACAAGAGAGCCCAGGAATCAAATTTCCTGACACCTTCATTTCAGACTTCCAGCCTCTAGAACTGTGAGGAAATCAGTGTCTGCTGTTGAAGCTAACCAGCCTCTGATATTTTCTTACAGCAGTCTGAGCAGATGAACACAATATCCAACCACAAATATCTTTTTGTCTTGTTTTGAAAATAAAAGGCTGAGTTTCTTAACTTTTATGAAACTGTTAAAACCAGCATGATTTCCAAACCAAGGGGCCTCAAGAAGGGGATCTGTAGGTGTTACCTGTTTTCTTACAGAAACTATGTGCGCTTTTTTATAGAAATTATGGACCAAGTTTTGGCTTAATTTATGTGTAACAATAGACAATTGTCATAGTGTACTCCTCTCAATGGCATCCCATGACAAGGAAAATTTATTACCTGGCCTTGTTATAAAAGAGATTTTCCCAAGGGTTTCCCAGAATAATGATCTATTGTAATTTTTATAAAAGCAAATTGTAAAATAATGTATAGTATATTGATGTTATTCTGAGAGTTTCCTGGCAAGGAAGACCCAGTTCCTGACAGAACCTGCAGGGCTTGGGGGCATGGAATCCTGCCAAGACCTCTGCAGGAAGCTGCATCTTTCAGATTCATAGGATCAGTAAGGAGCGCACACTTGAGGGAAAAAGACAGACTTTAATGAGGTTGCTCTTTGGGTTCACAAATCCAAACAGCAAGAGAGAAAAAAAAATCCTTTCAAAACACAATATTTAATTTAGTCACAATCTTGCAACCATTGACCCAGCAGTCTGACTCCTGGGTATCTCTCTGAAGACTAGAGAAACACTAATTCAAAGGGATATCTGCACTCCTGTGTTCATTGCAGCACTATTTACAATAACCACATTATGAAAACAACTTAAGTGCCCAAGGACAGAGGAGTGGATCAGAAAAATATAGCATTTGTACACAATGGAATACTTACTACTCAGATATAAAGAAAGATGAACTCTTGCCATGTGTGACAACATGGATGGAACTGGAGAGTGTTATGCTAAGCGAAATAAGTCAGAAAGAAGACAAATACCAGAAGGTTTCACTTTTAAGTGGACTATACAGAGGAGGGGAAAGCAGAAATCAAGGGGGGGAAGAGGACACAAGGGACTATGGTAGAAAGCTGAGGATGCCTTGGAGGAGGGTGTGGCGTAGTGACATGGCTCTGAGGAGTGTGGATCTATGCCTTTGAATCATACATAGTGTTGTAAATCAATGTTATTTCAACTTAAAAAAAAAAAAAAAAGAGAGAGAAGAGGGCCTCCCCAGTGGCGCAGCAGTTGAGCGCTGGGTTGCGAAGCTGCCTGCAGCCTCTACAGCGCTGGTTCGATCCCCGGCCGCCAGGCAAGGGTCCCCCATGGCCTGCAGACCTCTCCTGCCCCCCGCTGCTCCCCTCAGCAGTGTACTTCATCAGTCTGCCTATTCTGCTCTCTGCTCTGGCTCTGGTGAATTCTCTCACCCTCCCACACTTCTGACTGTACCCAGTGCTTGTATAAATAAATAAATCTTTTTTAAAAAAGTACCATTAAAAAAAAAGACAGAAGAGAAAAACACCATTTCCAAAAAATGACAATATGGTTTTATCATAAAACTGAAAGAGAAGATATTAAAGGCCTGTGCTATGACAATACAAATCCAAGTACTAAAATAAAAAGGCATAGAGGAATGAGATACAGATTTCCCTACATGCACCAGTAGGTATTGTGTTCAAGAATCAGTGTCACCCACAGAGCTCTTAAAGACTTCTCCAGTCTGTGATAGAATTTTTCCCTTTTCAACCAAGTAAATAACAATAGCAAACAAAACATTTTGAAAGTGTATCAGAATTAATCACAAAATTTTGTATTGTTCATGTAGGGCAAATGAAGCTACAAGCAAACAGGAAATAAAAATATGTTAATTTAAACTTAGGGAAGGAAAATTTGAAACCAGTTTCCATGAAAGGGTAAAGGTCATCATTGTAATGACCATAGAAAATTAAAGGAGTTTGTATGAGATTATTACACCTAAAGTAGTCAATCTATGTGGCTGAACATATTGGTGATTTTATTCTTAGGTTTAAAAAAAAAAATCTAACATACTTCAAAATTAATATTTAGGGCCTCCCTGGTAGCCTAGGGGTTAAGTCACAGTACTATCACTGCTATGGCCTGAGTTCAATCCTTGGCCAGGGAGCTAACCCATATGGTGCAGCAGACCTCTCCTGTCTTGCCCACAGCTCTCCTTAGCAGTGTAATTTCAATAAAATCTACTGCTTCTGCTCCCTACTCTGTCTCTGGTGACTCCTTTTACCCCCCACACCTCTGGCCTACATCCCGGTTCTTCTATGTAAAAATAAATAAATAAATAATAATAAAATATCAATATTTAAATATTTAGTGGAAACTTAATTATACACTAAGTTTTGCTTTACATAAATGTTTACATAAATCACCTGTAATATATTAGAAGCCTGATGTAAAATATTAGAAGCCTGATAAACTATTATTAAAATAGTTTCATAATGTTATAAAAAGTCACAAATTGCCCAGAAAAACCACAAGGTTGGATGCATGCATGATGTGTTGGTAAACCAGCTCAGGCAGCATAGGGAGCCTAATCTGTAGTGTCCACCTATTTCTATTGTACCAATATTCTCACCAGTTTGTCTACTACTGTTTGTTTGACTTGCAAACTGCCCAAATATTTAGCCCTTAGCTTACAAGCAGGTGCAAACCTCTCCAGCACACCCCTAAGTCTGGATGTCAGACTTAGCTATTACAGTCAAGGCCTCCATTCTTTCAGTTATCATAGGACCTTTCTTAAAATTCAGAGGCCAATAGTCTTGACCCTAAAATATTGTCTGGTTAACACTATGGAAAGAGGACTTGTAATTAATTGTTAAATCTAAGAATGTTAAGGAGATGAGTTAGGTGACCTTAATGTTCCATGTCACCCATCTAGAAAATTTTTCTGCAACATGTACTCAACTTGGAACAAGTTATGAACCTTCAGCTCCTGTTCCTCTTTAGCCACCAAATCTGTTCACCTCCCTCAAGCTTCTGCTCCCCCCATTCTCCACCCTCCCCCCCCCCAATCCCCACCGCTGCATCACACCACTGTAAGTAACTGCAACAGTTGAAGAAAGACAACTGGTCAAAGCACAAATGAGAAATCCAACCTCCTCATTTTACAGACAGGAAACTGAGGCCCAAAGAACAGAAAAATGACAAAGATCATACAGGATTTTAAACACTACAATTGAGATTAAAAGCTTAATCTCCTGCTGCAGTCCTTCTTAATAATTTACTAATGTCTGGGCAATTTAACCTTATCATAACCGCTTCATAATTGTGAATGATACCCGAATTTCCAAATTAGTTGTGGAGCAACATTAAGGAAGCAATCATTTGGTCCTGACTCATTTCCCCTGCCTCTGCCTTTTTCTGCTTCCCAGAGTTGGAAATACCCACTGCTGCACAGGTAAGCTAAAGGTTGCCCAATTCAAAGACCAACAGAAAGCAGAGCCTGAGATAGGGGCTTGCATGGAGGTGGTTTGCTTTGGGACATCATCCCAGGGAAGCAAGGAAAGGCAATACAGGTATGTTTTAAGCTCTGGAAAATAGAACTTGACCCCCTGCTGCCACTAAAGAGTCTTAAAGAATTAGGAAGTCCCTGCAACATGGGACTTTCCTGGATTTTACACTGAACTTTTGAACTTCAGTGAAAAACCTGGAAAGCCCTGGGAAAGCCAGGACAAGTTGGTCAGAATCACTGGCCTAGCACCAATAGAAACCATTTACCTGCTGGCTTCCATCCTTAAGTGGTTAAGGTTGGCTCCATGAAATGCCAACTCCTTCACTTCTATGTGTGGCATATGTGAAAGTCAAAACACATCTCTGCAGGTGCTCTAGCAAGTGGAGGCCAAGCAGCCCCAGGGCAGAAGGAGGCGTTGCACCGGATGTGAGTACTATAGGTTAAATCTCTGGCATGCTCAGAAAGAAAAAGAAAAATACCAGATGGTCTCACTCATAGCAGGAATCTAGAAAACCTAAAAAAATAACCAGGAAAAAGAATGACTATAAGAAAGAAAAAATCAAAATCAACAAACTATGAACCAGAGACACTCTATGGGGGTTGGGGGGCGGGGAAAGGAGGGACTGGGGTCAAATAAGGGGGTTGCAATTGTATGGGGAATATAAAAATTAAAAAATAATTAAAAAATAATTAAAAAAAAAACAAACAAAAACCTCTGGCATGCTGCTGCAACAGCTGGATGAAGCTCAGCTGAGACCATGTAGGAGGTGCATGAGGCATCCAGTGAAAGGTGTGAAGGGTATGCCAACAGCCTTGGTCCCTGAGCTGGTGGGAGTAACATATCCAGTGCCCCCCTGGGCCCTGGGCCCTGTCACCCATGCTATGCAGTTTACCTGGCTGACCTTTCATGAATCTACCCATGACAAGATGTTGACCCTTACATAGATGATTTCCTTTCCTTCCTTATCTTTCTTTCCATCCCTCTCTCCCTCCCTCCATTCCTGCATTGCTTCCTCTGTTCCCCTTTAATAAATATTTAGTGAATAGAGATGATGCTATGAGATATAAAAATAACCAAACACAATCCTTGCCCTCAATAAGCAGGTAGAGAGGAACCATTCATAACAGACAATTATAAGGCAAGTCTGGTAGAGAAACGAGCAGGAGGGAAAAAAGAGAAGACTTCACACAGGAAGTCACGTTCAAGCTAGTCTGTGATGATGATCAAAATAACAACAATAGCAGATAACTGTGATGGTATGCTGTCTATATTCCTTGCAATGTCCTATGGGCTTTATAGTTTCAACATATTTAATGTTCCATTGATAGCCTCAATTTAGGAATGACAGAGCTGAATCATTAAAAAGTAAGTTTTCCAAGTTTAAGGCACAATGGAGCAGACTGATGACTATTCACTAAACTCCATGTTCTCTTCTACTGGGTTGGAGAATTATGACCATTCTTGCAATCAGTTAATCAACCCCACATACCTTTGTTCCCTTTATAAAATGAGGGTGGCAAATAAATAAAATAAGCACATGGATACTGGAACTTAAGCAGCTGCTCACCAGAGGAAGAAAATTCCTTTGGTGTGTCAAGTAGGGTATGAGGCCACCCTGTTCTTATTTCACCAGTATGATTTTTCTTTAACTTTGAAATAGACACAGAAATGCTATTCTGAAAAAGACATGTCATCTAGTCCAACCTGTACACTTTCAGAACAAGCTACAAAGCCTGCAAATTAGGGAACTTTCACAGGTACACACAGAGACCCATCTAAACCCTCACCTAGTGACTCCCAGTGTAGTCAGCTTTCTATCATAGTGTTCTGTTCCCTTCTCATGCCAAGGTGGGACATGGTGAAAGCTATTTCAGTAAGCTCCAGAGATTAATCTGTTTCTTGCTTTTTTGCCTTCTAGGGTGCTTTGGAGTCAGTCGACCTGGTTATGTGTAAGCCTGGACCTTGCTGCTTATGAACTACAAGGCACTGGACAAAGTACTTAACCCCTCTGCGAATGACGGTGGCAGTGTCTACTCCTTAGGGTTGTTGTGAAAATTAAATGTGAAAAGGTAACTAAAGCACATAGCAACCATTCAAGAAATTTTAGTTATTGATTCTTAAAAACACAGCATTTTTCTATTTGGCTTATTCCTGTTTGCATTTAGTCTGGGTTTAAGAGTTCCGGGAAACTGAAAAAATATCATAACACTATTTACATGTAACTGAAAGTAACTAATTTTTTTAAATTCCACTAGAATACAAGTTCATGTTTTCTTGTAAGGGGGGGGGTGGTACTCAGAGTCAGGCACTGTATTAGTGCACTATTGCTAAAACATGTTACTATAAAGTTAAGGACTGAATGCAATGAATGTTCTGGAAGTCAGAAGTCTAAAGTGGGCCAACCAGGCTGTGTTCTCTGAGGCAGCTCCAGACAACAATCTCTTTCCTTGCTTTCCCAGTTTCTTGAGGCTGCCAGCATTCCTTCATTTCAAGGCCCACATCACTCCAACCTCTGCTTCTATCGTAATATTCCCTTCTCCCCCCTGCTTCCATCATATCATTGCCTTCTTTGACCCTCCTGGCACCAAAGCCATGCTAGACTAGCCAGCACCAGACCATCTGTCAGCCAACCACAGATGCTTGAATGGGCCCAGCCAAAATCAGCCAAGACCAACCCAGAATGACAGAGTCACCCAGCCAACTGCAGACTTGTTACATGGCACTATGGTTATTTTTTTATACAGTTTTATGATGGTAATAGATAACAAACACAGCTTTCAGGCAAAAAGTATACCTATATCAATCAAAATAATTAATCAGGAAAACTTATCTAGTTGTGAGCAACAGAAATCTGAGTCAGACTTGCTTTAATAATATGGAATTTATTGGTTTATGTTATTGAAAAGCCTAAGAAGGCACAGCTAGAGCTAGATATCCCACATTTGTCATTAGGAAATTCATTCTCTTCATCTCTCAGTTCTACTTGTATCTGTCTTAGCTTCATTCATATGCAAATAGTCCCTCATGGGGCAAAACAGCCACCAGCAGCCTCCAGTTTATAGTCTATTAATAGAAACAGGATTTCTGTTTCCTACTAGTCCAAGTCAAAGTCCTAGGGCAATTTTTTAACCAGTCACTTAGTTTTTTTTCAGGGGGCTACACTGGGCCTCGACCTGGACCATGCATCTAAACCTGGAGACAGGGGTTGGGTTGGTACTGAAGCCAAATGGATAGGAAATAAACAAAGGGGGGTTGGGGTGGTCGAGGATTGCCTAAAAGAAAACTGAAGTGGTGCTACCAAGAAGAGAAATAAAGGGAAACAAGAATGTCTTCTATTTCCCCCCATATTACTAATGAATTAAAGAAAAAGAGTGATAACTTCTTATCACTGATTCTTTTGCAGAATAGTAGGTAGTTCATTCTTCCCACAAAACCTTTTCAACATTGCTGCCAAAGTAGCTATTATGATGAACGATGCTTCTTCTACCCCACCCCAATGGTCTAGAAATAAAATTTTGATCACATCTTCCTATCATATAAGTAGGTAACAAGACCAAGTGGCCATAAACATCAAAGGGAAGGGCTTGTGATATTCATAGGAGCTGTGAGTCATCTGAACTTGATCTTGAAAACTCTTGAATTATGCCCTTGAAGTACCTGGAATAAAATTTCCTCCAATTCCTAATTGGAGAAGTAGCATAGTAGAATGGCTAAGAGCACAGATTCTGGATACAGTGTGCAAATGTTTGGGTTCCACGCTCTGCCAGCTATATGAGGCTATGTGACTTTGGGCAAGTTCTTAAGTCTCTCTGGGCCTCTGTTTTCCCATTAGTAAATGGAGATAATAGAATTTATCTTGTAGGAAGAGTAAATGGGTCATTATATGCAAAGCTTTTAAGTGTCAGCTGTTAATCACCTGGGAGGATGCATGTGGCAATATGTCCTTTGAACTTGGAATTAGAAAATCTAAAGATTTGTGATCTCAGATGAGTCACTTGTCTCTGGAATTATTTTATTTCTTCATCTATAATATTACAGGTAATGTATAACCTGCTTATCTCATATGACTGCCATAAGGATCAAAGGAGATTATAGAAATACTTTGAAAACCTCCCAGTCCTTTATAAAGAAGCCTTATTAATACTAATTATCTCCCTCCATATTATCTGATTTGTGTGTAATCAGGGCAGTTTTATTTCATGCCTACTGTTTCACTTAAAGAATCACTGGTGCAGGGCCTCCCCTGGTGGCCCAGCCCGCAGTCTCTGCAGCAACAGTTCGATCCCTGGCCGCCAGCGAGGGTCCCACATGGCGTGACAGATTTCTCCTGCCACGCCCGCTGCTCCCCTCAGTGGTGTATTTCGTCCATCTGCCTGTTCTGTTCCCCGCTCTGGCTCTGGTGAATTCTCTCACCCTCCCGCGCTTCTGACCGTACCCAGTGCTTGTATAAATAAATAAATAAATCTTAAAAAAAAAAAAAAGATTCATTGGTGCAGCACTGTCTCACCTGCTGCTCCCCTTGGGGTATTTCAGTAGATCTGCCAGTTCTGCTCCCCACTATCTCTAGTGAACCCTCTCACTCCTTGCACCTCTGGCCTATACCCCAGTTCTTGTATGCATAAACAAAAATAAATCTTTAAAGAAAAGAATCTTTAGGATAGAAAATCTGTTGCTGACACTAAATAATCAATTTCCCAACCAAACCCAGTTCAAACATTACCAGGCCGTCTCATGATTTGAAATATCTACCACTACTGGTTTTACAAGCACAAAGTGAAACTGATTATAATGGAAAGAATATTAACACACCTGACAGTAGTCCCCAGTTCTGCTGTTCATTTACTGTATCATTGTGGGTGAGGCATTTTACTTCTCTGGTTTTCCCTAGTCTGTGAAATGATGATTGCTAATAATTTAGTGACTGCATAGCTCTTGTGACAGAGGCATTCATGGGAAGGAAGATTCTGGTTACTCCTGGGCGGAGTATTATTCACCTCTTTGGTAAAAACTCCTATAAATCTCTGGAAAAGTCATGATCCTTACATAAAAAATGTTGATTATGAATGTAGTGTGTGAATACATTCAAAAGTATATGTTGAAACTGTAATGTCTTTGTCTTTGGAATTCCCTGTGAATATAAGCACAGATCAATTTAAAGTTGCTTCAAAAGAGGAGGGTAATCTTCCTTTCTGTGGTCCCAAAACATCTGGTAGCACCCTCTTTCATGGACTCTCTTCCACTATCCTTGCCAGGACTCTTTCAGCTCTTTGCTAAGAGGTTGTTTCAGTAATTTTGTACTGTGGTCTAAAAGTCTGTGTGATCTGCTCCCTGACACCTCCTCTCATTTCCTCTCTTTCTCACTCATTGTGTACCAGTGTGCTGGGCTTCTTGAACAGATAGGAGCACATCCTGCCTCAGGGACTTTGCACTTGCTATCTTTCAGTCTGGAATTATCTTTTCATATAAATAGTTCCATGCTTCTTAACTTCCCTCCCTTCCTTCAGGTTTCTGTGTTCCTGACCACCTCATACAACATAGCAAACCTTCCCCACTTTGCTCCTGCGCTCCCTGAATTAGGTACCAGCTAAGCTGTAATAACAAAGAATCTGAAAACAAAATGGCTTCTATTAGTTAGACCTTTACCTCCTTCTCGTAACAGTTAAGAATCAAACAGTCTGAAGCTAGCTCTGCCATCTTCCTTAGCTGGTTTCCAAGGATGCCCAGTCAACACCAGACAGTGAGGAGAAAAAAATGGGTCCAAGGCAAATTTACAGGCAGGTGCAAACCAACTACTACTCTTTTATTTTTCAGTAAATGAACTGAGAATTACACAAAACACTTCCATTCATATCCGCCTGAACTTGGCAACAATGCTATACCCACATCCAAAATGAAGGGAGGAAAATGCAGTCTCTAACGCATGGCCACACTACCAGTTAAAACCTGAGTTAGGGATACTTTTTCTAAAAGATGGAAGGGAAAACAAATCCTACAGAACAAAGAACAGTTTCTACCATACTTTCTATCCATTCATTGCCATAAGATGGTCTTTGAGGGCCTCCCTGGTGGCTCAAGGGGTTAAGATGCAACCTATGAAGCTATCCGCAGCCACTGCTGCACGAGTTTGATCCCCAGCCGGCCAGGGAGCTACCTATATGGCGCAGCAGACCTCTCCTGACTCACCCGCTGCCCCTCTCAGCATTCAATCTGCCTGTTCTGTTCCTCACTCTGTCTCTGGTGAATCCTCTCATCCCCCGCACCTCTGGCCTGTACTCCAGTTCTTGTATGCATAAATAAATAAATCTTTAAAAATAAAAAAAGATAGTCTTTGAATTCACATGTTCATTTTGGTCTTCCCATACTAGAATGTGAGACCATCAAGGGCAGTGTTTACTGCTTTGTCTTCAGTCAGAGTAGTGCCTAACACATAGGAAGCACTCAATGAAGATTCAGAGTAAATACAAGTGTTCTGATACATTCACACCCCTTTATGATTCACTTTGGGCTTCATGGATCCAAATTTTCTTGACTTCTAGTGTGAATGAAATTCTCGTGCTTTTTCTTCTTGCAGCTGCCAGGATTCAAGAGCAGGGTGCTGTCTTTCTGTCTCATCTCAGATAGCCATGACATTCTCCAAAAGACTTCAAAGGAGACATAATTTTTTAATAGGTTTTATTTTTAGAGCAGTTTTAAGTTTACAGAAAAATTGAAGTGCAAATACAGAAACTTCCCATATACCTACTTTCCTTCCCCACACAATTTCCCCCCATTATTAATATCTTGCACTAATATACTTGTTATGATGGATGGATACATTATTATTATTAACTAAGACATAAATTTACATTAAGGTTCATTCTTCCTGCTGTATAGTTCTATGGGGATTGACAAATATGTCATGTTCCATAATGACAACATCACAGAGAACAGTTTTTCAATAGCCCTAAAAATCCTGTGCTTCACTTCACCCTCCTTTCTCACCCTCACCCTCTGTCAACCTCTAATTTTTTCATGGTCTCTACAGTTTTGCCTTTTCCAGAATGTCACATATTCTGGAATCATACAGTATGCAGATTTTTCTGATTGGCTTCTTTCTTTCATTGATCTTTTGAGAATCTCCCATGTTTTTTATCTGATAACTCATTTCTTTTGGTTGCTGAAGTAATATCCCATTTGTGTCAACATGTTTTCAATTCATTTTAGTGCTTAGGATAGTTACAGCTGGATTGTATAATAATCCTTAAGTTTTGGAAAAAATAGGTAACTGTCTTCCAAAGTGGCTTACCCTTTTGCATTCCCACCAGCAATAGATGAGAGCTCCCGTTGCTCCCAATCCTTGCCAGTGTTTTGTGTTATAGGTATTTTGGCCATTTTAATAGGTGTGTAACAGTACCTCATTGTCATTTTAGTTTATAATTCTCTAATTACATGCGATGTTGAGCATCTTCTTGTGTGCTTATTTGCTATCTGTATCTTCTTTTGTGAGGCATCTGTTCAAGTCTTTTACCCATTTTTTAATTGTTTTGGCTTTTTATTGTTGAATTTTTAGAGATGGTTGTGTATTTTAGCTACATGTCTCTTATCAGATATGTGTTTTGCAAATATTTTCCTCAGCCTATGGCTTGTCTTTTCATTCTCTGAAAATGTGTTTTTCAGTGTATCTTTAAAGGTATTCTGTCACTCAGTTCGAAGAGTGGTATGTAAGAAACAGGATCATTCCTGTCTCTGCCTCCCCCAACTAATATTCAAAAGTTCCCATGAAAGAAGCTCTAGGAACAACTCTAACAATTCTTTAACTTCACATAATGCCACATTCCAAGCATGCACATATACATTATTTTTTTCAATGCAAGTTAATTTTACAAAATCACACAGCTAAGTGGAGCCTCCCCCATTAGGATCCAAGTTTTCCGACTCTTGGTTTGATATTCTTTGCAATCATCAAATTGAGTCCTATCATCAAGGTTTTATTTGTGACTTTTTTTGATTAATTCTTTGTCCCGACCTGCGGGATTCGTAGGCACGAAAAGAGAAGGGCTGAGGATGAAATGAGGGGCTTGAGACAACTTGACGCTAGCTCATGCTTCTTTATTTTTCCTTTTCCTTCTCTTACTTTTCCATGTCTTTCTTTTCCCTGTCTTTCTTACTTCCCTGGCCTTCTCTCTGCTCCTCTCGCAGCACTCTCCTCTCTCGTGGTTCTCCTCCTAAATCTCTTTTCTTCTCTCCTCTCTCTCCCACGTTCTCCTCTTATATCCTGGTAGCTCCTCCCCCCCGTACCTCCCAGTCTCATGTGATTTACAGGAAAAACCTGTGGTTCTCAGAAAGCGAAAAGGTAAAGCGAAACTTAACTCATGGCACGCATATGCAACACGGTGCATGCTCTGGACGGCTCCAGACAATTCTTACCACGTGACTATTTGTATTCAGAAGTCTTCAGTTTCCAGTCTTATTTATCAACAAGACAAAAATTTAAATTAGCTGGGTATTATTTTGGTTGCTAGTGACAGAACCCAATTCAAATTGACGTAAGCATGAAAAGTGGAATTAATGAACAAAAGTAACTGAAAAGCCCAAGGACTCAATGGATCCAAAACTCAAATAACTTAATGGATATCTCTCACTTACTCTCTCACTGACTTACCTCTTTTGCACAGGCTTCATTCTCCAGCAGATCTCTCTGTGAAGTGACGATGGCTACCAACAGCTTCAGGTTCTACCTTCCATGGCAAATCTATAGGAAAAATCTTTCCCTAAAGCACTAGCAAGAGTTGCAGTTTGGATTGTTGGCCCAGCATGAGACCCATGTCCATCTCTGAGCCAGTTCCTTGGCTAACGAAATACGTTTTAGGAATCTGGCTCTTCTTGGTGGCAAACCTGAACCTCAGCCATTATAATGAGGGAAAAACAATTCCGCAAAGGGAAATTAGAATATTGTTTCTGGAGGAAGAGAAAAAATACCATCAGGACATGTACTAATGTCTACTACAACAGCCAAGCTTTCCCCCCACTCTAAATCTGTTCTTCCTCATTCACATTCTTAAGACAGGGGGAGTAAAGACACTGTATTTGAAATCAGAAGACCTGGATTCAAATCTCTATCTCTAGCATTTCTCTAAATTTCAGACCCCTTATATTTAAAGTGAGTATGATACAATCTATCTCACAGATGTGGATAGGAGAATTAAATAATGATAATAGCAAACATTCATATAGAGAGAGATTAAACAGCAATAACAGTAAACATTTTCTATAGTATGTGGTGATTTCACATACATTTCACAGATAGTGATTCCTGAACTTGCATCTGCACCAGAATCACCTGGAAGGCTGCCAAATCACAGATTACGGCGCCCCATCCCCAGAGTTCCTGAGGCATTTGTATTTCTAATGCCTCAGGACCTGAGAATTTATATTTCTAACAAGCTCCCATATAGTGCTGATGCTGTTGGTCAGGAAATCACATTTCGAAAACCAATGTACTATAAGATTCCCATGAGGGACATTAGTAGTCCCTCTAATTTTGGGGTGACTGAGCTGAGGCTCACAGGTATGAGCCTGGGAGGCCTGGCAGCAGAGTCAAAATCTTGCCTCTCTATCAAGTAACTGCAATAAAAAAACAATTTGCATGCAAAGAAATAACCAAAAGGAAAGTGAAGAAATGGAGAAGGGGAGATAAATCCAAACTGTGAGACCCCTTATCCTCCCACAGAAGACATCAACAGTCTATTAAAGATATAAATAGAGGGCCTTCCTGGTGGCACAAGGGGTTGGGCACCATACTGTGAAGCAATCCGCATGCAGCCTCTGCAGCGAAAGTTCGATCCCCAGCCAGCCAGGGAGCAACTCACATGGTGCAGCAGACTCTCCTGTCTTGCCTGCTGCTCCTCTCAGCAGTGTATTTCAGGTGGTCTGCCTGTTCTGTTCCCCACTCTGTCTCTGGGGAGTCCTCTCGCTCCTCCCCCACCCCCTGCCCCTCATCTCTGGCCTGTACCCCAGCTCTTGTATGCATAAATAAATAAATCTTAAAAAAATAGACATAAATAGAAAGTAAAAATCATGAAAATGGGTATATAAAAATAGGTTATCTCTAAGTTGCTCAAAAACAGGCTAATTTAACCTGTCCTATGACATCACTTAAAAGAAAATAAGGAATTTAAAGTTTCTGACAGAAACGCAAATGGTGGGTGAAAGTGAGGAAGGAAAACAAGCTGAACCTAGAGGCAATGGTGTGTGGGGATGTTTCAGGGATTGGTGTTACAAATATTTTAACAACTGAAAATTGCACCAACTTTCCAATGAAAAGTTGAGTCACTCACCTTATTAAACATCAGGGTGTTTTGTTTGGGGAACTTGTTAGAAATGTAAATTCTCAGTCCACACCCAGATCTGCTATCTGCAAGAGGCAGGTTTAAAACCAAATTTAGTCTTCCACTGAGGAAGAACTGAGTGCAGGAGCTGCAAACTGAAATGCCCACAGGGTTGAGGTGGATGCCACCATTCAGGATACAGGCCAGGGGTAAGGGCAGCCATTACCCAATTCCAGGTGATTATGGCTTTTCAGAATATGGGCCCAGTATTGTAGATATTTTATTTTACAAGAAAAGCTGGAAATCTGGATCTTTCACCTGAAATTTCCAGATTTTTAACAAATTAAATATTTTTTATTGTAAGCAAAACGAACCTGTGGGCTACAATGGACTATGAGACCCCAGATTTGCAACTTCTAGTCTATTGTCTCTGATTTGATATCTGAGTTTTAAATGAAGGAAAGAAGAACCAATGCTCTGCAATCCCAATGCTGAAGAATGGTCACATGTTGAAAAATAAACAGCAATAGTTCGTATATAAATATAGAAGTTCTGTAGAAGTTACCTGTTTTATGTCAAAGAATATCCTAACCAATCAGCAAGTGAAAAGGCAAACTTGGTTATTATGCCTATTTTAAAGATGAGAAATGTGAGGTTTTGATACTATGTCCCTAGTCTATTTATCAGCTAATACGTGGAAAATCCTACAACAGGACTCAGTTGTTTTTCTGAATCCAAACATCATGATCTTGCTGCCTCCCTATGTATACACCATCATGAACACCACACAGTTCTCTCAAGAAGGAATGAGGTAGTGGCCACTACTTTCGTGGCCACTCACTTCTGGGTAGATCTGTTCCTCTATTGGCATACGCTGGCCTTCTGAGATGGCCCCAATGAACCTTCTGAGAGGTTCCAAGAGGCCTAGAATGACCGTAACTTCATTTTGGCTTTGCAAATTATGTTGCCAAGGAAACCTGGGGTCTTGGGTAAATTACAGATGGAAGCATATTTCAGTAGGATACCTCTTGCCTCCTCCCCTGGTACCCAGATTGACAGAGCATTTGCAGCAGTGCCCATACATGACCCTTTACAGGTAACTGCTCACCACCAATCACTTGCACTGCCCCTTCTGTTCTGATACACTTAGACTGTCATTTCACAGCACCTGACCAAACTTCTTCCTGTGGAGATTTATGCTCTGGGCTACACTGCAGTCCTTGATGGTGGACAGCCCCAGAATTTAAAACCAAGTAGTTTTTAGCAGCCTACTTAGCTCTGTGCAGCCCCTAGTTCGGTGTCCTACATTTTGTTCTTCCAGGAATGTATGCATCTCTATGTATTTTTCCTCTCAAAACCAGAACATTTACATTAGTGTTTCTGATGCTTAGACATGCCACACAAAGCCACGCTGAATTTTTGCCAAGTGAAAAATACATCCAACAATCAAGTTGCTAAGGTATCAGGTGGGGAATGACAATGTGCGATAATTGAGAAATGCATTGATTAAAAGACAGCACAAACACTGACCATTTTTCCCCCCAGGAAGGAGGAGAAATCTATAGTGAGCATAAGGGCAGATGGTGAAAAAGCAGTATTTGTGTAAAGGACCGACACTATGTAAGTTTTTCAACATAAGACTTTAGAAAAACTAGATAAGAGATTTTATATGTTAAGATGCTTCTTTGACTCTTTATGATGGGGGGGGGAGAGAAAGGAAGCTAATACCTACGTAATTCACAGAAGTTTCCAAAATAATAGTCCACTGGTAGTTGATAAAAAAAAAAAAAAAACCACCCAGCATAACCCACATTCAATGTAGAAATTACATTACTCTTGAGCTTGTGAGGGTTAAACAAAGTATCATATGCTTTAATTCTACAAAAACATTCATCAAACAACTCTTGAATTCAAAAGATGCACTGGTGATTAAAAAGTTGAAAAACTATGTGAATTCTGTTCTTAAGGAACTTGTCAGGTAGCCAGATGGTCACTTATTTACCTGTTCAGCTAATGTTTATTCTATATTCTATGTGCTAACACAAACCTTTGAAAAGCAGATACTATTATCAGCTTCATTTATTAGATCAGTAAGTTGGGACTCAGCAAAGTTCAGTAACTTGTCATAGGTTGCAATTATGGTCCCCGGCACCATCTTAGGCACTTTTAATGCATTAGCTCATTTCTTCTACACAACAGCTCCCTATGAGGTCTATTGGATAGCATGATACATATAAGGAAATGATGTCAGAGAGGCCAAGTAACATCCCCAAAGTCACACCACCAAGAATGGCAGATCTAGGATTCAAACCTAGGTAGTCTGGTTCCAGCTACCATGCCCTTAACCACTATGTGATATTAATACATTGTTCAATGAGAGCTGTTAATCATAAAATAAGTAAAAATGCGATATGTAACTTGAGTCAGTTCTTTCAGTGTCCTTGATTATTATTTTTCTCTTTACTCCTTATCGTTCTAAACAATAAACACAAATAATAGAGTAGGAAAAGGGTATAATTATATGAGATTGATTTTAGCAATCAGTTGGGAACATTGCTTAGAGTGAGGGCTCTTACCTTCTAACGCTCTGAAATCATCTAAACATTTAAGTGTGAATAAGCTTACATGTATTTTTTTTTCTGAGATCCTGTAACTTTCTTGTACTTCTTTATAGGATCTGTCACCCATCAAAGCGAAGTACCGTCTAAAGAAAAAAGAAAAAAAGGCCAGTTAGTCTACTGAGAGCCAGCCAAACATTGGGCAAGTTCATATTTTATTACTAAAAAGTAAAACCCATAAGCCAATACTACTTCAATAGTTTTTTTAAAAGGAAAATCCACAAATGCTATGAAGCCACTAAAACTGTTTACAACAACCAGATGACAGAAGATGTTGATACTGTAATGCCAGTACTATGAAACTATTACAGCCATTTCACTTCTTGAGTCCTCAATCCATGCATATTTTGCCTCCTGTCCTTTACACTGACCACCACTGACCTTTACCTTGTCAGATCCAGCAGCCACTACTCTATTCTCAGTTTTTTAGGTCACTAGTCTGCTTCCCTGTCCAGATGAGTCTGTTTTTATCTCACTGGCTCTCTTTCCCAATCATTTTCCTGGTCACTCACTGTTAAATGTTGACGCACTCCAGGATTCAGTGAGGATCCTCCTTTTGCATCCTCCTTCCATCACTCTCTCCATAAATGATCTCATCCAGTTCCATTACCTTAAATACATCACACTTGGCAGCAGTTAAGTATATTTAAGACACCACCTTCAGCCTCCAGGCAGAAATGTATTCAATTGCCTTAGTATTTATCCTTAGCTATCTAAGATGTAGCCATCTCAGACTGAATATCTGAACAGAACTATTATTATTATTATTGTTATCTGTCCTGTACAACTCGGAAAAACAGTGCCCAGCCCATAAAAATATTTGTCAAATGAAGGATATCATGAATATGCATATATAATATATACTACAGACACAACTGTTTGTACAATTTATTTGGTTAACATGACATTAGCATCATAAGAAAAACACCACAATGTTTTTGGAAGTTGTGCATGAAGTAAGAGTTTTCATTAAAATGCCTTTTGTAGGGCACCTGCACCCCTATGTTTGTAGCAGCACTATTTATAATAGCTAAGCTTTGGAAACAACCTAAATGCCCAAAAATAGATGACTGGATCAAGGAGATGTGGTACATAAACACAATGGAATATTACTCAGCAATAAAAAAGATAAACATGGATGGAGCTGGAAAGGATCATGCTCAGCGAAATAAGCCAGTTAGAAAAAGAAAAATACCAGATGGTCTCACTCATAGCAGGAATTTAGAAAACCTAAATAAAGGACCAGGAAAAAGACTAATTATAATAAAGTAAAAATCAAAATCAACAAGCAACTATAAAGCAGAGACACACTACAAGGGTGGGGGGAGCCGAGGAAGAGGGAGTAGGATCAAAACAAGGGAGGTGGAAATTGTATGAGGACTATAACCAAGATGAAAATGCATACATTGTGCAAAAAATGAAAAATGATGTAAAAATATATTAAATAAAATAAATAAAAAATTAAAATGCTTTTGTAATATTTTTCTATTTTATGTAAAGCACAGTGGTTAAGAATATCAGACATTGGAGCTAAGTGACCTCTGTCAAACAGGCAATTACAACCACACATTCTTGCTTTCCTTTCGTCTCAAAAGGGCTTAAAAGTATGTACCTCACTTATAATTACTATTCACAACGCGCTTTACTGTGAAAAGTACTGAGGTAAAGGGTTTTGCACGGTCGGCGCACACAGTGCGGGGCAATGACTGTTAGCTGATGGTAATTACAGATGTTTTCTTCATTACAAAAATACACATTCTTCTTACACACCCTTACTGAGGACTAAAAACAAGTCCACGCCCACCTGTCCGCGTAGCGGCCTCTCCCGACCGGGCGCCAGCTACCCAGGAGCCGGGTGCGCCTGCGCCTTCCGCTCCTTCCGCCCACGTGACCGGCTCAGGCTCCTCCCCGCCTCCAACATGGCGGCGCCCATAGGCTCTACCCGCACGTGAGAATCTCCACGCCTGGGAATCCGAGAGTGCAAAAGTGTGAGCCAGTTTCGCTCCCCTACAGTTGGGTGCATCCCTCCGACCCTTGGCGAGGCCCTCGCGGCCGCTCCCCCTCTGTAGCCATGAAGACAAAGCCCGTTTCCCACAAGACCGAGAACACCCACCGGGTAAGCGGAGAATCTTGGGCCAAAACCGTGGATTCCTAGTGGCTCAGCGGTGAAACTGACTCTGAACAGCCCTCCCGGGGGCGCGGTGATTAGGGCCGAGCGAGGATCACTTGTTGGGGAACTCTGTCAAAAGTGGGATACTCTCCGGGTATAGTAAACTTGAGATGGGGAAAGAAGTCTGGATGGAAGATTTTGTTCTTGGTTTGTGGGGTCCGGCCCGTGTGGGAATTTCCTTCAATCTGGTGTAAAATGATTGATTGTAGGCTAATTGCTTAAGTACGTTCTCCCCTTGCTCTTTTGCAGACTCGAGGAAGGGAAGGGTTGTCGGCAGGAGTTGATTTTCCTGTTCAGGGATACTAAGTTACTTTATGTTTACCCCTTGAGGGTTTGAGAGTTATTTCTTTACTACAAAATGGGTAGTTCTTTATGTGCTTTAAAATAGTATTGTTGCAACGACTTGAACTGGTCCCTGTGCTTGTTGGGGGCGAGGCTAGGGGCGGGCCGGTGTGAAGGCCACTTCTGCTAGCATGGAATGGAAATTATATGCCATAACTGAAACAATTTATGCAAACATATTCCTAGAACTATTTCATGATCTTCCTGTAATTCAATATACGTATAGTGCAGTGCATTCAAGACTTTTCCTTTTGTTTTTACATTTTTGCGTTTCATCAGTAACATGAGATTATTGCATATGAGATTATTATATAACAAATATATTATATAACAAATATAATTAAGATAGGATAAGTATTAATGATAACACATCTTAACACCTTTCTGTTCCTTCCCCCAGTTTCTTACATTTGCAGAACGACTAGGGAATGTGAACATCGATATTATTCACCGGATTGACAGAACTGCAAGCTATGATGAGGTAAGGGTTTGTAGGGTTTGTAGTGTGTTTTTCAGGTTACTCTTAACATTTCTTAACATGAAATGTATTAGACTATCTAATTCAGTTACCACATACGGCAAATTAGATATGTCACTCATTGTTGCCATATTGGACAAGTGCATATATGGAAGATTTCCTTCACTGTAGAAAGTGCTGTTGAATGATGCTGTGTTAGACAATTAAGTTGACACTCAGCTGAGCATCTGTGATTTCTGCTTTCCCCTTTCATATGTCCACCCTCAAGCATTGCTGCAAATACATATTTCTTGAGCTGTAATTTTATTTATTTTTTTTAAGTGGCAATTTTATAGAAATATTAAGTAAGTCACCTTTCTTAGGCATGGTTTCCTCCTCTATAAAGAGGAAGGGGCTAGACTGCATTTTTTTTTCCAATTCTAATCCCCCTCTAACTCAGTCAAACCTCTACTTTAAAATCTGCATTAATTCATTATGTCTCTGCTAGCCTTCTAAGGTCCTGTATAGCATGCCTTTGGTTTAGGGGTTCAACCTCATTTCTTACTATTCTTCACTTGGCTTCAGTCACACTCTGTTTCAATGTCTCTTTGTATGCATTGTCTTAGTGTGTGAATTCAGCATGTTAAGTGATATTATCTAAGTAAGAATATAATGTCTTGGGAATGCACTGATGGAACCTAACCTAAATTCTCTGGGGAGTAAGGTTGGTTGTTAAACAAGGGATATAGACAAGCCAATACCTGAGTTGAATCTTACTGTTCATAAAGGTTTTAGCATAGCAAATAGGACAGGAAAGGATGTTTCTAGCTAAGGTAGAAGTCTGTGTCACAGACCAGAAACTAGACAATGCATACCACACTCAAGAAACTGCAAAGCAATTCAGACTGGTTATAATTTGTGTGTTCAGTGTTTGTGTTGATGGTGTGTTGATAGAGTGAGAAAGCTGAAGAAATCATCAGGGATCATAAAGGGCTTAATATATCAAGCTAAATTTTTTTTCCTAAAAAAAATATTGGGGTATCTTTCTAGGATTGTAAGGCAGGGGGTGGGTGACATGATCAGGCTTAAGTTTTAGATCTCTATGTTTTAGTGGAGAGGAAAGAATAGGACTAGCTTCAGGGCAATCAGTTGTGAGGATGTGACAGTTGTCTAGGTCAGAAATGATTATGATAGCAGTAGTTAAGAAAGAAAAGGGAAAGATTCCAGAGATGTTGGAGAAGTAGAACTAGATATTGAAGAAGTCGTGATGCCAGACCAGATTCAAGGGGTGAGGAAAGAGACTCCATTTCTTTGGCATAGAGACTGCAAGTCATGTGGCATAGGACTGGGACATAGTCTATCCCAGATGACTGCCATGTGCCAATTCCTCTACTAGACTGAGAATGCCCTCAGTTTAGGCTTTAAACTTTAAGGTATCTTTCCCTTCTGCCTTAGGAACAAAATTTAATGGGATTCTTTTTCTTCCTTTCTATTCTGTCTACCTGTTGATTTTCCTTCATTTTTTTTTAAAGACTTACAAAGCACAATGTAAGGATTTAGTTTTCTTAAGATTGTAAAAGATTTGCATGCTATTTGTACATGTTCTTATGGAGTTATTTGTTCTCACTTGCTCTTGCTTGTTCACGGTGTACATATCCATGGAAGGCAGTAACTTAATGGTTTTACCTTTCAAAGAACAAAGTGAATTGGTTTTACCTTTCAAAGAACCATATACACGGTGTTGACAAGCTAAACAATATGGTGGTAAACGTAGAAAATCTTTATCTCACCCTTCCCATTCTTTTTTGCCTAGGAGACCAATATTGAGAGTTTGGTGTATGTGTGTTGGTTTTTTTCCATACAAAATTGTGCAAACATTTCAAGAGGTCTTCTTTAAAAAGGAAAAACTGGATTCTACTATACACATGATTATGTAACTGGCTTTTATCACTTTGGGGGTATATATCCTAATTCATTAGCAATATGGTTTTAATAACCACATAATATACTCTAGTTATACTAAACAGTTTCCTCTCATCTGTTTTATGTACAATAAATTTGAATAAACATCTTTAGACTTGTATGTTTGCAAATTTTTAAAGAAATGCTTCCAAAATGGGAATTGCTTGTTCCAAGGGAGTACCTGTTTTTAGCTGAACAAAAATGCATGTAAACTTCCCCACAAGGTTTTAGCAGTAACACAGAAAAAGTTTTTCTTCCTTGGTGTGACTGTAAAGAATTACCTGTTGCAACCAAATCAACAAAACATTTTATTTTAATCATCTGCATATATTGTACTCTTTTTATTTTCTTTAAGCATGGTTAGTTAAAGCCCTTATTTAAAAAATCCTGTTTTTAAGTTGTTGATTATCATTGTGTTAAGAGCATTATTCTTATTTACTTTGTAGTTTTTCTTTGAGTTGTCTAATTAATGGACTGGCCTTAATGTATTGCTTTTAATCTTGACAGGAGGTTGAAACTTACTTTTTTGAGAGTCTACTGAAATGGAGAGAATTGAACCTAACAGAACACTTTGGTATTTCCTAATTTTGTTTCTATTTTATTCACCTATCATTTGTGCTTATCTGTTCAAAACAACTAAATAGTGGTAGAAAAGTAGAACATATTCTTTTTTTTTTTTTTTTTAACCCAGGGAAATTTTACAAAGAAGTTATTGACAAATGCCAATCATTCAATCAGTTGGTCTATCATCAAAACGAGATAGTTCAAAGTTTGAAGACTCATCTACAAATCAAGAACAGTTTTGCCTATCAGCCTCTTTTGGAGTAAGTAGAATGTTGAAAGAAACTTTGATGACATTTATCTGAATTTCAAGAAAGGTTATATTTCATAGCTACATTTGCCTCAGGTCTGGTGTTTGTAATTTAAAATCAAGAATTTATCTTTTTGGTAGATTAGAATATTAGTATATCACCATAATGCTGAACTGTAGGGGCTTGCTTTTTTTTTGCTTTCATTTTATGCTTTTAAGAGAACTCATTTTCTCTATAGAAATGATTGACTATAACTTGATTGAATGGACCTTCTTGGTTTAGTCTGATATCTTAGCTGAATTCTTAAAATGTGAAAAACTATATACCTCTCTTGAAATTTGGTTTGCAAAGTTTAATTAATCCTGTGATCCTAGGTGATTTACTCTCATTTGTGAAATAGATTTGCAGTCTTGGTTTTTTTTTTTTACCTATATGTCTTAGATTCAGTAATTTCTGCTTATTTTTAATCCAGCTTGGTTGTACAGTTGGCTCGAGATCTCCAGACAGATTTCTATCCGCATTTTCAGGATTTTTTCCTCACCATCACCTCAATCTTGGAGACTCAGAACACAGAGCTGTTAGAATGGGCTTTCACCTCGTTGTCATATCTTTACAAATATCTGTGGCGACTGATGGTGAAGGACATGGCCAGTATATACAGGTAACCCTTTTCTTACTCTCATATGGATGAATTGCTTTTCTTTTAAACTTCATTTTATATACTATTTGATGCTGTTTAGTAAATTTAGAAAGTTGTGCAGCCATCACTGCAGCCAGTTTAAGAACATTTCCTTCATCCCTAAAAGATTTCTCATGCCCCCTTCATAGTCAATCCTGCTTCCATCTGCATCAATTTTGAGAACAAAAGCAATGTGCACATATATTCAGTACATTCAAGATTCCCGGTGAAAACGTTTGTGTGCTTGAGGCCTCTCAATAGACTGGGCCTATTCAATAAAGATTATTTTGAGCATTTCAGTTTTATAAGTTGATATTTTTTGGTCAAGGGCAGTTTTTTTTTTTTAAAGATTTATTTATTTATGTATACAAGAACTGAGGTATAGGCCAGAGGTGCAGGAGGTGAGAGGATTCACAAGAGACAGAGCGGGGAAACAGAACAGGTGGATTGACTGAAATATGCTGCTGAGGGGTGCAGCATGCGAGACTGGAAAGATCTGCTGTGCTATGTGGGTCAGTTCCCTGGCTGGGGATCAAACTTGTGCTGCAGTGGCTGGCAGTAGCTTGATAACACTGTGTCTTTAGCTCCTGAGTCATCAGGGAGGCCCATTAAGGGCAGTTTTGATTGATACTGACAAGCAGGAGAGAATTTCTGACTCACATTGTGCATTTAATAACAACACTGATAACACTGGTCATGCTTACTTGCTAACCTGGCTCCCTGATGCTAATGTAAGCTTTAATTGCCTTTTCTCTGGCTTCTGACCCAAACTACATTCCCAGTGCAGTCCCTAATTATGTCCTTACATGAAGTTGATTTTCTAGCCAAAGTGGTCAACTGTCTACTACACCACTCTGCACTGATCTAACCTTCCCATCTCTTCTACTATTAAAAACATATCTCCACTGTCAAAGCCTGGCTTGATTCTATAACCTCCATAAATACTCCCTGGTACCTTGACCAGAAGAAGTAAAAGCTTTGTACTCTGAATCTCTCTGGTATTCTACCAGTTTATGTTACACAACTTCCGTTATAATTGTTTGTTTGTTTTTTTAAACACTTGGATTTCTTTTTTTTTTTTTAAGATTATTTTTATACAAAAACTGGGGTACAGTCCAGAGACACAGGAGGGTGAGAGGATTAACCAGAGAGAGAGCGGGGAGCAGGACAGGCAGACGGACTGAAATACATTGCTGAGGGGAGCAGCGGGTACAACAGGAGAGGTCTGCTGTGCCACGTGGGTTTCTCCCTGGCCAGCCAGGAATTGAACCCACGCTGTAGGGGCTGTGGACAGCTTCACAGCGCTGCGCTCAACCCGCTGCGCCACAGGGGAGGCCCAATATAATTGTTTGTTCTTAATGTAAAGGTGCCTTCTGTAAATCTGTAAACTTTTGAAGAATCTCATCTTCAATATCTGCATTTCCCCAGCACATAGCATACTTATTAAAACAAAAGACACAGTATTTGTGAACAAAATTTAGACAGGCAAAGAAAATGAATTCCATAGTAACTTTGTCACTCGCAGTTACTATGTTAGGAAAAGATTGTATATACTCCATTTTAATCTGGGACTTTTCTTTACTTGGTGTCTTGATTATTTCTACATACTTTAATTGTCTCAGGAATATGTATAACCAGCTCTTTACCCCTCTGAACACCCAAGGGTGGGTATGGTATAAAGCTGTAGGTTTTGTTTTCGTCCCACCCTCCCTTCATACTATTCTCCTTTGTCCCACCCTTCACATCACCCTATTTGAGCAAAGAGTAAGAGCGGAATATTTTCCAGCCTTTGCTAAGTTCTCTATGAAGCTTTGGATGGAATGTATTACAAACTAGTATTACCTTGTGGAGGTACTCACTTGAGCATTTCTGAAACCAGAGGCGACACGTCCCCATTCAAATGATCTCTTTTCAGTCATTCATGTGTTGAGAAACAAGTCCTTACTGTGTGACCCTGTTTGGTCATCCAGTTTCTAACAGTGACACCATCTTTCTTGTCACCTGAGCCACCTTTGACCCTGTTGTTTTCAAGGACTCCGAATTCTCTTGATTCTGTTCTTCACTTTCTCTTTCAGTTTCATGAATATTTATGGAATGTGGTGTGTTGGGCACTTGAGATACAGTCACAAAGCAGATAAACATCCATTTTCATGCCAAGTTTGCATTTTAGTGGTGGGTGGACATCTTGATTGCTTGTCCAGCCTTTGTTAGGAACAGCAAGGAGGCCTGGGTGGTGTGGAGCTGCGTGTGTGTAATGGGAGAGGAATCGGGTGACGGCAGTGACATGGCAGCAGGAGGACCGATCACCAAGGGCCTTGTGGGTGCCCTAAGGTCTTTGTTTCCATTGCAGACTATTGAAATGTCTCTTGGATTTTCCCTTTGCCTTACTGTCCGCCACCAGCTACCTCTATATCCTTGTCCTGGGGATATAGCAAAAATAAGAGAGATTGTATTCCATGGTCTTTTATCATTAGGGAGAACACTTAAAACAATGTGGTTATACAAGTGATATTTATTTTCAGCTATAGGACCTCGAGCAGTTTGCTTAGCTTTCTGCCTCAATTTCAGTGTTTGTCGAGTGGGAACAATAACAGTACCTACCCCACAGAGTTGGGCTGCGTAGGAAAGGAGGCTGGAGTAAGTGCTCACATGAATGGGAGCTAGAGTCCAGTCTCGCCTGCTTGATGGTAACAGTCACATTTACCTGGAAATCTGTCTGCACTTGCCTTCCCGAAACACATCATCCTTCCTCTTTTAGACTTGTTATCTCTTGACTTTGATCTACCCACCTCATTTTTGCTCTTGCTTTATCTCTAGTAATGTGCACCCCAGTACATACCTGAGTTATTCCTGTCCTCTAAGATTCACTACATGTTTCAACTTCTCATGTATTCTTTACTATAAGATCATCACCACTGATTAATTTCTGTGACCTACAGTCTTCTGGTCACCATGTGGGTTCTTGGTAATTGAATGATACCTTAAACTACTGATATCATACCTGCTGTGGTTTTTTTTTTTTTTGTTTTGTTTTTTTGTTTGTTTGTTTGTTTGTTTTTGCTTCCCCAGCAAAGTGGTGAATATAGAGTTGCTGTGTAGTATATCAAAAATTATGATTAATTCCACATGTCTTATTTTCTCATTTTTAGCATGTACAGTACACTCTTGGCTCATAAAAAACTCCATATAAGAAATTTTGCTGCCGAAAGCTTTACTTTTTTGATGAGAAAGGTTAGTCTGATATTTTACATATTTGTTGCTCATTAATTCTCAAAATCTAATGAATAGAAATATATATCTTTTATAATATGGTTATGGTTAATATGGATTAATATGTGTGATACATATTATATAAAGCCTGTTACCCCTTGAGTTTATCTCACATAAGGTTGTCTTTGCTCACTAATGTGAAATAATTTGAGCCACCCTTTTATTTTATTTAGGCTTTTAGTTAGTGTATATATATCAAAAGTGCCCTCTAACTCAAGTCATGAAAGGTATAAACAGTGCGATTCATAGGAATTTTGACAATAATTTACTGAAGAAACAATTTTATAGTGTCATCTGTATTTGTTTCAGCCATAAAATTTTGAGGGTTTTTATAATAAAACGGTAACATTGGTATGAAAATTTTTTGTATCTTATGTATCTATTTGTATGAAAATCTATTGTAAAATATATGATTGGTTTAAAAGACAGATGACTGCCTTGTATAGTTTTCCTTGGTACATGCATTTATAATACACCAGTGAAGTGAGCTCTTCTTTGTATCCAATTACAGGTGATAGTATTACTGTTGCAGTAGTTTGAAATTACTGAAAGTATATTCCTTTCAGAATATGTCTTAATACAGAAGAGCAGGTAACAGTTCTTCATTTAGATGTGTGTAGGTTGTAAATATAGTTTCCCTTTGCATTTTTTGTCTTTCAGGTTTCTGATAAAAATGCACTTTTCAACTTAATGTTTCTTGATCTCGACAAACATCCAGACAAGGTAGAAGGTGTTGGACAGTTGCTCTTTGAAATGTGCAAAGGAGTTCGGAATATGTTTCACTCTTGTGCAAGAACGGTAAAGAACCAGGAGGAATATTTTGAGTTTGTGTGAAAGGGATTAAAAAGAAAACAGATAAAATAAATGCACATGATGTGGAGAGACTCATAGCCTAGAATAAGTAGAAAGCAGTCAATGGGAACTGTTAGAGCTTTAATAACAGTGCTTACCTGGGGCTCTGGATGACTATTTTTGCTTCCAGTATCGTTATTCTTCATGATGAATCCTAGCAGATAACAGAAATTGATTAATGAACAGTGTGTGGGCTACGTATGATAAAATCTAGTTTGGAAATTTCTTTTGGGACATATGTTAACTTCACCATCAAAGTGGCCACTTCCTGGGTCATTTCAGATAGACTTTGATAACTTAATATAGTGTGGAATAGTTAGAGTGGGAGGTAACAGTTAATACTATAAAATGAATTTATGTGTTCATTTTCATGATTCTTGGATTCCCATAGGCAGTGAAGCTAATTTTGCAAAAATTAGGACCAATTACTGAAACAGAAGCTCAGCTACCTTGGATTTTAATTGGAGAAACACTCAAAAATATGGTCAGATCCACTGTGTTCTACATCTACAAGGAACATTTTGGTGTATTTTTTGAATGTTTGCAAGTGAGTTCAACTTTTCAAGGATTTGTATATAAAAAGGAGTTGAAGAGTTGAGTATTATTA
The DNA here is from genome assembly GCF_964194135.1 of Talpa europaea. NCBI lineage: Eukaryota > Metazoa > Chordata > Mammalia > Eulipotyphla > Talpidae > Talpa > Talpa europaea. Next base: position 13,208,633 of record NC_140083.1, on the reverse strand, counting down.
GTTTAAGAGACCACTCCTGCATATTGTATTTCATAATTATTTTCTTTATGCTTTTATGTATATATTGGGACTTTTCTTCTTTTACCTCATGCACTATTTTAATTTGATTTGCTATCTTGAGCTGGGTAGAGCATAGTGTTTAAGGCTTTGCAGCCAGCCTGCTTCTGTTTGAATATTAGCTTTATTACTTAGTGCTAATGTGAATTGGGAAAGTATTTTAAACCTCTAATCTTCATTCTTTCCTTCTGGTCAATGGGAATAATAATAATCCCTTCAGGGTTGCTGTGAGGTTGATAGGTTAATACTTAAAGGATGAGAACAGCATGGTCAGAAATGTCAGCTGTTATGATCACTAGTGACAAGGAGCCAGTAAATGTGTTTTTATCTTTCAAAGCTAAAGAATGAAAATTTGAACTGTTTCACATACTCTCTTCATTTTTAGATTGATGAGTTCGATATTTAACAGTTTTTCTCTCCATTAAATTTCTTATTTTCAGGAATCACTCCTGGATCTATATACAAAAGTAACCAAAACTAACTCTGGTGAAAGTTCTGAACAGGTGAAAAGGTTGTTGGAAATTTATCTGATACTTGTGAAACATGGAAATGGATCTAAGATAACCAAACCTGTTGATGTTTGCAAGGTGAGTTCCCAACTTAATTTCTTTGGCGTCTGTTCATGAAAAGCTGATCACTAAGTGTGCTTCGCTTTTTCTTTTATTTTATAGGTATTGTCTCAATCATTACAGATAGCCCATCTCTCCACGTCTTGCTTGCAGACCCTCTTGGATGTAATTTCTGCTTTGATCCTAGGTGAAAATGTTTCCTTACCAGAGTCCCTCATCAAAGAAACCATTGAAAAGGTAATTTATTTCAACAAATATTAATTGAATAGTTAATAAGATGTTTGACATTGAGGAAGCCTCCTGAGGAATACAAATGAAGTATACCAAAGGCTATCCCTTCAGGCAATTTGTAATCCTGTTATGGATGTGTAATAGAAATGAACAAAACAGTGTAGAGAAAGTAAATCTGTTCAGTAAACATTCAGTAGACATCTCACTTACCACATATTGGTTATAGACCAGGTCTTCTGCAGTGGACAACTGGTTCCTGTGATTTTTGATGGCTAGGGAAGTAAGACCTTTGTTGAGACCATATTGAAATGTAATGATTAATTCTGCCTGGGGTTGAAGAACAGAGAATGCTTTTAAATAGGTTAAATAGCAAACTGCCTATCAGAGAACGAGTTAAAAGTGCTGGGAGCGTGAAATCACACAGTATGTTCAAAAGTAACATTGTCTGCACATGGACATGTGAGGAAGTATGATCTATACCAGCAAGATTCTGCTTGGCCCTGAAAAGTTAGGTTGGATTTTCTTCTGCAAGCAGTAGAAGGCACTGGAAAGAAATTTAAGCAGGAAAAATGGTTTGATGAAATTTGCATTTAGTGAGTCTAGAAAATGGAATAGAGAGAAGGGGGATTGAAAATAGAAGCATCGGTTAGGTTTTGCCAGCTTCCTGCAGTGTGATGGGATAAAGCATAGAGGAAGGTAAGAAATGGCACTGCTTACCCTTTTGTGACACTGTGCAGCTAGGAAAGGATAAAGCAGCAGCTCTTGGGCAGAGCCCCATGTCAGCATGGGAAGCACATTGTCCTTCACCTCTGTGCACACCCCTGTGGACAGAACATGGTTGAAGTGTGCCCACCTTTCCCTTCCTCCCTCCTTCCCATTCCTGTCTCATACCTGCGTGTGTACCTGTGCACATGCTATCAATTTACTTGTGTCAAGCACCCCACTGCCTGCTTGCAAGGCAGAAGACCTGGGAGGCTTGGGTGTTTTTTATTTTCAGGAATGGGGAAATGACTCGCTGTGTACTTAAGAAGATTTTTTTTTTTTTTAACCTGTGGTCTACAGATTTTTGACAGCAGTTTTGAAAGGCACTTAATTTTGGATTTTTCCGAAGGCATGTTTACCATGAAGCAGTTTGAGCAGGTGAGTAAGATACTAAGTTTTGGGTTTATTTTGTTGTGGTAAAATAATCATTCTTAAAATGCAATTTTTTTTGGAGAGAAACAAAACACATTGGATATTTCAGTCCATGTTTCTTTAAAGCACTATATTCCAATTTTAGCCACAAGTGAAAGTTTAGTTCATAATGCTAAGGCCTTTCAAATAATATTAAATAACTAACTTGCTTTATAATAATCCTTTAGGAAGTTATAGAACCATGTGTTAAAATTGAAAAAATAAAGAACAGTTTAGGGCACTTTTGTGTTAATTTGGAACAAGTTTGCAAATTCATTTTATAAAATAGGTATTTGATGGAATGAAGTAGAAATCTTGTTCATCAAATCCTGAGTTTATTTTATCCTTTCTCCATACCCCCATCAAACATTTGCCACTCCTTCCAACTAGTAATCCTGCAGTACTCTTCATGGAAACCTATTATGTAGCTATTCTCTTTTTTTTTTCTTTTTAGTCTTTCATAACATATGTTCTCATTTGTCTCAGAAAAACTTGTACGTATATGAAATTGTCCTTTTCCTTCCTGCCAGTGGGGGTCCTCACATCTCTCTGTTTTTCTTAACAAATGCATCTTTTCCCTCTCTCTTGTTCCCTTTGGTCTTTTTAAAAAATCTTTTTATCAGAGTGCTCTGTGCATATAGTTTTAAAAAGTCAAACAGGGCCAAAAGGTAGTCACTTTCCATTCCCATCTTACTCACAGGAAACCAACTACATCTAATGATTATCTAGCTATTTTCTTTGATATTTACTTCATATAATTAAATTATTGAAACATTTTACTTTTCCTTGATTCATTAGTTTTAGTCCTTGGTGGATGAATTTCATTCTTTTGATACTTCTTTCCCCAATAGTGTCACATCACAAATTTTGGTTGAATTCACATTCACCATGCACTTGATCCTTGTAAATAAGGAGTGTTTTATAATTACATTTCCTTTTTATTATACCTTCTCATTTTCCCCAAGATTACTAATTACCTCATTCTTGAAGAATCCCAAATTGTTTTCTTTGACTAGCTAGCTCATCAATGAGACTGTCTTCCAGCAGCATTGTAAAGTGCCTCTCAATGGCAACTTGTCAGGTACTTTGGCAGCTCAGTTTTTTTTTGTTTTGTTTTTTTTTTTTTGTTTGTTTGTTTGTTTGTTTTTTCTTTCTTGGAAACATTCTCTGGAGCAATTCAAGTCTGAATGGGTTGCTTTTTCAGCCCACTGCACAGGTGTCATAATAAGATTTCCTTTTGCTTTTCTCCTGTTTCTTTGATCATATGTCTTTTTCTCACTAGAGTTTACTGTCTTATTTTGATAAAAGACAGTCTCCAAAGGTTCTTAAGAAAGGGAAAATGTAAGTGAAATTTTGAGATTCAATACTTCTGAACCAGTCTTTATACACTCCTCATGCTATGTTATTGGTACATGGGGTATAAAATTCCAGATTTCTCATTCTCCTGCACAGTTGTTAGTTTGTTTTTTTTTTTTAGTTTTATTTATTTTTGCATAGGAGAACTGGGGTGTAGGCCAGAGTCACAGCAGGTAAGAGGATTCACCAGAGATAGTGGGGAGCAGAACAGGCAGACTCACTGAAATATACTGCTAAGAGGAGCAACAAGATCTGCTCAGGACAGACAGAACAGACAGGACAGATGTGCTGCGCCATATGAGGGTTAGCCTTTTGGTCAGGGATCAAACTCAGACGATAGTGGTGATAGTGCTGAGACTTAACTCCGAGGCCACAAGGGAGGCTCCTCCTGCACAATTTTGAAGGCATTGTGCCAAAAGCCTTCAAATCCCAAAAGTGGAATTGCTGAGTTAATGTACCACAGGAACAATGGAGGTTCCTATGGAGAGGTCTCCTGCCATTTTTGATTCCTGATTATTTATGATGCTTTTTTTTTTTCCTCTTAAATGTCTAAGAATATTCGCTTCATTAGCTGTTCTGAAATTTTACCTGTTAGTAAATGTGATTCCTCTCTTATTTTTAGCTTTTTCTACCCAGCTTTCTCTTGTATATTGAGAGTTGCTTCTCAGTTGATGACGAGACAGTTCAAGATGAAGCTCTGGCCATTCTGACCAAGCTTGTTGTGAACAAAGCCTCACCTCCTGCCGTTGGCTCCATGGCAGTTCAGTATCCTCTGGTTTTCTCACCACAGACAGTGGGGTAAGTTTTAAGCCTTTATTCCCCGTAATGTCGGCCAGATGACCCATTTTAAAATAATGCAGAGAGAAAACTGAAAAAATGAAATCTCTATGTATCACTGGAAAGATGTTCCTAACATACAGTTGTGTGAAAAAAGCAAGTAGTAGAAGAGAACATGTCATGTCATTCCCAGGTCACCCTGCCACTCCCTGCTCTACTCCCTGGCCTCTGGGAACCCCCATCTCTTCTTCATTTTTATAATTTAGTTAAGTGGTAGATTTTATCAGCTGTTTTTTTATGGACAATCCTTTGATGTCAAGTTTCAGAACTCAGCCAGGTACTTTCTCATATTTTTCTACATGTTTTATGTTTTGCAATTAGATCCGTGATCCCTTTTGAGTTAGCTTTCATATAAGGTGTGAGGTTTCGGTCAAGCCTTTCTTGGCCTCTGGATGGCCGCTATTCTGGCAATAGTTGTTGAAAAGTTCATTTTTCCTCATTGAACTGATCTGACACTTTAAAAATTTAACTGAGTGTGTACATGGCTCTATTTCTCAATTCTCTATTCTGTTCTAGTGCTCTTTGTGTCACACCTCTAATGTCACATTATCTTATTGCTGTAACTGTGAGTTTTAAAATCTTGGAAAAAATTTAACAAGTTCTCCCTCTGACTGTGAAACTGAGGCAACCAGAAGGTGAGGGTGGAAGAGTAGGAACAAGGGGGCCCAGTGGAGCACGGTCGGGATTATTGGGCTTTTGTGGTAGACATGGTGTGAAAATACACATTTGTCGAGTTTTGATACAGTGCAGTGTTATAAACCAACACTGCTTCAATAAACTTAATTGGGAACAATTTAAAATTAAAAAAGTCCTCCCTCTTTGTTCTTTTTCAAAATTGTTTTAACTTTATCTAGAAGCTTGTTTATGTCTGCAAAAGAAAACCCTATTGGGATTTTGTGTGGAATTGCCTTAAATCTATAGTTGAATTTTGAAGGGCGTTTAAGGGAACACAAAAATTTACTTTATTTATATCAAGAGGATGGTAAGGGAAGGAAAGAATTGACTATTGACTTTTGGAGTATATACCTTTGCATTGTTTGAATTGTTAAAGGGTCATGGATTATTTTCTTAATTTCATGAAGAATTGAGACCCTTGGGGCCTCCCCTGGTGGCACAGCGGTTGAGCGCTGGGCTGCGAAGCTGCCCACAGCCTCTGCAGCACCAGTTCAATCTCTGGCCACCGGCGAGGGTCCCATATGGTGCGCAGACCTCTCCTGCTGCGCCCGCTGCTCCCCTCAGCAGTGTATTTCATCACTCTGCCCGTTCTGTTCCCCTCTCTGGCCCTGGTGAATTCTCTCACCCTCCTGCGCTTCCGACTGTACCCAGTGCTTGTACAAATAAATAGATAAATCTTTAAAAAATAAAAATAAAAAAGAATAGAGACCCTTTAGAAGTCGAGACTAAGTATCTAAATGTGAGCGAGGGTTCTGCTTAGCATTTTTTAAATATTTGAGAAATCCCTAGAAAATGGTAGCATAGGAAACCAGTTCTCTACAACTCTTATGTGTTCATATTTAATTTTTTTACTTCTCTTGCATTAGTTAGAAGTATAGATGAATTCCTTGAGTTTGTGCTGAATGCTCAGCTGCGGAACATCACGGCATTTCTTGAGGGGTGTGTCATTGTCCCATAGTCAAATAGCAGAGTTAGGTTTTGAGTCCATTCAGACTGAGATTCTGGAGGAAACCATCTTCTTCACATGCCACTCTTGTGCCAACCATAAAAATAGTAGTTTTTCTAACAGAATCTTGGCTTTTTTCTTTACTGAGCCCTGACTCCTAAGAAATGGGTCTCCTAAGAATCTCCAGTAGAATTCTCCCTCTGAAATACTCTCTTGATATTGCAACATCCAAGCCAGCTTCCAGCAGCATATTCCTTACAGGTGACCAAAACTACTACTAGGTTAGGACAATGAAAGTGAAGCTGCTTTGTTAGCTTCCATGAGGTGACAGCCAGGATCCAATAGCCTACGGCCAGACCTCATGCAGTTGTCTCAGTTGTCTCAAATCCCCCTTGGAATGTGGCTTGATGAGAATAAATAAATAGATTAACTAATTAAGTAGATAGATTAACTCAAGGCAAATGCCACCACTTGTGTGTGCCTATCTCTGAGAAAACATCCCTCTGCCACCCCCACAGGTAGGGTATACGTGAATGGTCACCTTTGTCTGAATATCCTTAGTAACATCAGTCCACTCTCACAGATTTATTATGGGAATAACAAGAAATAATAGGTATAAAAAGACTTCAGAAGATAAATTTATTCTGTCATTGACAAATATTTATTGTGATGGGCACTGTTCTAGGCACTGAGGTGTAACAGTGAAAAAGAAAAAGGGTCTTTCTCATGGGAGATAACATTCCAAGTGGGGGAAGGAGGGATATGAGGCAGATAAACAAACAAGATCATTTTAGATAGTGAGGGGGGAAAAATAGAACCTGAGGTTGAGAGGGAGAGTGAATGGAATGTTCTTTTCTAAAGAAGGGGCCTTTAGTGGTGATGGTACATGGGGTGCCTTGGGGAAGGAAATTCTATGGAGACTCAGTCTGAAGGGGTGGGGGGAAGCAAATATTGTCTAAAAAAATGTAAAAAATGATAAATGTTAAAATAAAAAAATTAATAAAATAAATAAATAAAGAAGGGGCCTTTAGATGGTTGTAGTCGTGGAAGGATCCAGCCTTACAAACAAAGCTAGCTGAAGGATTTTCAAGGCATAGGAAAGAGTTACTGGATAAGGTCTGTGACAAGAGTAAGGCTGTCATGTGTGAATATTCCAGTTCCATGTCTTTGTCAATGTGTAGTATTGTCAGTTTGCATTTTAACCATTCTAATAGGCAAGGAGTGGTTCTCATTTTGGTTTTAATTTGCAGTTTCATGGTGAATGAGGATGTTAAGTACCGTTGCATGTGCTTATTGGATATTTGTATATATTTTTTATAAAGTCTGTTCATATATGTTTCTATTTTTATTTATTTTTTTTTTTGAAGATTTATTTATTTATGCATACAAGAGCTGGGGCACAGGCCAGAGATGCGGGGGGCATTGGCGGGAGGGAGTGAGGATCCACCAGAGATAGAGCTGGAAGGAGAACAGGCAGACTGACTGAAATATGTTGCTGAGGGGAGCAGTGGGCGAGACAGGAGAGGTCTGCCTCACTGTGTGGGTTTTCCCTGGCCAGCCGGGGATGGCACTCGTGCTGCAGAGGCTGCGGATTGCTTCACAGTGCGGTGCTTAACCCCTTGCACCACCAGGGAGGCCCTGTATTTCTATTTTTAAATTTCCTTTTTTTCTTTTCAGGTTGTAGGCGTTCTTTTTATAGTCTGGATACAAGTCCTTTGTTATGCCAGGATTACAATGTTTTCTTCATATATATCACTGATTTTTTTTTTTTAATTATATTTCTGTCTTTCAAATAGGATTGAAGTGATGGTCATTGGAAAAAGTTAAGAGAGACAAACAAGAATTGTGCCATAGTAACAAATACCTAAAATTGAATGTCACATCAGAAAACACCGCTGAATAACCATTTATTAGGTTAAGGTAGCAGAGAAAGTTGCTTCTAAATTGCTTTAGTGATACTTGTCAAATTCACCATGGTAACTTTATATCATTCTACACTTGTGAAGTAGTAAAGGAAAGGGGATGCAGTTAGTCAGTTCATTCCAGTTCTTACAAATGTGCCCATTAGCACAAAATTTAGAAATACCTAAAACTAGAAAGACTTGGTTTAAGTTGTGAAGCAAATTAAAATAGATAAAGAAAGTGGAACCAACAGAGGTTGAAAAAGCCTCTCATTCAAAATCAGTAAATGATTCACATTTGTTTAGTTATTTATTTTTTCCAACAGCCCCACCAGTTTCCCAACACCCCAAATGCTCCACACATGGAAAGGAACCAATTTTATCACAAACTTCAGAGGGCAAGAGTGATTACATTCTCTTTTACTTCCAACTTGTTTATCTTTTCTTTCTTCAGATCCTATATAAGACAGAGGAGGATAAGATCCAAGGGAGGAAACGAGCAGAAAACAGTACTGGATCGTCTTTTATCTATAATTCAGTTACCCCCTAGTAAAGATGTTTGCCTTTCACATTCTTGGGCAGCCCTTGTTGTGTTACCTCACATCAGGTAAGAAAACACACAGCATTTCATTTTGAAAGTGATGCATAATGTGCTGGCTAAAACGTTTATTAGCCATTCGTTGTGGTTCCAAAAACAAGCTATTGAATGCCAGTTTGGACTTTTCCCTTTTCTCCCCATGACTTGAACAGACCTCTGGAGAGAGAGAAGGTGATTCCACTAGTTACATGCTTCGTAGCGTCACTCTTCACCACTGTTGACAGAGGGAGCTTTGGAAAAGGTCAGTTACAATTGCCATTTGTTCTTTCTTTTCTGGCATACCCTGAGGAACTGTAAACACGTGGAATACCAGAGAATAGAACTGACATCGTGTCCTGATATAACCTCCTGTGTGATAAATCAGGGAAAGAGGACAAGGTGCCGATGTTGCACTTGTACTTCGTAACATGGTAGCCAGGTCGTGGTGGCTTGAACATGAGCTGAATGGGAAGAAGGGGAGGTGTCCAAAGGATGCCAAGGACTGAGGAACTGTAAACTCGTGGAATACCAGAGAATAGTACTGACATCGTGTCCTGACATAACCTCCTGTGTGATGAATCAGGGAAAGAGGCCAAGTGCCAATGTTCCACTTGTACTTCGTAACATGGTAGCCAGGTCATGGTGGCTTGAACATGAGCTGAATGGGAAGAAGGCGAGGTATCCAAAGGATGCCAAGGACGCCCACTTTCGAACCCCAGCTTGTGTCGAATTCCCCGTGTCCCTGTTCACTCTACCCCACTGTGCTCCAGGCATTTCTGTTTCCTTACCCTGAGCAAGCTTTGGACATATATCCCTTTTGCCTAGAGTCCTTTCTAGATCTTTGTCATTTGGTGAAACTACTGATCTTTCAAAACTCAGCTTGATCCTAACACCTCTGTGAAGCCTTCATGACCCTTTCAGTCAGAATGATTAGGCTGTCCTGCCCCAATTACCATTTTCTGTTATGTACCAGGACATCTCCCCTACAAGCCTGAGAATAGCTGTTTCAAAGTAATATTTTGTTTTATTCTAGCACAGTATTTTTTGCTAACATATGTAGAGAGTAGTCATTCATTCATTTAAGTATTACTGTGGTAGGTTCTATGTTGGGTTATAAGCAAACATGTTAGAGAACAAAGTAGACTTGTGTTCAGTAGCCACATGTGGCTAGTGGTTACCAAACTTGCCTCTGGCTCCCCATTGGCACAAGTATACAACATTTCAGACATGGCAGAAAGTTGGATTGCACAAGTATAGTCTTTAGTCTAAAGCAGGGATTGACAACATTTTTTATCTAAGGACCAGACACTAAGTATTTGATATTTTATATTCTTTTTGTTTGTTTGTTTTGTTTTAAATGACCTTCAAAATTATAGAAAACATTCTTAGCTGAGGAGCCATATAAAATCAGGCTTCTTACTTGTGTGCCATAGCTTGCCACTGCTCATGTAGGACTAAATATCTAATTAGTGTTAATATTATTGCTCTTAGTCATTGGATATGTGACTTACTAGTAGGAGACATAAAATCAATATTTCTTAGCTTTTGAAAAGTCCAGGTGTTCTCCCCTCAGATGTTTTAGTTTTGATAATGCCAGTGGGTAGACCCATTGAACCTCTTCATCTCAGTTAATGATTTTTAGTCTGTATTTTCACTCTGTATTTTTGTACGTATTTTTCTCTAAGAAAGTTAAAAGGACTTGGAACCTTTTCAGTTCTTTTATATTCTAGCATTTGACAGATAATTCTTTATGAGGCAAAATTTTACTGTAAAAACTTCTTATAAATAGCAAGTGTTAGATAAATGTGATGTCTGATGGTTATTGTGTCAAAGAAATAAGAAATGTGGTGTCTCCTGTTTTACTTCCTTAGGAAGCTTATTTGTTCTTTATCAAGCTGTAAATGCTCTGCTGAGTTTGGAAGAATCTTCTGAACTTCTTCATTTGGTTCCTGTGGAACGTGTGAAGAATTTAGTATTGTAAGTAAACATAGATTCTACACAGTTTAAAACTTAATAATATGTGAGGGCTCCTATCCTTGGGAAATCTTGGACATATTAGCAGGCCTTGTTTTGATCTACTTTATATACATATCCCACATAGTAAATGTGTTAATTGATTTATGTCTTCCAATTAAAATAAGTAAAGTTTTGACAGTCTTTAAATATGGATTCACATCTGTCAGGGGGTATTTTATGTGTGTGTAAGCTAGTGTTGTAGCGTGTAAATAATGCTGATGACTCCCAGTCACAACATTGCAGTGTTGACCTTTTGGAACTTTTTAGTGCCTCCAACACACACATTTCTACTACTTGTGTGTTCTATCACAGCTTGACATGATCTTTCCAAAACAATCCAGCTTTTTTGTTTGTTTTTAGTTCATTTTACCCACCTCCTGATTTTGGTAGGAACCTAGGAGCACTACACTGTGGGCATTCACTGGCACCCTTTGTAAAAGTTGGGCCTTTCAAAAATCTGCAAGAGTAGTTGGCTTTTTTCTCTGGGGTCCAGTCAATTTTCTTGCCATGCTTTTATTTTTTTATTATTTTTTTAAAAGATTTATTTATACAAACACTGGGTACAGTCAGAAGCGTGGGAGGGTGAGAGAATTCACCAGAGCCAGAGCGGGAAACAGAACAGGCAGACCAATGAAGTACACTGCTGAGGGGCGCAGCAGGCCCCTGTGCACCATGTGGGACCCTCGCCAGTCTGCGCCATGTGGGACCCTCACCAGTGCCAAGGATTGAACCGGCGCTGCAGAGGCTGCAGGCAGCTTCGCAACGCTGGGCCAATGGGGAGGCCCTTGCCATGCTTTTAAAAGCAGATTCATTTACTTCAACCAGTATTCAGTGACATTTCCCTTGGACCAGACCTCTCTTCTAGTTAGTGAATGAAACAAAGTTTCCTGCCTTCGTGGAGCTAACAATCGAACAAGAGACACTAAGCAAAGTGAGAAAGTAATGTGTAAAGCATGTTAAATGGTCATAAGTGCTGTAAAGAACATTGAAGCAGGGTCAGTGGGTGAGGAGAACCTGGAAGTCGGATCTAATAGAAGTTGTAAATAGAGAAGGCCTCACCAAGAAAGATCTGTGAGCAGACACCTAAAAGTGGAGAGGAAGTAAGGCAAGAGGCTATCTGGGATCTGGAATGCTTTCTGTGTTCCAGACCTGGGGAGACACGAGTGCCCTCGGCACGCTGCATGCTTGGCTGCAGGAGGCTGTGGTGGCTGAGTGCAATGAGGCATGGGTAGGGGGCGAAGGGGACATCCAGGTGCGGGGGCATGCCAGGTATGACCTGTCAGGCCTTAGCCTCTGAGTGATGGGGAGGCAACCACACGAGGGATTTTTGGTGGGGGTGTGACATCAACCTAATGAGGAGTAAAGGAGACCTGTTAGGAGTCTCAACTGTAGTAGTCCCCACATCTCTGCATTTCTAAATCTGGGCAAAGCTGGCTTTCTCCATGCTAAGTCACTGGTCTAAATTCTTTTAAGGAGGAGAGTTTTTTCTTTGCTAGTACCCTCCTCACATATTCCCTTCTTCATCCTTCCTTTTAAATTTCTCATATTCTATTCTTTAGTAGGAGCTCTCTACGGCAACCGTAAAGCTTTTGAAACAGAAGGGAGCATATAACACAGAGCGGGATTACTGTGTCCCCTGCAGAGGGCCAACTGGCCTCCCAGCCAGGTAGCTTGGATCCACTTTGAGGGTAGAGGTATAAGCTTCCATTTTTAAATGAGCCTCTGTGCTCAGCACTGTGCTAGTTACTGTTTAAGCGCACAGGTTTCACAGCCAAGACAACTGGATTTGAACCTTGTCTCTACCACCTACTTTGGTATGGCTCAGTTAGTTAACTCATGCATATTAAGGTGGACAATGCCTGCTGTGATGGCAGCACATGAATTGCATTTATTGTGTCCTTATGTGCCAGCCACTGTTCTGAGTATTTCACATAATGTTACTTAATTCAATCCTCAGGACAGCTCCATGAAATGTAAGGACTGTTCTCATCAGACAGGGAAAGTAAAATTCTAAAATGAACCCAGAATCTTGACTACCCAGTACCTGCTGTCACCCTGATCTAAACCACCATCTCTTACCTGGAATATTGCATTGACCTGAGTTTTCTTGACGCTTTGAGATGAGAGCTAGATCATGTCACTTTTTCCAACAATGCAGGGGTGATTCCAGAGACAAGTGTGCTTGTCACAACTGGGGGCTGAATCTAGAGGGCGGAGGCCAAAGATGCTGCTAAACAATCTAGAATGCTCAGATATCCCACCTGCCCCCCACCCCCAACAAAGAGTTATCTATCAACGTGCCGCTATTGAGAAACCTTGCTCTACCCCGGGGTCCTTAACATGCTCGTAGGGCTCTTGGCGTGTTCTAATCCCTGTCTGCGTCTGGCCACACTCTCAGCCACTCTTTCTTGTTAACTGAGTCCCAGTTGGACGAGTCTCCTTGACCTTCCTCAGACAAACACACCGTCTGGGACAAAGCATCACTCTTCCATCTGCCTGCCTGAAATGCTTTCTTGCAGATTTCCCATGGCTCACTTCTCTTCCTGCAGTCTCTGCCATCTATGACTGCCCCCTCTTTACCCCCACCCCTCTCCCTTTCTACCTCCCACACACCACTCACACCCCAGCCTCCTTCCCCAGATTCATTTTTCTCCCCTGCACTCATATCTATAAATACTCATTATTTATTAGTTGATGTAATAATTGTCTACCTCCCTCAGAAAATAAACTCCAGGAGCATAGGGACTTTGTCTTTTGTTTACTGCTATGTCCACAAAAGTCACTGGCATGTAATAGACACTCAGTAAATATTTGTTGAAGGAGGATGGCACATGGGTTAAATAGCTTGGCAAAGGTCACACTGCTGACAGATGGCAGGACTGGGTCAAACCAGAGGTGCTCAGTGACCCCAGAGCCCATGCCAGGTCCTGCACTAGCTCCCTCTCTAACTCAGCACCTGGCACATGGAAAACACTTAATAAATAGTAAATACCTATCCCCCTTAATGTCAATCTCATTTACACCTGCATGGATTGAAAAGACAGCTTTAGGTTTTACGTATTCTAATCCCACCTCTACTCCACTGAGCTGTGTGTCGTGAGCACCTCACTTGCTGTTGTAGGCCTCAGCTCCCTCCTCTAAAATGAGGCTCAATGCCCACGGAAAACTGTTATTGGCCGCCTTTACATTTTCTCCATCAGTGCTAATTTTCTGCAATTTCTAGGCTAGTCTTAGACTTGGGTATGGTGCCATCTGGGTCTAATCATTACCTTGTTGCAGAATGCTTCCTTCGGAGCCATCTGTGCTGCTGTTGGCTGATCTGTATTATCAGAGATTATCCTTACATGGCTGCAAAGGACCACTTTCTGAGGAAGCGTTAATGGAATTATTTCCCAAGTTACAAGCCAATATTTCAAGTGGTATATCTAAGGTAATGATACAGTTTTGTGGTGTGTTCTCAGTTCATATTTTGTTTCTGTATATGGCCAGGGATTGTCCAAGCTCCTTAATCAGAAAATGCTGCGTGGGATGATGTCTGTTTAAAACGGTGGTTCCTAACCTGAATCCGATCAACACTGACTGACAAACTGATGGCATGCAGCAGGATTAATTGGGGAGCATTATATAAGTACAAATTCTGGGTTCCCACACCCCAGAATACTAATTCAGTCTGGCAAGGGTTGAACTGAAAAATCTGCAGTTGTGTAAATCACTCTGTAGGTGATTCTGCTGCTCTTCTAGTGTAAAGAAATTCCTGATACGTTATCTAGAAATAAAAATCTCTAATTTCAGTGAAATTGTCAACTTAATCAGCACTTATTTATGTGGGATACTTATAGTATCATGGTTCAAAGAAACAACTTGGCATTATCTTTTCAGTCTAGTCTGGTCATTAATTACTTCTGTGTTATTTGAATAAGGTATTGGTTAGTATTGAATAAGAAATAAGGGGTAGAATAAGCATATATTATTCTGACAAGTGGTATATTTTTCTTGATTTTGTAAAACTTAGAACTCATGGACTGTTAATTTTATCTAATGGCTAAATTTGGAAACTTACCTGTCACTTTTTCTAGATTCGGCTTTTGACAATAAGGATCCTAAACTACTTCGAAGTTAAACTTCCGGAACTGATGGGGGTAATTTATTCAATTTGTATACTTTTTAAAAACATAATTTGATATATTTTTTAATTTCCAAAATGATACTTTTGCACAAAATCCCACAAAGCCACTAGCTTGTTTCTTTCAAAGTTTGGCTAGTACCCCAGAGTTTCATACATCTTATTTAACCAATTTCTGTTATTTGTAGTTTTTCACCATTTCTAATAATACTGCAATAAACATCCTTACATAGGTTATCTTTGCATAGGGAAATATATCCATAATGCAAATTGCTACTTCTAGAAGTAGAAATCACTTCTACTAAAGGTAGAACTGTATAGTGAAGAGATATATATATATATATATATATATATGAAAGATAGATATATATATGAAAGAGATATATATATATTTTTTCATGGTTACATGGTACCATTAACTTTAAGTTATTTTGATATTTGCTTTCCTGGTTTTTATTACCATTTCTATGCCAAACACTACAGCTAAATTATCTACCAAAAAGTAAATGCAACAAGGAAAAATGAATCATTTACCCAAAAAATGTGTTGCCTATTTAATTTAAACCATTAACATATGCCAGTTTTTCTTTTGTAGACCTTTGGTCACATTGAATGTTCTTTCTAGAAAATCAAAATACTTCCCTACCTCCTTGGTTTTCTCTGGTTGTTCAGGATGACGGGCTCTGGGACCGCCAGTCAGCCTTTGCTATATTACGCCAAGCAGAACTCGTGCCAGCGACCGTGAATGATTACAGGGAGAAGCTTCTTCATTTGAGGAAACTAAGACATGATGTGGTGCAGAGTACTGTCCCTGAGGGGCCGTTACGGGAGGTATAACACAGAGTCCTTTTTCTTTAAGTTATGCTGTAAGATCCATTTAGCTGACTTTTGAAAAGAAAAGCATATCAAGTAATCACAAAAAGTAATATCTTTAAAACTAGGCAAATCCCCAGCACTCTTAGATGCTTTGAGTTAGACAGCTCTACCAGTCTTTTCATCTGTAGATAGAAATTGCAATCTGCTCTTCCCCGGAATGTGTGTGTAGTAGATGAAGTTAGGTGGCAACAGGAGAACTCAATGTCAAGTTCAAAGCCTGACATTCTCCAGATTTGTTTACTGCCCTAGGATGTCAGCCTTACTCTTTTTTTTAATCAGGAATTTTCCATCCCTGACCCTTTATGTATCACAAATCTCTTTAGGAGTAAGACAAATGAAGATGTTCCCCTTTGAATCAGAGCAGTTCTGCTCTTATCCTGTTTCATATATTAGTGTCCCGTGTTACACACTTCATTTGGAAAAAGAAAATGCTGCTAAACACCTCACTCCCCAAAACAATAAACTCCAAATCTCACAATGCCTGCCCAGCACATGCTGATGCCCATAATAATGACTGTCACTCCACAAGATGACGGAGGCAACTTTAGATCCTTTGAGCTGACCTCTGATAACACATAGTTTTGATAAGTCAAGCCTCAGCTGCCATTCACAGCCTACTTCCTTGGGTTCCTGGGCATCTTGCCTTGCTGATACTGACCAGGTTTTGTCCTATTAGATGATGGCAGTGTTTGTTGGAGGGAATTTCATCTTGAGTCCAATCTTTATTCAAATATATCATTTATGTGTGAGTATGTGGAGTATGAAGATGGTTTGCTTTAGTGATTCTTCTATGTTTAAATAGCAAGTGGCATTTTGGCAAGAGGTGGGGAATTATTATATACTTGGTTATGGGTTGATACAGCCATCTTTCTTCTAAAAGCACCAGTTTCTTCCTAAACCTTAAGATATCCTTAGTCAGGTTATCTGTATTCAGTGCCATTCTACTGTTGTTCAAAAACCATTTTCTAAAGAGTTTTATAATTACAGGTGCCGCTTCGTTACTTATTAGGCATGTTATATGTTAACTTCAGTCCACTCTGGGACCCTGTTATTGAACTCATAAGGTAAGTAGGTCCTTCTAGGTGTGATTTAAATGAATGGGTATTTACAGTACTGACAGCTACATTAAATCCTTTGTGGGATAAAGCGATGAAAAACTAAACACTAATCACTCCAATGCCAAATATTTCAGTAGTTCAAATGTTATTGTATAGCTTTTTGTATAGTGAAATAATTTTGAAGGGCTTTCTCTTTTATATGATACCTCTGTATTAATATTTTTTTTTGCAATAACAAGGTATTGAATACTCCTTCCACAAAATTATAGGTATTAAATTATTGAGCCAAACATTAATTTGAAAATCAAACCTTTTAAAATCTTTAGTGTTCAAAATCCCTTTAGCTCTAAAAAGAACCTCAACAATCATGGAGAAAGTACATTTGTTGTGCCTCATACCTAAAAAGAAAATCCTTTTGTCAACATTTATCTTCAGATGACCAACTCTGGCTTTTTGTCATATTGGGAATATATCTTGTGTGCCCTCCATTATAATCTCAAAATAAGGATCATACCACACACTTTATTTTGTGATCTTTTCTCTTAGTTCTCATGCACATGAAATGGAAAATAAGCAGTTTTGGAAAGTCTACTATGAACATCTAGAAAAAGCAGCTTCCCATGCTGGTATGTTAAGGGAATGTGAGGTAACGTGGAAAGCAAAGTGACTTTTGAGCTGTTTGATTCTGACTGTCTAATCACCATGAAATCGGAAACAAATGTCTTTGATAACCTTTGGATATGGTTTGTTGTTTCCTTATATTAATAGAAAAAGGAATACCCCCCCTTGAGGAAACACTTAGAACGAGTGTCGCCACGTCTCTAGTGGTTCTGATGACTTTTTTCTTGCAGAGAAAGAGCTGCAAAATGATAGAAGAGATGAGAAATCTATTAGAGACGAAAGTTGGGAGCAGACTCAGGAAGGAGAAGTTGGAGCTCTTTATTGCAAGCAGTTGGCACTGAAAACCGACTGCCAGGAAAGACTGGACTATACCAACTTCCGATTTTTGCTCTGGCAAGGTCTGGCAAAATTCCCTGAGAGGGTTGAGCCAAGATCCAGGGAGCTTACCCCACTTTTCTTGAGATTTATCAAGTAAGTATTCTTTTTTAGAACTGTGTCTCTGATAGGGTGTGAGAGAGACATGGTAAGTATTAAGTATTAAGCTGCCAAATTGACAGAGTTCGTGATGGAATTCTAAATCATTGGCACATCTACAAAGCACCTGCTCAGTCAGATAAGGACTAAACTAGTTTTGTTTACTTCTTAATTTTACACTAAGCATTAATAACAAATTCCAGTGCACAAATTAACAAGGGCCATACCAAGTTAGATCAATGGACAAAGGCCTTGTTATTCCTTGCCCTGTTGTTTGTTGTTTCATCACCTGCCTGGGGCTTAGAAGTATTTTCCCGTAACCCAATCCCAACCCCATTCACTCTTTTCTGAACTCTTGAATGTTTCCCATGATGCTGAGGAATGTATTCTTAAAAAATAACAAGAAACTTCTGTTTTATTTTGACTAGATGGGCTGTGTGAGGGTCAGATTTTTTAAAAACTCTATAAGAAGAATGGGTGTGGTGTATGTAAAACTACTTAATCAACAAAACATATGTCTACCAATACTTTTTCATTATGCAGGAAAATGCTGTGGGGCTAGTGAAGCAGGCTTGTTCAGGAAACAGCAAGGATGTCTGACCTTTTATGGCACTGTGCTCCAGAAAGAAAGAAACAGGAGACAAGGGCAGATGTGAACAGAGACCGAATTGCGGAGGGTCTTTAATTGATAGCAGGTCTTTGGTTTTCACTGTCAGTGAAATAGGAAGCCACAGGAAGGTTCCAGCAGAAGGGTGACATGGCTTCAATTTTCTTAAGAATTTTTCTAACTTCTTAGAATAGACTGTAGGGTGACAGTGGTGGGACCAGAGAAGCTAATTAGGAGGCCTCAAAAATCCAGGCAAGAAATGAGGGTGAATTGACAGGGCTGTGATAGTGCAGATAATGAGAGGTGGTTGGATTCTGGAGGTGGTTTTGTTTTGTTTTGTTTTTTACTGAAGGTTTTCAAATCAACAGCATGTATTTTTGAAGAATTGCAACTAGATTAACCTGTGGAACTTGCCTCCAGATCAGGTGGAGGGTGTTGTACAGGGAGGGGGAGGGGAGGAATCAAGGATATCTCTAGGGTTTTATCCTGGGTAACACAAACAAGAGAGTCTACCATTTACTGAGATTGGGAAGATTGCAGAAGTGTGCAACTTTGTGGAGATCAATAGTTCATTTTTAGATTTTTAGTTCATTCATATGTCAACTTTGGAACTCGAAGCAGACATCTAAGCAGTAATGTCAAGTAGACAGCTGAATTTAGAGTTTAAAGTTCAGGAGAAAGGTTTGGTCTAAAGATAATACATTTGAGACATACCAGTAGATGCATGAGACAAGGAATGAAGCCACACCTGGGTTACCTGGGTGTGACTGTAGAGAGAGAGGACTTCTAAGGGTTGACAGTGCTATTTAGAAGTTGGGAGACTAAGGAACCAGTTAAGGAGGCCAGGAAAAGTGATAGAAGAACCGAGACCACTCAGTAGTCCTGGAAGAGAATATTTCAGGGAACGAGTAATCAGTTGCATCACGTGTGTTGGAACTTTCAGTCATGTGAATAATAAGAATTATTGGTGGACTTTGGAAATGACATGAGTGAGAGCTACTTAAGTTAACCTGGTAGGGATGAAATCCTGATTAAAAGAATCTTAAGAAAACTGGAGAAGAAAAAGAGAAACAGCAAGTATGAACAGTTCTATCAAAAAACAAAACAAAACGAAAAAACAAAAACAAGCCCAGACATAGGTAGAGGGAGATAGGGAGGGAGAGGATGTGGAGGGAGCACTAATTGGTGGGGCTGCTATTTAGGATTTAAACAGCATGTATTTATATAATGCTGATGTGAATGATCCAGAGGAGAGGGAAGATTCGTAATGCAGGAGAAGGGATAAAATTTCTAGAGCATAGCTTTGAATGGGTACAAGGAGATAGGACCTGGTGCATGAGTGAAAAGGTTTGCGTGAATAATTCATTCTGGCAAAGGTTATAAACAAAGATGCAGGCATGTTGGTAGAGCCAGCTATGAAAGAGTAACGATTTTCTTTTTTCATATATTCTTTGGGCTTTATTTATAGAATGAGGACAGTGATATTTAGCATCTTTGTCTTGTTTTGAAGATCAGATAAAATGTTTGTCAGTTGTTATATGAATTGCAAAAGCCTACACGTAGGTGAGCTGGCATTAATGGTGTTAATGGTATATGAATTTCCTACCATATTAGTTTTCCAAGTTTTCTCCTGACAAAAGACGTAGGTTGACCTTTAGCCTAAGGATAAGGCTTTTCTCTAATAGTACAAAATGCATGGGTTGGGGGTGGTGAGAGGAGCCTGTAAGTCCAAGTGGGCCTCTGAGTTTAAGAAGATTTAAAAGCTAAAGATACGCCATTTTTGAAAATGTTTGAATTAAGGCTAGTTGACACCAGTTACTATAGCTAATGCTATTACAAATTATCCAAATGAACTACATCATGGGCTTTTTATTTTTAGCTAGGAATTTCTATTTCTAAAAATGTTTCAAATAATTTGATATTAGAACTAAGTTGTGCATCTTCAGCAAACATTTTCCAAGGAGAGCCAAACCAGAAGCCGGAACAAAAAGCTGGCAATGGCAATAACATCCCAGTGATAGGTGACACTTAATGGATGAGCACTCACTCTGTGCTCAACACCCTTAGGAAGTGGCTTGTGTAGTTTACCTTATTTTAAAGAAGGAGCAAACATGCTATGCATAGAGTTAAAAAGGCGTTGTTCAACAGCATAGTGATGAAAGGGGCCATCTTCTGCAGTTAGTGATTGAATTGTCAAACACGGTACTTAAAGAGGAGCTGAGCAAAAAAAAGGAAAAGAGAATACTACAGAAGAGGCTTGACTTGCCTCTAATATCCCTCATTGTCCAATTCTGTGAATCGTGGCTGTAGTCTGTCATGGACAGGACAGAACATTTCAGCTTCATCTATCTCGTATCACTCTCTTTACAATATAGCAATGAGTATTACCCAGCAGATCTGCAAGTTGCTCCAACCCAGAATCTGCTAAGAAAAACCAAAGGGGTAGCAGAGGAGGAAGCAGTGGAAGAGGAGCCTGCTGCTGGAGAGGAGTTGGAGGAGCTGGAGGAAGAGGTGGTCCCCCAAGAGGAACCCTCACAAAAGAAAAAGACAAGAAGAGCTGCAGCAAAGTAAGTTCTGTGCCACTGAAAGACCCTGGAGGCACGTTCCTTACAGGGCCTAATGCAAGACAGCCTTGGACAAGATGAACTGCTCAGACAGTGATTGTTTAAGTGCTGCATCGTCCTCTTATTTTCTTTTACAACCCCCCAAAAATCGTCAGTCTTCTGAGATTTTTGGTTGTTTGCTTATTACGATTTTTTTTTTCTTGTTTAGCCACAGAGTATTAAAGAGTTGAAGGGACTCTTGGGCGCCATCTAACCTTAGCTCCTTTTTATAGATGAGAACACTTAAATGCTCTTTGACCTTTGTCATTCGTTTTGTCAGCACCAGGGAGGCACTTATGTGTGGTGAGGGAACATATAATGGAACATCTCCTCTCTTATATCAGCACTTTACTTTGCCTTTTGACTGTCTGATGCAGGTTACTTTATTTTTTCATGCTCTTCCATTTTCTTATTCTCTAGGTTATTCATTTACTTACATTATTAGAAACCTTCCAAAAAAAGTGATCGTGCTTTCAGAAGTTATTCCAGCTTCCTTGAAACCTGGCTAAAGTGGGGTGTAAGAGAGTCCGTGGATTCATGCTACTGTGTTATCTTAACACTTTTGTTCTTAGTCAGCTATGCCCATGAGCTGTGTGTTCATCATTGACTTTTCTGCCCCTGACAGACAAACCTAGACTGTTACTTTCATAAACCATCATTGAAAATATAAGCAGGGACCCCCCCCCCCGCCCCCCGGTGGCGCAGCAGTTGAGCACTGGGTTGCGAAGCTGCCTGCAGCCTCTACAGCGCCGGTTCGATCCCCGGCTGCTCCCCGGCCACCGGAGGGCAGTCCCACATGGTGCGCAGACCTCTCCTGCCACCCGCTGCTCCCCTCAGCAGTGTACTCCGGTCCTTCTGCCTAATCTGCTCCCCACTCTAGCTCTGGTGAATTCTCTCACCCTCCCGCATTTCTGACTGTGCCCAGTGCTTGTATAAATATTAAAAAAAAAAACAAAACAAAACAAAAAAACTTTAAAAAAAAAAAAGAAAGAAAATATAAGTAAATTGATAATCGTGCTTTTGGAACCATCTTAATATACTCATAATCCCAAGTTTAAAATCCTTCATGAGGCAATGTTATTGGCACGTATTTATAGAAAACATATGAATTAGCTCCTGTTCTCTTTGGCTCTTTAAGGCTACAAAAAGGGAAGGGCTATAAAAATAGTTAATGTTGAGGGAACAAGTGGATGTTTCAACAGAACGTTTTAAAAGTTTATTTATAAGAAATTGACTCACGTGATTATGGGAGCTGGCAGGTCTACAGTTTATAAGGTAAGACTGCAGACTGCAAAGTCAGGCAGGATTTGATGATTTCTCGAGTCTAAAATTCATAGGAATCCTATGTTGTAGTCTTGTGGCAAAATGTCTTCCTCTCTGGGAAATATCTGGTTTTGCTCTTCAGGTCTGCTTGGGTGAAGCCCATCCACATCACTGAGGGTAATCTCCTTTATTTAAAGTTAATTCTGCATGTCAACAGCATCTACAAAATACTTTACCCACGACCCCTGGGTACTGTGACTTAATCAAGTTAACAAGTAAGACTAACCAGATGTTTTAGTGAACTATATAAACACTGGTGCTAGACTTGTCCCTGTTTCTCGACAGTGTCTGAGGAGGTCATAATTTCCAGCTTATTTTTTCTCTGTTAACTGGAAGACTTTTCACAGTGATCTTTCTTTGTCCAGGAGCAGGACAATTAATTGTTGGATAAACTTTTAGGTGTAGTGGCCCCCAACTTGTCTTCTTTCATTTAATCCTCACAGAAAACCTAGTCCTTGTTAACATGAGGAAACTGAGACTGAGACATTAGTCAGCTGTCCCGAGTCAGGCATGAATTATACCCAGAGAGAAAACTGTTTTCTCAAGTATTTTTAAAGTCTCAGAGAGTCTATGGACTGGGAAGCTGAGTCAGCAAATGTAGGAGGAGCTCTCATCAGCTCTTCCTTACAGACAATGTAATGGGCTGGGAGGCACATCCTCAAATTTCAACAGCCCATGTTGCTCTTTCTTCCTTCTTTGTAGGCGTGGGCCATGGTTCCCTAAACTCGGGCCTCTGTTCCTGACTCAATGTTTATATTATATCAAAGTGGGAAAGAATCTATTCCACCACTTTCCTGTCTACTGCTTGGAAACCATATAAGGAGCCATCTGTGTTTCACTTGGGACTGTATTACTATTTAAATGCCTTTCATTCTTCTTAGGGTTTAATTTAAACGTTTCTAACGCTATCCCAAGTGATTTTCTGGGATGTGGGTAACCTGGATTTCAGGAATAGGCCTGCCTGAGACTTGGTATTCCTGGAGAATAATTTCCTAAATGTAAATAAGTAAAGCTTGTTTGTGTAATTAACAGTGAGACTGAGTCAGTGTTTAGAGGACTTGTCGGTGACATTAAAATGGATGGGAACTATTACCTCGAAATAATCTCTGCTCTTTAATTCTGTAGTGGCCTCACTGTGTTGTTTTGTTTTCATTTTTTAGGCAGTTAATTGCTCATTTGCAAGTTTTCTCAAAGTTTTCAAATCCACGGGCCTTATATCTAGAGTCCAAATTATATGAGCTTTATCTTCAGGTAAGTAAAATAAATTCTTTCCATTATAATTCTTTGTGAACTTTATTCTCTAGCATGTCCTTTCCCAAAATAACTTAGTTTTCATTAATTCTTGAATTGGTCCTGTGCCTACATTTTAAGTAAGTTTTTTTTTTATTTAACATATAATTTTCTGTATCTTGAGGAATATTTTCAAACATTATCAATTTCAATGAATTTAAAAAATTTGGGGTGCCAAAACATTGATTGGCTATATTAGCTGTGAGTATTTATATCATGAGAATTAGTTTTTAAGAAGGAGTAGGGATTGTGTCAAGAGCAACTGGCTACTTGTCACTTCTAGGTAAGTCAGCCTTGTAGAGCACTAATATTTCAGAATGTTCGGTAGTTGGAATAGTGATGACAATTTCTGACCCTGAATTCCAGAAAACAGTTACAAGAAAAATTTAATGTCAGAAGCAAAGTAAACATTGGTGAGCCTTCTAAGCAATCTGAGAAGAGGAAATTTTCTTTCTCACTTAGAATTTTCTTTTTAAGTGAAAATGAGTCTATCTGCTACCCATAATTGGCTGTAGCTTGTTTATGAAGCTAGAACTCACAAGTCGCAGTTGTCCGTGGGCATAAAATTCTGCACTGGCTGATCAGAGAAGCCTCGGAGCCGGGTCCCCTCCCTGGCATCTGATGACTGCCATTACCCTCACAGGGTGGAAGGAGCCTCTCTGAACAGGACCAACCCCGCTGGTGTAAATCCCGATTCATATAGGCAGTGGCTTTGGGCAAAAGACGTAAACCCAGGGGTCTGGGTGTCAGAGTTTTGTTTCCATTTTTTGTCTTTACACATACTCTGTTCTTCCTCCTTTATCTCCAGGGAAAATCAACTTTAATCCACATCTAAAAATGTAGGTTCTAGGAATCTATTTTAGCAAATTAAAACAAATAAATTACTGTCCCATGGGATGTGTGTGACCTCTAATAATTTATTCTATAAAATATCTTTCTTAGTTGTTACTACATCAAGATCAAACAGTGCAAAAAATGACCCTGGATTGCATAATGACATATAAGCATCCACATCTCCTCCCTTACAGGTAAGTTGTTTGAAGCAAATCTTTAGCTGATTTTTATTTTTCTATTTGAGAACCTCTTCTAAAATAATTTTGTGAAGGCCTAGGGGCATTTTTCTCTTTGTAAGGTAGTTGTAATGCTATTTTTAGGTAACAAATGAAAACTAAACATATATTTGCTAAGAGTACTACTCAGGTAATAAGGTAAGAAAGAGAAAATTAATTGATAAGTATATGTTGAGAAGTTTATATTATTTCTCCTTACCATAAAATCTTGGTGATTACTTAGAGAATCGTAATTACTGCAAAAACTGAAGAAAAGTTTTTAATTCAACCCTTAAAAAGCTGAATTATTGACTAAGTCTAACTCCTTTTAATCCCTTTTTAACTTTTAGAATTTGAAAACCTGTCATTTTGGAAGATAGTTTTATAAAGATTTTCCTTTACAGTTGTCCACCGCTATGTGGACTATTTTTCACTACCTGTTTTTTTACACATTTTGCTTTAATGCATAGCCTTTTTTTTTTTTTTTTTTTTTTTAAATTTATACAAGCACTGGGTACAGTCAGAAGCACGGGAGGGTGAGAGAATTCACCAGAGCCAGAGCGGGGAGCAGAGCAGGCAGAAGGACCGAAGTACACTGCTGAGGGGAGCAGCGGGTGGCAGGAGAGGTCTGCGCGCCATGTGGGACCCTCCTCTGGTGGCCGGGGAGCAGCCGGGGATTGAACCGGCGCTGTAGAGGCTGCGGGCAGCTTCACAACCCAGCGCTCAACCGCTGCGCCACTGGGGAGGACCATCTAGCCTTTTTTTTAATGTTGTTAATTAAGTGATGATTTGTGTTCTATTTTTAAAGAGAAAACTTACAACGATTGCTT
Organism: Talpa europaea; assembly: GCF_964194135.1. NCBI lineage: Eukaryota > Metazoa > Chordata > Mammalia > Eulipotyphla > Talpidae > Talpa > Talpa europaea. The sequence continues at coordinate 13,183,441 of NC_140083.1, read as the reverse complement.
GAAGACAGAAGTTTTAAGGAAGAGATAGTGCATTTTGGCATTTCAGAAGAAAACACAGTAGTGAAAACAGCCCACCGAGCAGATCTGTTTCCTATTCTGATGAGGTATTTATACCATGAAAAGCTAATTTTTTTTGAATGAAATACCATTGTTTCACATACCTGTTACTATTTTAACAGGAGAGGATTTCTCCTCTCATGTGTGATCCTCATTGTGCTCTCCCCACCTCCTCCTCAGCCCCCCTTCTCCTTCTTTGCACCCCCCCCAACCTGCCCCCAATCCTGGATACCACAGATCTACGGTCAGTACAGTCAGCTTTCAAGGTTTTAAAATTTGTCTTTGACCTTCTTTTGGTTTCTCTATTCCACATATAAGTGAAACCATTCCATATTTTGTCTTTGTCCTTATTTCATTTAATATAATCCTTTCTAGCTCCATCTCTGTTGCTGCAAATGGCATGATTAAAGATTTTTTAAGAGTTGATCACAACAGTGGTAAATATTAGTATTAGGATTTTTTTTCAACGGTTTTAATGAAATCTTTCATTTTGTGTTTTCTTCTGATTTATTTTTAAATTGAGCCTCTGAGAAATCTAATTATGTTGAATATGAAATAAATAAAACTTGCAGAAAAGCTCCTTGGATACCTCAATAATTAAGAGGATAAAGGAATCCTAATATAAAAAATTTGAAAACTGTCTTTGAATTCTGAATGTTAAGACAAAAGTTTTGTCATATTTTAAAAAGTAGCCTTTTTGACTAGGTATATTGACTAAAGTATATTGTCAGGAATGGTTGTTGAATTTTATTAGGAGCATGTATGAAAATGATCGCATTAACTTTTTCCTGTGTGTCATTGATTTACATCATGTAATAGACTTTGCTAAGGACTCAGCATTCCTGGGATGATCCTTGTTTGACTTTAATATTGTTTCAGTGCAGGCCTGGATTCTGAATTTAAAAATGCTTTGTTTTATATTTATGAAACAGGATTGGTATATAGTTTTATTTTTGTACTTTTTCAATATCACAGTTATACCACCTTCATTAATGGAAAGAACTATTTCCTTTCTTCTCTATACTAAGAAACTTTATAGTATTGAAATTATTTTTTCTTGAAGGTTTTAAAAATTGACATGTAAAAACTAAGTGGGCTCTATATTTTCCCATGACTACTGGTCTATATGAGTTTTCTTCTTAGCTTCCTTATGCTTATTTATGTTTGTGTTTTTTCCAGAAAATGACCCCCTTAACTGAGGTCTTTGCAGTTTCCTACAATGTATTCTCTTATTTTATTTCTATTCTGTTTATATATTCTTGTATTCATTTCTTCTTGCGTAGGCTTACCTTTGGTCTGCCTGTTTTATTGCTTTTTTCTTCGACAAAGAACCTCCTTCTGGCCGTAATCTTTATTATTTCCTTCTTCCTGCTTCCCTTAGCCTTGTTTTCTTGGTTATTCTTTTTCTAGACACCTATGTTAAATATTTTATTTCTATTTCCATTCTTCCATGTTCTATATCAATTTAAATATGTTGTGTTGCTCTTCTAGCCTTTTGGGAAAACAAAAAAAGGATTTGTTTGAGGATTAATATGCAAGCAGATAATGTTCTTTTGACTATTTAGAATTTTGTATGGCCGAATGAAGAACAAGACTGGGAGTAAAACCCAGGGGAAGTCGGCTTCAGGCACCCGCATGTCCATTGTTTTGAGGTTCCTGGCGGGAACCCAGCCAGAGGAGATACAGATATTCTTGGACTTGCTGTTTGAACCTGTGAAGCACTTCAAGAACGGTGGGTGTCAGCTACCCCACTCCAAATACATCTTGTTAACTGGGACTTAATGTGTCAGGCCAGGTTTCTGCTGCTCTTAGAGTCTTTGGAGTAGAATTACTCCTTCTAATCTTGATGCTGGTCGTTTTGCTGAAATGCCATTCTTTTTAAGCTTTGGTGGAATTAGATGGAGCTCACAGCTGATCCTGAGGCTTATCAGCATTCATGTGCCAGTAATCCCTTGATTAGGAAAATGCATATTTTTTTCTGTTGTGCATTTAGGTGTTTGAAAATGGCAAGTACTTAGCCACATACAATGAATAGGTTTCTTCTAAGAAATATAAACCTGGTGCTAAGTTAGTCTTAATTGTCTTGGCATTTTTTCATTCCCGGGTTATTCTTTTTTTTTTTTTTAATTGCCTATAAGTCCATGATCCATGAGTCACTTTTTTTTTTTTTTTTTAAGATTTATTTATTTATTTATGCAAGCACTGGGTACAGTCAGAAGCGTGGGAGGGTGAGAGAATTCACCAGAGCCAGAGCGGGGAGCAGAGCAGGCAGAAGGACCGAAGTACACTGCTGAGGGGAGCAGCGGGCGGCAGGAGAGGTCTGCGCACCATTTGGGACCCTCCTCCTGTGGCCAGGGAGCAGCCGGGGATCGAACCAGCACTGCAGAGGCTGCGGGCAGCTTCGCAACCCAGCGCTCAACCGCTGCGCCACCAGGGAGCCTCCCCCCCCCCCCGGGTTATCCTTAATTGAATAGTGATATGTTGAATACCTCCTGTGAAAATAGAAAAATAGGTAATTATAATCTCTGCCCCATCCTCACAGTCTAAATGAAGAAGAGATAATAAATGTACACAATGAGCTGTAATGCTCTGTGATACATTCTCTGGCATGCAGTGTTAGTAATTACCACTGCCAATAATGGCTAACCTTTATTGAGTGCTTACTGTATGTGAGACATTATGATAGGTCCCTTTATATATAACTAAGTCGATCCTTAAAAACAACCACATTACTTGACTGCCCTCATTTTCAAATAAGGCAAGTGAGTCTTAGAGAGGTAAGCATTTTACCCATGGCCACTCAACTATAAAATGGTGGACATTGGATGAGAACCCAGATCTTTCTGACTACCAAACCTCTGTTTCAGTTCTATAATTGCATTAGACAAAAGTACATATTTATAGGGTACTGTGTTACATTTGTCTATATTTTTTCTATGATAATGGATCCAGTTGTTTAAAAGAGTTTCATTCAGTGTAATATCATCCTGTGAAGGAAGTTGGCTCTAATGAACACAAAACTTTTTGTTTGGTGTAATAAATAACCTCCACTGTGAGAGGGTGACTGTAAATGATACTCTGTAGATGCACCATTTGAATGTAGTATGAGTCAAGACACTCATGATCTCATGTCAGTTTGAAGTGAAGCTCAAACAGTAATAATTCAAGTCTTTCAAGTAAATTCTGAAGTCATTTTGGCGGCTATTTATAAGGAACTATTGTTTTATTTATTCACCAGGGCTACAAGAGAAATAGAACATTTGATTCTCAACCTTCAGGGAGCTTATTATGTAACAGGACATTTTTTATGCAGCTGCTAACCTCAGCATAGTTCAATGAAAGCTGAGAGTGAGAAAAATATATGGGACTTTGTTCAGTGGAATAAAAGTCTACTAGTAAGTCAGGTTTTGACGACTAATCTAAATAGGCTCAGAATTAGGTTTAGAGACTTCTGTCACAAGTTCCTTACTTCAGTCCTCAGTTCCTCCTCTATAAAGTGACGACAGTAACACCTATCATGACTAGAATGTTGGATAAATGATAAGAATAAAAAAGAGAAAAAACACTTTAAGATAAAATGCATTATGGGGCCTCCCTGGTGGCGCAGCAGTTGAGTGCTGGGTTGCGAGGCTGCCCGCAGCCTCTGCAGCTCCGGTTCAATCCCCCGCTGCCGGGCAAGGGTCCCACATGGCTCCCAGACCTCTCCTGCTGCCCACTGCTCCCCTCAGCAGTGTACCTCATCAATCTGCCTGCTCTACTCTCCCCTCTGGCTCTGGTGAATTCACTCACCCTCCCGCACTTCTGACTGTACCCAGTGCTTGAATAAATAAATAAATAAATAAATAAATCTTTAAAAAAAAAGATAAAGTGCATTATCACCCACAAATCATTGTAACAAAAGAAAATGCCATATTATTGAGGAAAATTCAAAGTAAGCTGTAATTATAAAAGGTAACATGGTATCTTTCTTCCTCTCTGTTTCGCCAGGAGAATGCCGTTCTGCAGTCATTGAAGCAGTAGAAGTTTTGGATTTGTCTAGAGTTCTTCCCTTAGGGCGTCAGCACGGTGTCTTAAATAGCCTTGAAATAGTATTGAAGAATATTAGTCATTTGATCAGTGCTTACTTACCAAAGATTTTGCAGATACTGCTCTGCATGACAGCGACTGTGTCACAAATCCTTGACCAAAGAGAAAAGGTAAGAGATTCATTGTAGATGCTCTTTTCTTGAGCTAATAGGAGTCTTATACTTGGGGAGTGGGTTGGAGCCTGAACATCTGACATCCTTCCGGGTTAAATCTTTCTTAAAAAAACCCATGGAAAATGTCCCTTTAAAGCAGTCTTCTATAAAATGAGAAACTTCATTGTTGTAAGTATCTGTATATAGCTAGAAAACATAAATTATATCAAGTGTATATTTTAAAAGGAGGCAAAATGACTTATTTCACTGAGCATGATCCCTTCCAGCTCCATCCACGTTGCTGCAAATTGCATGTGTTTATCTTTTTTGAATGCTGAGTAATATTCCATGGTGTATATGTAACACATCTTCTTGATCCAGTCATCTATTTTTGGGCATTTGGGTTGTTTCCAAAGCTTAGCTATTATAAATAGTGCTGCTATAAACTTAGGGGTGCAGGTGCTCTTTGGAATTGATGTTTCTGTGTCCTTTGGGTAAATACCTAGGAGTGGAATTGCTGGATCGTATGGAAGCTCTATGTTTAGTAGGTCAAGGAAAATACCGGATGGTCTCACTCATAGCAGGAATCTAGAAAACTTAAATAAGGGACCAGGAAAAAGAATAACTATAAGAAAGAAAATATCAAAATCAACAAACAACTATGAACCAGAGACATTCTGGGGGGTAGGGGGCGGGGAAAGGAGGGCTTGGGGTCAAAATAAGGGGGTTGTAATTGTAAGAGGAATATAAAAATAAAATTTAAATAATATTAAAAAATAAATCACATTGGCAATTATGACATTGCAAACTGGAGCTTAAAGAGACTTTGATGGTATAAGTCAAAGTATTTATAATTCTGAAGAAGTATATCTTGTATAAAAGTGCTGAATTTAAAAAATCTCAGCGTTTAATCAATATGAGGATTGTGTTATGGGGGAGGACTAAACATTAAAAATATTCTTTCTCTTGTCTTTGTAAAAAAAAAAAAAGGATATTACTGAGGGGGAAAAAAAAAGGAGGCAAAATGGTAAGGGATAAATTAGTTCTGTTGGCAGTCTCAAAAACCAGTCACCAATGGCTGAGCTGATGCATCTTAAGTTTTAATTTCAAGTCTACAGGTGTGGGACATCTTCCAACTCTTGTTTATCCAGAGTGAATGGAGAATGAATAGGCCACTGCTACCACCATCCTTGTTATTTTGAGATGGGTTTTCCAGAGTTCTTTTAAAACTAAATACTAGCCTGCTGTAAGTGCAGAGTCTTAAATAAAAATAAGCAACAAGATTGGGTAAGACAATATTCACCATGAGACTTCATGACTCCATGCTCAATAAAAAATGTCTAAATTGTATCCAAGACGGCATATGTGCATTCTTTTGAAACAGATCTGTGAACATAACTTAAAGTCTTTGGGTTTAGGAAACTTAATGTCTTTTTGGACTTGAAGTCCTTCTTAGAGAAAATGGGACTTGAAGTGAAGATCCATGCTCAGATTTGCTGTTTATTCTCAGTTATTGAGGAGTAGGCAAAGTTTTAACTAAAATTAATTCATTAATTGATAGATCTGCCAGGCGAACTGTCTCAAATATGATCATGACAACTGAAAACAGACAGCCAGAATTTTTTTGCTACTTCTTTGGGCTTTGGGCTGTTTGGATATAAATCTTTATTAATAATGAAATGCGATTCTCTGATTAGCAAGATCCAGAGATTTAGAACAAACTCCATTTTAGTAGGCACCATTTTGTTTTCCTCATGCTTTCATTCCTTCAACATTTTTTTTAAAGATTTATTTATTCATGCATACAAGAGCTGGGGTACAGGCCAGAGATGTGGGGGGTAAGAGGATTCACCAGAAACAGAGTGGGGAACAGAACAGGCAGACTGACTGAAATACACTGCTGAGGGGAGCAGTGGGAAAGACAGGAGAGGTCTGCTGCACCATGTGGGTTTCTCTCTGGCCAGCCGGGATCGAACTTGTGCTGCAGAGGCTGCGGATTGCTTCATAGTGTGGTGCTTAACCCCTTGTGCCACCAGGGAGGCCCTCCTTCAACAATTGTTAATTCACCCTCTGCTTCTCCATATATTCACTAAATTAGAGGGAAGTATAAGTATGTTAAATAGAGATATGTCAATGTAAAAAATTTCTGTAAGATAAGGAAATGTGGGGCCTCCCTGGTGGCACAAGGGGTTAAGACACAACCTATGAAGCTATACGCAGCCACTGCAGCATGAGTTGGATCCCTGGCCAGGGAAATGACCCACATGGCACAGCAGACCTCTCCTGACTCACCTGCTGCTCCCCTCAGCAGTGTATTTTAGTCAATCTGCCTGTTCTCCCCACTCTGTCTCTGGTGAATCCTCTCACCCCCCACACTTCTGGCCTGTACTCCAGATCTTGTATGCATAAATAAATAAATCTTTAAAAAAATAAATAAAATAAGGAAATGTGATAGGAAGTGACCAGACTGTGGGTAGGTGGGTGCTGCTTTACTTGGGTAATTGGGTTCTTCTCTAAGGAGGTGCTGTTCAGGCTTACGCCTACCCAGCCACTGAGAGAACGTTTCAGGCAGCAACAATGACCAGACGCGCCGCGTCTCTGAGAGGGGCACAGTCTTGGTACATTCTCGGTGCAGACAGACGGTCAAGGAGGCTCAAGCACAAGAAGATAAGGTCAAGAGGGAAGTTGGGGGCTGTGGTGAGGAGCTGGATCTACTTTGAAGTGTACTAGGAAACCTCAGAGAGGTTGACCGGGGAGTGATAAGGTCTGTTTGCTGTTTTTAAAAAAAAAAAGTCACTTTGTGGGGCAAGAGTGGTAGCTGAAAAGAGGTTTTGGAAAATTCTTTCTGTGTGTTGTATATGAGAGCTTCACAGCTGTAGGGAGAACTGTGAGAATTTGAGTATATGACTTGTAGTGAATGATAGTAACTTTATATGGAGACATATTGAGGCATGAAAGATTACAGGTTTTATAAACCCCTCTGCAAGTCTTCTTTTTGGCTAACTTAGAAATTACTCAGTAATAATGACTTACCCCTGAATCAACAATCAGTAACTCAAAGGATCATTTATGCAATTTCACAGTTCATTAGATAGTGAGGTGTTAAACCTTTTTTTTCTTTTAATTCTTGGACAAGTCCAAAGAATTCGTTGAAGTGCTGCACAGCATGAATGAATTATTGCACAGTAATATTGCTTAAGTGAGTTAAAGTTCTACATTTATGTGTTTGAGCTAAGTTACACATTTACTTTTTTTGTATCTTTCAGATCCTCCAAGACATTGACTGACACTGAAATCTATATTGTGAGGGTTGTTTTGGCTTGGTGTTGTGGGTTTGTTTTTGTTTTGTTTTGTTTTGTTTTGGGTACATTTAAGCAATTAAGGAGATACATATTAGAGGGACATAATCTCAGTCATGTGTATGTTTCCTCTAGAAACTAAAGTCTATAATTGGGCACTTCCAGGGTTTTTCTCCAGTTTGTTAAACAGTTACCGAGTGCAACTGGCACTGCAGTTGTAGAAGTGAATAGAACACGCAGATCCTTAGGAAAAAACAAATTTGCACATCATACTTAATGGCAAGGGGCCTGATAGGAATGGGAACAAGGTTGGAGGTGTCAGTTTTGATAGTGTGTTTGCTAAGGTTACTTCTTCTTTGCTCTGGGGAATCATGATGCCATAATTTTTTTCAAATATCAGTGATAGTTCTTATCTTTCACCAACATAATACAGCTTGTAATGAAAACATTGCCAGTAGGAGTGAAGCAGACATACCTGTGTCACCTTCTAGTGCTTTGCCTGTCATCTCCTGTCTTTAACTTGTATAATGAGATAATTGACCAAAAGTGGATGATAGAAACTTGGTGGGTACATGAAGTGCCAAGATTCCTGAGACTTTGCACAAGTAAATAGCATCCTTTATGTTGTCTTCATAAATTTCAGGATGGATTTCAGATTTCCATGTAGGTAATTTAACCCTTTGCACTCCGCTGTCCCCTCTCAGGGGACATCGGAATTCTAGCATATCACTCGGATGTCCCCTCTCAGGGGACATTGCAATTTATTAGTGATTACGGGGAATTGAGGTTATTTCAATGCAACTTTTTGAGACATGCATGTTTCACTGAAGTTTTATCTTGAAATGGCACAAGAAATTAAATCAAAATATCGTAAAATGGTTCAGAGTGCAAAGGGTTAAGATATATATCTATAGCTATCTGTCTATATATATAAAATTTAAGATATATATAATTAGCATATATAATTTAAGCTTTCTCTGTCTCTCCCCCCCCTCTCTCTCTCTCTCTATATATATATACACACACACACATATAGCCCCTTAACATATCCAGAGTCTACAGTATATCAATCAAGTGGAAAAACAGGGGTCTCTCTCCCTTCCATTTATTTGATTTTTACAACTTTCTATGCTAGAAAAAATTTCTCTGAGGCCTTTATCTCTCTCCTGTCTGACCTAAACCTCATTATCCTTTAAGAATCAGAAATTCTGTCCATGCCGTGAACTTTGCCCTTATCATATTTATAGAATTTTTCTCCTATTGAATATCTTTGACATTCGTAGTCTCTCAGATATTTAAGAAATTTTCCTTCAGTAAAATTTTAAGTTGAAGTCAAGTCTATGGCTAGCATGCCTTTTGACCCATTGATAGGGACTCATTAAACTGTTTTATTTTGAAACAGGTTGCCTATTTATGATTTTATAACATATAGAGAAGGAGATTCCAGAAGTTTGCTATCAAACTCAAATAACCACCCACTCCAGCTTCAGCCTTTAAACAATTAGTATGCTTTTCCAAATAGTATTTTTCTTTAACTATATATTTTGAGATCTTATGCCTTAATTCAGTTGCCTCATTGTCTTTTAATGTATAAAGTATACTACCGTATGGAGAGACCATATATTCTTTCACTGGGCCCAGATTAATTTTACCAAGAATAATAGAAAGCTCCTAGTTTTAAAAGTGAAAAATGGCAATAATACAAATAAGAAAACAAAAAGAAAAGTGACTTTCACTTGAAATAAAGGTTTAATTCTTCTGATCTAAGACATGATAGCAAAAAATGTTTTGTTTAGAATGTTCTGTGCATTGGAAAAAATCAGAATTTTATGAGACAATTGCTTGCTTAAATAAAAGCAATGTAGAGTACAAGGCAGCTGTTCCAGTTGTGATTTTGTTTTTTTCTAAGGCTACTCACGTGATTTGACTGGGCAATGACAGTGGAGCATCTCACATTTTGATTTTTTTAGATCTCTGCTTTTCTTTCTTGACTTGCTCAGTTGACGTGCCCAGGTAAATCACAGCCAAAGTCAACAGACTTTGTAACAGGATTTCCAGCTTGATTCTTCGCCAGCTGAGCAAGTGTGCCCTCCCTGAGAAGCGAAGGGTAAAAGTCATACATTTCTTAATGGAGGATCTTTATTTTACAGATACAACTGAGATTTATTAACCCATTGAAAAACTTGAGACGTCTTGGAATCAAAATGGTAACTGATATCTTTCTGGATTGGGAGTCTCATCAGTTCACAACAGAAGAAATTGATGCGGTGTTCTGTGCTGCAGTGTGGCCCCAGGTAAACCTTGACTCCTGTGTTTTGCCAGGGTAACTTCTGCTTCTGTTGTTGCTGTTTCTCCAGCATCATCTGCACGCAGGCATGAACATCTGTCTTGCTCTTTTCTTTTGCATCAAGCCTTTATTTATGGAAGTTTTAACACTTTTCTTTGCTCCTGCTGCCACCTAAAGGTCATGAGCTGGTTTCCACAATGCCATGGCATTCTTTTAATATATACCTAAGGCTAATTTGCATATAATCCTGCCTCTTAAGCAAATATAACGTAATTTCTGTAACAGCGTCCCTCATAATGTGCCTCTGAATTTGGACTGACATGTAAAATACATGGATATATTTTTTAAAGATTTATTTTATTTATTTATACATACAAGAACTGGGGTACAGGCCAGAGGTGTGGGGGGTGAGAGTATTCACCAGAGACAGAGTGAGGAGCAGAACAGACAGATCTATTGAAATAGAGGGGAGGGACATAATCTCAGTCATGTGTATGAGATTATGTCCCCTCTGCTTATGTGTATGAGATTATGTCCCCTCTGCTGAGGGGAGCAGCAGGCAAGGCAGGAGAGGCCTGCTGCGCCATGGGAGTCATCTCCCTGGCTGGGGATTGAATACAGGCCACAGTGGCTGGCAATAGCTTGATAGTGCTGAGACTTTAACCCCTCCCCCACCAGGGAGCCCTACATGGAGATTTGTTACATATTTCCTTATTTCATGTCTCTAGTAATAATCACTTGATGATGAGAACTGATGTTTCCTTGTAGCTAAGAAGACTTTAGGAGAGGCTTGACTTTTAGGAAAAATTTCTGACTGCTTGATCTGTCATTTCTGACAAATGGAAATTTAACGATCTGGTTCCTTCCAAGTGTTAGCATTTCCATTTACTCTCTTTGCCAGTTTCCTGTGTAGATGTCACTTTGAATTCCCTCATTTTTTTCTCTCACTGTCCTACAAATGTTCATCTCTGTCACTTGGCTCTTTTATCCAATCGTGTGGTTTCTAGGCTTGCCTTTTTAATTGCTACCCACCCCTGTTCTGTGTTTTCATTTGGTATTTGGTTTTTATTCTATGTTGTAGATCAGCAGGCTTGGATCTGAAAGTCAGTATTCTCCTACTCCTTTGCTGAAACTGATTAGTATCTGGAGCAGAAATGCAAGGTATAATCTCCCTTTTCCCTTACCTCACCTTTAAAAGTGGTGCCTAGGCTAATCTAGTCAAAAGTAATCAAGGGAACCAAAAATTTAATGATCAAGGGAGAAAAATAATAATTTTTTCATACAGCAAACTACTATAAATGAAGCTAGAGTGAATAAATAAGACAACTGAATCTCAAAATACAATAAAGAAAAATGAAAGTTTCAAGTGTACAGTATGATTCAAGAAAAAATGCTTTTATATGTGTGTGTGTTGGGGTGGGTGGGGTATGTGTAAATATAAAATAAAGTTGAAAATATCTAGAAAGACATGAGAAACTATTCATGTTACAGCATATGGAGGCCTTTGTGGGTCAGTGGGGAAGGGAACCTTCTCAGCATACATTTATGGAGTGTTTGAAATATTTATAATAATAAAAAGATAACCTTTGCAATTTAATGTAATTAAAAGTTATATATGTTATATCAAAGCTTTTAAAGTTGAAAATTAGAAGTATTGGATTTGATAGGGATATTCTTCCAATGTGTAAAAATTCGTATCACTCCTTTGATTTGGCATGGTGAAGGGGAAAATAGTCAAACAGACCAGACAGTTGTATCGTCACATAAATATTACCAGTTTTTGCAACTGTGCTTACTTAAAAATAAAAACTGATTTGGTATTCTATTTCTTTTTTGCCAGTTTCCACTTAAAGGCAGAAAAAATTCACAGGCTCTCTAGATTTTCTGGTCGTAGTCCTCTCTCCTTTGTAAAATTCCATCTAAACATATGTACAAGTCTCATGTCATAAATCAACATCCTTTTGAGGACATTTGAGCTGTTCTCAGAACCTTCATCTACTGTTGGTTCAGAGATGCCGTGTTACAGACCACATGCATCTTCACTAAGGAGTGGGGAAACTACATATGTTATTTATCTTAGTAATGGAAAAAGACTTTAGTTTGTCCCAAGCTATTTGAAAGAATGAAAGAGAATTTATGAAAAGTTTTATTGTTAATATAGTGATGTTAAAATCTTGGCATTGGATTTTACAGACTTGAGATCATGCAGTGTAATTGACTTTATTTTATTTTTTTTTCTTATGTGCAATTATGTCTCCACTATTTCCCCATTAGGTAGTTTTCAACAACAAACCAAAGGCCATGACATTGTCTTCCTTGGGAAAATCTGTCTCATTTTTACTGGTCAGAAGAGCTCTTTTCATGTATTTCCCAATTTGAGGAAGCAATTTCATATCTTGTTTTATCACTGGACATTGATTAGCAGCACTTTACAGGCATACTTAAGAAATGTTCTATAGTTGTGCAATTTTTATGTAAATAAGCTATGAAGGACTTTCATCCAGGAAGACTTTATAATAATGACTCAGTTTTGTATTCATTGGGTGTTTACTCAAGGTGTCAAGCCACGTCATTGGGGCCACTTCATTCTTTTCTGCAACTTCTGTCTCATCTTTGATTGATGGGAAATGGAAGCCATATAGCAATGGAGGAAGTAGGCAGTAGAATTTTTTTTTCTCTTTCCTAAGTAACACCTGAAAGAAATCCTCAGAAGGTTTGACTTCTCTTGAAATCTCCATAGCATGCATAGGTAATTGTGGGTAAAAGAATTGATGAATGAATGTTTCAAAGCCACCTGATTGGAAATGCTATTCCTCGATACAAAGATAAAGTGTCATTTCAGGGGTTCAGGTTACATAATGCCAATCAGTTAGCAGATTATCATCTACAGAAAAGTCTAGAATTTTACTTTGAGTAAATGCAGGTAGTGCTGAACTATAGGCAATGTCTTTAAGCATAGAAGTAAGGTTATATTGTTGCAAAATTTAGATGAACTCAAAACCAAAACAACTCTGTTTGCTAACTAGGGTGGCCACATAATCTATTGTCCAAACTGGAACATTCCTGAAAATGAAAAGAGATGCCACAAATAACTAAGCCAAAACAACCAGCATGAACTGGGACTGTCCCTGGCTACTTTCTTAATAGCTGCTCTGGTTCTGACCATTGTGGCCCCGGTGTGGCTGTCTTTTCCTCCTAGAAGCTGTCTGCACTCCTGGAAGGACCTGTTAGTACATACTCTTTTGTCACACGCTTGTCTCTTCATAGTTTACCTGCTAAAACTCCTTGAGGGTAGAGACAGTTTCACAATTATTATCATATTTTCCGTAACAGGGAGTTACCATGACAGTTAGTTGATATTCATTGCGTGTTGAAAGAGTGATAAAAATTTTTGATTGAGCCAAACATTTTAGCATGGAGCATGCCCAGTTATATTGTTCAAGAAACATTTTGATCACTTCCAGGTCAGACTGGAATTGATGGCACTCTTGCAAGGATTTTGCCAGCAGTTGAAAGCAGCTCTCTCACCTTTTATGTTTGAAAAACTGTAAAGACAATTCAAAACACAGTGATTAAGAAGGTGGTCTCTAAAGCCATATAAACCTGGCTTCAAATTCTAGCACAATTGTGTCTTCTTTAGAAAAGTTGACCTCTCTAAGCCTCAACTTTGCTATCGGTAAGGTATAAATAATAACAGTCCCTTCTTCATTAATAATAGAGGTGAAAATAGGTAAAGTATCTTGCTTGGTGCCTGATATCTGTTGGACAAAGATGTATGAATATCTTGTTAGAACTTTTCTGTCAGTTAATCAGTATTGAATATGTTAAAGCTCTTAAGTTCTTTTTCCAATGATGATGAATGGGTAGAGCCAAACTATCTAAACTATCTGATATTTTTCAGTTTGGTCTTCTTACTGATTGTGTTAGGATTGTGTGTCTGGCTATAAAATAGCTTCTGGTTTGCCCCTGGCTGGAACACCCTTGTATTCTCTGCCCTTGTTGGAATGTTTTCACCAAGTGGGAAGTTCCTATCCTTTTGTATGACTCTTGGATTATTGGGCATGAATTCATCCACCTTCCCCAAAAATGATCTCAATCTCTGAATTTTACACATCCTGATATAGCAAATGATTGTTTGGTTGGTACAACAAATTCCCTTATAGCAGTACATTTGTTTGTATATGCGTATAGAAACATTCAAAGTCTAGACAGCTTATAATTGAAAAAGCATGTCTTCAATATGTCTCTTTAAGAAAGGACTTTGACTTTGGAATTAGACTGTGGTTCAAATCTCAACTCTACCATTTATTAAATGACTTTGGACAAGTCTCAATTTCTTCATCTGTTATGTAGGGAGATGTTACGATTAAATGAGAAGTGTTAAAGAGAGTGCCTACATAATAATAATAGTTTATAAGGTACTTCCTAGCATTGCCCATCACACTTTAGATTTGAAAGTAACTTCCCTTTTGAGTAATCTTTTAATCTTCATACATATTTGATAAACTCAGTATGAAAATTCACATGCAACATGTTTTAGAAATAAACGTAGTAAGAAATAAGTTGACAATTTCAATGATTTTCTTGCAGATATTTCCCTTTTCTGGCAAAACAGAAGCCTGGACATCCAGAATGTGATATTTTGACCAATGTTTTTGCGATTCTCTCAGCAAAGAATCTCTCTGAAGCCACAGCCAGTATGGTGATGGATATAGTTGATGATCTTCTTAACCTTCCAGATTTTGAGCCCACAGAGACAGTTTTGAGCTTGCCAGTAACTGGATGTGTATACACGGAAAGTGCAGATGGTATGTGTGGAGTACAAAGCCGTGATTCTTAAACTCTTGAGGTAGCATTTGTTCTCTGGGAAAGGAAAAATTCAATAGAATTTGACTGTTTTAATAACGTATGCCATTAAACATTTTAATAACGCATGCCATTTCTTTTCTCTAGGAATTCAGGCCAATTTATATAAACTGAATTTCTTTTCCAATAGTAGAAATTCAGATTATTTATATTCTAGAAAATTCAGCAAACCTCCAGGAACTTATCAAATGATTTCCACTATCTGTCTCTGAATTCTTTCCACCATATTCTCCTAATAATATACTTCACCATTACCAAAAGTGGATTTAATAAAACCTCAAGGGTCTCTTACATGAAATTTTAATTTAGCTAGTGATCCAGCTATTTTGAGTAAGAAGAAAGTTATTTAATCATCTGAGTTGAAGTTTAATTAAATTTCCATAATAAATGAGTGCTTTCCTTATCTGTCTTCACAAAGATAGTGTGCAGTTATCGTTCGAGAGATTAGTTAATTAAAATCAAAACATTTATCTTTATCTATTTCAGAATCTATCACGACAGGGGCACGATTAATTCTGCCTCATGTGCCTGCTATACTCCAGTATCTCAGCAAAACCACAATAAGTGCAGAAAAGGTGAAAAAGAAAAAGAACAGAGCACGAGTCAGTAAGGAACTTGGCATTCTTTCAAAGTGAGTGATATGTTGGTGCTTAAAAGCGCTTTTAATTGTTTTAATTATATTAAATTTTGTTTTTCAGTTTTAATGTGGTGATAAATAAAAAGGGCTTTAGGATTTTAAATACCTTTTATTTTTAAGTTAACGCAAAATTCTGCTTCTCTGCTGGGATGGTCATTGGAAATCTTTTATGACATCTGTCTTCATTTAATTATAAAAGGGAAGAGACATTCTAAAGTAGACTAGTAGATTTGTATATTTCATTATTTTCATATTTTCTTCAAGTAATAATTCAAATTTTGGTGAGATCACAATTTTCTATTTTTTATATTTTAATTAAAAATAATTTTAAATAGTTTATTGTTTTTGTTTTTTAAATCAAAATTTTGCAGTGATTTTTAACAAGTCTCTTTAGCAATAGACCTAGTATTATATAGTTGTGATGGCCATAAAATGCAAGGTAGGTAAACCTGAGGACAAAAAGTATTCTATCTTAAACTCTAAATCGACCATTATAGGGCTTAGTTATTGAAAGTTTACTTTTTTTGTTACTTTCAGCAACAACATCAGAAGCAAAATGGTATAATAGAATGTTCCAGAAACTTCATTTAAGGTTTTTTTAAAAAAATACTATTGTATCTCTATATTACACGGAATGGGAAACCACACTAAATATACTCATAAACTTTTATTGCTGGCTGTGTAGCCATAGAAAGATGATGAAAGATTAGGCACCAGCAAGACCAGGGTTGAGAGACCTGTTCTACCACTTCCTACCTGTGTGACATCACTTCTCTGAGCCTCAGTTTTCTCTGGGCAAAATGGGGCTAGTATTCCTACATGGTATTGTGAGGGTTAAATCGAAATACTAAACATAAAGCTTTAAAGAAATCTTGGCACTTAAAAGTGTTATTTTTTTTTTACAAAATGTGAAAATTACTGATGCCAAATGATAGCACTGGAGTTTGCTTGTTCCCCACCTAAGCCAATATTCGCGAAAGAAGTACCCTAGAGTTAGGGAAATGAAAGGTGGCATTGCTCGGTAGCTGGGTTAACCTTTCGTATCCCTTCCTTACCTATCGGGAATTTGTTTCCTTCTCTAGGATCAGCAAGTTCATGCAAGACAAAGAACAAAGTTCTCTCCTCATCACACTTCTCCTTCCTTTTCTCCACCGTGGCAATATTGCTGAGGTATGGATTCATAGGGCTCTTACTTTGTCTCTGTAGTGCCACTTCATCACCAGGTTTATTTGTGACTAATATTTATTTTGCTTAGATCTTATGATGTATTCTGAAGGAACTGAGAAAAAAAAAAAACTATACAGGTTTATGTAATTGAAAACAGAAAAATTGGAACTTCTATAGGAATGATAAACCAGCTAGAAGATGAAAATATTGTCCTCTGTCATAACAGTAAAAGTATTCAGTACTCCCTTTATTTTCTTGTTTTTAGTTTCTTATCCATTCCAGAACTTTTCTGCTCCTCTCTGGCTTTTAGAACCCAAGAAGTGCATTGTATAGTTTTAAATATGGATCACGGTGGCAAAACTGAGTGAAGAGTCAAGCTGTTAGAATATTCAGATGTAATGAAAAGTTTCTGATTTGATTTTCAAAGCCTAGTTCAATATGAATTAACAGTCTTCCCGTGACTCAAAAGGCATTTATAAAGCTGCCTGAAGTAGCTATACTGAACATCTTATACCACCTAGTAATCCAGTTTAGAAGATCACAGATCTGTAGACAATCAGAAATCTATATTTTATTTCAATAAGCTCATTTTTTTTTTTACCTTTTTTTTTTTTGACTAGACAGTAAAAGAAATTGTTTCAATGCCATGCTGCATATTTTCTTTTAGAATTAAAGGAAAAAACTGTTAGTGAATACTATTGTGAGTTCGATATTAGGTAAAAATGCCCACAACTTTTAAAAGGCTATGAAATAATTTTTCCACTTACTACATTCTGTATATATAATTACTTGTTTTATAATCTGTAATATATTAATGTACAAGTGGAACAGTTTTATAAATAACTAAAATATTATTTCTCCTGCTATTTGTTTTTAAGGATACAGAGGTTGATATTCTGGTGACAATACAAAACCTGTTAAAGCATTGTCTGGAGCCTACAAACTTCCTCAAGCCTCTAGCAAAACTTTTCTCAATTATTAAGAACAAGTTGTCACGGCAATTGCTTTGCACAGTTTTCGAGGTCTGTAATAGTTATTTTTCTTTATCACAAATCACCCCTGTAAATCATATTCACATGTAAAGCACATTAGCAACTTTCTTGGTCCCATGATAACTTCATATAAATTTGTGTGGGGGCAGGAAGCCAAAGGGAAGAGGGCTGAGAGTTAAGGTTTTATTCACTAATAATATGCTATTTTCTTTCCTTTCAGACGCTTTCTGATTTTGAGAGTGAATTAAAATATGTTACTGAAGTGGTCAAGGTAAGAAAGAAGAGCTTATTTCTCCTATGCTTCAAAAGTATTACCATGTGCTTATTTGGGATTTATATACCTTCATTCATAAGGTTTCAACACGTTTCTTGTAGCTTAATGCCTTTGATCGAAGACATCTTGATGATATCAACTTCGATGTTCGCTTCTCAACATTCCAGACCATCGCCTCTCATATTAAAGAGATGCAAACCGTGGATGTTAACTACCTAATTCCAGTTATGCATAATTGTTTCTATAATCTGGAGGTAGGTGTTGATAGCAAAAATCTATGAATTGCACGTTACTGTTTTGGTAATACAACTACATAACCTAATGTTTAATTTGTTTTTTATGGGGTCAAAGCTTTGTAGTATAAAAATACTTTGTTTGGCAGAGAACTATTATCCTCAGGATTTGAAATCAAGTATTTTCAATAAAATAATACATGCAGAAGCTCTTTGAAAAGTCAAAAAAGTGGTATTTTCAATTAGGGAAATTCATAAAGACAGAAGGTAAATTAGTAGTTCCCCAAGGCTACAGGGAGTGGAGAAGAGAGTGACTTCTAATGGGTTTAGGGTTTATTTTGCGGTGATGAAAATGTTCTGAAATCATATAGTGGCAGTAGTAGCACAACCTTGTGAAAATGCTAAAAACCACTGAAATGTAAACTTTAAAGGCTGTTTTATCATACATCAATTGCATCTCAGTTTTTTTAAGTTATGAGCTATATTACTGAAAACTTGTCTTCTTTTACTGATGTAGCAGCAATAAAAGAAATTGGAACTGTGTTAAATGCCATGTTGCTAAACTGAATTAAAACACAGAAATGGGGGAAATGAAACCCTTGATTGGTAATTAACTATGTAGTGACATCAATTATCTCTTTGTGGTGTTTTATAATTATTCATCTCATATTCAGTATTATGTTGCATATGAAAAAGTAATTGTCCATTTGGGGCTCATTCTCCATATATCAAGGAATTCTAAACCACTGCCTGGTTGGCAGAGTTGGGAACACTTTATCCACACTCACTATCCACACTCCTCAAACCAGGAACTCTAGAGCTACTAACTAGAATTATATCGGTCAACTCTCTTTCAGTGCTCATCTGATACTGAGTATTGAAAACTGACTTTAGTGAATCTTCTGTTCCATTTGCTTTGCAAAATCAAGCTAATTCAAAAGTTGGTAGTATTGTGTGAAATTGACACTTCTCAGAAATGGACACTTTAAAGTCATTTATTCCTCGTCACCCTGTGTTTGATTCTTCTTCAAGTATAAGGTTCTTGTGATAGGGATAGTTCTTAGTAGGGCTTTTACACAGAGCAGTGGCAAAATTGAATAAGCTCTTGCACTGGGAAATAATATTCCATAATACAAAATAATTTGGTTTTTTTCCCCCTACTTCCAGTTAGGAGACATGTCTTTAAGTGACAATGCCAGCATGTGCTTGATGAGTATCATCAAAAGGCTGGCTGCCTTGAATGTCACAGAGAAAGACTATAGAGAAATCATTCATCGCTCTCTGCTGGAGAGGTTGAGGAAAGGACTGAAGAGCCAGACAGAGGTACTGGGATTTGCGATTATAACTTGGTCTTTTAAGCACTAATATCTACCTTTTTTTTGTTTGTTTGTTTTCCCTTTCTGCTGTTATTATATAGAAGACAGACAGGCTTCGTACATTTAATTAAAATTCTTAAAAAAAAAAAAAGATTTATTTATTATTTATTTATACAAGAACCGGGGTATAGGCCAGATCCGCGGGAGGGCGAGAGGATTCACCAGAGACAGAGTGGGGAACAGAACAGACAGACTGACGAAATACACTGCTGAGGGGAGCAGCGGGCACAACAAGAGAGGTCTGCCGCGCCATGTGGGACCCTTGCCGGCTGGCTGGGATCAAACTGGCGCTGCAGAGGCTGTCGACAGCTTCATAGCATTGCGCTCAACCGCCTGTGCCACCTGGGGAGGCCCTTAATTAAAATTCTTTAATGTGTAAATACTCACTATACTTTTAACAGGGGAGCAGAGATGAAAAGGAAACCAGTCACTTACTCTGCTTTTATATTGTTTGTTTATTATAGCGGCAACATTTTAGTTTAAAAGCAATAATTTTGTATGTGTATGTTTTTTTAATATTATATAGGAAGCAAGTTGTTTTTAAAATTTAAAAAAAGTGTTTCTCAACTTGATATTTGCAGAATATTCAACACGATTACACCACACTGCTTTCCTGTTTAATTCAAACCTTTCCAAACCAACCAGAATTTAAAGACTTGGTCCAGCTTACTGATTGCCACGACCCAGAAATGGACTTCTTTGAGAATATGAAGCATATCCAGGTAGGAGACAATTTTACTGTTCTGCCTGTAAAATTAGTATTTCAAACAGTTCTGCCTTATTCTAAAAGATGTATTTTAAGTGTCATTGCCTGCATGTGGCATTCAAAACTTCTCCCAGAAGTTTTGAACTTCTCATTCCTTGATTTTCATGATCATCAATCACATTTACATAGGAGATGATCATTTTCTGGGATCTGGTTTCTTTGGCAGTATTGGAACCACAGTAAGAGTATCCTCTTTCTCTGCCATTTCCTAAAAGGTTTACAAGTGTTAGGGGCCATTGTTAAATGCTATGGATTACGTCTCTGGAAGCAAATCAAGGCACAGATCTTTGCTCATTCCTTTAAGACCATGATACTGAAATGGAGCTGGTTGTAAATGAGATTATTTAGAAACTAACTCTTACTTTATCTAAATGATAGATCCACAGACGAGCAAGAGCCTTGAAGAAACTGGCAAAACAACTAATGGAAGGCAAAATTGTGCTGTCCTCTAAATCTCTGCAGAATTATATCATGCCATATGCCATGACTCCAATTTTTAATGAGAAAATGCTCAAGGTAGGTTATATGATCTAGAAACAAATAGAGCTCTACCCATAGCATGAAACACTTTTCCAAAATATGAATGGGCTTGGTGTCATTGATATTTATGTTGCCACCATCATTTGAGGCTTAGAGTAGTTCAGAGGGCTTTAGAACCATGTCTGACACATAGTAAGTACAGTATAAATCATGGCTATTTTTATTTCCACTGTTAGTTCATAAAGGCCAACCACAGATGATTCCCCCTCTTAGAAATGGTCACATTACTAAAATGGCATTTGTGGGCCTCCCTGGTGGCTCAAGGGATTAAATCTTAGCATTTTCAGCCACTGTAGCATGAATTCAATCCCACCCAGGGAGATAACCCACATTGCACTGCAGACGTCTCCTGTCTCACCTGCTGCTCCCCTCAGCAGTGTATTTCGGTCAGTCGACCTATTCTCCCCACTCTGTCTCTGATGAATCCTCTCACCCCCGACACCTCTTGCCTGTACCCCAGTTCTTGTATGCATAGATAAATAAAAATAAATCTTAAAAAAATACTTTTAAAAATAAGTAAAATGGCATTCGTTTAGTTTTGCATTATAGGACTTAATTCTGGTCAACGCTAATCAGCAGTCATTGTTTTCCCAAGTTGCTCATAAGAGTTATATGAAATAGTAGCTTCTTCAGCTCTCTACCAGATACTGGCACTATTCTAAGTACTTTAATGCATAGTCTTACTTCTCATCACAGCTCGGCCTTATGGGGTAGGGACTGTTAATCACTATTTTTATAGGAGAGTAAATTGAGATTATGTGACTTCTTCAAAAAAGCAAAGTCAGAACTACTACTTGTACATCTTTACCATTATACTGTACCGGGACTTGCTTGGTGCCTGTCACATAGGCACTGCAGAGACTTTATAAATATGAAGTAGATTAATAGAAGACAGAATGTAAAAATTCAAGTCTAATTGATGTAATATTAGGATTTGTGACTTGAATTTATATTATTTTGATTACTTGGTCCTATTCAAGGATAGATTTTCCCTGTTGTTTCACAATATTTAAAAAATTTTTAAATAAATAAAAGAATACTTACTTAAATTCTGGCTGACAGAGTCAGCAAATACAACCCATTCTGAACTTCACGGTTGTAAAATATGAAAGAGTTATAGATAGATGTACCATGCTAACGCCAACCAAAGCTAAGTATAATTTACATTTTTCCCATCTACATCTTACAAGATTATTTTTACTTTTTTGTTTCTGGATTTCATTTATTGCTCTGTCTTCATGTTCACTAATATGCAGCTTTGAATCTGCTGCTAATCGCAGTGTTTCTTACCTCTCAGAATTGACTTCTACCTCTTTATAAGTCCAATTTGGGCTTGTTTGTACTTCTTACATGAACTTCTTTTAACACGTACGTGTTTTCCCTTCGTGATTATATGGAAAATTGTTATATCAACTGTTTTAATGTCTTGTCTACTGTCTATCATCCATATCATTTCTGGGTATTTTTCTGTTGGTTGATTACTCTCATTAGAGATATTTTTCTGCTTCTTTGAATGCCTAGTAACTATTTATTAAATGCCAGCTATTATAAATTTTGTCTTGTTGGATGCTGGGTGTATTAGGATTTGTTTACATATTCTAGAGAATTGTTCTCAGATTCAGTTAGGCCATTTGTGAGTGGTCTGGTCCTCTCAGAGCTTGCTTTTAAGCTTTGCTGGTCAGGAGTAGCCACTAATCGAAAGTTAAAACTGGGCCCTCAGTAGAGGCAGTACCTTTGTGTGTACCTGAATAGCCAGTGCTTTATGTATCATGAGATTTTTTCATTTTTACTGTTAAGGAACGTGAAGTTGTCTTATTAATGGGTGATCTTTAATGAGAGTTATACCTGTTCCTTTTTGGCAATCCTTTCCCCTTCCCTTCTTTGCTTAGGCATGCTGATCAGTGCTTAGCTAAAGACTCAGGGGTCCTTTCTCCGTGCACCTTTCCTTGCTGTGTGGTGCTCTTCTCTCTGCCATTCCGCCCTGTGGACTTGAGCTGCCGTAGCCTCACTTCTGTCGCTGTAACTCAGGGACACCAAGGGCCCATTTTGGGTTTCCCTTCCTATATGTCCTGACAGTTCATTCCTCAAGTGAATTGGAGTAAATAAAGGTTCACTTCATTTGTTAACTTTCTCTCAGGGATCACTGTCCTGCATTGTTTAATGCCTAGAGTCTGAAGAAATGTTTCATAATTCTTTAATTGCAGGAAGATGTCATTCCTTTAATTGACAGCATCTTTTCATAGAGCTTAGGGAAAAAATGGAATATACTTTGGCATTCTTTGTATAATTGCTGATAACCTGCTGTCAAAGCTTTTTAATATATGGAGTTAGCTGTTTATTTTATTAGCAAGTACTTGTTCTGTGTTGACGCTCTTCATTTATTTTACAGCATGAAAATATAACCATCGCTGCCACAGAAATTATTGGAGCTATTTGCAAACACCTGTCTTGGTCAGCATATGTATATTACTTGAAACATTTCATTCATGTCTTACAGACAGGACAGATGAATCAAAAGTTGGGTGTCAGGTATGGTCAAACTTCTTGTTTTTGTTTTTAAAATTTAAATTTTTGGATATTTATTGAAGTTGTATTTTCTGTGGTCACAACCTTTACCTTGTATTAATGAGGTTATGCTAAAGTCAAAAATGCCTAGAACTAGTAAAAAATAATCTGACATTACTAAGCCTTTAAAATTCCTCTCCTTTTTAAAAAAATATCATTAATCAAATGAACATTTCTGCTTACCTTTTCTTTAACAGTTTGCTGGTAATAGTATTAGAAGCATTCCACTTTGACCACAGATGTCTTGAGGAACAAATGAGAAAAATTCAGAATGAAGAAAGTAAGTTTTTAAACTCTCTTTTTAAAAAAATGTATTTATTTTATGTATACAGAAACTTGGGTACAGGCTAGAGGTGTGGGGGGTGAGAGGATTCACCAGAGACAGAGTGGGAAACAGAACAGACAGACTGACTGAAATACACTGCTGAGGGGAGCAGTGAACAAGTCAGGAGAGGTCTGCTGCACCATGTGGGTAGCTCCCTGGCTGGGGATCGAACTCTTACTGCAGGGGCTGCGGATAGCTTCATAGGCTGCATCTTAACCCTTTGCGCCACCAGGGAGGCCCGAGTTTTTAAACTTTCTTAAACTCGTTTTCCATACTATTCTTAGATAATTTATGATCATTAAATAAAGATGGCAAAACTCAATTTTTTCCCTTTTTCTATTCATGTAGCAACAACCAGTAAATGATTCAGGAGGAAGTTTAAAGGAATGGTTTGACCATTTATGTAAAAATATATTTAACAAGAGAGAAGCCCAGACTATTTCATATGGATGAAAAATATATAAGCTGTAGATTATAGAGAAATTCAGTTTTTCACCTTCATATGTAGAAAGAACAGTAAGCAATGAATGCAAAGAAACTAAAATTTAAAAATTGGAGCAGCAATTAATGAAATATGTAATAAGAAAGAATCATTGAACCTGAAAATAGACATTTGAAAAGATCATAAATGAGCATACCTGACAAAATCGATTTTCAAAACATCACAATTAAATGAAGGAGGTGAAATATCTTTGTACTTAAAATTGAATGCTTTGGTGAAATGTAAAAATTCTTGGAAAAATAAAATTCAGAAACTGACTTTAGAAGAAATGGAAAATATGAATGGGTCTCTATTAAAGAAATTGAAGCTTTACTTAATAATCTAATGGAATTGCCAGACCTAGACTGTTTTACAAGCAAGTTCTACCAACATTCAAGGAATAATTTCTAAGCTTATACCAGCTATTGTATTGGAAAAGAGGAAACTACCACTAACTCATGACGTTGGTATAATTAATTGGTTAGTGGGATTTAACACATTAGCACACAAAAAGGCATGATTATCTAAGTAGATATGAGGGAAACGTTTGATTAAATTCAATATCCATTCATGATGACAGTGATTATCAAACAAGGAATAAATAAAATTTCCTTAACCCGTTGAAAGATATCTTTGGAAAAGGTAATACAACATCATGCTCAATGGTAAAAGATTGGAAGTTTTTGGTTTAAAAGCTGAATGTGGCAGAGATGTACTGCTGCTGCTTTTATTGAACACTGAGCTAGAGTTTCTAGCAAACTCAGAAAAATAAGGAAAAGAATGAAAACTTAAATAGTTATCCTAATTGTTTTGACTAAAGGTGTTGAAATATTGTGGTCTTCAGTTTGCTCTACTCCAACACTCCTTCTTACACAGAATTTTCTAATTCTTTAATTCACAGCAAAATCACTGTAGCACCACACTCATGAATAGAAAAGACAAGTTTAAATTTGTAGGAACGAGTGTTCTGAACAATTAAGGTACTAAATAAAGTCCCTTAACAATTGATTTTCAATCATTTGAATCTATGTATTTCAAATTTTGTATAAACAGAAACTTTAAAAGTTAAAATACTTAATCTGTTTAACTATATCTTCATAAATTTCAGTGAAGTTTAAAACATTTCTCATTTGTCCTCATAAGAGCTTTATGAGGATATTGGGTTTTACTCGCCCTTTATTTTTAATACAAGAAATTAAGATTTGGAAATGTAGACTAATATTCCCAAAGTCAACACAGCCAGTAAATTAAAATGAAGACTTCTAATCACCATTTTTTGAAAGTCAATGAAGTATCAATACGTGCATTAGGTACATTGTAGACTGTATCTTATTTAAGCCTTACAATAGTCTTGGGAAGTCAGTGCCATCTCTATTTTACTGGTAAAGAATCCAAAGCCCAGTAGGATTAAGTTAACTGACCCTCATCACCCAACTTGTTAGCAGACGTTGGTTTCGAATTGCCCCACAATCCTGTGCTGCCTAATTTTCTTTAATAAACTGAACCTTCTAATAAAGGATATTTCTGCATGAGAATGTTCATTGCCACTATCACTTCCATGCTTGTGAATGTAGGATTTTGCTTTTGGAGACCTCTACCTTCAGTACTTTGGAATCTTTCTTTTAATTAAGATGCTCCTGACACCAGCCTTCCATTGTGTTCCCCAAGTACCCTGCACTTGTATTCCATGCTCTTATAATTGCCAGTTAGCTTGTCTCTGTCCCTCATTAGACTAAGCTGTGAGGAAACAAAACACCATAGCTCTCTCCTTTAGTGTTATTTCCTCTGCATTTAACCTTGCTCACCCGTAGTTTTCATATTGGGTGTTAGTGGAAAACCCTGCTTACCACAACCTTGCTGTTTTCTTAGTTGATTTAAGGTGATTTTTGTTGTTTACTAAACATAGACACAACAGAAGTGATTGAGTTGCCAGACCATGAAGCAATGGAATTAGAGCCTGTGGATGAGGAAGAGAAGGAAGATGCATGTAAGAGTTTGTCAGACCACAACGAAGAACTTGGAAACGCTAATCCCGCTGATGGCGAAGGGACATCAGCTATGGAATCCGAGAACATCACACCAATCCTCTCTTCCCTTCCTCAGAATAAGGAAGAATTGGAGAAAACAATTAAAAATATCCAAGGAACCATTACTGGGGACATCCTACCCAGACTACATAAATGCCTGGCATCTACGGTAATCATTCTATTTGGGGCCCAGCAGTCTATGATCTTAGGTATTGGGGGTCCTTGCCAGACCTAATTCTTGCCAGGTCCTAATTCTTATTGATTGACTTCAGCTTTCAGATTTTGTTCTCTCTGAACATTTCACAGTGTCCTTAGAGACTTAAAGGGAATTTTTCTTATAGACTAAAAGTGAGGAAGAACATAAGCTCATAAAAATCAAATCACCTCTCTTGTCTTACCTCGTCACCTTCGGGTTCATGTCTTCAGCTGCTAGGTAGTAATGCTCCTTCACTGTGATTTTGACATGGTACATATATGCTTTTCTATCTCCTATGTGGATATTAAAATGACGCCCATTTCATAAATCATTAAACATTAAGAGTCTATGTTACATTTCTACTTGACCACTTCTCTACTATTAAAAAAAGTCACTATTCCCTAAGTTGCTAGGAATAGCATTTAGGCAGGTGTCCTCATCATCAGAGCTTCTCCTTCTCAGTGTAGAACTGGCCAGGAGCTGGAAGGTGCCCCCAGCCTGCGTTGCAAATGAAGTTTGATTGGAACACAGTTATACTCACAGTTGTCTAATTGAGCTTTTGTGTTACAAAGGAGTTGAGTAACTTCAACAGAGAACAAATAATCTATTTGGCCCACTGCAGAAAAGTCTGCCAACACCTGGTTATAAATATTGACTTAATTCTTTTGTATATTTATAAATAAATAACCTTACTTACAGAACTGTATTATCTACCATTGTCACTCAAACAATGAAAGTTCAGTTGACACAGACTCATGTGATATATTTTGAAACAAGCATTTGAACTTTGAGAAGAACCTTATTTCTATTATAATTTTTAGAGAGTTTCTCAAATTACATAATTTAATTTTTTTAAGATACTAAGGAACAGCAGGTAGATCCAAAGAGCTTATCTTTCAAAGGCAAGATTATAGATTCCTGGTCCATTTATTTTTGTTTCAGTTTAACCTAAATTTTTCTTATAGACTAAACGGGAAGAAGAGCATAAGCTCATAAAATCAAAGGTTGTGAATGATGAGGAAGTGGTTCGAGTTCCCTTAGCTTTCGCCATGGTTAAACTAATGCAGT